>NC_137464.1:187329451-188529451 GCF_964235325.1 Thermobia domestica
ATGGTGACTCTCCCCATTTATATACCCCTTTCCAAGTTGTGGGGCTCGATTCAGATTTAAACGGCATCAGAAGTGTCACTATTCACCATAGTGACCCCGAAAACCATGGCTCCAACACTAACATCGATCATTTTTGATGTTTTATATATCTCCTCCCCTCCCGCGCCCCAACTTTCACCGTCAAAGTGAAATGACGAAAATTATCTCAGGCCGAACCTTATCTATGTTGAAAATTTGATCGAGATTGGTCAGGTGGTTCAAGGGTTATTAGGTCACAAACATAGTGATTTTCATATATATATATATATATATATATATATTATATATATATATATATATATATATATATATATAGAGAGAGAGAGAGAGAGAGAGAGAGAGAGAGAGAGATTAAAGATTGATTAGTGGTGCTTATATGCACCGAAGCTGTATAAGATGTTGACGTACAGTTTATTGTAAACCCGAACCGCATGAGCTTTCATCAGGAATCGACATGGGTCTCCCACGCCGAAGGCTTGTACGCTAACAATATACCGACGAAGAACTGAAGAACTTCAGGAACATGTCTTATACGATCTGAAAATAAGAGAGAATACAAAAATCTTGAAAATATTTCTTCCCATCTTATCCCCTACGAAGATATTTTCTATAATTTGAATAACACCAAAAAAAAAAAAAAAAAAAAAAAAAAAGTGAAATAAAAATTCAAGGATTGGAAAACCAATATACACTTTACCAATGATAGTCTAACTACGGTCTGAGGTCCAGATGTTGCTTCCTGAAATTTCTATCTTGTTCGCGACATGATTCCGAATAAAATCTGGGTTTGATTCTCTTTGGGGACACTCAATCGAAAAACTGTAACAACTCTTTCAGTTCAGCCATTCTGAGTAAGGTTTTTCTGGCGTTTCCTCATTCACACCAGGCAAATGCCAGGATGGTACCTAATATAATTGTCCCAGGTCACTTCCATCCTTTCCCATTCCTTTCTTTGTCCCTGGGCAGTGTAATCGCCGAGGAATGTCATCTGTCATACGTGATAAGCTAAGATAACTATAGCTGCCGAAATCTCTAGAAATCTAATTCCTAATTCCTAATCCCTGACGAATGAAAAGAAGAATAGGGTTACTTCGAAAGAGTTGGATTAGAAACAAGCTGACAGAGGAGCAAGTTCTAACCAGATTATGAGAAACTTCAACCTTAGTGCTGTTTTTATAAATTATATTGATCCGAAAAAAAAATCTTCTTCTCTTCTTTGGTGCTATCCTAAAAAATAGTTCGCTCCCCACTCACCAAGCTATAATAATTAGTATTACTCACAAGGTAAGGCAGGATTTTGTTACGAAATACGAGACTAGACATAGAGGACTATCAATAGAGACAAATATATTTTTCAAGAAGAGAAAATACATTCATTACACCTTTTCAAGACGAGACAGCATTAAATCTTCTCTTCTGGGCAACAATAACTACATTTATCTTACCCATTAAACAAATGCAAAAAAAAAAAAAAAAGTTTGTCTTTCTTCTTTTTTTTTCAGAATTGATAGACGTTTATCACATTAAGTCCTGCTAAACTGCTATGAGTCAACATTTCCCCTCTAATGCAGTTTATCTATTTCTCTGTAGATTTAAATTTGAAATTAATACATCAAATTAATTTAATTAGGGCCTACAAGTAACTTGTGTTATCTCATGTTTCTCCATCATATATTATCTACCTTATCTTGCTTATTCAGGTGGTCATAGCTATAAAAGAGATTTCAAAAAAGGTAGTTAGCAAGATGAATTCTTATGTTTAAATCTAATACCTTTTAACACACTTAAAAAAAAGAGAAGATTCCCCATACAGCATGTACACAAAAACACTGTGATTTTAATTGATTATAAAACAAAAACCTTTTGGAAATTTGTTTTCATTTTTTTCTTTGCCTAAAAGTATATCAACACATAAAGTTTTCTGTAGTACATGTTTATTACAGGTACTGGATGTGGGTCCAATGTGTTACATGGCAAACATCTATCCGATAATCAAGTTCACTCCACACTCTTCGAACCGCATCCGGCATGATTGTGTTGATAGCCTTTGTGATTCGTTCCTTTAGTTCAGGGTAGTGAAGGTACGTACATAACCCTACAGGAAGAAATCACATGTAATAAGATTCAGTGACCTAGGAGGTCACTGGAGAAACCCTTGTCATTGCGTCCAACACGACCAATCCATCTGTTTGACAGGAGCTCATTGAGAAACTTACGGACATTGTGATGCCAGTGCGATGGGGCTCCATCTTGTCGAAAAAAGATATAGTCATTTACCTCAGTAAGTTATGGTATTAACAAATTCCATAACATATCCAGATAACTTTCACCAGACACAATTAGACTTTCCCTAAAAAAAAGTTTATAAACTCTCCGTT
Source organism: Thermobia domestica (assembly GCF_964235325.1). Taxonomy (NCBI): domain Eukaryota; kingdom Metazoa; phylum Arthropoda; class Insecta; order Zygentoma; family Lepismatidae; genus Thermobia; species Thermobia domestica. The sequence goes on from NC_137464.1 coordinate 187,331,869, forward strand.
ATGATATGTTACACGTTACACAGAAAACGTTGCACTTGGGGGAATCATGTTCCACCTCTAGCGTGGCGTGTGAATTCTCCGATCTCCATATTCACACATCGTGTCTGTTGAGATTTCCATGCACGTGGAAGCTTGCTTCAGAACTGAAAATGATCTTGAACAACATATTATCATTTTCGAGTCATTGCTGGAGATCCGAACAGAACTGCAGTCGCTTTGGATGGTCTTCAGGTTTCAACCTCTGCACCAATGGCAGTTTACACGGATGAAAGTGCAAGCGTTTGCGCAGCGCCGGCCTTAGATGGTGTGCGGGGCCCAGGTTTACAACTAAGTTTCACAGAGGTCTGTACAATATATATATATATATAGTAGCGGATCAAGGATATGATCAAGGGAGGGCTAAACCATAGTTTGCCGCTTTATCCAGTGTAAAGCAGGATTGAAGCCCATTTTATCCGGTGTATACCTGAGCGTCAAGGAGCCCCTATAGCCCCCTTGCATCCGCACCAACAACTACCAGTAATATTTGAATTAAATTTGATTTTTTAAAATGCCTTTAGGCATCTGTGATGTGAATGAGGAATTTCTTTGGAAATGCTGTGTGTATGCTCTCGATGATTTTTTTCCTTCAACCTTCAGAAAATTGACTTAAATTATTGATTTTGCAAAGCTCACTGTTAGCTTCTCACTTTAGGTAGTGTAGATTTACAACGGATGGGGGTTTACGTGCACCTTTGCATACCCCTAAATCCGGCCCTGTATATATATATATATATATATATATATATATATATATATATAGGGTGTAACATAAATGCATATCCAAAAGTGACAAAGTGATTGCGGAAACCCAAATAAGTATAAATGTTCCATAAACATGGGTACGATGCTGCTTCCTTTCCGAGATACCGGATGTTCAAATGTCGAGTCCCTCCAATGGCTCACTATGGGAAAGTGAATGGAAATGTTCAATATTACAGGAATAATACAACCAAGTGGAACTATACCTGTACAAAAATGCATTTACACTAACATAGAGAATAAAACTAATCAACATTTGAGACTATTGGGTTGTCAGTGTTGCCAACCTGGTACAAAGTGTTATATTTTCAAATAGCACTAAACGTCCACACGTTAACATATGATTGCTGACATCAAAACGTTCCTAAACATGGGGCAGATTCCTCTTCGTTTTAGAAAGACAAAGAGTCCAAGTCAATTAACGGCTCACAATAGTAAATAACGATTCATACCAGGTTGGCAACACTGATAATCCAATAGCCTCAAATGTTGATTAGTTTTATTCTCAATGTTAGTGTAAATGTATTTTTGTACAGGTATAATTCCAGTTGGTTGTATTATTCCTTAAAATATTGAACATTTCCATTCACTTTCCCATAATAAGCCAATGGAGGGACTCGACATTTGAACATCCTGTATCTCGGAAACGAAGCGGCATCGGACTCATGTTTATTTGGATGTCCGCAATCACCACGTCGCTTTTGGGCATGCATTTATGTTACACTGACCATATATATTGCGCTCTTCCTGCTGGTCTAATAATAATAATAATAATAATAATAATAATAATAATAATAATAATAATAATAATAATAATAATAATAATAATAATAAAGTTATGCAAAAGTCTCTAAAGCATCCATTTTGTAACGGAAATTTTACATTCGGAAAAGTACATTACATTAAATTAAAACTTATGCATAGTTTGAAAGAGGAGGAACAAGCAAATCAAAATAAAAAAGAAAAAGAAATGAGGAACTAAACAAATTACAAAGTTAGACAGCACATAGAGCAGAAAGGAAGAAAAATACGTGAGAAATCTATAGATACACACACGCACACACACACACACACACATATATATATATATATATATATATATATATATATATATATATATATATATATATAGAGAGAGAGAGAGAGAGAGAGAGAGAGAGAGGGAGAGAAGGAAAGGGTCAATATAGAGAAACTTACTTGTCTGCATCTGTGCCGGAAAAGGCGACAAACTGTTGGAGAAATTCTAACCAACCGGTTAGTTTAGTGTAGTTCAATTTTCCCCCAAAAGCTCTACAATACTTTTTCTCCCTTACGGTAAACCGAGTTTCGCGTAACCTATCTCTTGAATTGTAAGTACTACTCGATTAGTAAGTATTGTGAATATTACTAGTGAATTAAAAAAAAAAAGTTTCAACGTAAATTTAAAAGAAAGAAAGAGTAAAAACGCTTATCAGCAGCCATCACATAAGCATAAATTATATGCCTAAAGGGCATTAAATAAGAATTTAAAAAATGTTCATGCAATGCTATTGATTTTAATAAGTTTATTGATTTTGATTTGTTGTAATAGTTATTTTTAAAAACCAACGGATTTAAACTTTTTAAGGGTGAAATTTTGTTGAAAATTGTAAAGAAAAAAGCGAACGAAAAACTAACAAATAAATTAATAAGAAATGTATAGGCACATACATGTAGGGAAAAAAGCTAAGTCTAGCACACTTATATATAAACTGTTCTTGCCATTAAAGTGGTTATTCTTTGCAAATTTCTTCATAAATGATAACCTCCAAAACAGTTCTTATCCATTTGTAACAAATTCCAGAAAAAATAAAGAAACATGTTGGATCTGCATATTTTGTAGAACTGGGAATACTTTAGTGTGTTCTTGTGAAAAACTTGAACATTCTGAAATATTTCCAGTACTACAAAACATATCGATCCTTCAGTTTTTCTTGGTTTTCTGGGATTTGATATAAAAGGACAAAAGCCGTTTTGGGACTGCACGACTCATGTAAAAGTTCTATTTTACTTGAAACATTACATCGCGAACTACAGGAAGGGACGAAAAATATAACCAGTTTGCATTGTTTCCACGTGAGTGTCAAAATAAAAAATAGAAACCGAGTGAAGATAAGTATTTGTGGGTAACTGGGTAAGAAAGTTCAAAGAGAAAATTACTAACTTATATTTTATTACATTTCTCCTTGCTAGACCTTAAATGTACAAACTTTGAAAATTTTAAAATCTACGGTTTAAATTACGAAAATTCAGAATTTGGAACAATTCTAGAAAAAAAATAAAACTAACCAAAATGACCAGCCTGTGTCTTAACATATTGAAGAAAATTCATGTGAAGAGTTTGACGATGATAGAGTGTTGAGAGTAATGGAATAGACCTAAATGTTAAATATATTTTATAATTATTAGTGTATTCGTTTGATAGATTAATATTTTTAAGAATAAAAATATCGATATCTGATATAATATTAACTGACATCTCAATATCATATACTTTATGACATTGTGATAATTTTCGGGTTTGTGATACACGATATTTTAATGTTTTTCGATTTTTGGTATTTCGAAAATATTCAATATTACATTTGATTTTTGATACTTCGATATGTATCTTAAATTTCGATATCCAATGTTTTAATATTTTTGGATTTTATATATTTCGATATTCGATATTTTGATATTTCAAAATTTTCCATAATTTGATATTCTTTGGTGTTTTAATACTCAATTTTATAGAATTTTTGGTATTAAAATATTATATTCGACTTTCGATACTACAATTGATATTCAATACTTTTCTTCATATTTCGATTTTCTGCGATGTATATTATTCGATATTTTAATATATCGATTTTCGATAGTCAAATTCAGATATCACACAGCCTTACTTATAAGTTCTGTGATCGGGTAATTATTTAGTGTAGACTTACGTATTTAGTGTAGACCATTTCTATGGTAACTTTTTTTTTACTTAATATAGTAGGTTAACATTTAAATTCAAAGTAAGATTTAACAGGTTTGTTCAAAGTTATACCCCCCAATATTTTGTTCTAAAGTACATGGCAATTACTGAAAGTTTGTGTATGTGTGTGTTGCGTAAAAATTTCACTAAGATCAAATTCCAATTTAGAGGGCAGTAACTCGGAAAGTAAACGCTTGCACAAGACGTTATTTAACATTTTTATTAAGCAAGTCAAATACCTGCCTTCACGACAAGATTAGTCAAGATCTGATAAGTTCCGTATGTCTCGCAGGATATATATTCTATTTTTGTGATGATCTACGAGGAATTTGGTTTACCAGAACTTCTTTTTATATTTATTCTGTTGGTGTGTCCGTTCTGTCCAGGAGACCAAAAAACCAAAATCCCTCAAAAAATACTTCATGGATCACCGTAAATTTTGGAGACGATATAGAGTGTCAGAAGTCAGGTATCGAGTTCGTTCATGGACGTAATATATTCATTGGTGACGGTAGAAATCAACAATTTCTGGTTTTCACATTCGTCTCTATAAAGCAAAAATATCTTTACAACAATAAAGAATGAAAAGTAAAAGGAATAAAATTTCCATTATAGAGTTCCATTATACGACACGTAAAGTTGCTTCAATATTTTATTTTATGCATCTTTCGATTTTGATATTTTAGCATATTTTTCTTGCTGAAGCGTATGAAACTCCTTTAGGGTGAGACAGCTTTTGATTTGTAAATAACTATTTTTTTCTTGTATGTAGAATATGCATAATCATACTACCTATACAGTGTCGGCATATAATATATCATACGGTAACTATCTGTGTTTCAATGTCAGCGTATCTATTTAGTTGAGTTTCTGTTGCTATTTGCCATTTCATGTGAAATGTTCTATGGTTCAATATGCCAATTACCGGTATATTAGAGTAGCTAGAGGGCTTCGTTCTCTCTCTCTCTCTCTGTGAATATATAGGGTCACATAGACTAGACATGAGAGAAGCAATGGTGCAGGCAACCTGGAAGGTTTGCTCATGCATAGACGGCTCATATAGCGAATCCTCTCTCACTGTAGGACATATAATGAACCATATTATTGATAATGTCAATCAATCCAGTTGGATGTACTTGAGGCAGTACGAGATATTGATATATCTTACCCCTAATTAGGTTTGTGGTTTGTTTCTTCTACCTACTAAGCCAGTGTTTCTCGATGTGAAATACTAAGTGATTCCTGGCGGTTTGCGAACAAAAATTCTATGGCATTACGGTCCCAAAAAGTTGATGTTAGCCCAGATGACTCGTGATTGATTAATTGTAAATTTCCAGTACGGAAATTATATGAAAAGGGTTCCTGATAATTAAAGTAGAATTTAACCATTACCTGAATTTTTATTCAAGATTCATACGAAGTGTGTTCAAAAACTACTTGACGCTCTTTTTTCCTGCTTTACTCATTATACTGACTTTGAATCACTATCCTCTTGAAAGTACTCCTCTCTACAGTCAACACACCATTGTTATTGTTTTTTCAAATTTTGAAATGCTTGCTGGAGATCATTATTATTTTTTTAAATGATATGCAGTACTCTCGTTGCATTTTCCTGAATTTTACCTATGGGTTGGAAATAACGTCAAGTGGTGTTACGTTTGTGAAACACACAAAAAGTCTTCTGGGGCCTCGTACAAAGAATAGAGTGCTTAGGGCACAGCGAAAGGGCAATGTGTCGTCAGATAATTTGAAAGTTTTTTCAGTTAGGATTTGATAAAAAGATCCTGCACTCATGCCAATGTCTTCAGCAACCTCACGACACAGTTAAACGACGGTTTTTACTAACAAAGGTCAGTGCGAACAATCTCAGCATGTAAGTCGTCTGATGACGTGAGTCCTGGGGTCTTCTGCAACCCATCTCCTACTCCCCTCAAAACTCATAAACTAATTAAAGCACTAAGTTTAGCACATGCAGCCATCCTTGTATGCTTGATTAAGCGTTTGGAATGTTTCAGAAAAAGTTTTCATAAGTTTTATGAAAAATTTCACATAGACGTGTTGCTTTTTCACTAAATGACATCACCTTATCCACGATTTGACTCGATTGAGAACAAACCCACAAATCAAAACCAGTAAAAGACGATCTTTTACAACGATATATCGCTGGGAGTAGGCCATTTGCAGTTGTTGGCGGGCTACTTGAAACGTTCAGTTTCTTTTCGAATGCACCATATATCTCATGAATGGAGCACACCGTGGACAACGTGTACGGAAAGCATGCAAACCGCTTCTCGCCATATATTATAATTTTTACTTTAATATGATCGATGTAAGAACCTGAAATGATGGTTCGCTACTTATTCCGATTTTAATCTTGTCTAAACCAACGAGTTTGATTCCTAAGTATTTATATCCTGATCAACTTTGGTAGTGATTCATTAACTAGTTTTTTAGATTTTTTTTAATCTCCGTAATTCTTATCTATAGTCAACTGTTAAAGCCAGAAATGGTTGATTTTCTGCCACTTCCGGTTTTAGTAGAGATATTAGAGTAGAGATAGAATATAATTGTTGTAATTGATTACACAAAACAGTTATATGCTACTAGCCATTTCGGATTTTATTCTATGGTTATTAACGTTAAAATCGGAAGTTGTTGATTTCTGCCACTTCCGATCTGAATAGAAGTTAAGAGGGAAGATGACCTACTCTTAGAATGCTAAATTGATATCCAAAACCCACTTCTCGCTATCACTTATTGTTTTTGCTCTATGTACGAGGGTCATTGCAAAAGTCATGGCAACTATTTTTTTTTCTCAAAAATGGTAACGAATTAAAATAATTCTCAAATATGTAAGTGGAAGGTTAGTTCATATGTAAACATTACATGTAGGGAGATCGATGAACACACACACCATCATAAAGATATAGCACGAGAAAAAAAGACGAAAAAAATTGTCGTTTAAAAAGTGTTTTACTGTCAATTGCAACAGTACAGAACAGTACATTACAAACTACGTGCATTCCATGGCATCAGGAGTCTCCACAAGAATCCACAAGATAGCAGGGACTCTAAGATGCCACAGGTACGTGTTCCTGCCCTGTACTATGATTTTTTTCGTCTTTTTTTCTCTTGTTATATCTTTATGATGGTGTGTGTGTTTATCCATTTCCTTACATGTAATGCTTATATATGAAGTAACCTTCCATTTGCATATTTCAGAATTTTTTACTCGATACCATTTTCGAGAAAAAGAATAGTTGTCATGACTTTTGAAATGACCCTCATATATCAATATTGTAACCGGAAGTTCTAGTGGATTTCTATCTCTTCCGGTTTTGGTAAAAGATTAAGGTTAGAGATGGTATATACTTTTGGGATGCTTAATCGAATACAGAAAACTACGTCTCGCGGTCTATTACTTTTTTAAAAAAATGATGATCAATTTAAACACCCAAATTGGTTGATTTCTACCACTTTCGGTTGAATATCGCCTGAATCAACGAACTGGTTTTCCTGATTCTCTACATCCTAAATCAATTTGATGATGAATCATTCAGTACTTCTTGAGTTTTTTTTTTCCGGACGGAGAGACAGACGCACGGACATAATGGAGTATTGTCAAACCAAACTCATCAAAAATGGAGGTAATGATGTTTGGCAGTCAAGCCCTTCTGGACCACTAAAAAAATGAGGGGCCCATGGCCTGTCATAGGTTTCAATTGCATTAGTTTTCCTCAAAGGGTTTCTCTAGAAGTAGAAAACGTCTATAGCAATGACATTCCAATGCTGGCAAATGGGCTACAATTTAAAGAGAATAGATACATTTTCTTCCTTCAAATTGCATCGCAGCCAGTTTCATTTTTCTTCTAAACGTATTTAAACTTTATTTCTAGAATTGTAACGCAAAAAATTGATTAAATTATATTCTACTGACATTACGATTATCCTTTAAATAAGCAACTATATGATTACGAGTATTAACTAGGAAAGAAACAATATATGGAAGTTTGTGCAGGCGAGTTCGAGCGAAAAATGTTGTAAAAAAATGGAAAGTGCCGTTCACTTTCATTGCAATGTGTAGCCTAGGCGAGGTGGAAGAGGATTCAAACATTTTCTACTAATCTATTCTCCCTACTCAAGCGTGTCGCCACGTTTTGCCTAATCCTCATTTCGCCTAACCAATTATCTGACACTTTTATGACAGATAAATGATAAGATTTCAGACCGCCATTTTAGGCAAAAAGGATCCTCGTTTGGCCTAATCCTCGTTACGCCTAAAATGGCGGACAATAAAAAAAATCACGGAAATTCAAGTAGAGGGAAATTACAGAAGAAAATTCCCTAGAAAGAAATGCAAATTCATTTATTATCCCGCGGTCAATATTTTCAAGCAGTTAGGATTAGCAAAACTCCTTTTTGTATTTACCATGTCCGTATATATAATGTGTGTGTATGTATCTGTATGAGAGAGAGAGTGAGATCGCCCGGGAGACAAAAATATCACTACTAGGCAATAAGAATGTTAGATTCACTATTTTGCACACCAGTTAAATTTGATTGTATCATGCGTGTCTTCATCTCCGAATTATCCTTAACTAGTGTAATTAAAATTTGTTTAATTTTTACACCATCTCCGAGACGTAGCAATCTTAATCAGAGAATTATGCTATGGACGTTCCGGTAGTATCTCGAACGAATGAAATTTGAATTCAAAAGTTATAATTTCATCAATACAAATAAAAAAAACTAGTTGATTAAGTGCTTTGAGAAAATTCAAGTTGTAATGTATTGGGACGACAAAACTCTAAATGAAGCAGAGACGTATAAAAAACTGCTAGAGTATAAAGAATACTTGTTTATCTTGAGATTCTTTCAGATGTGTTCTTCAGAACATTTTGCAATAAAAAATACAAATGTTGAAAGTAGTGGAAGAGCTTTGTAGTCATTTCCTGCATTCGAATTTCTAAGATTTGAGCAAATACTGTACTGGGAAATATTCCAGTGTCATGTGAAATTCACTTGCTACAAAAAAAAAAAAAAAAAAAAAACTATAACGGAACATCATATAACTAAATAATTACACAAATAGCAGATATGTTTGAATTGTATGAAATACCATGTTCAAGTGCACGTTACAAATTTTGTGTAAGGGTTATCTTGGGCTTCATGCGTTTCCTTCCACTTTCTTCACCCCACCAGTTTCGTTTATTGTCATCATCATCGCCTCTCTTAGTCTTGGAACATAAAAATGAGATTTAAACCAAAAGAAAAAATAAAATATTACGCTTATTTTCAATAGTGAATTCTCAGAAATGTTGAAAGGAAAATAAGAAACCTATTATTTTTTTCAGAATGAACGTTACTTTTATTTATAACGCAACCAGCGAACGAGTGCGGGCGGCCGGTTTTGGAACTAAAATGCAAGCAGCAGTGTTTCTAACCGGACTACTTGTAATCAATCTATCACAGTTCTTTCTGTCTTGTTCGTAATAAACCACTTCACGCATATGCTCAAGTCAGGGGCGGAGCGATTGGGGTTCTTGAGTAAGAAAATTCTTTTGCATTAACATCATATTCGGATGTACTTCGGAAGTTTGGTGAGAGAGAGAACTGATAATCTTTCACCGCCACATTCCTAACCGTCTCGCCAGGGGTCCTGGGTCCACCCTCTGATTGAGATGGTACATAATTTTGTCTAATCTCTGTCATTATTTAGCATGGTTTAGTAATTAAAAAAATATATTTCTGCCACAATTTGAAAACTTTCAAATAAAGTTTTCTAAATGTGGCAGAAATATCGTTTTAAAAAATACTAAACCATGCTAAATAATGACAGAGATTAGACAAAGTTATTTTTATGTACCAACTCAATCAGGGGTGGACCCAGGACTCCTGGGGAGACGGTTAGAAGTGTTGCATTGACGGCGGAGGGGGAGCGATTAAAATGGGGTGCCTGATAATTGAAGGTTCCTTATAACTCCAGTAAAATTCAGACAAAATCTCTGAATTACGTAAAAAAGAAAACATACAAAATACATTTTCAGGGTAACTCTTACAGCCATTACGTTATTCTAAGATTAATGTTACTTCTGAAATTGATTAGAGCGAATATGTATTTGAATAACAAAACCACTTCATAAGTTATTTAAAGTATCAAGTTTGAAAAGAACGAAGTTTGTCTTCCATTGTTATCTCATTGTTCAAAGATACCGGTGATGAAGTAATGGCTGGAAATCAATCGGCTGTTTCTTACATCAATTTATAAAGAAGATGAGTGCCAATGTTAGATGTGTCAGTTCAGTATTTTTTAAAAAAGGCACCCAACCTCTTGCAACCATGCGTAGCGCATTTTAATACTTACACTTGAAATAAAAATAGAACTAAATAACGACGATTGACTTTGCCTTTGAATTTCATATGTGAATAACAATATAGGGCTTTTCAGATAGAGGACAGGGAGGAGCAGGTTTATTAAACAAGACCGTATATCTGATATGTTTGAACTATAGGCAACTTGTGTTTACGAGCTAAACTCAGTCCTTTGAAGTCAATCGACAAATACCTTTAAGATGTTCAACAGAATAACGTATCAGCATTATTATATACTACAGACACAAATATAACACTAGGCTCCCAAGTTTCAAAATTATATTGTGTGTGAAAACAGTTACTAGATTTAATTCTTTGTCACATGATAGCTAAAACCTAAGAGAAATTCAGAGTTAGTCCAGAGGTAATTTCTTTGCTCATAAATAAAATTTATTGTGTGCTGAAGCAATGATACATACTCTTACACTACCCGTACGCTGATGTTTTATCAATACTTATATTCGAACTCTACCAAAGGGCTGGATTTCTATAATGATCCTAAAAGAAGGGTGCACTGAACCAAATTGTACAAATCAATACCTAAAGGCAAGCTATCCAATCCCATAAATCTTTAAAAAAATGAAGGAAAAATTTCTTCACCTCCTTTTCCCCCAAAGAGTTCAGATTTCTCGAACAAAAAAATGAAATTTCTTTATTTTAACGTCCCATGATTATGTTGTTTATGCTAGAGAAGACAGATGATTAATGAAAGTGAAGGATTGTAAAATTAAATTTTGTTCTCTCAATGGGAATCAAACCCAGAACCACATACAATAAAAGCACATGCGCTGGCCAATAGACCAGCGGAAAGGACTTTCACAGTTCTCGAGAGGAAACGTTTCGAGATTCCTCCCTGGCTAAAACTCGAAAAAATAATGTATTTGTCAATCGATAAACATACACTTAAACAGCAGCATCATGAGCTTTAACCTTAACTTGATTTAAACTTACAGTTACAAGATATTGCGCAAAACTCTAAGCTATCAACCCAAAATTAATCTTTTAGTCACTGACATTGTCATTCCTGCGTTTTACAGGCTGCTACTGTTTTATAATGAAATCGAATAAAACGTAATCATTTTTTATACAATCTGCTTAATACACGGTAGAAGCTCACTGAATTGTCAACTGTGCTATGTTGTTCTTAAATTGGTAATTTCCATTCATAAATCACTATTCACAATACATCTGCTTTACTGCAGGAATGGTTCACTACAATATATACATAAGTTACGGCGTTTTTTATTAAGCGTAAAGAGATTAGACTATGGATAACATCTAAACTGCAACTTTAAAAAACCGTTGGATACACTGCAAAGTGAAACTCTCCACTCCCCTGTCCCACCGCGCTTGCCAAGAAACTGATGTAAACACAACAGCAGCGCCATCCTTCCAAAACCGCACAGCTATCCTGGTCAGGTTATACCAAAATTTTATGTAAAATGAGTAACTAAAAAATAAAGTTTGCATTAAAAGTAAACAAGTAAAACACAACTTAGCATTTCAGTCATCTAACATTCTAAATGAATGCAATACGACACAGCATCCAAATAAGAAACTAACTAACTCTATGGCTTATGGAACTCGGAGGTTCAATGCCGCGTTCACAAAAAGCTCTCCACCGACCTCTATCCTTAGCCAACTGGATCCAGTTTCTACTTTGTATTCCTATCTCTGAGAGATCCATCTTAATATTGTCCTCCCATCTGCGCCTAGGTCTTCCTAATGGTCGTTTTCCGATTGGTCTTCCAGTCAAGACTTTGAAAGCGTTTCTATTTTCTTCCATCCTAGCTACATGACCTGCCCACCTAAGCCTCCTAGACTTGATGATCCTAACAATGTTCGGTAAACCATATAAATTATGTAGCTCCTCGTCATGAAGTTTCCGCCATTCCCCATTTCCGTTCCTTTTTTGTCCGAATATTCGTCTCAGGATCTTGTTCTCAAAACTTTCAGTCTATGTTCTTCCCTCAGAATAAGCGACCATGTTTTGCAACAATATAGAACAACAGGTATGATTGTCGTTTTATATATTTTAAGCTTCAAATTCCTCGACAGAATTCGCGACGACAAGAAATTTTGAACTGAATAATAACACGAATTCCCTACTTTTAATCGACATTTAATTTCTTCGTGAATATGATTTTCGTGTGTTAATATTGATCCTAGATATTTGAAACTATCCACTTTATCAAAAGTATTATTTAATATTTTAAGGCATCCATAATTTGCCGTATTACAGTCCCGACTTACTTCCATGTATTTACTTTTCTCTGCGTTCACTTCTAAACCCATGTTCCTGCAAGCGTTTAATAAGATCTATGCATTTCTTTCTATTGTTCTCCTGTCATCCTCTATTAAATTTACATCATCAGCATATGTCATAACCTGGTGAATACCGTTCAACTCTAGGCCCTGGTTGCTATCTTTAATTTTCCTTATAGCGTATTTCAGAAGAAAGTTGAATAATAATGGCGACAACGCATCTCCTTGTTTCAGGCCATTTTCGACGTGAAAGCTCGTGAACAAAAAATTTCCCTAGCCGGACTTCACCTTGGGATTCATTCAAACATGCATCCAAATAAGAAAATAAATAATAGTATCAGCAGTAATTGATAACATTGCTTTTAAAACTTAATATTATTTTAAATAACAATTTATACAATAAATACTATATATATATAACAAATCTTTTTCATAGATCGTAAAAACAGTAATTGAGATTTAAACACAAATATAAGGATTATTTATAGAAAACTAAAAGGACAGTTACTTGAATACATGATAGACACGCCTGAAAGATGTAAACAAATACTTGCTTCTGATTGGCCAAAACTGGAAATTGTAAACAAATCCTTATCTGTGATTGTGCGAATGCCTATCCACGATATTTGAAGGGAATATATAGAAATATTTATATATATATTTTTTTGTTTATACAATTTTATTTCCTTAACAGATTTTCAATGGCTTTTTGCTAATGGTTACTCAGAATTCAAATGTATTTTTATTTTTTCTTTGTTAGAAACACACTGAGATATTTGGATTGTGGAATTATGCAAAGATCAACTTGCCAGTAGAGCGATTTGTCCAAATCACTCATTTCAATCACAGTTGTCCATTTTTATGAGTTAATTTAGATATCTCTTGTCAGATCTAGCTCTTAATGTTTATAAATTTCATATTAATTAAAACAATATAGAATCACAATAGGATCTCTTATAATGGAATAACTGTTTTAAGAAAAGCATTGAAATTGGAATGAAATCCTCTGAAAAACCAGCAAAACCTACAATAATATAACTTCTGCATCCACATTAGTACGAAACAGAAATATAAAATCCATATTTTCGTAATACTAATGCAAACTATATTTCCTTTAAGATGCCTATTAGCAGTACCATTTGACAATATCAGATATTTGGAAACAAATTGCAAACTAAAACACACACCTTTAAACGAAATTAATAATAGGGAATAAAGTATGTGTAACTTGTTTTTCTCTTATCTGAAATATAGCCACTGCAAATGCTCGTACTACAAATTAGTTTTGTGGAAATAAAATATTTCTTAGTTCTTCATATAGTAGAGAATAATCTTTCGAAATTTACCTCCAGTCTTACTTCCGCGATTTTTTTATAGTCCGCCATTTTAGGCAAAACGAGGATTAGGCCAAACAAGGATACTTATTTCGCCTAAAATGGCGGACACAAATCTTATCATTCATCTGCCATAAAAAAGTCAGATAATTGGCTAGGCGAAACGAGGATTAGGCCAAACGATGCAAGATCACTCGAAGAAAGGGCATTTCAGCTAGTATATTAATAAAAATTAAAATAATTTTAATTCACGTTATGATAATAATAAACACTTTCCATTTTCGTAAAGCAAGTACTTAAATAATTTACAAGTAGATATACAAGCATATATATATATATATATATATATATATATATATATATATATATCATCATCATCATCATAGGTATTCCGCTATTATTAGCAGGTCACTTGCTGCAACTAATAAGCTTCCACGCTCCACAGTCTTCCGTTAATCTCTTCGACTTCACCCTACGATTTATCAGTGGTCATATCGTCCATTAATTGTAGTCTCCTTCGCCCTCTCCCTCTTTTTCCTGCCATCACATTTTTTTACGACGTTTCTCATGATACAGTTCATTCTTAGGAAATATCACAATCAGTTTGTCTTCTTCTTGTTAATAATATCTAAAATTTCTCTTTTCTCCCTCACCATATCTAATACCCCCTCATTCGTTTTCTGCTCGATCCACCTAATTCTCTCCATTCTTCTCCACGCCCACATTTCGAAATCTTTCAGTCGTTTTTCATAAGGCTTTCATGTAATGTCCATGTTCTGACTCATACAGCACAATACTCCACACGAAGCAAGTTTTCATTTACTTCACATCATTACTAACAATACTGTACCCAACCCAGGCATAAAAAACTAGTCACCTGTTCTGGTTTCTCCCCTTCTACTTCTATATTTGACACCGATTCCGTCTTTTCAATCACCATGGTATTTGTATTTTCAATCTTTGTTTTCATCCCATATTCTTCACATTCCTTCCTCAAGATTTTTAAACATTTTATTGATTTTCTCTTCAGAATACACACAGTATGAACTTGGGAGCTTGAATGATCAAATTCTGCTTACGCTACTGAGTTAAACCTTACATATACCCTAATAATTCCAAAGCATAGCATAATAGCTCGTCATACTATAAAGAACAATGTGTTGAAAAATAGAAATGACGCTGGTAATCAATTCCCAACTAATTTTTTTTTATCAACATCTTCGTTCTTCATCTTCAAAAAATCACCTCGTAATGAAGAACTAATTCCTAATTTTTTTTTTTTTCATAGTTGATATCTGAAGTTTCGGAAAAAAAGATATTTCTTCACGCTGAAAGTGTACAGAAAGAGAAACCACAAATTAGTTACTATATAAAGAAAAGAAAAATTTTGATTTTATTTTTTGAATGACACCTTCTGGTAGTACTAGGTAAACTATCTGAAAGAAAAACAAAGAGTAGCATTAAGTGGTGGCAAAATAATAATAATAATAATAATAATAATAATAATAATAATAACGAGCAAAACTTAATTTCAGTACTAACAAAAACAAAAAAAAAAAGGACGCACAACGAAAGAAGCAGAGAAGAAATGGAAAAAAATAATAACGAAACAAACTAAACAAAGAGAAGGAAGTTTTTCTTTCTTGAATCATTTTGGTTGACCTTTTAAGGAATAATTTTCGCTTTCTCCACTGAATTTAGTTTGTTCTGGTTTTGCTGTTATTTTTTTTATTCTTTTTCCCCCAAAACTTTCTGCTCTATATTGTTAGTTCACTTTTTTCCTCTTTCTTTTTCTTACTATCATTTCTTGTCGACTGCTTCTCATCCTGTTCTTCTATATACTTCTTTCTGCTGTTGCCTCTCTACCATTAAGGGAAACGTTAAGTGGGAAGGCGTCTTTTGATAATGGAATAAAGACTCCCTGAACTCCATGAGGCCGTTTTTTTCTTTTCCCCTTTTATTTTATTAAAAAAAGAAGGTTCTGTTTGGTTCTTGTTTTTCTTTTTCTGTTTTGCACTAGTGGTGTATAATGCGTGAAATTTTGACTTCTGTTCTTTTTCTGTTCCATAGCATTTCACTCCTCCTCCAAATGAGACTTTTATGGTTTTCTTATGAGTTTATCCCAAACTCATCTCTTATTCTTTATCTCCCCCTAGTTTTCTCTTTTAAGCCCTCTATACATTTTTTCCCTCTGTATAGCCTATATTTCTCGCATGTTTTTTTCCCATCAATTTGACTTCCTTTTATCTGTTCTGATTTCAACTGAAAAATTAATAAGAAAAGGGGTTGGGATGTTTTTATCTGTTTTCCTTTCGTTACACATACACACAGAGTATGATAATTTGCTCTTTAAAAGAAAATTTGCATACTCTATTTACTGTAAACTTACCCACTAGGAATAATTTGACAAGGGAACACATGAATTTTCCCATTACACAAACGAAACTTCCTCTTTTTTTAAAAAAAAAAAATCTATATGCATGCAGAAGTCCTTTTCTTTAACGTCTTATACGGTATATATATTTCGTGGATAATGGTCTGACAATTTTTCTTTTTGTTTTCGTAAATATTTTTGGTAATTACGGAATGAAATATGCCCAAAAATAATTTTCATTTTTTTTTTACTTTCATTTAACCTTACCATTATTTTCTTTTCTCTTTAACGTTATAACAGGTCTCTGCAACTGACTTAATTTCCTTAAATTGCTTCCCGTTTGATTTATTCTTTTGTTTTCTTTCTTTAAATTTTCTTCTGGTTTAAATCGTCTTTTCTTTGTTCTTTTTTATTTCTTTCATTATCTTGTTCTTTTTTTATTTCTTTCATTATCTTGTTCTTTTTTTTCTTGTTATAAAATACTTAACTTAAAATGTTTCCTGTTTATTTGTGGCTTTACGATTTAATTTTGAATGCATTTTTGTTTTCTTTTCTTCTATACACATACTGTAGGTTAATAATTACACAACTGTGAAAAAAATATAAACAACATTAATTAAGAATATGTAAAATTAAAGTTAAAAGTTTAATGATAATTTTAGGTTCTTTTATATTATTAACTATGGTGAGTAATGTTCTCTTGCTTGTTCAGGTACGTACCTAAGATTTTGTTGATGGGAGGAGATCAAAAGTCGAAAATATAATCCATTACTTTTCAAGTTTCTTATTTCTATTACCTAATACATGTTTTCTAGTATAATGTGTCACTAATATGCATATTTAGTGCAATGGAAAAATAAAATTGTTTCGTGATATTGTACAGAATGCATGATCAAAGTAACATCTGTATCTGATGCGTGGAGTCCCTGTTTCGATTCCAGCTCACACTAAATGGGTTTAATGGCGGATGAAAACTGTGTATCCTACTGACAACACTGATGTAAGGTTAAGAATATGAAACCTAACCATTATACTGTACAATATTTATGCACTAGGCCACTTAGAAAGAACTGTATCATAAGGGATGTGCTATAGAGTATGGTGGAAGGAAAGAGATGAAGGAGGTTATAATTGATAGACGATATTGAAAGAGAAAAAATGTAGACGAAGAGGTTAGCTAAAGATATGGAGTATGGAAGCTTCTCAGTTGCAGCAAGTGACCTGCCAATAATGACGGAATACCTATGATGATGATGATGATATGTAAGATATTCTGTCATAGTGGTAGATAATGGTGATGATATATAAGTATTATCGTTATTTATATGATGATAATACTTATATAAAGATCGGGTTTAACAGATATAACCTATATTTTGAAGCGGAGATTATTGACAAAGTACCACGTCTCTGTACCGTAGCATTGAATAGGTGTTACTTTACACTAGAAAAAGTTATAAATAATTTTTAAAGACTGATAGCAATGTTCAAAAAAAATTGAAGTAATTTGTAATATTTTCCATTGTAGAAGCTTTAGTGGACTTAAATCTGATTTAAACTCTTCCCTGAGCAACATAATACGTTTATTGTAAAAATTATTAACGTGTTACTGTTTCGCCTACTATGCACTTGGGTTTATGAGACACTTGTTTCGCCTACTATGCACTTGGGTTTATGAGACACTATCTAGAAACATATTGTTTCGTTCAGTGAGTAGTTTAAATCAGATTTAAGAAACTAAATTGTTTTGTAAGAGGAATTCAAGTGAGGTACATCATCAAATGTTTAGGCTGCGTCAATCACTTCTCTACATAACTATGTAACTATATATATATATTACATAAAAGAGTTTTTGGAATGGAGTCTGGACCCAATGAACTCCCTTCCGTGGATGCACTCTTGTGTTAGTGTCATAGTGAAAGGCTTGGTGGGGTATGTTTTAGATCAATTTCACCGTAATACATTGCGTGTTATTTAATTTGTTATTATGGACTACGAATAATATACTTTCCACCACCACTAAAACAAGATTTTGTTAATTTTCTGGAACACTACGCATGAGTATTTACCCTTATGCATATCAATTTCTTCAGATCAACGGGATCTAACGATTGATATACGCCCAATCTTTGAATATATTTTCTTTTATATGCGAACACGTTTCCATAGTTACTTCGCAGTTACTATACTATACTATAGTTGCTATAGTTTGTAGATACTATAGTTACTTATAACTAATAATTGGGTTGTTCAGTGCACAAGGAAATCAACTCGAATTACCAACGTTACGAGAAAAAGAGACAGAAAGTTTTACGGTACGTTTAAATGTATAGAAAAGCTAACATTCCTTTTTCTGCATTATAAAAATTACCATATTTACAGTAGGGAAGGTCAGGGACTATTTGAGTCAATGGACTACAAAATAAGTAAAACATTCACTATGCATTTACATTGCGCATTGCGTATAGCAGCATTTGCATTGCGTACAGCAGCTCCACAAACTTCGATGAGGTTTGGATTTGTTGTCCGTGTAAAAGTTTGGTGTTTTTATCAATTTATTTAATAGTTTCCGGGTTGTGATTATTTTTTTTGCAAAGTGATTTTCAGCTTCTATTTTCTTGGTCTGATATAGTGTTAGATATACAGCAAATAAGTTGCCAAAGCTGCGTGAGTGTTTATATTTACCAAAGCACTCTCATATGTGTGAGATACAATGCTTTGGACGCGATTTCGTCACCTTTGTCTCTCATGTCTGCAAGTAACACTTCCTTATACGGGAAAAACAATAACGGGACTATTTGAGTCAGTGGATATTGAGAGAAGCATGAGAGAGAGATCGAAATGTTGTTTCTCATCACACGGTGTAAATGAACTACAAACGTTGGACAAGAGCAGATTTTAAGCCAATGAAAAGTTTAGTCACCAAGAGGATACGAAATATTTTCCCAATACAAACTGTAGAGTTTACATGTAAGATGAAGACAATAGAGTTGCGAAGACTCTTTTTTAAACAAATGTTCTATATTATATTAGAAAAAGCAGCACAATATCTTGAAGATAAAGAAAATACGTAAGAAAAAGTTCCTAGACGGCCTATATTAATCAATAATAGCCACAACGAATGTTAAGATGTAAATGAATCCTAGAAAAATATCATGTAAACTGTAACAGTTGATATCTAGAAGTATTTCTTATTAATCTATGAGAAAGCATAATTGAATACGCTGCCAAACATGTAAACAATGGTATCATGAGATATGTGTACAAACTTCGGGAAAAATAATTTGTGTGTAGCAAGTGCTTGTGAAATGAACACTTTCTTGAAAATTTTAAAAATCTATGAGCCTTATGCAGAGTCGTTTTGACGCATGATTAGTTGTATACTAAAGAGTTCGACTAACATATGTTTCCTGCAGTAGTCAGGCCTTTAGTATCACTCTGATCATTCGTCAAAACGACTCTGCATAAGGCCTTGTAATTTCATGATTTTCGTAGTACGATGATTTTGCATTTTCATTTACTACTGAATAAAAACTTCTAATTTGGACAAGATACCCTCCTCTAAAGTAATTGTTCTCATGTAGTTTTCATTTAGTAAGTAGTGTGAACCTATATATGCAATAGTTTTTAAAATAAAAATAAAATACAAATACTGTACACTAAGATTCAAATAGCTCCTTCAGAGACCCAAATAGCCCTTTTTTAAAAATAAAGATTCGTTATCTCCAATTTTCATATTAATGTTTTTGAGACTTTGTTAATATTTTGACATGGTAAGCTAAATCGGCTGTTGCGTTAGTTTTCAAGCAAATCGATTTTTCTCTTACTAAAATCAAATAACTCTGGTTTCACCTATCTAGACATGAATATTTTAAGCTCAGAAAGGACTTCAGACAGGGATCTAAAAGAAAAAAATATGTTCAAAGTAACCAAAAAGTAGGCTTGATTCCCTCGAACACTTAGCGCTGCAACTAATTCTTGTAGTGCTCTATAACAAAATGCTCTTCTTTAAAAATCTCCTCATGTGTATTGTGATATTCTGCACACGAGTTTGTTTATAAACAACTAATTCCGGCTAAGCAAAATTATGTATGTTTTTATTATGAATTATTATAGAGGTAGATAATGGCTAGTCAAGTCCTTTTTCTTAGCTTGCAGTAGACCTTTAACAACCTTACCTAACCCAAGGCTTTAGCTTGCTGTGAAGCTCTAGGCTTTCTTTCCCGCTTAGCTCGTAGTGGAGCTCTGTCGGGACTCTAAGCTCTCTCTCTGCTTGTAGTAGAGGATTTAAAAGATTCCTTGTCACAAAACCACCCAGCTTGCAGTGGAGTTTCGTGGTAATCTTTCCCCGCTTAGTTTGCATTGAAGCTCTATCGGGACTCCAGTCCTCTCTACTCGCTATGGAGCATTGAGAATATTACCCCTCTTCACTTAACTTGCTTTGTAAAAAAAATCCTTCCCGATGTCATCGTGTCTAAGGATGCCTATTTAACCCAAATATTGAAAGACTTATACTTATTTTGTATTATACTGTTAAAAACAGAAATTTTGTAATAAAATTTAAAGTAAAAAAAATCCAAAATATAATTTCCTCTACCTTTGCTCTACTTAAGCAAAACTTTACAACATACATTGCTGGCTGAAGAAAAGGATTGACCTGAGCATTGCTCATTTTCCGGAGGGGAGAATGAGAATGAAATTATTTCAATAAAAGAAATC
The DNA here is from genome assembly GCF_964235325.1 of Thermobia domestica. Taxonomy (NCBI): domain Eukaryota; kingdom Metazoa; phylum Arthropoda; class Insecta; order Zygentoma; family Lepismatidae; genus Thermobia; species Thermobia domestica. The sequence goes on from NC_137464.1 coordinate 187,352,714, forward strand.
ATAACAGTGTAGCGTGAAAAAAGAATAAAATTGCATTGTGCTAAAATATTCGTATTCAGAGAGAGGGGAAAAAAAGTGATAATACAGTAATGTCCAAACGATCCATTTAGTGAATTGTTTCATTTAATTCAATTTCCAAACTGATTTCATACGAGTCTTTTAGATTTCTGTTCATTTTCCTGAATTGTGCAGATGACATTTCCAATATATTAATCGCTTGGATATGACAATTATTTTGAGTGCGAGTCTTAATGATCTAATTATCTTGAACTATAATTGAAATTGTGTCAGAAAAACAAAAAATACATTCGGTCCTCCTAAGTTCTTTCTCCGCTAGTATTGTGCATGTGTACTACAGCTGACCAACTTGCTAACACAAGCTATCAGTTCGTCATTCACAATTCATGCATTTCGATCTTGGTAAATAATTGATGTCACCAGTAGAATACGCACAATCTCATGAAGGGGGTTGAAGCACTCAATTTCATTACCTTTAAAGACAAGCGTGATTTTTGTGCATACATGCAGGGTGGATTATTTATCTTGACTGCCCTTGTAACTTTTAAGTTAATAGATACAAAACTCTGAAATTTCGTACCATGCAAATAATCAAAAATGGGACGTTGTTTGACATGCTCTTCAATACCACAAGATAAGAAGTGTTGCTAACCCTACATGAAGTTGTAGTTGTTCAAATGGCACTACGTCAAGTTATTACATATTTCAAATCAATACTTAAAACGAAAACTTGCAATTTCATATTAATTACAGTGTTCAAAACTAAGAGCGCTACAGTATCACAAACCCCGAAAAACAACTAAATTTTGGAGAGTACTACAACAGTAATTACGCAAGTGATACGGTCAAGATAATACATATTCAAAGTACTTTAATGTTGATTACTATGGTCATCGTAGTACGACGTACTTCGAACAAGTAGAAACAAAGTTAAAGTTACAAAAAATTGATTTTTTTTTCTTTTTTGAAAGGACTTCATTTCGAAACAAAAATCACAGTTGTTGGCAGTAATCAGCGGTTTGGAAATTGCAACCAGATAGCAGAATGTTCATTTATGCAACTTAAGTCAAACAGAGATTCTTCCTGTAGGTTGTTCCAAGCGCGGATGCAGTTTCGCAGTCACTTTTAGCGCATTTGTTCTACGTTCGTTCGGGTGATCTCATGGTCAACGATCGCTGTCACTGCAGCTTCTCTTCCATCCACTATTATTCTGTATCGATGTCGGTTTCCTTTCAGTTCTGTAGGTCGTCAATATCTTGGGCACAATTCCTTGAGATACCCCAAACACACTGGCTACCTTAGTTACATTTGCGCTAATCAACCATGCATCAACGATTGACCTCTTTGAAACCCAGAGCGATCTTCTACCTTGCATTAGCACTGTTTACATGCTTCAAAATAGTCTTCCGTTTCGCTTGTCTGACTTAATAGGCCCGCCTAGCATTCCACTAACAACAGCCAAACATTCCGCATTCGTTCTCAGTGTTATCAAGTTACACATCCTACTTGCAGCAAACTACAGTTGCTTCCATTATTTTGATAACCATTTCTATTTAGTGAATTCACTATGGTATCCTAACCCATATTATCAGAATCAGCAGTAGCTTTAATAATCGATGAGAATTCTCGTTGTTAAATGATTGTTTGCCAGCCTTTCGGTTATTGGTTCCCAATTTAATATTCTGCAGGAAAAAAAATATGGTTCGAATCTCAGGTTAAACTGCAGACCCACGTGCTACATTGCATTGTAATTAAGAAATAACGTAAAACTTATAACAGTCAAGTGGTTCATAATCGACCTGGTGTCACAAAAATCAGGATTCTCTATTACTTAATTTATATAGATAAAAGCGAATATGAATCTATGTGTGATAGAGTCACGCATTAACTTCAGAATTAATTAAAATGATACAAGAATATCAACCTTAGATACATCATGGATCTTAAGCTATTTCATTGACAATTTTCGGCATAGAGGATAGGGGAGAGGGAAGTGTTGACATGTAAACATTGTCTATAGTGACCAATACTAGTGTCCAATTCATAGTTTTCAGGGTCACTGAGATAAATAGTAGCATTCCCAATGATGTTAATTTATATAGATAAAAGCGAATATGAATCTATGTGTGATAGAGTCACGCATTAACTTCAGAATTAATTAAAATGATACAAGAATATCAACCTGCGAATTCAGTCCCTATTGGCATGGGGGTAAGAAGGAGTAAAGAATAGATGTTGGAAAGAGGTAACATTACGGACGTTTGTCATTACACTTCATTGAAGTACGTATCAGAAAGGAAGGCTCAAATGCTTTCAATAAATACCTGTTCTCCATACTCGTATACAAAATGAGTCAAAAGTCTCCAACCACACCTTATGAAATGAAACCGAAAATAGGGTAGATAGCCAGAATTCGTAATTATAGAAATATATTAGGTCAAGGGTGGTGTGTGTCAGGTTAACGGCGTCCATTTTGTTGTCCACTACTTTTAATCTCATTCAAAAAGTTTGAAGGGAAGGGAGTCAGGTGATAGACGAAAGAGGGCTGCGCCTTTAAGAGAAATTCAATGGGGTAATCAGATTTAACGTAGCTGTAGGAACTTTGAAGTTATAATCACCTGAATATCAGTTTACCTCTTAAAAATGTATTAAATGCGTTATGTGCTATACATGTTTACACTGCAGGCATGTCCAAACTGTATGAACAAAGAAATGTTGCAAAGGATTTGTGCACATGTACCCTGTACCGGTTGCTTCAAATGATCCAGATCTCTAATCTTTCGCCTTTAGGTGACTTCACAGATAAAAGTCCAATCAGGTGATCTGGCAATCCATTCCACTGGACCACATCGACCAGGAAACTTTAATCTCTTTTGTCACTGTACTAAGAACGGAAGTGACGGAAACCTACTGCAACTTTCGATAGCAATATTTTTCTTCATAGAACGAAAGCAGTAGGTGTAATAGGCAGCGAGAACAACTTTTGGTACGGATTCAACACCTCTAGACCAGATGTCATTTTCGATAATTTTCATTTCTTTAATCGGAAATGATATGTTTAATATTTTCATTACATTAAATTTAAGTACAGTAATTTTGAAGTCTATATTCGTTTTACAACGTCAAGCGAAATCCTATTGTTTGTATTTTAATATCAACCATATTCGTTCTGTAAAGTAATTTGTAAAAGAAAAAAAAATCAACTTGTCACTGATTGGCTGTAATTTTACTTTCAAATTGTAGAGTTCCACAGCCGTTATTGTAATCAGTAAATGAACTGGAATTGTTTTTAGTTTAACGTCCGACGTATATGCCCTTTTGGGTCAAAAAGAAGTATGATTAACAGAAGCGAATGATCGTGAAATTAAACATTTGTACTCTCCCACCGGGAATCGAACCCAGAACACGTGTACCAAAGATACACGCGGTAGCCATTAGGCCAGTGGGGAAGACTGGAATCGGTGAATACAATTAACTAACTATATGGTGAAATGAAAATAATACCTTGTTGCCCTTTGTTATCACTATTTGTTTAAAAAAGGACCTGAATAAACACATTAATGCTTATTACTCGCGTGCAGCAATGCAGTAATGTTTTTTTCTTCTTTTTATTCTTTGAGGGCACTCATAGAGGTTAAATGTCGCCCCAAGTGATTTAGAGGCGCCCACGTGTTCATGATTTGTTTGTATGATTTCGCTTATGTGTGTTTACCTTGTGAATGTATGCACACGTTATGAAGAGAAGAAAAACAAACATGTTTAGTTGACAGTTGTTTAAATGTATTATTCTGTTACTCTTGCAATTATTCAGTATTTCAGTTGTTATTTGTTGTATCATTATCCTATAGACAATGTGTTGTGTTGTTTTTGAAGTTTAAAAAATAAAATGACATTTAAAACTAGATTATTGACGTGTAATTTGCAAACAGTATCATCGTCATAAAGTTCCTTCCATTACTGTCAGGCTGTTTGTTTCAAAGGAAGAAACTGCATCCATTGGCGTAACTAGGATATTTTGCTGGGGAGCGGCATGTCCCGGGAATCTTTCTTCTTGATTAATACTATTTTAGGGGGCCTGGCCCCTTTTAGTTATACTTCTGGATGCAACACATTACGATGTGCTAATATCTCCATTTGAATGTAAGAATTATCATCTTTAGTATCATTCATTAACTCGCATTATTTTGTTTCTCTTCATGGCGGGTACAAATAATCTCGGATTTGACATCCTCATTAATGCTTCATCATCATCATCATCATCATCGGCATCCTGCTATTATTGGCAGGTCATTTGCTGCAACTGAGGAGCTTCTTTGCTGCGCAATCTTCCGCTAACATCTTCCTCTTTACATACATCCGATTTTTCTGTTTTGATATCGTCCATCAATTTTAGCCTCCTTTTTGCCCCTTCCCTCTTTTTCCTGCCACCATACCATCTAACACGTCCCTTATGATACAGTTCCTTCTTAGCCAATGTCCCAATCAGTTTCTCTACCTCTTATCAATAATATATAAAACCATTTCTTTTGCCATTTGTTTTCCGCTCAACCTAATTCTTTCCATTCTTACCGACACCCACATTTCGGAAGCCTCCAGTTGTTTTCCATTACTTTTGCGTAATGTCCATGTTTCTACTTCATACTGTACAATACTTTTCTACTTCATTTTTATTTTATTTTACTTTTTGTTGGGCTATATATAATGAAAAGATGTAAGAATGAAGGAGCACAAGGAAGATGATCGATTGATATGCTAATGGAGACGCCAACTCTATAGCCATTTGTCCCAGTCACAAATATGAAGAAGAAAATGGGAGTTGATAAACGATACTTAAAATGGTAATTCTTTTACATCGAAACGAATATATTAGCAGACCGCAATTTCCTCCTTATTCTAGTTGGAACCGGCGGTATGGTTCAGTAATGTAGCTCTTTTGGAGGCGAAGCTGTGTGGTAGGGAACGGCCTATCGAGAAAATTGATCTTACAAGATCATAACACCCGTCAACTACAGCGGATTCAAATTCCTATCGCGGTTCGGAATCCATAATAATACGAAGCATCCCCGAAAAGTGAGAAATGTTTTGAAAAAAGTACTGAAAAAATACATTAACAAACACTCCTTAAACTATTTTTCGACACAGTTTCCATCAATGTTCAAGCATTTGTCATAGTAGGTGACCAATGTCCCTCTTCACGCGTCAACAATGTTACCCAGCTGGAGAACACTTCTCGCATTTTCAGGTCTTTATGCAGGATCGTATGCACAGGTCCCACGGAAATGCCAACTTTGGAGCCAATGTGTTTCCACTTCTATCTGTTATCAGTCCTGAGAAAAAATGGAAGCGTTATAACTTGAATTCACCTTGTACCTTGTCTCATTTTCAAGACGAGGCGATAATTGGCAACACTAGATTATAGAACACAGAAATGCATACGTGCAAATGTCGAAAAAAAAAAAAAGTAGCAGCACATTTTTGAATACTAATAGTGAGAAAATAAGTTGGAAAAGGGGTTCATTCGAAAGAACCATTCTGACTAATCCGGACTCACGGTAGGCTTAATTAAATTATCCTGCTGTCCTTGTTTTTAGAAAAAGAGGAAAGAAAAGAAAATGAAACAATTCGTTCGCATTTAAAGATAGTAAATTGGCCACAATTAATCAAATTTGTTCTTGATGTTTGATATAAGTCATAAAAAATATTCTTCAGACAAGCAGAAATGTCGAAAAAAAAGTTTTCGCGCTTCCTTTCATAACTAATTACTATACACAACCAAAGGAAAGCCAGAAAGAATAGCAATTAATCTTCCATCACATTCACAAAAAAAATACTTGAAAAATGAAAGAAACGTTTCTCCCTCCTACTCTTATTCAGAGTTTTCCCAATGGATTTTTTGTTCGTCTCCCTGGAAATGATTGAAGTAATCAAACGCATAACAAAAAGGGAATTTCAATCAAGTTAATTTCATTCCGAAAGAAAACAAACAAACAAACAAACGAATCTAAAGCTACTTTCCGTTAATTGTTCATAAGATACGTATATACTAAACTGTCGTCAAAATTAAAGAAAGGAATTTATCAAATGAGATTTTTTTTTCGTTCTTAATTTCCTATCTTGCGAAATTACTTTCTCTTTCGCAATTTCTGGAGAAAACACTGAAAACTGGAGAAGGGGATATGAAGGAAAGTTTCGTGCCAGCCATTCTATAGTAAAACTCTACCAGCCATTTTGTTGTTGTTTCATCCGAGCGTCTATGGTCTTCCAATAAATGCTTCCCGCCATATTAGTTTCGGGTCATAAACTTTGATTGCTTCTCGGACGAATAAACGTATTGCGAAAAGTATTGTTCTAGAAAAGCCTGGTAAATACCTTCAAAACATCTTTGAGTTCCGTAGCTTGTCTTTTATGTTCAGAAAGTAAAATAAAATGAAATTTCTTTTCTTTTTTAAATGTATCTTTAAATAGCAAATATTAGAGTTAAAGTTAATAACAATTCCTATTATTTGTTGTTCTTTTTTTAAAAGAAAGTACTAATATGGACTTATTTTATGGTTGAAGAAAGTTTTATTTAGTTTTGTAGTCAATGGCCTAGAAAAGGTCAGCAAGTAAGGAAACCGACTAATTCAAACATTTCTAAGCCTTCTAAAGCAACTTTTCCTTTTCAGTAATACAAGCTGTGTCAGTCACCTGTGACAACTATTTGATATGGAAAGAACACGCTTGTTTTCGTATTACTTAGCAGCAGGGCTTTGCCGTGGGGGAGGGGGGACGAAGGGGCGACGGCCCCGGGCGCTGAAGTAAGGGGGCGAACTATTCGGGAGAAAAAAAGGGGAAAAGATAGAAAAAATGGCTTGGAATATATGTATGGAGGCGCCGTCGTATACTCTCGCCCCGGGCTCTGATTTTCCACGGCACGGCTCTGCTTAGCAGAAACTTAAATGAAATGAATTTTCTAGACTTTCGCCCCAAAGAAGACAAACGATTAATGAAAGTAAATGATTATTTTAAAAAATGATGGGTAGAAAACGGGAGAATCTCGAAAAAATCCATAGTCACGATGCTGTCCACCATAAACTTGTTTCGCCTCAGAGTGATCTTAGTGATCCCTCACACTTGATTCCTCTATCATTAACCTATCGTGCAACAGAATCTTAGGAAACCGACCTTGATACATTGACTTTATTAAGGATTCAATGTTTAAGTACGAGAAATAACTCAGTTGCTAGTTCACAGGTATCGACAAATTAGCTGCAATTAAACTGGCAACAAGGACATCATTTACACGGAGTTGACAAAAATATTAATATTAGCAGTGAAGATTTCAGGAGATGACTAGTGAAAAGTCACTCTAGCCCCAGAGATATCTGAGACTACGTTGAATATGGCTTGCCAATATTTTCGCAGTACTAATTAAACCCGCGGGGGAAATCTGATATCATAACTGAACTAAAGTCATTGTAATCTCTTTAGTTACTGTTTAGAAACGTAGAAGACATTTTGGAATACTATTATAAGTAACATAATTTCATATTAGAATGAATTGCTTCAAGAGCTGTTAATCAGAGAGAAAACAAATCATTGCTATGATATGTTAATTTGCATAAATGTTCTGCATTAATGTTCCGAGGATTAATGTTCCGAAAACATTAGAAGAGTTCAGTGTTTCTTTAATCAATTTAGCTTGTTTTTTTTTTTCAATTAAATGCAGTTAAAAGTATTCTTCTCCAGTAATTATGAACTTCAATCACGTCTCTGAAAGATTATTTTACTCAGCAAAATGTATAAATTGAAAAATGAAATTAAATTTTTGAGTTTTACGTCCTACGGTAATGTTATCTAGACTAAAGGAGACGATGAGGTTGAGTGAACGGTGTAATAAAGAAAGTGGGAGGAAACGGGAGAACCCCGAGGAAACCCACACACGGTGTTTGTGTACCACAAAGTGCATTTGACTTAGCAGGGTTTGATCCCGGGACCCAATGCACCAGAGGTGAACGCTCTACCATTGAGCCACCGCGTCCCCAATGTATAAATTGAAATACATAGTTCATTTCAGATTGTTGTTAAATGTACAGACATGTTCTGTGCCACAGAGATATAACCTAGTCCTTTTGGAAGAGAATTAAACCTCCTTAAAACAGATTTGAGTCACCTGCACTTTACGACTATATCCCTATCCGTTCTCCATCGGGAGATAACAAGTGGATTGGATAGAACTATTTCGATAAGATCTGGAAATATTTAATATTTTGACATAATGCATTTCCACTTCCGTTAGAAGAAATGTACGGATGGTTTCAGGCAAGTTGTGTATATATATGTGCATACACACATCCACAAACACACATTCATACATCTATGTCCTACATACGTATGTATAACATATGTAGGTGTATTAATATTATATGTGTTAATACTAAAGTTAATTACATATGCATACATCACAAATTTAATACCTATTACAAAAATTATAATTCAAGTTTCCTGCAAATGAACATTTCTTCTTCAAGCGGCACAAACCCTATACAGAAATGTTGTCACTGTCTTGGACAAGACTTACAGGCAATTTTCACAAACTAATTAAAAATGTACAATGTAAAGATATGATTAGTAGAAAAAGGGTAAAAAGTAAGAAGTAGGAAAAGCAATATAGGATCGTACAAAGTAAGAATTATGTTAAACATCTGTGCAGTTACTAAAGCTGGTCAAAATTGAACATTGAATTATCTTTACGGCTATACACATATTACAAACAACGATGAACTATTGCTGGGAGAGCTCTGCACAAGCTTCCTTTATGTACAGGATGTATTTCAAACTGCTTGTACCAAAGCTGTCTAATTGTATAACTTGTAGAAGGCGGCTCTGTTGTTTCAGATTAATTTCTCCATTGACGTAGTACTTAAAATTTGAAATAACACTTTAAAAATTGACTTCTGCTCCTCAAATGTCAAGTGTATATCAGTCATGTTGTTTCATTATTGAACGTCATATATGACATGTTGCAGTCATACAGTGTGAGGAAACACTATACTACATATTGTAATGGTATTTCAATACAACATTAACTTCGAAAACAATACAACCTATAAGTTGCACATACATTTTTGACGGACTCTGTATATATATATATATATATATATATATATATATATATATATATATATATCAAAATATTGAACTCAAGTTTTTCGAAATTTAAATCGGAAATAAATTCATTATCCTTGCTAGTGACAAGAGAAAATGGAACCATAAACAACGCAGAGAGATGAGAGAAGTGATTCTCAACGAGAACAATTTTGCTGCTGTCCCATTTATTAGATGAATAAACGCATATGTGAGCGCGTAATCTGAATAAAAGTGTGTATATCCTGGGAAAGGGTTTTGTTATTTGTACTTTGAAAAAAAAAGGGAAAAAAGCTGTGAAAACAAAAGAGGAAGATTGAAGGGTTAGAGAGAGGTTATCGTGTTTCTGCCTGTATTAAGCTGTAGGAAATAACTTTGGAAAAAAAAAGTAATTTAGGTAATCCATACATGCGTTCATTTAACGCAAATGAGGATTGTCTGGTTACAACGTATAGAGGGACACGGGGAAGATTGGAGTGTATCGTGTATCCGCTTAGTTTTTGTCATAGCTATTCTGGCGGTAATTGGAATTATACAAATATGCTGACACAAGCATTCACAGGAACAGAACAAATTGAATCAGTACTAAAATGATTTCGTACTTATATATATATATATAGAATGAGCGTTCGAATGCTTGTGTGGGGGTGGGTAAATGCATGTTTCAAAATCCTGGTATTCTTGTTAATAATTTTCCATAAGCAGTTGGCCCGTGCTATTAAATCTTTCAGAATCAATCGAACAGAGAAAAAAAAAAAGCTTTATAACCGGGTACTTTCTTCTTAATTGAATGTAAAACTAGGAAGCAATCAGCTAAAAAGCTTACTGAATAAATTAATAATTTCCTTTTTAGAATTTTAAAGCAAGAATTGCGTACGCAGCTTTTTTGTTTTTGTTTTAATTTTACTATTAATATTCTCTTTTCATAAAAAGGATACAAATGGGATTTTGTGATAACGCACGATTATCCAAGGAAATTGAATTATCTTATCGGATAACATTAATAAAAGGATACCTAAATGGATTTATTGGTAATTTAAATTTTTCATTACTTTGCTAGATTGATCTTTTTTTTTTTCCTTTATACCTTCGCTATTGTTTATTATTTCGAGCATAGGTTATTTTAAAGTGGACATTAAAAGTGAACAATGGTCAAATGATCAAATTTAATTTAACTATAGAAGACTTTCAACTATCCTCCTCGCAATTATCCGGGCTCCATACTATCCGACCAAGCTTTAAAAATCCGTGATAAATAGAGGAATTCTAAACCGTCTACTACACTTGTAATGCTTTCATAGAAATGCATCTTAGGCGAGAAAACTAGTCATCTATTACGAAATTTTTCGTACATTAAAAACTGTAACTTTGGTTCTTTTTTTTCTTTCGTAGGACTACACAGGGGTGTACCCACGAGGGGTGGTCCACCGGGTCAGGACTCCTCCCCTAAAACTTCTTAACTCAGCATATACCGGTATTTGTACATTTTCTCAATAAAAATATCATTGTTTAACAGGGAAATGATTGATGTAACATGAAAATTTGATCTTACACTTCATCAGTACTTGTTCTCTTATAAAAACAATATAATTCTATATTTTTTTCTTTTGAAAATCTAATTCATATATACAGGGTGACTCAAAAGTAGGTATACACCCCTGCATTGATCAAATTTAACATTCTAACTTGTGGGTTTATTTGCTTCAACTGTTTAGAGATTAAGGGATAAGTAAAAGGCTTTACGAACAAAAAGAAATTAAGCAATAACATTGAGAAATGATATAAATGCAATGAGCTGATCAGCACGGTACTGTATACCTACTTTTGGGCTACCCTGTATTTTATAATTGCTTATAAATTTTATAACGACTGCAGAATAATACCCATTCAAAATTACATAGAGGTAGTGGCTTGTAGTATTTGACCCTCTCCAAAGCTTAGATTCCTCCCAGTAAAAAAAAAAAATAAAATAAAATAAAAATAAAAATAAAAATAAAAATAAAAATAAAAATAAAAATCTGGATGCATGTCTATTTGTGAAATCGTTTATCAATGAACCGTAGGATAACGTCAAATATTTTCTTAAGCATTAGGCCTACGTTCTACTTTAATCTTTTTCTTATTTTAATTTAAAATTATATGTGTGTACAGTGTAGACCATTTTATGTTTCCAACATTTAATTTAGCATAAAATTTATCTTAAATCGTGTACAGTATTTTCATTCTTGGACTTCCTTTTTCTATAATATACAGTTGGATATCGATAACTCGAATTTCTTGATAACTCGATTTTTTACATTCCCTTGAGCTCTCCATAACATTCCATGTAAAAAAAAATAATCTCTGTAAGTCGAATGTTTAAAAATTACAATCTCAATAAATCGAATTTTAAGATTTTCATAATCATATTTAAAATCATCGGTAACTCTTACTTTCTTACCTGCGAACTTCTACGAGTCGAAGTTTATCTCTATAAGTGGAATCGTTCTAAGTATAATATTTAGAAAAAATATATCTACCTAACATTGACAGGTACACATGAAATACTGATTTTTTTTTTAAAAAACAAAACTCTTAATGTATATTTAGATAATTCGAAGTTTCTTCAAAGGATATGTTTGAATGCTACTTCTGCTAATTCGTATGTAATTTACGGAATATTTGGGTATATTTATTAACCCTTTTAAATTATATGGCAACTATAATTACCATGGCGTCGACCTTCGGAATTAGCTTTATAAGTCTCTAGTAACGTTTTTTTAGACCGGGTGTTTTGCATTTATTCAAGCATGGAAGCATCATAGAACATATTTTATGGGCATTTTGCAGTCTCGCGTGCTCTGCCTGGGAGTAGGGACGTCACAAACATGGACGGTGGGTTTTTGAAAAGCGTAAATTTTAGAAGTTTTTTTTTTTTCAAAAATCCCTGACACATTATTATTTATCCTAAAATCATGATACGTTTTCTTTGCCATGGACCACCCTTTCAAACTACTCGCATGTCTGTTTCGTGTACCATAGCGGAGAAAATTTCCGAAAAAGGGAAAAGGAGAAAAAGGCATTTTTCTCAAAGATTTCCCTTTTTCGGGAATTTTCTCCACTATGTACATGGTAGAGACATGCAAGTGGTACGTTGGAAAGGATGTCTTGCGCGAAACAAAACTGCGTACTAATCATGTTTCTACAATAATTAGGGATGAGTCAGGAAATTTGTATATAAAAATCTGTTTTCCTTTTCTCACATAGAGGAAAGTGGCTATTGAAAGTGCACATGGGATAATATTTTTTTTTGCATGCATTAGTTTTTAACATATAACATTGAAACTTCGTACAATTATTACATATCGTATGTAGTATGTTTGAAATTTTTTGAGGCTCTGTGCGTTAACACAGGGGCCCACCAGAGGGGGCCCAAAATCGTGGAAACAGATATTTTTTCTCAAAATTTTCCCTTTTTCGGAAATTTTCTCCACTATGGTACACGAAACACACATGCAAGTAGTACCGTTTAAACGGCTGCTTTACGCCGAAGAGAACTATGTACAATTCATGTTCCTACAATGAACAGTCTTGATGATAAAGCTGATAGTATAGAAATTGACTAAAAATGTATTATCAAGGGAAAATATGTAAATCAGCTGTAGCGTCAGAACTTTTAATCCCAGTATTACTCTTTGTATCTCGTTCTCTTCACAATTGAAGCATTTTTTATTAGCATTCGCATGATCGTGTCCTGTACCAAAGGGAAGATATTCGCGATAAAAAATTGATTTTTGTTTAGAAAATCCCTATTTCCCACTTTGAGCGGGAATTTACTGCATTTGGTACATATTAGGGAAAATTGATGGATGCAGTTGGAAACACTGGTTTATTAGAAACAATGGTTTATTAGGTATGAACCATGATCTTACGATAAATAGTCTTCACGCAATAGCTGATTGAGTAAAGTCTATAAAATACCTTAAAAAAAGCCATAATTTAAAAGGGTTAAGAAACAAGAGTACTAGAAGGGGCCCAATATCAATACTCGCAATTTCTTAGAATATGGAAAATAGATTATGAAATTACGATGACACATTAGGATTAGAATATCTTTAACACCAAGTTTCACAAATACGTAAAATTAATTAAAAAAATACAATTATGTATTTGGAATGATCACAATAACTTCATGATATATATTTTAAATACGTAGAAATTGTAATTAATCTTTACTCTAAACATTTAAATGCTTTCTTATTTTCTTCTTCGTGTGTACCTAAAAAGATCTAACACTTACTGTATTTTCGTAATTATTATTAACCATATATTTATATACTCACTGGCAGATGTAATTGGGATGAAAATTCCTGTTCCAGAGAGAAAAAGAAATAGACTATTATCAACAAGTTTCTATATTAGATCTTCTCCAACATTTAAGTACATTACATCCTGCTGTTACGTTGTTAATATTTGAAAGTCTCTGATTATACATTATTTAGTTACAAAGAGTGCATAATTGTTAATCGAGTACATTCTTACACACACATTTTATAGTATGCTATTGTCCCATTGTTTTTCTGGTTCTATTGTTCTTTCTTTCCCTGTTTTACCATTTTAATTGCACCAATATCATATCTATTCACAGGAGTAAATTATTTTAGTAACAGCCGCCCTAAAGTATCACCCTTTTAAGTCTAATACATACATAATTTCAAACACGCAGACACATAGATGCATCCACCTCTCTCATTACACATTATATTAATGGATGAATCTAGTACTGCAAAAAATATCTTTGTGCAAATTTTAAAGATAATGAGGTGATAAAGAAATGGAAATTCAACCTGTAATGGAAAACTTAATCACTTCTTTTCTTTCTCTCTTCTTCCTGTTATTCTCTTTCATTCTTCTTTCCCTTTCTATAGTGTTTTTCACTTTTTTTCATGTCGTTTATATTTCCTTATCTCTTACTTAATTCATTTTCATTTTCTTTACGTTTTACTTTTTCTTTATTTATTTCCTTTAGTTCTCTTTATTATTGTTACATTTTATCCTTATTTTCCTTTCATTTTTTATGCTTTTGTTATATTTACTTCTTGATTTTCTTTTCATTTCTTGATGTCTCTTTTCTTTCGTTACCATCCTTTACTTTTGTTAAATTTTCTTTCTTTTATTTCCTTTTCCCCCTTCTGTTCAATTCTCTTCTATTTTCTAAGTTTTATTTTTAGACGGTGTTTTCTTTCTGACACACACCTAAAAGACAGTGCAAATTGAATGTATAGAAAAATATGTGAATAATTACAGAGTATATGTTCACAGATTTTTCTATTCTCTTTCTTTCTTTTTTCTTTTCTTTTTTGTTTTGAAAAGTAGGTAAATGTGCTGATGACATAAAGGATGCCAATAATAATCATGATCGAGAACGTGATTATAGTTTTACTTAAAAATGGTGTCAACCTAGCCACCTTTTGCGTTTTATTCTAAAGAACTTTCTGTAAAAGCTCTTTCCTGAACAGATATACCTCAGTCAAAGATTATTCTTGCAGTACATCCAGTGATTACTTTTATATAGACTCAATTTATGCTGTCATTCAAACCTGTCCTAGGAATAAAATATCAACAGAAAATGATATTTTAGAAAATAAAAGGGGATAAAAACAAAGAAAAGACAGAAAACGAACTGAAATTAACTTAATTAAGCCGAAGATAAATTTTAAAAGATAGAAAATGGAACCTAGAAGAAAAGAGGAAAGAAGATGGAGAAAAGAAGAAAATTTGGACATGAAATGATAATTGAGAAAATTGGATGAACATTAATAAAGTGAGATACAAAAAAGGATCAAATTGTGAACAATTTCAATTACAGTTGGAGACGAATTTACCTTTTTTGATCAACTATGAAGAAACATGCAGCTTTTATTTAAATCTTACTTTTCCAGTGCCACTTTTTTTCTTCTTCAAACAAAAAAATGTTTGGAAATAAGTGCTGTAATAAGTACCTGCTCATGTCAAAATAAAAATATGGTTAAAAGAAGACAACAAAAATATTATGTAGATTGTTTAAGTTTAAATTACATAGTTTTTGCTATATATATATTCAGTATTTGTTCATGGTTCTAAATTTTATAATTATGTTTTTGATTGTGTCAGCTTGTAATTAAAACTACAGATTGTATTAAAGTATACAAATGTTATAACTTTGAAACAAGAATAAATTTTATTTGCAGGGTTGTTAGAATTTAAAGTCACTTTTAACTGTTTGCAGTTAGCGCATGGCTGACTGACCTTGCTTTATATATCAACTAGCAGCGTTCACCCCGCTTCGCTGCGGTCACCCCGGAACGCAATAAACTTTGTTACTTAGATAATTTTTACTTTTTCGCTTTCAAGTGATATGATAAAAATCATAGTAGATTGCAGTAAATGTTAACATTATATCGCCTGTCATTTATGTTAACCCGCCGAGTGACACGGTCATGCGGGTTGCATATAAATACGTTTATTTTTACCTATGATGAACTAACAAAGGATTTGTACGTTATGGACACTTGAATGGTCAATTATCTCAAGACACTGGTAATTGAAAATTAAAGTGATATGATAAAAACCATCTAGGGTCCAAATCCTAATAACCCCCCAAAAATGAAAGAAATTAGTTCAGCCGTATTAGCGTGATGAGGGAACAAAGGATTTGTGCGTTCTCTTTTATATATAAGATAATGCTAGCAAAGTATGTAATAGAAAACGTAGGCAGACAAAGCAGATATCCAGCTTCTTTACTCAAAACTTTTGAACGAAGGCATCTTTTTCACTAAATATTTCAGCAGTTCAAAAGTTATATAATTTTGTCGAAGTTACATCAAATTATATTTAACTTGTATTATATCATAGATTTTTAAAAATGTATTATCTAACTGAATAGGGTATACTCACTTTTGCTGGTGTTTTCTAAATAATCAGGATAATTATTATATCATCAAGGTAACAAATGTATCCAATCATTTCTTCGTGTCACTTTAAAACATCCCTTACAACAACATTTTCAGCTACATAATGAATAGAACTATTGTGATTTTACAAAAGATATACGAAAACTTACTACATGATAATGCCTTAAGATCATTACGGCTATTATATGATGGCCTTAAGAAAAGCTTTTTATATGTTTGGGGTCCTAATAGTTTATATTTTACTGAAATAAGCCTATATGACGTTAGTTTCAGTTAAGAGTTTCTTCACATCCATTTTCGAGGCGTCTCAAATGGAATAATAAAGGTTTATCTTGAAATGTTTCCCCTTTCGAACCGCCAGGGAGCTTAAATGAGGCTAGTTTCCTCGCGTTCTTTCCCCCTTCAAGTTAGGGCACTTCCTCAGTGCTGTAAAAACATGTTAAACTCCAATCCACAGATGGCAGGGTAAATGAAAACTTTACCCATGACCCACTACTCACCATGACCCACTACCCACCATGACCTACTCTGACCCACCACCTTCTACCAAAACCAATCCTCATCAACTCTGACCCATGATTGACGCTCTCCTCTCCCGTCCAGCAATCATTTGAAAAACGCTGTGAAATATACCGAATTTTAACTCCCTAAGTTGAACGGCTCGTGAAATATTAAATTTTCGCAAATATTCGGACCCCCACTCTCCTCTTAGTATATATATTATAATGAAAGCGATATGATAACGTTCGAGCTGGGATTGGGGCCTAATTATATAGCCTACCAAAAGTCACTTCTTTTGGATTTGCCATTTGGCAGTGATAATCACGCACAAATAGTTATATTCAATTTTTTATATAATAATTCATATATCAAAGATGATTAAAAAATATATTTTATCCAGCAGTCAGCTCCTCTGAAAACGCACAGGCTGCCTTGGAAGCCAAGTAGTAAGTCCTATTGCTATTATTTCAATTACAAATATCAATATCCAAAAGTGTTTGAAATTCGTTTTTCACTTACAAGGTACATTGACGAAGTGTCCCTTCGGGATTCGTGTAAAATTTATTCAAATGCCAATGTGTATTGTACTAATTTTAGCGGCCTATATGGGTAATTTGCATATTTATGGGTCTTCATATATATCCCGAATTCAATCATCCACTGCTATAAAGCTCGGGCACAAAATTGCTTTTAGTTTCTTCAGATGCAACTGGACATGAATGTGGGCATGTGCAAAACAAATTGGATCAAGTACTTCTTCTCTGACGCATGTTATCTACCCCGGCCTCCATCTTGAATCCGCCATATTGGTTTCAACTTTCTGTTTCTCAAATGGGAATAGGTGCAAGTGATACAGCAAATTCAGGTACAATTTTATCTTAAATTCATTGTTGTAGTGAGTTTTACCGTAACTTGTACCATTTGCAAGGTATTCCATATTAAACGTCAGGCATTTCACGAATATTGAATGAAATCGAAAGCTCTGCAGGGCTCCGTGTGTATATGTAATCTTTTATCTGATTTATCGTTGACGAAATATTCTCTGAACGTACATACAAATACCCACACTGACATCAATACGGAACTGGTAGGTCTTCACCCAAATCTGATCGTATCTGGATTTACGTCAGGTATTTTGACCGTAATACAGTATAACATAGAAGTAGTAACAATCACTCATAGAAATGTAATAAGATTATGACACCAGTGTTGTACAGAGTTTGTTTATACCTACGATATTCTTCCAGTTAGAAATTGTTTTGATTTGTCAACATCATAAACATAAGGTTAACTGATATTACTCTGCGTCTATTCGCGAAGTGCCTGGAGGGATTTAACATGTAATTCCTTCCAAACGTTACAAGCTAAGATAAAAGTCACTACACCAATGAATTTCCAAAAAAAAAATGTACATGAATTTGATCCATCACTTGCACCTATTTCCATTTGAAAAACCGAAAGTTGAATCCAATATGGCGGATCCAAGGTGGCGGCCGGGGTGGGTAACTTCTATCAGATAAGCAGTACTTGATCCAATTTGTTTTGCGTATGCTCACATTCATGTCCAGTTACATCTAAAGAAAGCAATTCCGGATGAACATGATTGAATTCCGGATATATGAAGGCCCAAGAAAAAAGCAAAATTACCCGTATGGGCCGCTAAAATTAGTACAATACAGATTGGGCCGCGGAGAACTTTGCATTTGAAGCAATTTTACAGGAATCCCCAGGGGACACTTTGCGAATGTACCTTGTTAGATATACTCATCTCAAGTAAGTAAATACAAACAAATGAAAAAAAAGAAAAATGGAGGCCTTCAAAGTAAATTGTACATAAATCCACCAGTGTTCAGAAGATGCTGTCTACAATGCGCTGAGCAAAGTGAGTTGGTGTGTCAGGATGAGTCGGTTGGTCAGAGTATGACAGTGAGTCACGGTGGGTCGCAGTAGGTCATGTCATGTTGACCCATGTTCCACTGACACACTCACAAATTTTGGCCCACTTAACCCACTCCATCTCTGCTCCAATCAAAGAACATCCTCTTCATTGGTCTAGTGGCTAACACATACGTCTCTGGTGTACATCATGCCAGATTCGATTCCCGGTGGAAAAGTATTCGTCGCATTATAGTGGTTCGGATTCCGCCTTAAATTATAGGTCCACTTCTCGCATAGTCTCCCTGGTGAAAAGAGACGCTCATGATAAACTTCACAAAGTAAATAAATAGAATCAAGTTATGATTTCATTAAAGTTACAACTGTGGAATCTCGTATATAGAACTCTTGAATAAACACTTTGTATATGTGGAATACCCAATTTTGTTGCTATTTGAGAGATTAAGAACAAGAATTCTAAAGGGATTTTCTTTCTTCTGCTTGGTTTACAATTTCTGAAAATACTTGCCTTTGTTCCAGGAAAAAAAAAAAAAGGTGTGACCCCTTTTTATCCCCTTCAACCCATTCAGCGGTTAATTCCAAGGAAGTGACACTATGTTCTGGCACTGAACTTGGAGAGTTACAATTGGTACGACTTCTGAGAAGGGAGGAAAACACAAAGGGCTATCATTGGCATCGTGCCAGCGGAAAATTAACACTTCTCGGAGAAGAGAGAACAGGATTAATGAAGTTAGAATTTGGTGTAACAGCTCGTGCTTAAATTATGTTACATTTTACATACCACAATAGATTTTTTTTTTTTTAACATTCCGTGCTGTACATTGCAGTTTCTTTAGCAGCTTAGACTGTTGAAAATAAACTTCTGGTTTAGGTTTGAAAATGCTTTTCCTTCTTCTTCTTCTTCTTCTTCTTCTTCTTCTTTTTCTTTTCTTTTTTAAATAATTTTGTCGTTATTACCAGTAAAATAGATTTCAGCTTGAGTTAGGAACCAAAGCATCCGTTCCGGGAAAACAATATTGATTTCATAACCCGTTTTGGGAGCTTTCCAAATTAAAGAGCGTTTTTTGTCTATGTGTTCAAAATGAATGGTTGTTCCGGAATTCCATAAATTAGAGGTTCGGCTCTGAAACATAAAGTAATACGTAATGGTTTATACTCTTGCACACACACACATGCTAGAATTGCATGCTAAGAGAGATTGTTATTGTTCTATTCGTATTCTGAAACATTTCACTGCACTAGTTTAATTCTTACTGCCAATATCTTTTAAATTTGAAATTGTTTATCTATAAACAACACATATCTTAAAATCTTCATGAATAGTTACTAAAGTAGGAGGGTCTGTCAAAATGTTAGATGTACTGCTTAAGAAAATAAAACCGGATAGAAATTTTACAATAACTTTGTTTGTATGTACCTTAAAGTTCCGTTCACAATCTACTTTTCAACGTAATTACCTCCGTTATTTAAACATTTGTCGAGGCGTGGTACAAGTTTTTCTATGCCTTTTACAAAAAAAAAAAAAAAAATCCTGTCTAATGCTGATCAGCAATAATGTTATGTACACTGCCGTAATAAATACACAGTTCGTTTGCGTTTTCGTCTATTGTTAAGCGTGGAGATGCAATCATGGAGAAAATTTTCTTCGGGCGCCCCTGACTTGGTTTAGCTAAATCAGATTTCTCTCTTAATCATCAACGATTACAGTATCTTAAATAATTGAACAAATATCGTATGCTACTACTACTACTACTATGCTAATATTAATATGTAAAAAAAATATTCGAAGTTTAGTTGAACTTCTGAATGTTGATCCCTGTACATCAGATTATTCCACTTCGTTCTTTAATAGTACTCAGCGGGATACATCTGCCTTCAACATTAGGGGGGTGACTGTTAAGACCGTTTTTTTAAGCGATGTTCAAAATATTTGTGAAGTTGAGGACAATGCTGTGGAGCATCAGGGTAGCAGAGTTGTCTTCAATACTGGTAGGCGGGCAGATTTGAGGTTTATTCTGGAGGGACATTAATTTCATATCATTTTTCTTTGTGGCAGTCGGACACAAATCATCCCATTTCTTCCCAAAAAACACATTTCAAATCGAATTATTGAGGGGCAGGCTCCTCAGTTCCAAGATTGGAGTTGACATGTCTCCCTTATTCCCCCGCGATTTGCGTCAGTGATAGAACTTGCAAAGAAGTAGCTATATGTATCATTGTTGGAAGCTTGTCTGGCAGCAATAATAGAACTAGAGATAGGCGCTCTCACTCATTTTGCCCTCAGGAGGGTCCCTCATTCTCACTCACCCTCATTTTGGTAGATGAGGGTTAGGACGTGTGAGGAAGAATGTGAGGGAGTCGGTTGAAGGTGAGTGTGAGTGAGGGTGAGGACATCAACTATATTTGAGTATGAGGGCGAGTCTGTGTGAGTGTGAGTGAGGGTTAGGAAAATGCCCATTCTCTTAATAGAACATAAACAGGAATAGATACAAATCTGTTAGCAGTTTATAGTTTTTTTTTACATCTACAGTACATAAAAATAAACAATATATGCAGCAAAATAAAAATTAACATTTATGTTAAAACGAACGACACTTTTAAAGGGATACCTTTTTCTTGATTCTAAAGCAAATTTCAGAATTGACTCTGAGGCATTTCATTGTTTTTTAATGTCGTCTATCAATTGTTGAAGAGCATCCAAATTTATACCATATTTTAATTGCTGAATAAAAATTAAAGTTTAAAAGTCAAAAATTTTTGGTTATTATATCATTAACCATATACGGTGTACTGTCGTCTTTGCTACTGTAGCACAATGAAAACCTTGAAGCAGGATCACTTTTATTTAAATAGGTAACGTGATTATCGTACATTAAATTTTTAAGTATAAACAAATATAGTTTATCCTCAATTTTATCGAAAACTAAGCATGAGGATCTACCCTAACTTACATCATTTTGTTCAGCTCAGAAGTGTCTTGATAGGTATATGCTTCATGGATAATTTACTATTCACTGTTACGTGCTAATGATATTGTAAAATTTCATGTGGCAAAGGCTTACATTACGTATATTTAAAAATTGAAGGTGCATACCTTATTCGCTTAAGATTTTGGTTTCTACACTTTGTACGCCAGTTAGTTGCTTGTTTAGAATAGGAATAAACACTAGAAGAGTTGAGGCTCTCTCGTGTCGAAAAATGAGTAGTGAAAGTGATGTCTCGTCTCAAAAAAAAAAAAAAAGTATCTGTTTCTCTTGGGGAGACTATATCGTCATGAAAATTGTATCTCGCCTCGTGCGCATCCCCAATTTAAAACTTTAGCGTTCCTTTCAACAGTTATTCGTGGACACACAGCTGAATTTATATTCAGAACCACATGATCTTTTACTAGAAATCGAACCCTTGTCTCCAGCGCCGAAGTCACACATGCTAACCATATAGCCACGAGAGATTCTTACATTATGCGCTACTATAATCAACATTCTCTTGAATTTGGTGACTACGGCGGCTCAGTAATAGAGTGTCTACCTCTCGTGCCTCGAATCCCTGGTTGTGCTGGTAGATGGACTTTGTAGTAGCCAAATACCGTGCAGGCACGTGCTGGGAAACTAACGAGAGCCGTGGACAAGTCAACCAAAAGGGCGCCTACACAAACGTGAATATGTATTTTATATATATATATATATATATATATATATATATATATATATATATAGAGAGAGAGAGAGAGAGAGAGAGAGAGACTTAATTAATGTAGTAAACGTCGGGTGGTGACTCCTATGCCCGAAATAAAACAAATGTAAAAATGCCACGGAGCTATGACCACTCGAAAATTTTCGGAAAAATGCAAAAACAGCCATACTCCAGAATAAAATATCGGATCGAAATCAGGCAAAAGGGAATGTCCATTATCTTTACTAGTATTATCGGATGTAGTGAAGTAGCGATGCAAGGGTGACTCTCAAAGAAACTGGAGTATTCCTTAGAGTATTTTATCAAACGTTGAATGAGGAAAATAAACAACAGTCAAGTACATATTTCAACAATCAAAAGTAATGGTACATCGTTCAAATTAGAAAGCTTAGAATTCGAAAGAAAGAGAGATACACATGTGTGATCGATCTATTTTGTCTCAGTAGAGAATAAACTTTTGGAAGAAGAATTTAATTGAAAAGAAGTCTTTAACGTATCACAGTTATATCTTCTAGGCTAATGGTAACAGATGATAAATGAACGGTTTCCTGTTCAAGTTAAGAGTGTGTGACAATACAAGAAATAACATTGATCCAGATTAGGTTTATAACGGCTGTGCATAAGACAATTAGGCGGCAAAAATCATGTATGATGAACGAGGGCACAAAGGATTCTTCGCATGACAACAGTAATTTCCACAAATTGTACGTATACATATTGGACGAAAGTAAGCTGCATTAAAAGATTTCCTCCTTGTAATACATAATTCCTTGGAAGATAATAGTCAAACACAGAAGCAATGCAACTTGACGAAACACAAGCTGTTGCGCGTGTTGCACAATGATACAAAGAAATACAGTTTCAAACTATCGATTTATTCTGTTTCGTACAAAGTAAGATAACTATGAAGTACTCAGAGGTACCTTGTACACTATTTGTGCAATGTAGTATATGTACACGAGACAGCTGTGAAGAATAACAGTTCAGAATCTGATATTGTCGACCGTTGACCGCATTGCAAAGATGACATCGGCGAAGCAAATTTTTCCGCATGCGGCGAAACACACTTGAAATTTACCTCGAGAAAAAGTTCTTCGGCTGTCGTGACTGGTGTTGCATACAAAAGGCGTTTCATACCCAAGCTCCAAAAATAAATCAAGGAAGTGAGGTAGGGTAAATGAGGTGTCATAACACAGGTCCTTCTCTCCCAATCCAACGATCTGGGAATGTTTTATTGAGGTGGGTCTGAATATTCCTGTCAATATGTGCAGGTGCACTGTCGTGCTGGGATCACATCTGCTGTCTTATATTCAAGGGAACATGTTCTAAGAATTTTGGGAGAACATTTCATAAAAATAAAAGATACATACTCCCACACAGGTTCTACCACAAAAGTATCCACCATGCCGCAATGCACGCTCACACTAAATCTCTGCTACTGATCGTTCGCTAGAGTTGCATGTGGATTTTTACACCCTACATATGGTCACTGCTAGTTTCAGGATGGTCTCTGATCATTCCCAGCACGCTTTCTTCAGATCGAATTGTCCATGTCGTGCGATTTCCTCCGATTTCACGTAGAAGAAACTGAAGAGACCCTATCTCTCGAATGCGAATATGAAGGCGTGAAAAAATACAGGGAAAGTTACTCTCCTTTGAGGGCGACGGTCATGATATAAACGTCTCGCCTTTTTGCTATTTTCCCTTATCTCTCCATAAATGAAGTGCTTATCTGCTAGGTCGTGGACGGGGTAATTTCCCATTGCACAGGCACGTACAGGTTAGCACAATCAATTTTACTTATCGCCAACGTCTACACTTTTACACGACAGTGAATACTTGGATACAACTCTCTACCATTGAATGCAACACTTCCTACTCTGTTATACAGCAATTCTACATATAACACCAGAACACTGTACTATGTATATCACTCACAAGTTACGTAGATGCCTACAACAACACAGCCACACTAATTGACGACATTCCGCAACAAAACTGCAAGACAGTTTTCTGCGAGCCACTCGCAATTGGCACACAAGGGACGATAGTTCCATAGTGTGCTACCAAAGCGTCACGCCCGTAGTAAAGTACTATGAACTATGTACTGCTGCTACGTGTGCGCAAAAGTGCCGCAATCTCTTTCTTCCATGTAGGTATTCCATCCAGCTCCAAGATACATTAGGCCGTCGAATAAATTTTTCCTCCCATTTTCGAATGTAATTCCAACGAGCTTTCTTCTAGAAAATTTCTCCAGCAGTGTCAAAATCAAAATGTCAATGGGCTACACTAGGACTCTATTTTGCCATATTCACAATAGCAATGTAGGTTTTCGTAGCTTTGGGGTAAGGGGCGGTTTGTTAACTCCAAGGGAGGGAAAGAACCCTCGAAAGTATCCCTGGTAGAATATTCACATAACGGATAAATCAAGTATACTGTCCCAGCACATTTCTTTGTATCGTCAAAAGTCTTCATCCCGGTGAAATTAAAATACAGCTAATTTTACAGTGATTGTGTGCTATCTTCAAATAGATAAAAGGTAATTGAAATATGGAACAAGAGCGCCCTAGACAATATTATTTTGCGTGAGGTACCGTTATCACAAGTCACCTAGGGGCTTTTCGTTTTCAGCTGTTTAGAAAAGCGAAAATAAATGCCGATTTTCAAAATGGCTCGAAATCGAAAGCAGATAAGTGAGTCGTGATAACGGTTTCTTATGTAAAATAATATTGTCTAGGGCGCTCTTGTTCCACAGTTCGATTATCTTTTATCTATTTGAAGATATCACATAATTACTGTAAAATTAGCGGTACTTTAATTTCGCCGGGATGAAGACTCTTAAGCAAAGTGTACAACATCTCGTGCTTCGTCCATTTTTGTTTTTTCTGCGCACAGAAGTACCATAATCTACGGAGTTGCGTATTACAAGGAGAAATTCTTTAATGCAGCTTACTTTTGTCCAATATGTATTCACGTAACATTTGGGAATCCCTGTGTCATGTGGAGTATCCCTTGTACGCTCGTTCATCACATATGATTTTTGGATAATATGTTTCTTTACATGCTGCCTGACTGTCCTATGGATAGTCGTTTTAAACCTAATCTGGATAAAATTATTATTTTTTTTCATTTTCACACACTCGTAACTTGGACAGGAAGCCGTTCATTCATCATCCGCTACCATTAGCTTAGAAGATATAACTGTGGTACATTAAAGACCTCTTTTCATTTAAATTCTTCTTAAGAGAGTTTATTCAGGGTTGAGACAAAATAGATCGAACGCATATGCGTATCTCTCTTTCTTTCGAATTTTAAGTGTTCTTCCAACTTGAACGACGTACTATTACCTTTGATTGGTGTTCATTTTCCTAATTCAAGGTTTGATAAAATACTCGAAGGAATACTCCAGTTTCTTTGGGAGTCACCCTTGCGCCGACACTACATTGTATCCAATTGTACACTAATGGAACCTACGATTAAAAATAATGGATATTCTCTTCTAACTGATTCGATTCGACGTTTTGTTCTTGAGTTATGGCTATTTTTATTTTTTCGACTAATTTTCGGGCGATCAAGTTTTCAGGAATCAGGAATCACAATTTCATAAATATGAAAACTTACACAATATATATAAAAATATATGGCAATTTGATATAGATTGATAAACAGCAAATTCGGAACAGTTAGTTATAAAAGAAACACTTCTTCTAATAATTTTCCAGGAGGTAATGTACCTAAAATGGAAGGCACATTTCCCCGCTGAACTGCTATGCTGATACGTTGTATCAGAAAAGTAGTAGCCCGTTTGTCACCAGTACGGTGTGCTATACGTTGGCCTACTTCTTTGATGAAATAGACCCTTCGAGGCCCCAAATGCCTCTCGATTCAATGGCTACGGCACGAACATTTATCTATTGAGCAGATCTTTATATTTTCTTCTTTTCTCGCATTCTCTGCGGGCTGCAATAGCTCCTTCTCGAGATGAAGAAAGAGTGAGATTAGATGACGCGAAAGTGTCAGAGCAGGTGAAATCCCAGAGAAGAATCCTTCCCCCCTTTCATGGTACCAGCGTCATGCCATCCGGTCTTTTGCCATCAGATCTGTTACACCCCACAGGTTCACGAACAGATGGAACTTCTGCCGATGTGAGTGCTCCCCAGATAATGTCATTCACGTTCGAATGCCTCACATGTCTTCCGGAGCTACTTATACAAGACAGACCGTGTAGACCATTCTGCTTGACTGATGCACCACATTTAGAGCAGTTGTGTGATTCACAGATGTCTACTCCTAGGCGAAGTGCAACTGCAATTCGAAAACTTTCGTTTGGAAGGTGCAGTCTTAGGGTGTGTGAAGGTAATGCCTGTAGCCAAGCACCTGAAATTGCTGATGAGGAGGCGAGAAGTCTAGAATTATCCTCTTGACTGTCTGCTTCTTGTAATAACACTGATTGATGTAATTTGATGATTGGTTTGTCCCAAATTGATTGCGAACTTCTGCCCGTTATCTCAGGAGGGCTTAAACCAACTAGGTTAGACCAGTCAGATAGGCAGTCTTGGACGTCAGATTCTATGTGAGGCTCATTCAGTTGGTTGAGGAGTATCTCAATGGTATGCCGGGAGCCATAGAACGACGCTAAAAATGAAGGATACGCCAAATCGACAGCCCGACGAATACCAAGACCTCCAGAATCAACTGGAAGGGAGGCCTGTATCCATGCGTTGCTATTTAGGTTACAGTTGAGTAACGATTCCAGTCCACATTTCAGAATGTTGTCAAACTTCTCTAGTAAATCGACTTCACGCTAAGAACTAGAACAGCGTAAAATATAGATTATTCTTGGTATGGAGAACAACGCACGAAGGAGATAAAAAGCTGAATGTGCGGAGACTAGGGCCAGACGTGACAAGAAAAAATCTAACTTTTTAGTTTTCTCAACTAATAAATTACGTGTTGCCTCAAGTGAAAGGGCTGCACCAAGTAGAAAGGCTGACGAGGTTGTGATAAGTTGTATTCCCGGTGCTGAATTTTTAAATTGTGAATATAACACTTCTATTTAATCTTGCGAAATTCCTAAAAATCCTACTTCACACTTCATAAAATTTAAGTGTATTCCGATGTCTGCTGCCATAGTTCGAATATTGTGTAGTTCACTTATAACTGTGTCAGGATCTCCTGCTATAGTGCCATCATCTAAGTACCAGATATTTAATTCAGTGTTAATCCTAGACACTATGGACTGAATTGTCATGGCAAACAAAGCGGGACCTAGAGGATCGCCTTGTTGTACTCCACGTTGCGAGAGTATAATCTTATCACCTAGAAATAGGTTACTTGGTTGCGCATAACATTGATGTACATAGTGATAAATCGATGGAAAATTAGTTTTAACTGTGAGTAGCATAGCGTCTCGGTTCAGTTCATTAAAAGCGTTACGAAAGTCTAATTTCAGAAAAGCCTTTTGTTGTGAATGGGGAGTAGAAAAGTAAATGCGAGCTGCATGTGCTGCGGCTTCGGCTCCATTGGGAACGCATATTCCCAATTGGTGAGGGTAAAGGAAACTTACGACGGATTCTTTAATTCTGGAACATATAACTTTTGCTGATTTTCTTCTCCAAATATTCCCCACTGCAATTGGTCGAATTCCACCGCTCTTCTTATTAAGCGCAATAAGTGATGCTCCAAAAAAGATTGGTCTTATTTCCTGAGGTATATTACCTGAAAGGATTAAATGAAGTAATTCTAGAATCATCGTAGTTAATCTTTCTTTTGAATCTGACTCATGATGTAAAAGTAGATCCTTAAGAATCGAGGGACGGAGACCATCAATACCTCCAGCTGATCCAGATGGGAAGGAGTTTACAGCGTATCGTAATTCAGAAACTGAAACTCTTGATATATTGGGGTGATCTTTAGGAGGGTCTGGTAATGAAAAGGTGTCTGAATGTGAAGGGTGCTTCTCCTTTAGTGCTTATAAAACAGATGCATTAGGTGTGGCGATGATATCTTCAGAAATTAGTAATCTGACTGCACCTCTTAAGGCTCCATCGTTGAGTTTGTTTTCGACTCTTTTGGTGTTAAAGGATGTTGAGTCAGAAGAATGTTGAGATTTTCGTTTGTATTTTTTGGAATAATCATGGGGTAACGCATCTTGGTGAGAATCATCCCATTCGCAAACTTGTTGCTTGACCCAAGTCGTTAAGATGTTAATTTAATCTGATTGTGACGGAACATTGAGTACTGCATACGGGAATAGTAACAGATCCATCCACGCGTCTAGGTCGTTTCTGTTTACAATACGACGGATGACGTCATAAAGAGAGGTAGCTACAGATGACCGAGCACCTCTTGGGACTCTTCTTTGTAAAGGAACGGAGGATTTTAGTTCGGCTATTAGGTTGCAAAAGTCGGAGATCAGATGCTTTTCGTTGTGATTCACGCATTCAATTCCGTTTGATGAAGCAGGATTATAATTTAGGGATGACTTATGTTTTGATATGGAAGGCTTACTTTTTTACGGAGAGTTTGGTGACTTTTGCTAATGTAGATAGCAAGTCCTCTTTGATTGGCCAGATGTTTTTCACAATGAGGGCAGGATACATATTTTTCATCGTATGAAAAATTATCTAATTCATCGTTGTTTGTAACTGACACGCTTTCAATGTCAGAAACGTCCTCTGTATTGTGACTCTCTTGGCAGCAATCATTGGAGATTAGATGATTTACGTCATCATAACTTTGATCAAGCCTCTGCTGGTCAGCCGCTACTCTGCGCAAACACAATTCTTGACTGTTATATTCGTGAACCGACTCCATCCATTATATATATATAATAGCTACACTGTGAAAACGTCTTTACTAGAAAAACACTTTTAGTTCTTGTAATATTTTTTTTTGTCAAACAAAGTGAAGCTAAAATATATATCAATAAATCGATATAGCTATATTTCAGAAATACTATAGGCACTGATTATTCGAACACTACTCTAAAACATACAGGAACAATCAAATTTGTAAATAAAGAGCTTTACATATTTTTGAATTGTTTAAACTGCGCTATATCGATTGCGCTTAGCTTCTGAAAGTTTTTTGGTAATAAATGAGTAGCAGCAGGCAAAGCTCCTATATTGTCTTATCAAATAGACCTACATGTTAATTGCTTTACTGGCTTTATACATAGTTTTTGAAAAGTGATCGTACTCTTTATCTATTCTCTACCAATAGCAACTGTATGAATGTATAATACAAAACTGATATACAGAAGAATTTTAAAAATATTTATAATGTGATATTTCGCAGGCCGCCTTTTATAAGGGTGCACTGTACCCTTCTCAGGTTTTTTACCAACAGCCACTGTATAAATTTATTCTACAGAACAACTAAACCACTTAACTATAATGTGATGTTTCGCAAGACGCATGGTACTCTTCACTGGTTCTTTATTAACAGTATGTACTTATTATACCGAGCTGTGCTATACAGAAGAATAAATAAAACCGTCTATCTTTGATGTGGTTTCGCAAGGGCGCCTTGTACCCTTTATGGATGCTTAACCAACAGTAACACTATGTATTCATTGTACACAACTGTGTCATACAGAATAACAAATAAAACCGTTTATCTTTGATGTGGTTTCGCAAGGGCGCCTTATGTAAAGAGCGCAATGTACTTATCACGGGTTCTTTACCAATAACAACTGTAAGGATTTATTATAATAAAACTTGTACCTTTATTTACCTAGGTATAATGTGATGTTTCGGAGGGCGCACCGGGACATGTCCCACTGTCTCGGTGGGCCAACATGGGCCTGTGTGGAGGGCTTCTTGGGGTTTTCCCGTTTACTATCACTTTCGTCATTTCACAGGTTTCGCTTTGCCTTGGTGCAAAACCGTGAAACATTAATTGCTTTAAAAACACAATTGCGCTTTCTCTTTCAGGGACTTTATGAAAACCCTGTATAACTAAATTCATCTTATCACATAATTTCTGTCATAGGAAGTGGATATTCAACAAATCAGGTAAAATTTGACAAGAAAAGGGAAAATTTTTGAGTCAGTCGAGGGGAAATTTTCTTAAGGAAACTTACGAACACTACTAAGGTATCATGAAAGATACAAGAACAGTTGATTAGTCAGGTCACGTCTGATCCTTAAATTCAGATACTTTGTTAACGTTTAAGAAAGAAAAAGAGAGGTAAAAACTAAGTCATTTTCACTCTATTCATCAAACGGAAATCTAATAAAGTCAAGATTTCTTAAGAGCAAAACGCTATTCCAGCGACCTTCCTAACAAGGAAGGGTCACGCAGCGGCTCCGCTGAGATCCGAATGAGACAATTGTGTTTGATTTGATATGTTACAACTAGACGAATCCCAAAGTTATACGTGCCACCGGGCAGGATATCGTGAGTTACAACATATTTTGTAATGTAAAAGTTACGAAAAAATTACATTGTAAAATAATTTAAAACGGGCCATTTGTTCGGAAACGATTGGATAAATGGAAAACTCGGTGAACACGTGTCCCATAATTTTCAAGGGAGTACTTCTGGGGCTAAAAATTTTTGCCCCAGGGTCCTCTGTAGGGTCCCAGACGGGGTCCAACTCAAAAGTTTCAAATGGCAAGGGGGGGTTAAGTCGCACATCGTTTGAAAGCTGTTGTTAAATGAAAGAAGATGGAGCAAGTCTCGACTCTCTACGACAACTCTGTGCAAAATGGCGGAGGGTCAAAATGTAAACAAAAACTTAATTGAAAAATCCATGGCCACCCCTATAAATCGGAAACGGTGAGACAAATGTGAAAACAGGAAAGGACGTGTGGTATTACTTACAAAGTACAACGATTTAAGTTAAAACGTCTTGTTCTAGGGCCCTCACAGGGTCCCAGGTGGGGTCCAACTCATAAGTGTCAACCGGCAAGGGGGGTTAAGTAGCACATCGTTTGAAAGCTGTTGTTAAATGAAAGAAGATGGAGGAAGTCTCGACTCTCTACGACAACCCTGTGCAAAATGGCGGAGGGTCAAAATGTAAACAAAAGCTAAATTGAAAAATCTATGGCCACCTTGAATCCAAGATGGCCGCTTAAAACCTATGTCGAAAGTATAGGCATACCAAACTGCTGAAACTAGGAAAACCAAATTGGTATGAATGATGATCAGTAAGAGTAGGTGATGAAAAGATACGAAATGTTCAAAAACGGGACATCTTGTGTTCACAATGACGGATTAATTTATGTATGATGCAACCAGGATAGAAGATAAAAGTGAGTATAATAAAGAAATAAGAAATATTCGAAATAGTAAATAAGTTTTTGAAAAAAAATCAATAGGGCCTAGTGCTCTCCATTCTATGCTTCCAATCGTCTGCTTCGGTGGTTAGAGCAGCCGTCTGGTGGTGACAACTTCTGTACTTCGCTTGGATCTCTCACATACCTCTGTATTTGAACGGGTCGAATGAATGTTTTTGCCTCAATCACACTTTGCTTACATGTTTGCACACCTTTTGCACTGCTTCACTTACATAGATATGTTAAACATAGATATTCAGTTGTTAAGTACAATATCCTATGATATTTGTTTCATTTGTACAATTTTGCGTATTCTATATTAAGTCTTGCCGGTTGCATTACATTTTGTATCTGTTCAATATCATTTTGCTATTGTGTACATTCATAACAGTACAAATGTAAATTTCCACTTTTCTCTATTATGTATTTAGAAACAATAGGAATATTAAAGAACAACTGAATTTCGATTCACTTCAACTATTATTTCATTCCGTAATAACACATATATGTTTTGTTCCTAATATACGATCGTCACGGTTCTTTCGATATCATTTACGTGAAAATAATGAATATGCAATGAACACATAACTTTGACTTTCTATTCATAATGCTAAACAAAAGTTGAATATCTTCGGGACTTTTCTAATTTTCTCATAAGTAGTTAATACATAAAGGACTTGCTGCACCAGTTAGGTTGAGAGCTCTATTGTAACGTATTCGTGATGGTTATATTTGTATGCCATTAGTTGGTTTGATCACAATGTTTCAAGCAATACTAGATATAAAACAAAACATTCATTTACAAGATTGGCGAGCAGTACCAACCACGTGCAAATCACTCCAGTACATCGAGCTGCGTCAAAGTTTGTTGGTTTGGTCATAATACTCCAAATAACATATTTATATACAAACTCATTTTTCACGCTGGTAGACATAATGGATTATAGATGATACGTCTTTGATATTTTCTGGATATCTACTATTGACCATAAACGTAAATACCACATTTCGCTTCTCCAATTCCAGTGGTTTGAGCTGGACATGGTTCGATAAATAGTGTGGCATTTTGAACACAAGATGTCACTTTTTGAACATTTCGTATCCTCTTGTCACTTACTTTTCCTGATCAGCATTCATACCAAATTTAGCTTTCCTAGCTTCAGTAGTTTGGTATGCCTATACTTTCGACATAGGTTTTAAGCGGCCATCTTGGATTCAAGGTGGCCATAGATTTTTCAATTTAGCTTTTGTTTACATTTTGACCCTCCGCCATTTTGCACAGGGTTGTCGTAGAGAGTCGAGACTTCCTCCATCTTCTTTCATTTAACAACAGCTTTCAAACGATGTGCTACTTAACCCCCCTTGCCGGTTGAAACTTATGAGTTGGACCCCACCTGGGACCCTGTGAGGGCCCTAGAACAAGACGTTTTAACTTAAATCGTTGTACTTTGTAAGTAATACCACACGTCCTTTCCTGTTTTCACATTTGTCTCACCGTTTCCGATTTATAGGGGTGGCCATGGACTTTTCAATTAAGTTTTTGTTTACATTTTGACCCTCCGCCATTTTGCACAGAGTTGTCGTAGAGAGTCGAGACTTGCTCCATCTTCTTTCATTTAACAACAGCTTTCAAACGATGTGCGACTTAACCCCCCTTGCCATTTAAAACTTTTGAGTTGGACCCCGTCTGGGACCCTACAGAGGACCCTGGGGCAAAAAATTTTAGCCCCAGAAGTACTCCCTTGAAAATTATGGGACACGTGTTCACCGAGTTTTCCATTTATCCAATCGTTTCCGAACAAATGGCCCGTTTTAAATTATTTTACAATGTAATTTTTTCGTAACTTTTACATTACAAAATATGGTGTAACTCACGATATCCTGCCCGGTGGCACGTATAACTTTGGGATTCGTCTAGTTGTAACATATCAAATGCAAACACAATTGTCTCATTCGGATCTCAGCGGAGCCGCTGCGTGACCCTTCCTTGTAAGTATTAAATGTCAGACGATCGTATAACAAAACTCTGCTTTCAAAATTGAGACAACTATCAAAAGAGAATTTTTTTTTAAAAAAAAGAGAGATAGAAATAACTTTGTTTGTGGTGTTTACAACACGACGTAAACAATATGCTAATACTCTTTTATTTTCTTGTTTTTTTAGAGGATAATCGTTAGGCACCAGAAAAGGGACAATAATAGCTCATGTTGTAACACAATATTTACTCATATGGTGGTACTTTCAACAAAAGCCTGTTTGCTCAAACAACGCTGGATAGAAGCAATATTCAGACAACTAAAGCAACATGTATGGGATATTGATCCTCTTTTTTCTTTTAACTCTCTCTACAGCATACCACAGACAGAAACTCTCCGTTTACAGACCAACAAGCTGCTGCACAAATAATCCACTGTTCACCATCAAACTTTATTGTTTGTCGTACTACACGGACTTCAGGAAGTAATAACTATATTCTGTCTACCTATACATCATATGCTCTACACTACACACAAACACTTACACAAACATAATAACCTAGCAAGCTTAACGCTGTTATTTCTCCCTTTATACGCATCTTTAACCTCGTTACACAACAACACATACGTATGTATATAGTGTAATCAATATAAAAGCATCATCACTGTTAAAAATAACGGGTTGAGATACATCAAATTAACGTTTAAAACATATTGTTGTTTTTCGTTTCTCTTTTACATACACATGAATTAAACTCGTTTCTTTTAAGTTGTTACTATTACTACCTGTTAAATCTCCTGTTTCGAAGAAACAATTGTATTCAAGTGTTAATATCATTAAGGGGTCGAACGGAGTTCGATCTTCGGTGTCAAGGGGCGGGAAAGGTTTGTCGGTCTACCCTTGTAACGGTATGACTCTGTAAGCCCTCTCTCCGGGGCTGGTGGCTAGCACGCGCCATTCGTGCACGGAATACCGGGTTCGATTCCCAAATGGAGCTTTGAACACATTAGGGTGTTTCGGATTATACATTAAACTGTAACATATATCTCATATAGCCTCGATGCTGAAAAAGTACCCTGAATTCCAAGCAACCAACTAACCAATGCTACTCCACACTTCACAAGCGGAGATGGCGTGGATCAATGAGAACTTGACCCATGACGCACTGACCCACCACCCATCTTGACCCATTGTGACCCCTATGACCCATTCTGATTCACCGAAACTCTCGTCATCAACTCTGACCTATCATCTACGTCCTCCTCTCAACTCAATAAAGAGTTAATATTTGTAATAAAACAAGGCTAATTCTAACTATTCTAGCTAATTCTTACTATTCTAGCGAATTCTCACTATTCTAGCGAAATCTCACTATTCTAGCTAATTCTCACTATTCTAGCGAATTCTCACAAAGGCGAATTCAAACTAATATTTCTTACTAATCGGAGTTCGAATTTCTACGATCTAGTTTAATCATCGCTCTGTTACAATACCAATTGATTTGACCTTTACGATATAAAATGGGAAAATGTTTGTGATGGGCCATATTACGATTAACTTCAATTTAATTGTCATATATAATTATTTCCTTGTTCATAAATATCGTTCTTGTTGATAATTATATGTTGATTTGATAAAAAGAATAAAATAAATAAATCAGTGTAAAATTCGATTGTCTGGAAATCCAAGTAACACATCCTGTTGCTATTATAATTGAAAATAGGGAGCGCGGTGGCTCAGTGGCGCGGTGGAGAGCGTTCACCTCCGGTGCTTGGGGTCCCTGGTTCGATCCCAGCTCGCGCCGTGTGGACTTTGTGGTGGACAAACACCGTGCTCGTGGGTTTTCTCGGGGTTCTCCCGTTTCCTCTCACTTTCTTCATTCCACCATTTCACTCATTTCTCATTATCACTGTCTCCTTTAGCCTAACCGGTATATCCGTGGGACGTTAAATTTAAAGATTTCATTTTCATTTCATATAATTGAAAATATTAAAATATAGAAGTGTGTGAAGATTTTTTTTACTTAACTATAATAAGCTCAGGTTAGTAAATAGAAACAAATGAATGAAAATGAGGCTTTGAAAGTAAATCGTAGACAAATTCACCAGTGTTCAAAAGATTTTTTGTCTACAATGCACTGAGCAGAGTGTGTCATGGTGAGTCGCTGGATCAGAGTGGGTCATGATGAGTGGTTGGTCGCAGCGGGTTACGGCCTGTTAACCCACGACCCACTCATAATTTTTGACCAACTTGACCCACTCCATCATTGTTCACAAGTCCTTTTAGCACATATACCTGGAGTAACTCAAAGAAAATAAAGGGAGAAGCGTAGTACTGACTACAACACCTCAATCAGTGCCGAAGTCAAGATCAGCCTTTCTCTCCATACACAATCCTTAAGCCTTAATAAAATGTCGTGAAGGGGTGGGGACGACCTTTACTTTATTCAATCTTTACTACCACAAAACTTTTCTTTCAATATCCACTTTGCTCACTGTAACAAAGACAGTAAATTTTAATAAATTG
Source organism: Thermobia domestica (assembly GCF_964235325.1). NCBI lineage: Eukaryota > Metazoa > Arthropoda > Insecta > Zygentoma > Lepismatidae > Thermobia > Thermobia domestica. The sequence goes on from NC_137464.1 coordinate 187,388,667, forward strand.
TATCCTATTTCGTACTTCCTCTTCTTCTTTCTATCATACCTTCTACTATCACGTCCTTCATGATCCTTCCCTCTGTTCTAATAGATAGCGCGTGCGCCTTTGATGCAAGTGAATCTGTATTTAATTCCTGGCATGAGAGCGCAATAAATTGAAGGCACTATAGTGGTCTGGATTGCACCTTAAACTATTAACCCACGTTGCATATAGCCTCGATGTAAAATGGACGATAAACTTCAATAAATTTACAAATAAAATGTCCGTCATGATAAGAGTTCAATCTCAGCCTATGTTCGAATCATTTTTTCATGTTAGAATCATTTTTTCCTTCTCTTTCTTTACATGGGTACGAAGGAAGAAGCCAACATCGTGTTACTTTTTTTATTTACGCAAAGTAGTCATAATAATAGAAATTTCAACAATAACAACTATTTTGCAGGGGAACATTTTGTTGAGTTTACCCTTAAAATGCATTTTCCCCCAAAACAAGCCTCTGTCCAATTTGTCCTTACTATACGGAAATACTAAACTCGTAACGTTGAAGGGTGATCTTGCAGAAGGGCATATAGAACTGCCAACTGTGTGGGATTCAAGTCCAAATCGGAAGGACGAAAAAAATCAACATTCTATGAAGACACTAATTAAGATCCATTTTTCTTGCGGGAAAAATGATCTTATTTAAAATATTTGAAAGGTATATTTTGTTGTTGCATTGTCTGTGATTACGCAGATTTACATATGACTGTGCTGGTTCCGGACGAACGATGCGGAGCACCCAGTGACATCCAGACAATGCGGATAATATTCCAGTGACATCCAGATGTGTAAGATATATGCACTACTAATTATTTTAATTTTGTTTTGCTTGAAATAGTGTTTGAATAATTAATCTTATGCTAAATAGAGAATGATTATTTTATTTTGCATGTGTTCGTGGGTAATTTGTCGTCCCCCATATAATCGTCCCGCCTGTGAATCATTTCTTGCACCGCACTATGTTCAACACCAAGTTTTGCAGCGATATCATTCACAGTGATAAGTTTTACCCCTATATCCCCTAATCAGCTCATCAACCTTTAACTTGTTGCGTTTCGTTAGACACTTCGAGAGTGCGCGCTGCGTGGCTTATGTTCGATAATCGTGTTTCCATCCTTAAAATATTTCACCCATCTCCTAACACTGCTGGCACCCATGCACACATCTCCATAGGCACGCTGCAGTCTGCGGTGAATTTCAGAAGTAGCTTGGTCCTCTTTAACAAGGAATTCAAACACAGCAGGGTGTCGAAAGGAAACATCGCTGCAGGCTATTTTGGAAATTCTGCCTGTGGTTACGTGGTAGCAACAAACAGCGTCAACGTCTGGAATCAAAGAAAGAAAGGTCTGTAGATTGAGATAATATACTTGGTTTTACTTGAACTAAAGATTGAAAACATGTTGCTCGTAGAGTAATTATATAGTATACGAAGTTTCAGCTGCTCTTCCGCTGAAGCTGTGGAGACCGTGGCACCACCACTCAAGGAAGTTGAGTACTTAAAAACAAGAACGAACCAAATCATTCAGAGCGCCTGAGTCTGATAGAATTAGCGAATGATGCACTTAGCTACTGCCAGTAGCAGACGATACAGTTAGTTACAACTCTAGCCGATAGGGTCGCAGAATCACTTTCGTTGCAATGTGGGAAAAAGTTAATTTCTATTAGTTACACAGATATAGGAAGTAATTCATTAGGATAATCAATGATGTTGCTCACGACTTTCAGTATGTCCCTCAAACGTTATGACATATCTGTTATAAGTATCAACAAATGAAAACAATATTGCAGGACAGTATAGTTTAAATTGCGGGATCGGAACCAATTCAAAATAGAAAAGCAAAGAAAAACAATCATGGGTTTTAAGTTAAACTACGTATGAAACAAATTTGATCTAAAGTATCAGCAATAAAACATAAAACAAAAATTAAAATTAAAAAGTTATGAAATTATTGCCACTCTCCCGGGCTTCTTAACGGGTTACCTAACTTATGAAAACATTTTAATAAAAATCGCTTTTCACAATAATTGAACATATAATTGTTCAAGAATAGTACAAATAAAATGAAGATAATATAAATAAATAAAATAAATAACATGGACTGCAAGTTCTGTACATTCTTTCCAGGACAAAATAAACTCACAATAAATGTTCAAGATATCGTCCAGCACTTGCGATCCACATGCGAATGCGTACCGGGGCATTGTTGACTGCTCTTAACACTTCATTTGGACTTAGTGCACGGCAGACATTACGGATCCTGTCCATTATATCCTCTCTTGTAGTAGGACGCTCTTGGTAAACCAGCCCCTTGACACGTCCCCAAAAGAAAAAAAATCAAGCGGAGTCAGGTCATGAGAACGAGCTGCCCAGGAAATCGGGCCTCCTCTTCTGATACACCTGTTTAGAAATAAACGTTTAACAGTTTGTCTGGCAACTCTTCCAAAATATGCAGGACAACGGGCTTGTTGTAGCCACATCATTTCACGAGTTGCTAGTGGGACATCTTCCAAGAACTCACAAAGAACATGTGACAAAAAAAAAAATAGCGTACTTTACCCCTGTCAAAGTACCTTCGAAGAATAGGGACCGATTATTTGACTTACCACTACACCACACCAGACGTTAAGTACCAAGATATGTTGGCTGTCAACTTCACGTACCCAGTGAGGATTCACGCTGCACCAGTAGTGAGCGTTGTGTATATTGACATCTCCATTACTCTTGAAGGTTGCTTCATCCGTCCACAGAATGTTCTGATGAAAACAGGGGTTCCTGGCGTTCATCCACTGACAAAACTCCAGACAGTTATGGAAATCTTGTTCTCGGAGTTTCTGATGCAGGTGAACATGGTAAGAATGCAACGAGTTATTATGCATAATCCTCCAAACAGTCATGTGGTTCATAGCAGCATCCGTGGCTAATTGTCTTATCGATATTTGGGGATCCATATGGACTGCAACAAGGATGTCTGGAGACCGATTGTCCTGGACACGGCTTTTGATCTGTTGACGTTTGTTGTGATGAAGTTGAACATGCCCAGTAGTCTGCACACGAAGTGCCAAGCGACGAAATACTTTTCTCGACTGCCCAGCACGATCGGGAAACCGTTCATCATATAGCCGCGCCGCCTCGCGATAATTCTGCCGACATTCACCCAAAATCATTAACATATCAAAAGCTTCGATATTCGAAAACATCGTATTGGCTTCCTCAAGCCCACACAATAATAAACACTAGGAGCTGAGAACAACAAACATTCAGCTGTTTAACTTCTAACTACAATCAACAAATATTCAACTGTTTTATATCGGAACTTTTTTCGTTTCTTTTTTCCACGACGTCATATGGCACCAATTAACGACCCGCTCGGGAGGCATATTTTCGAAATACACTGAACTCTAGCCAGAAGGTATTGTGAACGGGATTACGCTTGGCAACAATGTAGGAAAAATGAATGACGTTTATATCACGATCACGAGTCATGACCTACATATACCACAAAGTAAACGTCAGCTGGTGTCGGTCCTGGTAGCCGAGTGGCCAGTTCACCGTGAGTTCTCATGGTGTGTGGAGGTGTTTTTGAGCATTCCGTGAAAGCATATCCTTCGTTTCTTTTGTTTTTTCTTTAGTTTTTTTTGTCCTGTGATTAGGACTGTATAGTGGTGTTAATTACTGAAAATTGTGTTAAGTAATACTACGTTATGAATACCATTCGACAAAATACGTTAAAATTTGAGTTTGACAAGAATTTCAGACAATTACGACCGTCACCGGCTGAAATACACATATGGTTAAGTGAAAATTTTTCCGATCTGATGAACAAAGTGATTGCAATTCAATTACACAACGAAGACTTCTGTGTATATGTAAAACTGGATACAGCTCTGAATTTTGAACAAGCTTTACGTACTTTGCCAGACTCTGTTCCCTTCCGTCATTCGACTGGTGTTTCCTCTGTGGTGAATATATTGGATGCTACTACTAACTATACTAAAGTCCGTATTTTTGAATTGCCGTGTGAACTTAGTGATGATGTAGTACGTGATACCTTGCGTGAATATGGTGAGATTAAACAAATAGTACATGAAAAGTGGGGCACTCACTTAAAATACCCTGTGTTGAATGGTGTTCGCGCAGTTTATATAGAATTGGGGAAACATATACCCTCTAAACTCCACTTCATGGGTTATAAGGCTTCAATTGTGTATCCTGGACAGCTGCATACTTGTTTCCGCTGTTTGAGTACGGATCATCTTGTTTCCCAATGCAAGGTACCACCTCGTCAGTTACCTCGTCCTCAGCACAAACAGGACGACCTTCGTATGACAGCTTTATCCACTGGTAATCTCCCGAAAACCCCGCATTACTCGTTAAACTCACTGTCTCCTTCTTTACGGCCCAGTGTTTCCACGAGTGTTCGTGATGTGTCTCGAGCTCCCCCTCCTTTGGTTCAGGATCCTACAGAATTTCCTACTTTATGTCATGATGTCATAACAGAACCTGAGCCAAGTACTACGGCCTTACAAGACTGTGTTGACCCGATTCAGTGGCCCTCGACCAACTCAGTGTTACAAACTGCCCCGCCCAATTTGGCAACGTCGCAGGATGATGTCCCATTGTCTACCTCTCATGGTCAGCTTACTAAGAAATCAGCCACAACTCTTGAAAATGCATCTGAATCTACTTTGCCCTTTACTAGTGCTCATGGAAATCAACTACGGCGATCGTTACGTAAAAAACGAAAAGTGCTTTCAAATAAAACAGACAGTGTTAGCCAAGCAATCCAAGATAGTGTGAGTGACCCGGAAACACATAGCGGCGGTGGTGGTGACCTTGACTCTGACATGGTTTGTAACAACTTCTCTGCTACAGGCGAGTCTCGTGAAAAGAGTGGTGAAACAGACCCTACTGCTTCGTAAGTTCTTGTGTATAGCTTCTCGTCAGCACCGCTCACGTGCCCTTGGGTTCTTATGCCATATATTTTATTTTCTGCTTTCCCTGCAGCGCAGTACTCACGTGATGTTTACCGGATTGTTTCTATTTATGTTTTTATTTTTCTTTCTTTGCAAACTTCAGGACGAGTGGTGGCGATTGAGTTTCAGATGGATGCAATATTTCTCCTCTCCCCCCTCTGTAGTGAGGTGTATTTTTGCACAACTTATCCAGTTTTTGGTGTTATTTTTTCAAATTGCTTTATTATTTTATGTATTTATTAACTTGATGGCAGGTTCTCCGTCTCCTACTAGACCTAACGTGCGCCGTCTATGTACAATAAATATCGCTGGCATTTACCATCCAGCGAAACAAAATAGTTTAAAAACTTTTGTTATGCTAAGTGGTTACGACATCATTCTTCTGCAAGAGGTCCGTTTTGAATGTTTTGAATTTCTGCCAATGTACAATGCAATTGTGAATATCGGACCCAACAATCGGGGTACTGCTATCTTAATCAAAAAGGGTATTGTCGTCGAACGCATTAAGCGACTTCCCTCTGGCCGTGGTATCAGTTTATTTTGTGATGGATTTAATATTGTGAACGTTTATGGTATTTCTGGAACAGTTAACAGGCGTTCTCGTGATCATTTTTATAACGAGGAAATAGTGCAGATTTTACCAGATAATTGTGATCCTATTATTCTGGCTGGTGACTTTAATGTACTGGAACGGAAAATCGATACCACTGGCATCTTCAACCCTAGTGTCACTTTTACCCGCCTTATACAACAGTTGCGGCTCCGGGATGTGTGGTGGAATCATTGGACGGTGCCTAAATTTACTTTTAAGAATAGTCATATGATGTCCAGGTTAGATAGGTGGTACATAACGTCTTCTCACTGTTCAAATATCATTGAAACGGACATATGTCCAGTTTCATTTAGCGACCATGCAGCGGTTTATTGTGTTCTTAAAATTCCGACAGGTGTCTCGCATACGCATGGTAGAAGTTACTGGAAATTAAATGCTCAACTTCTCCATCCAGCTACCATTAGGAATGATTTTCGTCAACGTTGGCAATTTTGGGTACGTCAACGACGTTACTTTTCAACTATTTCTGAATGGTGGACTTCTTACGTTAAACCCCACATTGTAATAATCTAAAATATTATTACAATTATACATGTATTTTTCTGTATCCCTGTTAAATTTTAATTAAAAAAAATATTCCCCTTTTAAATTCTTTCTCCGCCACTGCTTCTTTAATGACCACGTTATTTTACTCTCATCTCTTTAGTTTCGACATTAGAATTTCTATTTAAGTAACATAAATGACTATAAACAAATAATATAAATCACGGGAAGGAAGGAAAATACTTTATAAAGATAGGGACCATCTCATCCAATGAGATGCGCTAGAACGGTTTTCTGTAGTTCTCTTCTATCGCCCCCATCTCTAACTTGATTGTTATAGGTCCGATTGGCATTTTGCCTTTAAACAATTGGATGATAGTGTACAAAGACCGCTAAATCTGTGATGTTAGCGTCTAATCTTGAAGAACCTTTGTGAGCACAGGAGGGCCAACTGATGTAAGGAAAAAATAAATAAACATATACATACCATTAGTGCTCCGTTTCAATAGGATTGGACAGACACGAATAACAGAGGTATGAAATAGTGAAATAAGCAGAAATCGAAACTAAAAATTTTAGTAACAAACTAATAATCGAAAGTAACGACAACAATACTCATGTGGGCAGCCATGTTGCAGTAATTGGAATCGTAAATCCAGAATTTTCAATAGAAGAAAAATAAATAAATAGTGAAACGTTATTATAGGTATCTTCATCCAATAAAAATAACAGTGTCTCATTTCTTTCATTTATAGGTATTGTTGTTTTTTTTATCATGGCAGCCCCATGCAATTTCTGTGCCGTCGTAAACATTGACATAATGTCAAGTTAAGTAAGGGTGGCCCACCAGGGTACAAAAATGTAGTTCTTTCGGCGAGGCATCTGCCAGAGATCCTTGACTGATCTCTGCAGATGTCTTAAACTTGTAATATGTGATTTTATAACCATTGTTATCAATATTCCCCTCCACTCGGTGTAGAAATTGACCATTGCTTTGCAAACCGAACTATATCAAAACAAAATTTAACAATCCACAATAGGCAAGAGTTCCACCGTAGTTAATTATCACACCGGAAAATATAATTGTTGATTTTAGTTAATGTATTGTGTGATTTAGTCGTAGTAAAGGTCAAGGTCAGGTCCATGATTTGTAGTATTGATTAGAGTATTTAATCATTATTTATTTGTTTTGTTTAACCTCATTTCTTTTAAATAATTTCAAGACTAAAATAATTATGCCGCGAGTGTTTTTCGATAATTTTTGTAAATTTGATTCAGTCCATGACATCCATTTAGTGAAAATATACATATGAAAGTGCAAATTTTATTGTCAGGTGCAAGGGATGCATTATCGTTGTCTACTGTGTCGCCTAGGGTGCTATCTGTTACCCTTCGCTCAATGTTAGTGTTTTGTTTCAATAGAACAATTTTCACCAAACTCCTGCGGCGAGTTTGATAAGTAGCTGCTAATATGCAGTTATACGCTTCAACAAAAAAAAAGTGGTCTTGGGTTATTTTAAATATGAAGTTTTAATCTTGATATGCTGTTGGTAATTTCATGTAGAAATTTAAGCCTAATGTGTTGGGAGTGAGTATTATTCCAGTTATTTTAAGCAAATCCAGTTAAAACAAATCCAGTTATTTCAAGACTGCAGAAAAGTGAGTGTGTTTTCGTGTTGTAAATGCCAGCCATGTCACTTACCTGGTTAACATTTACTCACATTAAAATAATAATAATAATAATAAGAGTATACTTTCGTGGCGGTCTATAGGTGTAAAAGTAAATAAAGTCAAAATGTGTTTGACCGTGTTGTGGCCGTAACGTAATGTAATACTAATATAAATAAATAAATATAAATATAAATGTTTTATCAACAAGTGAGAGACTCTTGGGCCCAACACCAATGATAATTTATAAGAATATTGATAAAGACCCCATGGTATTTTGAGTATAGGCCACGATTAATGGAAGTACATGTGTAATGATGAGTGCGTGTGATATTTCGGCGTCTTGCGCTAACTGTATTTGTTGCTGACAAAATTGAATAGTTCGGTACGCGTTGGGAAAGGAAGGTTATTTAGTTGAGTTAGGTAAGAAGTTGCAGTGAAGGAAATTTAGATTTTAGGTAGAAACCAACAGCATAATAGTGAACTTTCTTAATGAAACAACTGCCAATTGTTCAGATATAGTGTCAAAGTAGGTTTCATCGGTATATACACTTAATGTATAAGGATTTTTTTTTTACCCTACCACTTCCTTTAGGCATAAGTGCATGACATTCATTTCACTAATGTGGATGGTCAACTAAAACTGTTTTATGAAAGTTATGGTCTACACTTAAGTTTTATACTCTGACGAACGGCGAAGAAATATTTTATTCCGACGTCCAAACATTATTCCAAGCGGCTGACTTGCGTGGTGTGCTTCTGGCGTGCAGTAGACAACGTGTTGTATGTATGTGTGTGTGTTGATTTGGGAGGATGCAAATTTGTTGTTTTTCCGCGATTTCGGTTTCGTACTTTTGGAATCTGTTACATGCAAGGAGAAAATCGATAGAGATGATGTTCAAACTTTATTATTGACATCCCACTACTGTAAGATAACACGCCGCTCCCCTTTTCCTCTTAGTTCTAGATACGCGGCGCATGTCTGTAGCGAGCATGTCTTTGTGAGCTCATTTTGGGATTTTTGGCAGTTTTCTTTCCCAAAATGTCGGAATTTTGAATTATTATTATTATTATTTCTTATTATTTTCTTAGATTGGAGTCAGTGCTTTACTATTTTCCTGTCTTCTACGGACATTTAAAACTACCACGATTTTTTTTTTTAGAATATTCCAAAATTAAACAGGCGAACCCAACCTTCCGATGTAGTCGGCCGTAACCGACATGGACGTTTCTGGCAGATTACAGCGACTAGAGCGCGGGGAACCTAAGGGTAACGCCTAGGGTGTTTTCTCTTGGTTTTCCATGCTAGGACACAGCAATTCCAGCGGTCATGTCGGGACGTTTCAATCCGCCCGATATTTGGGGGCGGTATTCGTTCGGAGTTTATGAAATAGTTTGGATATTCAGCGAATGTTTAAATGTTTTTTTTTTTAGCGTGGGAAACTAACAATGTCCACTTCTTACTACTTCTTCATACCTTGAAACTTATGCATGTGTTGCGGATTAACGAGGACTACGAGTTGGGAAATTGTCTAAATTAATGCTAGCGATATTTTTGGAATAGGGGAAAATATATTTGGCATTTAAAATAGTTGTTAAGTTTTGAAAAAAAAAACCGACTCGCAGTTTCGTTTACTCTCAACTAAGTAACTTTGACTGAATTTCTTTTGACTCCTGACTTTTCTTGTTCTAAACTATCTCTTTATTTTTAATATCCCCCTATTTTCCCTAAACATGTTAATATATCTATTTAAAAGTTTGAGCGTCAATTCGTAGTGGTTGTTAACATTTTTTTTTGCTGTTTATACATTGGTTTGTATTGTACACAATATATATATTATACTCAATGATTACGTTTCGGGCCTATCTGCTACCTTCTTCGGTCGTGTGTCTGGATTATGGCGAGCTGGGTTATTCAGTGGCAGATTAACATTTCAATACACTTGTTTTTTTTTCTTTCTTTCCGGTTTCTTGCGATATAACTTAACTGACATCGTATTTCCTCGTCGAGCTGAGTGCAAATACCCATTCTGTGTAGGAAGAATCACAATATAAAACTTGATTTTGTTTTCTCCCCTCAAACTTGTTACAGTTGTCGATACATTTGAATGCATTTAGAGAAAATTATTGATCTTACAAATACTATGTTTTTTTTTCTTTTACTCATATACCTAATTTTGAAGTAGCCTTGTTTTAATAATTTTGTTCACCCAAAGTCATTTTGTAACATATATAATGAAGTAAAGCTTCCTAGCGCCACAGAGCATTCTATATAAATATGTTGTACGCAGTGGAAATGGGATTGAAAATAAAATTGAATTGTGACGCATATATTATATGATTACAGGGAATTGTAATGTTACGATGAAAAATATATAATTAATCATTACAAAATATTTGAAATAAGTAAAGAAATGTAAAGTTAACCCTGTATTTACCGATTCTACATGATTTTCGTCGAGTCCCAACCTACCAGTACATTGTTCGAATTGCCGTCTGGGGTGCTAGCCATATTTTGTTTGACTTTTTTTTTTTTTTTAAATATATTTGCTGATTTTAATACAATTCGTAGTACGATATTTGTGTATACGTAACATTCAATACTGTTAAAATTTTGTAAATTGGGTGGAGAGACATAATTATGCATCAACTTCTCAGTGAAATAGTGATTTCAAAAATCAGTGGTGGCAAGTAATATAGTAACAGTCTAAACCAAGCACTCAGGAATACCAAATTATATCTTTCCAACTTAGTGAAATCAAAGTTAAGAAGCTGTCCCAAAAATATATATATCCTGATCTAATAAGTTTTGCGGTCGTTATGTTAAGTGGAAGCAGTAAAATATTAGACTACAATCCATCATTTAAAATTTCTTATAATGACTAAATATGCTATTCCCGGATGAGACTTATGATTTCTGTGTGGAAATCTAATTTTCTTCAGGTATGATACGTATAAATAAGTAAACCGATATGGTTCCTCCAAGCAGATCAGTTGGAGCGCTGATCAGAAGCAGGAATATATATATATATATATATATATATATATATATATATATATATATATATATATATATATATACTTATGAAAGTGTGCTGTGTACTTTTAGTGAAATTTTGAACTACAATCTAATCGAGATAGGACCCAATATAGTTTTTTTTTAATCAAACGATTTAAGATTTAAGTGGATGTGAGCGAAGAGACTCAACGTTCTAATTAATCCTAACTTCTTCAAGAATTTTGTTTTATTTTATTATTTTTCGTTACTTTGCTAACTTGAAACCCTTTCAAGTATCTCAAAGGACGTAATTCCCTATTGGACGTTTTATTATCAACCTTTCTTCGTATAGTATCAATTGCAATGCCACACTAATAGTGGAGCTAAGAAACAGATTTTGTTTTCTAGACATGCTTATTAAATGTCACATACGCAAACGCTATGAAACTTTCTAAAATATGTAATATATCTATGTATATTAATTTCATTTATGTTTTAATAATCTGGTTCCGATGTGTTGGATACTTTAATAATCTCAAATGTAACACCGTTTTCTTAAAACTCATTAGTTAAATCTGTTTTGCGAGTGATAAAAATTTTAAAACCTTGCTTTCGAATTTTATTATATTCTGTTATACAATTTTTTTTCTTTTCTTCCAATCTTTTTCTGTATGTTAAAATGAATATTTCATGTATTAAAATGTTTAGTGGAATCGAGTTCTTTGATTCAACATGTATTAGTAGTAAGTAGTACCTGACTTTTGACTTTAGTGTTTAGTATAATTTAGGAATATGTAATAAGATAGTTTTGGTGTGATACTAGTAATCTATGACAAGTCAACAGAATTACTTTAAACTTGGAAATCAATAAATATCAACATTTAACAGAGTTACCATCAAAAGCCTAATGAATAAAACATGAGGTGGTGCATCATCATGATAGAAGAAAATAATGAATACGGTAATTTAAGTTAACGGTACCATTTAATTAGAAATTCACTCTGAAATATGATTAGTACATTCATATCAATTCGCAGCTTACCAAGGAGGGTTTCGGTTCATATTCAATTATTCGGCGTAATTGAATATGAATCGGCCTAGTTCCAATTTACTGTTAACTTCGAATTTCTGATACTACAAGCAAACAATAGCATGAAATTACCTTAGAAAAGGTAATTTCGTGTCATTCTTTTTAAAATTGAAAACCACTCGTCCTCATCCTCCGTTCTGGACACGGTCATATAACTAAAAGAAAATAAAATATAATTTCGGAAGTCCATTGCCTTTTAAAACTTTAATACCTTCATAAATCATTTAAATCCGTTAGGCTTATTACAATTGCCTTGGCGACCAACAAAACAAATTATAACCAGAATGTAGGAGGAGTGACGTAGTTGGGGGTTTCAATTTTTGGCGCCCAAGTGACAGGATAAGTGTCACCATAGTAACCAAGTTACTAAAAACACTACGGCAGTTTTCGGATAAGTCAGTGACTAGACAATGTATTTCAACTTTTGGCTTCCGTGTCTTAAGACTCGTAGCTATAGTGATGAAAATATCATTGAGCACATATTATCTGCTTACATCAGATTAGTCCATGATTTGAAAGCAAACGTTCAAATTGATAGAACCGCTAGCAACACCTCATTGTTTTGTTTTAAGGGTGGTTAATAAGCAACAATAATTTAAAAGTGGAGGAAGTAAAAGTAAGTAAATAACGCCGAAGAACTATATTTAACCCGAAGGGCCTATGCAAAGAATTAATTTATATTTGGAGTGTATATTTTGTGTTTATTTGTAAGTTATTTTCTATGTGTGTAAATGTTTAACGATAACATGGCAAATTCGAATAATATAGTGGGGGGTGGAGACTCCTCGAATACTTTGTGTTGCCAGTGCAACCAAACATATGAAGAACCCCAAAGGAAAGTAGAATGTACCAAATGTCCCAATTGGTACCACTTCCAATGTTTACAGTACTCCGATACGGAGAAAAGGGAGGAACAATTGGCAAAAGATTCCAACTGGACATGTCCCAAATGTAGGGAAAAGCTCCCTGATCATAGCTCAGAATTAATGAAAACGTCTGAACAAGTAGACGCAGACTTTGAATTGGGTAAAGTAACTGCCGAATCTACTCGAAATGAGATAGAGCTGGTAAACGGTAAAGACGGAAATGGGAATTCAGAAGACGGTGACGCCGTCGGAAATTCAAGCCAGTCACCTGTCGACATGCAAACGATGTTGGCAGCGATAAATGAAATGCTAAAATCCGAAATGAATAAGATGAATAAGGAAATGAAGAAAGGGTTCGATGAAAATAAGGTAGAAATGATGGATTTGAGAAAAGAATTGGGTAATTCGGTGAACCGATTGACTGAGGACATGAGAAACATGAAATTGGAAATACAGGGTGAACTTAGGAGCGAGGTAAAAAGACTAGATAGTGTAATCCTGGAAGTTAAAAATGAAACTTCCCAATTGGAAAAACGTTTACGAGATGTAGAAGTATTTTCACACTCGGTCCCAGGTAAGATTCAAAAATTAGATTCGCAGGTAAATTTGAACAAAGAGGCTCTTACAGAATTGAAAGTAAAAATGGACTCTGTAAGTGAGATCAACGAGAAAATACGGAGTCAGTTGACCGTGCTGCAGAATAAGTGCGATGAACAGTCGATCAGTAATATCAGTAGGCCACTAGACCCAGAGCCTACTGTAGGAACGGACACTTTCGTTAAGCAAGTTTCTGAACCGGCTTGTCCGCGTATTCCTTTGAGCACTATTTTGGAAGAGTCTACTTCCGAAGGAACTATCAACTTACCAATGCCAGTGGTAAGCTCTTCCATAACAAATACAGTTGTAAATACACTTCCACAGTTTAGTACTGTAACCAGCACAGTACCCAGTTTAAATATTCCTCATTCGTCTCCATTTAAGTTGAATTTGCCGCTGAGTGGTCTGGCTCCCTCATGGTCCGGAGGTCCGGCCGTGGGTGGTGTCGGATCGGATCGCGGGGCGTACCCTTCTGGGGTTGGTTGTGTCGTTTCTGCCGGGTATCCCTGGACGAGCGGTATTAGTACTACTCGTTCGGCTCAGTATCCTATTCCAACGCCTATATTCAATAATTACACGTCAGTACCGAATGTGCATGCACCCATGCAAACGTACATGAGTACTAAAGTAAAAATAGGAGACATTGATCGATTTCCTAAGTTCGATGGCAACACTTCATCTGGTATTCCAAAAACTTTTCTAAAACGGTTGCAACAGTGTATGGATATGTATCCGTTCACTGATAACGAGAAATTACAAACTGCGGAGCGTTGTCTGTCGTCGTATGCGGCTGCATGGATGCAGGCGAATCGGCACAGAATGCGAACGTACTCTGATTTTCTGGTGCTGTTTAAAGATACTTATTGCAATGACCAGATTGAACGCGCACAGAAGAAAGCGTTGCAATCTACACGATACGATAAAACAAAGTATGCGTCGTTGCTCGATTTCTCCTGGAATATTATAGAACGCTATTATAGTATCACTAATGAACCAAGCAATGCCGAAATTATTGACATTGTAATTGGGTGTCTTCCGCCCCAAGAATCCAGAGCCATTGCAGCTCACTTATGCCAGGACGTGAATGAACTCGTTGCACGAATCGGTGCGTTGTCCGGAGCGTCGCGATATGGACTCGATGCTCGACCTCCCCCAAGGAAGTACTTTGCTAGGCAGGTGAAAGCGAACAATCCTGTACGAACACACGTTAATACGAGCTGCCAGACTGACTTCCTGAGTTACACTCAGACAGGTTATAGATACCCTCGCGCCTTTGTGTCGGGACACAAGAGTGGTGGACCGAGATGGTTTAACAGATATAGACCAATTTATCATCAGCCGTATAACAGGCCAAATTCTAATCAAAATGTTGATAACAGTGAGTATCGCGGAGCTGTTAACAGACGCGGTAATAATAGACGTGGTAGAGGTGGATACACTAATACCATAGATCATAGGAACAACACTAGTAACGGTAATAATGCCCATTGTCGTTCAGGGAATGAGTTGCGAATAGTGAGCCGGGATAATGATCAAGAGACAAGGGTCAAGACGTCAAACTAAAGCCGCAACCATCCTTGAAAAATCGGGGAAGGTAGTTGCGGAGATTCCGTAGACCCCATTCAAAATTCCGAAATAGTCAAAATCCAAATTACAAAACCTAGAACCCATCGAAAATAGTCGAAAGTTAATTCTGGTATCTAGTGATACAAATAAGAGTAACAATGAAATTTGCACTGGATTCACGTTAAAAGAAAAACAATTAGTCATGCTAAAAACTCACCCATTGTCATCTGTCATAAAACATGAAGCTGCTCAATGGATGTTAGTATATACCGGCCCATACTTAGTCCACAAAATACTGAAAAATTGCGCTGTTCTACATACACTCAAAGGAGTAAGTATGGGCACTCATAATTTTCACAACTTAAAATTATTCAATTGCACACAGGAGAAATATGAAGAATTGTTGAAAGACTACTCTAATTAATGCTATCATAAGACCACTGACCTACCAGTACTAAGTAGTAATTTAGTATGCTTCACATTATCGTAATTCACGATCATGGTTATTTCCCTATTAGAGCTCAAATAATCGTAGTCAATTTAGAAAAATTAGTTTTTTTATCAAAATCAAATTTTTCTCGCGTCGAGGTGGAGAAATTGTAATAATCTAAAATATTATTACAATTATACATGTATTTTTCTGTATCCCTGTTAAATTTTAATTTAAAAAAATTATTCCCCTTTTAAATTCTTTCTCCGCCACTGCTTCTTTAATGACCACGTTATTTTACTCTCATCTCTTTAGTTTCGACATTAGAATTTCTATTTAAGTAACATAAATGACTATAAACAAATAATATAAATCACGGGAAGGAAGGAAAATACTTTATAAAGATAGGGACCATCTCATCCAATGAGATGCGCTAGAACGGTTTTCTGTAGTTCTCTTCTATCGCCCCCATCTCTAACTTGATTGTTATAGGACCGATTGGCATTTTGCCTTTAAACAATTGGATGATAGTGTACAAAGACCGCTAAATCTGTGATGTTAGCGTCTAATCTTGAAGAACCTTTGTGAGCACAGGAGGGCCAACTGATGTAAGGAAAAAATAAATAAACATATACATACCATTAGTGCTCCGTTTCAATAGGATTGGACAGACACGAATAACAGAGGTATGAAATAGTGAAATAAGCAGAAATCGAAACTAAAAATTTTAGTAACAAACTAATAATCGAAAGTAACGACAACAATACTCATGTGGGCAGCCATGTTGCAGTAATTGGAATCGTAAATCCAGAATTTTCAATAGAAGAAAAATAAATAAATAGTGAAACGTTATTATAGGTATCTTCATCCAATAAAAATAACAGTGTCTCATTTCTTTCATTTATAGGTATTGTTGTTTTTTTTATCATAGCAGCCCCATGCAATTTCTGTGCCGTCGTAAACATTGACATAATGTCAAGTTAAGTAAGGGTGGCCCACCAGGGTACAAAAATGTAGTTCTTTCGGCGAGGCATCTGCCAGAGATCCTTGACTGATCTCTGCAGATGTCTTAAACTTGTAATATGTGATTTTATAACCATTGTTATCAATATTCCCCTCCACTCGGTGTAGAAATTGACCATTGCTTTGCAAACCGAACTATATCAAAACAAAATTTAACAATCCACAATAGGCAAGAGTTCCACCGTAGTTAATTATCACACCGGAAAATATAATTGTTGATTTTAGTTAATGTATTGTGTGATTTAGTCGTAGTAAAGGTCAAGGTCAGGTCCATGATTTGTAGTATTGATTAGAGTATTTAATCATTATTTATTTGTTTTGTTTAACCTCATTTCTTTTAAATAATTTCAAGACTAAAATAATTATGCCGCGAGTGTTTTTCGATAATTTTTGTAAATTTGATTCAGTCCATGACATCCATTTAGTGAAAATATACGTATGAAAGTGCAAATTTTATTGTCAGGTGCAAGGGATGCATTATCGTTGTCTACTGTGTCGCCTAGGGTGCTATCTGTTACCCTTCGCTCAATGTTAGTGTTTTGTTTCTATATATTCTATATAGATATAGATCTATATTCTATATAGATCTATATATTCTATATATTCTATATACAGAGCATTCTATATAAATATGTTGTACGCAGTGGAAATGGGATTGAAAATAAAATTGAATTGTGACGCATATATTATATGATTACAGGGAATTGTAATGTTACGATGAAAAATATATAATTAATCATTACAAAATATTTGAAATAAGTAAAGAAATGTAAAGTTAACCCTGTATTTACCGATTCTACATGATTTTCGTCGAGTCCCAACCTACCAGTACATTGTTCGAATTGCCGTCTGGGGTGCTAGCCATATTTTGTTTGACTTTTTTTTTTAAATATATTTGCTGATTTTAATACAATTCGTAGTACGATATTTGTGTATACGTAACATTCAATACTGTTAAAATTTTGTAAATTGGGTGGAGAGACATAATTATGCATCAACTTCTCAGTGAAATAGTGATTTCAAAAATCAGTGGTGGCAAGTAATATAGTAACAGTCTAAACCAAGCACTCAGGAATACCAAATTATATCTTTCCAACTTAGTGAAATCAAAGTTAAGAAGCTGTCCCAAAAATATATATATCCTGATCTAATTAGTTTTGCGGTCGTTATGTTAAGTGGAAGCAGTAAAATATTAGACTACAATCCATCATTTAAAATTTCTTATAATGACTAAATATGCTATTCCCGGATGAGACTTATGATTTCTGTGTGGAAATCTAATTTTCTTCAGGTATGATACGTATAAATAAGTAAACCGATATGGTTCCTCCAAGCAGATCAGTTGGAGCGCTGATCAGAAGCAGGAAATATATATATATATATATATATATATATATATATATATATATATATATATATATATATATATATACTTATGAAAGTGTGCTGTGTACTTTTAGTGAAATTTTGAACTACAATCTAATCGAGATAGGACCCAATATAGTTTTTTTTAATCAAACGATTTAAGATTTAAGTGGATGTGAGCGAAGAGACTCAACGTTCTAATTAATCCTAACTTCTTCAAGAATTTTGTTTTATTTTATTATTTTTCGTTACTTTGCTAACTTGAAACCCTTTCAAGTATCTCAAAGGACGTAATTCCCTATTGGACGTTTTATTATCAACCTTTCTTCGTATAGTATCAATTGCAATGCCACACTAATAGTGGAGCTAAGAAACAGATTTTGTTTTCTAGACATGCTTATTAAATGCCACATACGCAAACGCTATGAAACTTTCTAAAATATGTAATATATCTATGTATATTAATTTCATTTATGTTTTAATAATCTGGTTCCGATGTGTTGGATACTTTAATAATCTCAAATGTAACACCGTTTTCTTAAAACTCATTAGTTAAATCTGTTTTGCGAGTGATAAAAATTTTAAAACCTTGCTTTCGAATTTTATTATATTCTGTTATACAATTTTTTTTCTTTTCTTCCAATCTTTTTCTGTATGTTAAAATGAATATTTCATGTATTAAAATGTTTAGTGGAATCGAGTTCTTTGATTCAACATGTATTAGTAGTAAGTAGTACCTGACTTTTGACTTTAGTGTTTAGTATAATTTAGGAATATGTAATAAGATAGTTTTGGTGTGATACTAGTAATCTATGACAAGTCAACAGAATTACTTTAAACTTGGAAATCAATAAATATCAACATTTAACAGAGTTACCATCAAAAGCCTAATGAATAAAACATGAGGTGGTGCATCATCATGATAGAAGAAAATAATGAATACGGTAATTTAAGTTAACGGTACCATTTAATTAGAAATTCACTCTGAAATATGATTAGTACATTCATATCAATTCGCAGCTTACCAAGGAGGGTTTCGGTTCATATTCAATTATTCGGCGTAATTGAATATGAATCGGCCTAGTTCCAATTTACTGTTAACTTCGAATTTCTGATACTATAAGCAAACAATAGCATGAAATTACCTTAGAAAAGGTAATTTCGTGTCATTCTTTTTAAAATTGAAAACCACTCGTCCTCATCCTCCGTTCTGGACACGGTCATATAACTAAAAGAAAATAAAATATAATTTCGGAAGTCCATTGCCTTTTAAAACTTTAATACCTTCATAAATCATTTAAATCCGTTAGGCTTATTACAATTGCCTTGGCGACCAACAAAACAAATTATAACCAGAATGTAGGAGGAGTGACGTAGTTGGGGGTTTCAACATAAAACGTTTTTTCCAATGGTACGGAAAAGAAATTAAGCGCGAGACTCATCAGACATTAGAATATTACTACGCTGTATTAAACGATCTCTGGTCTCAACCCAGCAGCCCTCAAAATCTCAGTCATATTCATAGGGTTAAAGCGCAGATTACACGCATACAACTTCGAGCTCTTGAACGATATCAGACGGCTTCCACATCTGCCTCATTTTGTAAATCTGAACGCATTTCCTTTTACCACTATATTCAATCGCAGAAGCGACGTCAACAGAACTACATTGAAGCTATTACGATGGATGGTGCTGGCGAAGTTACGGATCTTAATGATCTTAAGACTCATGTGTATGAACATTTTTCTTCCTTATATCGAACTGGTTTAATCAATGCTACGGCACTAGAGACATATTTCCCGGAGACAATGCCCCAACTGTCTCCCGACGTACACCAACAATTAATGGCGGACATTACTCCGACGGAAGTCCGAGAAGCATTGCGTACATGTAAAGACCGCAAGAGTCCCGGTCCAGATGGACTAATTTATGAATTCTATGTCTCCTATTGGGATATTGTTGGAGCGGAGTTATGCCACCTTTTTAATGAGCTCTTAAGGCATCACAATTTCATTGATAATCAAGGTGTCATTGTCCTCATACCTAAAACGAACTGTCCGGTGACCATACAGAACTACCGTCCTATAACGTTACTCAATACTGACATGAAACTTTTCTCTAAAGTCTTAGCACGACGCTTGAAACTTGTTTGTCACGAGATTATTAGTGATTTTCAGGCAGCCATTCATCCCACCAAGAATGTGTTTTCTGCTCTTAGCAAGATCCGTGACATCACTGAATATTTTAAATTTAAGCGCATGCCTGCATGTTTATTATCAGTGGACTTCCAAAATGCTTTTGACTTTTTATCCCACGACTATCTCTACAATGTTCTACGAGCCTACAAGTTTCCTGATTCATTTATTGACTTGATTCGTGCGCTGTACTCTTCCGCCACTTCCCGTGTGCAAATAAATGGCCACCTTACGGCTCCCTTTTCCATACGTCGTGGAGTAAGACAAGAATGTGCTTTATCTGTATATTTATTTAGTTTGGCGCTTGAACCTCTGTTCTACCATCTAATGTCGCTCCCCTCATCAGTGAATCATGATTTTCAAGATATCAATGTTCAAGCTTTCGCTGATGATGTGACGCTCCTTTTCACTACGAATGAACAGTTTGCGCATATTGAACAGTGTCTACAGACTTTTATGCAGGTGAGTGGTGAAAAAATCAATGTGAATAAATCGACGTTATTGTTATATAATGCTTCCATGGTCACGTCACACTTTTCTATTGACCATCAGTATCTGATAAATGACCACGTCAAAATACTTGGTATTACCTTTACAGTTCGAACTGACGTGCTGACAGATATAATTTGGGACCCTATTCTTCAGAACTTACGCCTACTTAGTGCAGAGAATAAAGGTCGGAGCTTGAATTTGATACAACGCACCTGGTTTGTTAATACTTACATTCTTTCTAAAGTGTGGTATGCAGCGCAGATCTTTCCTCTGCCTGAGTGTTATGCAAGGAAGATTGACTCTCTCATAGGCTGGTTTCTGTGGAGTGGATTTTATTTTCGACTCCCACGACATGTTACCTATTGTTCATATTTTACAGGCGGATTACAAGTTACTAATGTGAGACAAAAATGCAAAGCTCTTTATATGCGTAATGGTTTGAAGTTATTTCTTGATTCTGACTCTCACACATCGCAATGGATATCGTGCTGGACTGTTTCATTAACTGAAAATAATCCGCCATACATCCGCTTTTTTCGTCATTGTCCTGCATATGTGCGGGAACTCATTTCCGCATGGGCATATGCCCCACCGTTACCCGAGGCTTGTACCATGTCCACTAAAATGTTGTATGGCACTTTAATCAACAGTGTTATGTGTCATTCTGTACCCCGAATTTGTCATAAGTTTCCCATCTATGACTGGCATGCGATCTGGCGAAATGTGCACAACAAAATTTTATCTTCGGACATTCGTAGTGTTTGGTTGTGTTTTATTCATGACTTACACCCTACCAATGAGCGACTTCATACTATTCATCGTTCTGATTCTCCTAATTGTGTGCACTGCGGTCGACTGGATACTCTTTTGCATCGTGTGTCTGAGTGCACTGATACGACTCCCATCTGGACCTCTTTATGTGGATTACTTGCGGTGATCTGTCGTAAACCAGCTAACTATTTTGACCGCCGTATACTTGCCTTTCCGGACTATGTGTGGTACCCCAATACAAAACTCAATGCCGTTAATTGGCTTATTGGGCATACTATCTATTATACTATGTCCTATACGCCAAAGTGTACAGTGGAGGAATATTATTTCTACTTAAAAAATGCTCATAAGAGTTTTCCTATGATCAATCTGAATGAAACATCTATGTTTGCTAATTTCCTCAAAGTGATCTTGTAAGATTCCATAGTATACTGGTTTGATGTAATGTACCGACAGTGTTTGCAATGTACTAGTTAATACAGTTCAATAAATATATTTAAAAAAAAGTGGGTTAGCGCAACATACTAGTAAGGAATATCGTTGTTCGCGTGGGTTCAAGTCCTGCTTTAGGAAAGTTTTTATTACTAATTTAAAAATTTTTTTATAATACTTCTTTCGTTAAAATAAGATTAAAATAATATTGAAAAAGTGATTTAACGATTATTTTTTAAAATTTTCATTAAACTTCTTTCCTTAAAATAAGTTTGCCCTTGTACTTATACAGATCCATAGTAAAAGAAGAAGAAGTAGTAATAATAATAATAATAATAATAATAATAATAATAATAATAATAATAATAATAATAATAATAGGAACTGGTTAGAATGCAATTGAGCATTCGTTTCCGTACGATGTTGCCAAACCTAATGCCTTCTGGCTAGGGCTGAGTGTATTTCGAAAATATGCGCTCGGGAGAGTAATACTCCCAGAAGTACGTTTTTCCGCGCGCTACTCTAGCCAGCTGTTTTATGGGCTATCATAGCCAGTTGTTTTAAGTTGGTCACAAAATTTATATCATGAAGTACAAGGGCAACAAAACGAGTCCTATATCATGGAGTACAAGGGCGTAAGTACTACAACTACTCATCTGCACAAAAATAAATAAATCACTTTTTTAAGTATTATTTTCATATTATTTTAATTTAATAAGTGTTATAAAAATGTCAAAAAAACTTTCCTCGGGCCGGGTTTGAACTCGCGCCAAAAGAGACTTTTATTACTAGCATAGAGCGCTGGCCCACCCGGCCACGAAGGCCGACAGCAGCAAGCGTTTGATTTCTGCTATTTTATGCAACTTGGCAAGAAGTGGATAACGCCAACCAATCAGAACTGTGTTTCTCGTTTCTACTTCCGGGAGCATTACTCTCCCGAGGTAGTCCTCACCAATTAATATGTCTTTTTCACCACTAATAACCATCGTACAAAAAGTTCTTTTTCTCCCTTCTTTTACAGTTTCTTCTTCTTCTTCCTGGCCCCCTTATTTACCTGTCTCATTCTTTCGGCAGGTGTAGTTTCGGCACACCACATTTTGGAAGATTTACTGGTAAAATTCAATATTTTGCACAAAAAGACATGTTTGTAAGGAACAAATTTCTGCAAGCTACAGAATTAAGTACAACATAATACAGCTGTATTTTAGGTTTACAAGTATAGGTTTACTAATCTAAAATCATTACTAACTAGTAGTACTTTGCGACGGACATTATAATTTAGTACAGATGAAAGATGGCTCTATTAGATGTTATTTTTCACCGGCGGTATGTTTCTGCACAGTGTACAGAACCTGAATTTGATATTTATAAGTGGAGCGTTACTAGTATAAAACCATGAGAAGTGCTATTTAAACCCGTATCATTGTCAAAACCCATTTCTTTCCGCTATCCTCGTTTGCGCACATACCCACCATTGCTGATGCGCCTGCTCCCTTTCCTTCAGACGCACCCTCGCGCGGGTCCAGCAGTTTCGACATGCTCTGACATGATTAGAAAGCATTTGTGCTTCTAGTGGCCATCTAGCACAAGTTGTGTGTTTCCACTGTAATATTTATGCTACACATACGCATACATAAGCAAATCGTAAAAGCATTGTAATTTTTCAACAATTATTTCTGATGGCCCCCTTGAATTTTTATCTGATGCCAAGTGAGATATTTTCATGTCGCCCGTTGGAAACATTTTAGGGGATAATAAGATGGAAATTAGTGAAAGAGTTATAATTTTTTAACAACTTTTTCTAATGGTGTGCTGAAAGTAAACTTGTACGCATTGTTTTTCTTCCTGACTCTCTTGTTCAGCTGTCTTTCAACCGTTCGTTTTAATTCTTCAATTTCCTTCCATCATTCCTCCATTTTTTTTATCGTTTTCTTTCCATTCAATTTCTACTTTTCTTTGTTTTTCTTCCCTGAATAATTGTTTTATCTATTCCTCTTCTTTTTTTATCTTTCCACGTCTTTATTGTAAACGCTTTTGATTGATACTATCTACTTTTCACTATTGTTTTTCTTCTATGTTACTTTTTTCCTACGCTCATTTGCTTATTACATTTCCTTTGGACTTCTTCCATTATTCCTATTCTATTCCTTTGGTATCCTCTGTCTCATATTAAGGTGTTCCATTTCTTCTACCGTGTTGTCAGTGTGCCATCTACAGACCTGATTCCTCTGGTATCGATTTTCATATTCAAGATTCTTGTGTTTTATCTCTGAATTTCGTTTTACTAACTGAATTCGAATAGTTAGCAGAGGGCATATTTTCTTCTCTGTATTGGCTACCTGAATAGAACTTAACATAAATTCTCCATTGAATTAAAGTTTTGTTCACTTTCTACATTCGTATTTGATTCTATGTAATCAAATTCTTGTTATAATTCAGTAAGGGTGAAGGTCTTGTCTTCCATCTGAGTCTTCATCAGGTAACTCATTTATTCATCTTTTGTACCTATCTGTATCCTCTTTTTTAACAAAACTGCATAAAATGATTATATTCGTTGTAATTCCTACATTGCGCGCCCCTAGCTGGACATTCATATCTAAGATGTGTTTCCTACATGCTCCACAATCATATTGATAACGTCCATATTTTCCAGTAACATTGTTTTCGAACGGAACTTACTCATTTCATGTAGTTTGCCTCAGTACGAATTTTGTATCTTTCGTTGATATGTAGAAGCATTTACTTGTGGCGAGAAAAAATCTTTTTTTACACTGATTTAACAATGCATATCGCATAAATATAGCACATCAGGTAGAATTGCTGGAAAAAGAAGTAACCATATCTTATAAATTGGATTACAGGGTGGTACAAGTGACTGCTGCAGCTCTGATCGCATTATTGAGCTTAATTCGGGCCTAATTGTCTGTTCCATACCGACAGCCTGTGGTGAGCTGATACAAAAGCTTTAAAAGCATGGTCAGGCCTGCATCAGGATTCATAAAATTTGTAGTGTCGTAACAAGTGAGGAGGGTTGTGTAAAGGGGCATTGCCTCCCATAATTTTAGGTGGGAAGTTTAATGGCATCCAACTTTTTGTTTTGCACAAATTCATACCTAACTGAAGAGTACAAAGCATTTTCTGAAAGTGAATCTAGCAAGTTAAACATGAAAATATATATTCTTAAGGCTAAAGGGAGCCCTGGACATATGCCACATTGAGTTGCCCCTTGGTAAAAAGATGAAAAATTGTTCCAAAAAAAGCCTTAACTTTTCTTTAATGTGAACGTTATTGACGAACCGAAGATATCGACATAAATGCAAAAATAATGTAATAAACAAATGACAATACAATTTGCTACATTTCATATATTTCGAATATTGGTGGGTACTAAGCATTATATTCTACACTTAGAAGAAACCATAAGAACACCTAGACACGAAGCCGACAGTGATCACATGTGTAATAGGTACCTGTTGATTCGATAGGGATGCAGTTTGATGAGCCATCACAGGATTCACACTACACCGAGTCTTCATTGAACGTTTCATTCAGTGCCTTTGGCGTGGGAGGCCCGGGTTCGATTCCCGGCGGGAGCTCATGTGGTTCGGATTCCACGTTAATCAGTAGGTCCACGTCTCATATAGCCTCGCTGCTGAACGGGACGTCAAAACTCAAAATCAACTCAACTCAACGTCTCATTCAGTGGTGCTTTCCTGTTCGTCTGGTCATATTCTCTGTTTGTTCGTATGGTGGTTTTTAAGCTACTTGCTACCTTTCTTTAGTAGTTCGTGTGCTAAAGTCACTTTTCGTTCAATTTGCGTCTTATATGGTGAAGATGTTACTGTCGCACTCCCTCCAGTTCTTCTGATTCGTGACACTAAATACCTCTTGCGATTCTCCGACAATGGTGATCCACTAATGCAGAGCTCTTTACTAGTTGATGGACGAGAAGATTCTGATTTCTCGGCCATATGTAGAGAACGTGGATCTGCTGCAGACAACGAACAAGAAGTAGCCCACTTTTCCTCAATCGCTGCCGAAATGTGTGTCCTCATAGGTAGGCCTAGTGTAACATATTTCAACACGAATCATGTTTGCGGATAGGTAGTCGGTGTCTGTTAATACCTGAGAGTTCAGTGAATATATTCCGGTGCAAACAAATTCATTAAGATCAATGATCATGAGACACATCTTTCGGTATGCCTCTGAAACAAGTTGCGCTACATCGTATTCTGTTATCTTTACTCCAGCACTCTTGCGTAAGCTTCTTTGTATGCGTCTTTAATTCAGTTCCTTATAGTTGGCATGTCCATCATCAATTACAGAACTGGGCTCTGAGTGGAAGGATGACAGAATTTGCTGTGACAGTCTTGCAGAGAATTATTTGGAACACCAAATCTGTTTGTTGTTTGAAATATCTACGTGCACTACGAACCGACAAAAATGCCTAGAGAGAGAGAGAGAGAGAGAGAGATACGCCTACAAAAAGGCTTTGCAAGGACGGCCGCCTTACGGCTCTTTTTCTGGATCTGACAGTCAAGGGCGCCGATTACTCTGTAAATTTGGGGGCCCATTCAGATTCATAAGGTATATATATATATATATATATATATATATATATATATATATATATATATATATATATATATATATATATATATATATATATGAAGATTTTAAGACAAATTGCACTCAAATTATGCCAAATATTGTATATTCACAAATACAGTAGGTGGACCCACATGAGCTTTGAGGAGTCCCTTGCCCCCTCGGCCCCTCCAGGATCGGCGCCTTTGCTGACAGTGTTTTCATATGAATTTAGCGTTTGATGAATAAATTTCATCTCTCACATTATGCATTTATTGTGGCAAGGAGTTACAGACCTACTACTTTCGTTGGAATTTACATAGTTTAGAAATATACTGTTTCTTATAATTTCTTTCATTGATAGATGGGGGTACAGAATAATTTTAGGTTTAAGCAAGAGATTGCTTCTATATTTGTCACTAAAGTTGACATAAAAACATTCCTTTTGTCGCATTTTTGACCCTCTAGTTGGTGCTCAGATATACAATAGCTTCATTTATAGATGTAAACTTTCTTGTTCTGATATATTTAGAATCTCACTATTAATCATGCTTACTTATAAATACGTATTTGAACTCGTGGTTGTCATACATAAGAATTTAGCGTCACCAGTGTCTCAGTAATACTATTTTCTGAGAAATGAGAGAACCGCTTATTTGCAATGTAACTCATACTTTTTGCTTTATTGATTTGTCTCTTTGAGAAGTGTATCTCAATATGTGGTCTCCTCAAGTCTTACCTTAATGTAATCATTTGCAAATGTTTATTTTTGAGTTAATGTTGTATTTAACATTTTGAAATATTGTTACAATCATGCAGACTATTAGAAAAGTGCACTTTGCTTAGCTTTTCTTGACATTGCTATACTCCTCTTATATGCATGAAAAGATTTAACCTCTTCACGGATATGGCATCAAATGATGCCACATATTTATCGGGAAAATAATCCGAATTTTTGTTTTCACGAAGAAGAGTGCCAACTGAAGGTAAGTAAAAACAAGTGCTTCAGAATATTATTTTTACTTACCTTCAGTTCGCACTCTGCTTGGTGAAAAAAAAATTGGATTATTTTGCCGTTAAATATGTGGCATCATTTGATACCATATCCGTGAAGAGGTTAACCTCTTCAGTCTGCAATATGTTATGAAATCATATTTTGAAATAAGTCATGATCATTGAATTTATTCTTTGATCCTTCGATTCTGTTATAAATTTGCTTAGAAAAAAGATACTTTCATTGCTTATTGTAAGATAATGGATACTACTGAAAGATATGTTTTCACTATCAATATCATTCTATTATTACTAAAGAAATCAAGTATATCACATTATTTTGTTTTGTCATAGTAATACCCCCATTTTTCTCCGAAGTTTCGTGGACTTCTTCCTCTTGTACATTTTCCTCATATGTTTCAACTGTTTGTACTTTTCCAATGTTATCGCATTTTCTTTTGTAAAACTCTTCCATTGCTCTGTCTGTCTCACTTCGTAACTCGTCGTTTAACTTCCTGTACATCTTTTTGCCCTCTTTTTTTTATCAACCTGTTTCCACGTCTTCCTTTCCATCATTTTCTGCAAATTTGTTCTCTAACCCATGGTTTCTTAGCCTTACTGTATGCAGCGTTTAATATCCTCTCCCATCTGTTACTGGCTGCACCTATTCTTTCCTCGTTTAAGTATTTTTCTTCGAATTTTTCAACGAAGATATTTCCTACTTCTTCGTTTTTTTTAAAATCTTTTCAATCTTCAATATCTTGTTAACTACTTTTGTGCTGCCTATATGTTTTAGTTGTATATCTACTTCAGCCAGCAGAAGGCTATGATCAGAGACACTATCAGCGCCAGGAATTTCTTCGTGTTCGTTAACGTATTCCAATATCTGTTTTCATTCATAATATACGCTATTTGATATCTTCAGTATCTATTGAGGCTTTCCATGTATATCTTCTTCTCTTGTAATGATTGAACCTAGTTCACAATTACTAGTGAATTCTGTCTACAAAAATTGATCAGTGTCTCTCTCCTTTTATTTCTTTCGACTAAATCATATTTGCCTATGACACTATCTTCTTGTTTTTTTTTCAAAACTGCATTGAAATCTTCTATTACAATTACAAATGCTCCTTCTTCTTCCTGTCTATACTTTCTCATATCTTCTAATAATTTTCCTGTATGCGAAGTTATCTGTGTGTATGCTTATATCATCAATAGATTCTTCGTTTTTTAAGTCTTAACATTGTAACTCTATCATCAACAAATTACACCTTCGCTATCTTCTTTTCTAAGAGCTTACCAAGAATTATTCCCACACCAGTATGATAGCCCTTTTCATTATCTGAGTAAAACATTCTATCTCTCCATTATCTTTCTATATAACTTCACAAACTCCTATGAAGTCTAGATTATTTCACTTCTTCTTTATGATTTTTTATGTTCCTTCCCTGTAACATGGTAAGTATCTTCGTGTCACTATCATGAACTTTCTCCACATTGTTACTTTCTCTTCCAATATCCTTCCCAAAGACATCTCCCTCCCTGAGATTCGAATGGAGGGTTAACTCCAGAACTATATTTTGACCTGCGAAAGACCATTGTACACAAGTTCTCTTTCTGCTGTCAGTAAACTAGGGAAATATACAGTGGTGGTTACCCATTGCCTTTCACCCCACAATATCCCAGCCGTTTAGGTCGCTCTGGAAACGCCTATGACTAATGTCCAAGTTGCCGACCAATTAATATGATTTCCGATAACTTGTCTACTGGAGAACTGCTGCTTTCTCACAGAACACTTTTTGTCTGGCTACTCTATTTAGACTAATTCAGTAGAGATGGCCCTTCTGGTAGTAAACTTTCGCCGACGGAGCTTTAAAATTCGCTGTGGCATGCAAATCTTTTCATCCGACACATAAGTGTCTTTCTTGAAGGTGATATTTATCGAGGAGGTGCTCTGCAAAGGGTTGCTACAGTAATTACTGATTAAGAAAAACTTGTGCTACTTTCTCTTTAAGTTTATTTCTCGAAAAATTACCTACCTGAAATATTGCAGATTGCTGGAAATAGAATTAATGATAAATTCACGATTTTGATGAACTTCAATTTAAATACCACCACTTAAAAACATAAACAATAATTAATAGTCTGTGATCTATTGAGTAAAAGTTGATTCATCGAAATATTACTTAAAGTTACTGTAACCTATAGAAAAATAATATGACTTTTGTAACACCCTGCCTAGGTAGATTGAAATAAATAACTTTTAGTTATAAGAGAAACTGCTACAAAACAGAAACGAGTTTGATCAAAGCTCTTTCACTGTATGAAATCGCGTTGAAAATATTCAGCCATTAAGTGAAATGTCACTTTGATGGAGGCTATTTATGTGGTTTGGAGCCGTAAGCGTGATCGCCAAGTCGTTGGGAGAAGCAATCGATTCTACCTAGAATTCCGAGGAGAAAGAAATAAATCTATGAGTGTTTTTTTTTCAACCAATTGCTTTAAATGAGATTGCTTTTGTTATTGGCAGTTGGAAAGGATTTTAGAAACAAAAAAAGTTTTATGTTCTGAATACCACGCCAATTTCAAACATGCTTATTCTTCAGAATTAAATAAGGGATGTTTTTTTTTTTTACTTGAAGTTTAGAGCCAGTAATGCCTTAGAAAATATTGAAAGACGAAATTGCTAATTTTCAATATGATATTAACAAAACAAAAGATCACTTATATCTTTCTATCAAGTAATTGCCTAATTAATTATAGTGCTGGTTGTTATTTTGCTTTCTTCAAATTTTGGAAATATTTTCATTGAACTTTTACATAATTTAATATACCCATAATTATGTGTATGATGTTTCAAACATTGTAGCAAAGAAGCTAACAACATAACTTGAACACAAAATTGAAAATAAACACATTACTCTCACATCTTTCCTTACAAGAATTTTCATCTGTTCTCCGTAGCATTTCCACCAATGAGCCATTCCAATCGGTAGGCCTACATGCCTAGACACGTAAAGCAACGTTTTGACAATCAGCCTGACAGACTCGTACTGGTATCCTGTGGAACTCTTCTATGATAACTTCCCGTAGTTCGGTCAAATTTCGAATGTGATATTGATACTCTTTATACCCCATAAGCAAACGTTAGGTGTTGTCGAATCGGCAAATCGAGCTGGCCATTCTACAGACCCACGTCGACCGATCCAGCGGTTCGGGAATGTTTCCGTCATCCTGTCTGGCATACACTAACGATTCTAATGGTTCTAAGTCCAGTGACTGTTTTCCCCACTATCAGGCTACACAGTGTTGCCATATCGGAACTTTTTTGTACAGAATTGCAAATAATATACAGACAGTCAGACATCATATACATAATTATGGGTAACCCTGTAATGTAAGATTGAATAAAACATTAATATATTTTTCTTCAAAATTTGCGAAGCGTGATACATCAAAACAAGTCAATGGTGCAAGTATTGGTGCACTGGTAGGGGTCAGTAAGGCCTATAACTTACGACTGAACGACCGTATTTCGATCCACGGTAGGAGAGGTTTTTTTTTCTCTCTCTCTCTCTCGTTCTACCATCTTTCCAACGCTTCTCATTCAGCTTGTTTGAAACGGCTACCTGGATCAACTTGGGTAGAAGTAAAGATAGCCGGAGTGTAGTGGTAACCACACTACCTAAATAAGTGCTGAAATCAACACAGTATGCAGCCTTTACCACTGCACACAGTCTCTGAGTATTCTTGGTCTGTCTTGAACAGGGGGACGACCTTTACTGTTACTTTATAACCAAACCATTAACTAATATATATACACACCACACAAGATTACGATATAGTATTTATTAAAGATGTACTATGTTTGAAACATATCAACCTATCGATAATTTATCTGAAACATTTAATGTTTATATGCTAGTATGATAAAAAAAATCTTCTATACGTTCATATGTATAATATGATATTTAGTAGTGAACGTTTCACAAACATTACACGTAAAAGCAGAATAAATTTTTGGAATATTTACTAGAAGGATATAAAAAAATACGTTACGTACACATGCACCTTAGTAGTGCTGTACGATGAGCTCCCGCGTTGCTATATGGAGAGCTTACACATCTATGGCGCCGAAGACTCAAGTTCGATTTCCAGTGAGAACTCAAGCGGTCTGCCTCTGCATCCCTCGTTAATACTAGAGGAACCAAAAGGTCACTTTGACCCAATCTATTTTTTGTTTCGTTACTACTGCTTTAGTTATGAAAAGATATTTGTAACATTTCGGACTTTTCACCATTTCTAGTTAAGTATCTGCAAATAAAATTAGCGATATTTATCTTTTTTCCTTAAAGGACCGCCGTCTACGTTTGACCCAAGTAACTACAGCATTTCATTCATCAACATTATTGTTGCTTTTACGTCATCAAAGGTGCCCACTTTGGACTAACCCTACTCAAACTCACTCTCACGAAATCGTTTCCATCTCACCCTCACTTGACATCACACTCACAACCAAAGGTAAAAATGGATCTGAAAAGGTAGGGGGACGCATGACGTCAAGCCGTTCCCCTGCTTATCTTTGCACATTTTAATGTTTTAGAAAGTGTAGGACGCCACAGATATGTTCCGGAATTGGGGATCGACATCCCCCAGCGTTCCCCCTCACTTTTACCCCTGCTCACAACACCATTTAGACATCACACACACTCGGCCTCATACTCACATTATGATTTGGAACCCGCGCTCACTCAACCTTATAATCAGTTCGTGAGGGTAACGTCGATTGAGCGTGAGTTCGTAACTCATGAGTGCCTACGTCATGAATTCGAGCATCTTTGTCGATTACGCCTTGTTTGTCTGTCACCACTGCCTTTTATCGACGATAAGTTTTTCTGTCTACTCCTCGTTCCGTCCATGTGGTTTACTTATAATAGGAGCATCACACTGTGACGTCACAGAGAATTAAGTTTGAAATTATTGGTCTTAGTGATGCTATTCTGTTTTAAAGATTTTCTTGTAGCATATTTTACACTTAGCTCTAAACTTCGTATTTTCTTTAGTTGCATATGAGAAGCAACAAGCAACAACTAGGCTTACGTACTTCGTTATTTGTTTGTTCCCAGCGGAGTAGAGAGGGCAGCAGTGAGGATAATCCGTCTTCCTCCGTTGCTCGCTAAGCATTTAACCCCTTCCTTGCTTTTACCAAATTCAGACGGTGCTTTGTGTTCGTTCTCTTGAGACGTTCTCTTTATTTTCTAGATCTCAGGGTATTCCAATCAATTGCTATTTTCCAAATATCTCTCTCAGGATTTGTCAAGCTGTGGTTAATCCATCTCCATTATTTCTTCTCTGTTCGTTTCTTTCTTTCCTTTTCTCTTTTCCTTCTTTCTTTCTTTCTTTTTTATTCTTTTTTGCTTTACAGATTTCAGTTTTTCCTTGAAAACAGTGCATGCCTACGGGAAGGGCAAGATTTAACATTTTTTCTTCCCCAGCCCTTAAAAAAAAAAATACCGCCATCTCAATATTAATAAATACCAGTGCAGAGAATCTGAGACGGTGAAGAGAATATAATAAACATTTAACTGGAAACTGAAAATGTTACACACACACACACACACACACACATATATATATATATATACACACACAAGGCCGGATTTAGGGAGTGCATCCCCCTCTTCATTGTAAATGTACGCAATCTAAAATAAGAAGCAATCAGTGAAAAGCAGAGATTTGCAAAAGCAATAGTTTAAGTCGATTTTCTGAACATTGCAGGAAAAGGATTCAAAAGCAAAATAATACTAAATCATTTCTTAAGTTAAGTAGGGAAGAAAACAGAGACCAGGAAGAGAGAACCCTAGATCAGATGCTGAATATTTCAAGGACGATTTCTCATTCACCCACAGATACCTAAAGGCATTTAGAAATAGGTCATTCCATGTCAAATCACCTAATTTTAAGACATGACCGTGCTTCAATGCCTCAGATTCTCTTCAAATTTTTTAAATACATAAACACCAATGAAACTATGCTAAATTTATTTTTTCTGACTTTTTGGATGAGAAATGGGCCGGAGAGAATTTTTTGAAAAATGTGAATTTTGCTTCAATTTTACTTTCCGGCACTCAACATCATGGAACTTAAATTACCATAACTTTCCTATTTTTGAAGTTATTGGGTTCATCCAGGTGTCAAATGAAAGCTTAATTTTTGATGTTTCAGCAGATTCTAAGAAACCTTGCAAAAGGTTATACTGTCAAACATTAATGGGCATACAAAGCAAATTTTAGTATTTTTTTTTCTTAATTTTGTCATTGCTCAAAAGTTACAACTATGAAACTTTTGGAACTTGTTTGTACATTCATCTTAACACGTACTTGGTATGATTAAAAAATAAAGAGGGTGTTTTTTGTATTTTTGTAATTACTATTTTTTTATATTTAGCATGTACGGAAATATACAGTTTTAAGTTTTGTTACAAATTATGTCATTGCTCGTTACAACTATGAAACTTTTTAAATAGAATCATCTTAGCACATACATGATATGGTTAAAAAATAAAAAGGGTGCTTTTGGTATTTTTGTAATTATTATTATTATTATTATTATTATTATTATTATTATTTATTTATTTATTTATTTATTTATTTATTTATTTATTTATTTTATTTATTTATTTTTTTTTTGTATTTTACATGTAGGGAAATATACAGTTTCAACTTTTGTTACAAATTATGTCATTGCTCCTAAATTACAACTGTGAAACTCTTGAAATCTTTTTTCTAAAATCATTTTAGCACATACATGAAATGGTTAAAAAATAAAAAGGATGCTTTTATTATTTTTTCAATTATTATTATTATTTGTGTTTTAAGTGTACAGAAACATACAGTTTTACTGTTTTTAACAGATTATGCCTTTCCTCTGAAGTAAAAATGGCCAATTCCGGAAAATTGGAAAAAGTGCGGAATTCGGAAAAATTCCGATTTCGGAAAAAATATGGCATTCGGAAAAATTCCGCAAAGTGAAATTTCCGATTCCGGAATACTTTGCTCATCCCAACTCTGAAGTGACAACTGCCATAATTTAAACCTGTTTCAAATAATCTTCGTAAATATTAGGTATGCTTAAAAATAGAACTGGTGTAATGTGTAGTCTTGGTATAACCATAATATTATATTTTTGTACTTTAACTATGACTTTCAACCTTTTCCCAATTGTACCATCGCTTACAACTATCAAACTTTTATAACTTTTTATAGGATTAGTTTGCATTTACTAGGTATGATTAAATAACAAAAAGGGATACTTTTTTTGGTAATAATTTTGCGGTTTTGTGAATAGAAAATATAGGCCTAGCAATGTAAGGGGTTGAGTGATTG
Organism: Thermobia domestica; assembly: GCF_964235325.1. Lineage (NCBI taxonomy): Eukaryota > Metazoa > Arthropoda > Insecta > Zygentoma > Lepismatidae > Thermobia > Thermobia domestica. Next base: position 187,423,228 of record NC_137464.1, read on the forward strand.
TTACAAACCCTATCAACAGACTTAAGAAATAATAGACTAATGTACATAGATGAAAACAATAAACATACATGCCGATAGTACTTCTTAGAATTACATAGATTTAGATACAAAATGACGTATCTTTATTTCACAGCTCATTCTTTTCATTAATGATATGATGTGTTCTTTTAATTTTCCTTTCAGTTGCGTAAGTCCGGGCTGATTGGCTAGTAAGAGATTGAACAGGAACTTCCCAGATAATATTTCCAAAAAGGTACATAGCAGAAGTCTTCATTTTCTGGTCAGTAGAATATAGAAAGCCCACAGCGATTCATGAATTGCACTCTGATATACAAAAATAATAATTACAGAAATACCAAAAGCATCTTTTTTAAATATTTTAACCATATCATGTATGTGCTAAAATGATTTAAGAAAAAAAGGTTTCAAGAGTTTCACAGTTGCAATTTATGAACAATGACATAATTTGTAACAAAACTTGAAACTGTATATTTCCCTACATGTAAAATATCAAAAAAATAATAATTACAAAAATACCAAAAGTACGCTTTTTATTTTTTAACCATATCATGTATGTGCTAAGATGATTCTATTTAAAAAGTTTCATAGTTGTAACTTACGAACAATGACATAATTTCTAATAAAACTTAAAACTGTATATTTCCGTACATGCAAAATATAAAAAAATAGTAATTACAAAAATACAAAAAACACCCTCTTTATTTTTTAATCATACCAAGTACGTGTTAAGATGAATGTACAAAAAAGTTCCAAAAGTTTCATAGTTGTAACTTTTGAGCAATGGCACAATTTGAAAAAAGAAAAACTAAAATTTGCTTTGTATGGCCATTATTGTTTGACAATATAACCTTTCGCAAGGTTTCTTAGAATCTACTGAAACAGCAAAAATTAAGCTTTCATTTGACACCTGGATGAACCCAATAACTTAAAAAATAAGGAAGATATTGTAATTTTAGTTCCATGATGCTGAGTGCTGGAAAGTGAAATTGGAGCAAAATTCACATTTTTTAAAAAAAATCTCCCCGGTCCATTTCTCATCCAAAAAAAAAAAATCGGCAAAAAAATAATTTAGCATAATTTCATTGATTTATGTATGAAAAATTTTGAAGAGAATCCGAGACATTGAAGCACAGTGTTCTAGGTGATTTGACATGGAATGATCCAAATTTCAAATTTAATTAAAATGTACTGGTAGTTATTCGTGCAGCTCCGGTCAGAAAATTCTGGATTGTGGATCCAGCCATATATACTACCTGTACATTTGAATTAAATTTGAAATTTGGATCATTTAGGGTGGTCCAAAAGCAAATGCAAAAAGTGAACTTGTTCAGAATAATAGTCCACAAGGCTTATTTTCTTCCTCTAGTCATTAGCTACTTACCTGCTAAATTTCAGTCCTGCTAAATTTCAGTCCTATTGCTCAATATTTACAGGTCGCTCCATTTTAAACCTTTTGGCCATGTAGTATTACCAATATTCTAATCCTAGTTTTTTAAAAGTTTACATGGGACCGTTTTCAAAAATATAGCGTATGCCCACTTCCGTATATACTCTTTCATTCGTAAATTTAAGGTAAATATATACTGCACCATAAAATATTAGGTGGATAATCGGAATACGCCCCATTATATTCCTGTATATTACTGTAGGTGTCAATAGAACAATGTAAATTAACGCATTCGCTGTGCTAACAGGTGGATAGATATAAGTTAGTAGCTTCCAGTATGATCACTAGATGGCGATAGGAGAAGTAATAGTTCATGAAGCTTCATTTGCCAACCGAGTCCCTCTCAATGGCATTAACCTTTTGTCAGTTCTGAAAATTTACCAGAATCTATTTCCAGTAATGCATATGTATCATTTTCAAGACATCTCTGTTTTTTGTCTGAACATTTATCAGGATTAGCACTTAAACCCTGTTCGGCGTAAGCTCTAAACTCCGATAAACAAAGCCACGTGAAACTAAATCTCGCTGATTTGCTGTTGTCCTACCGACGCTTGTACTCCTCCGCAAAATAGTTCATGTGATTGGATTATTACTTTTACTATGAAGTTCCGTATAAAACTGCTAAATTACTATAAATGACAAAAATATAATACGGATTATCTAATAATACTGCAATTGAGTGTGGCCAATGAAACAATAGAAATAAACACTAAGCATGCGCAGTAATTATGGCGCCAACTCAACTGTGGACGGGTGTTCTGAAAGATGACTGCATGAATCCCGGTTCCGCGAGTGTTGTGGTGAAACACCAACAAGACAAACAAACCTTTACTCACTAAGCAACAATTGTTTAAAATACTCGAGCAAAATTCAAATACTTTTCTTTTTAATCTCTCGAGTTTCTTTTCTTTCTTTTCTGCTGCCACTGTAAGTATCTGGACAACACGAGACAGTATTGTCAAAACGCACGTGTATAATTTGTTCCTCCCCGTGCGGAGTGGGAGTGATACATCACTAGCCAATCGTATTTGTGACAAGCGGAAGGATACAAATATTTTGTTTATCGGAGTTTAGAGCTTACGCTGAACAATGTTTAGTGATGACAGAGTATCAGAAGAAACAACTGAAGCTATGGTCGAAAGCCTACAGCGGCCAGCGTTACCAAACATTCCACGACGATTTAAGCTGACAAAGAAACCCGAAGAACTTAATTTGGAGGATTCTCGAAACAAATGGGTGTGGTGGATGATGTAACTGAAAGAGGTTTAAGTTTGATTCAAAAGTATAATGAAGTTTTGACAAAAGACGAGGAACAGAAACAGTTTATTCTTCGATTGGTTAAAAACCATCATACAAAGTTTACCGCTCCACTAAAGAAAGCGTTTTTGTAAATTGAGAATACAAATAGTGACATTTTTTTTAAAGAAAAAAAGATTTGACAACTGAAAAAAAGACAGAATGAAGCGACCTGTAAGTATGACTTAATTGTATTGAAATTTTGTTCCTTCTTTCTGTACATCAGAAGGAATCAAACAAACCTTGTGGACACCCGACCACTGTTAGTTTTGTGTTTTGAACCACCCTAATATATATATACGATAGATAAAATAATTAAATAACTTTCAGTTAATAAAATGCTGGTTGATTTGATTGTTGGCTAACATAAGGTCAGTGCCGACTTGGTTTCAGTCTTGCTTTCTATTAAGAGAAGGTGTCGATTAGATTATAATGTACTTTCAAACACATGATTATATATAGATATATATATATATATATATTTAAAAATATCACATTCGATACAAAAAAAGAGAAAAGACCTCTTAGCGTTCCTGAGATAGAAAAGAACGAAGGTGTCTTGATTTGTCGTAAAGACGAAAATAAACACTCTGCTGAACTGTTGGATACAACTATTGCAGAAATGTTCCATGTGTGATAACTTTAACAACATTGAGTACTTTGTACTTTAAAATGATGCAAGTGCAAATTCTAAGATATGAGCTAACTTCTTCCTCCCGGGAAAGATTCATGCTTTGGAGAAAGAACTATTTTTGTACTTTGTACTACAAAGATGTGGCAGCTGCCACCAAAAACTTGCAACAGCACTGCTTATTAAAGGAACAATGGATTATCAATTGTCATGAGGTAATAGTTTAAGTGATTTTAACAAGGAAAAGTTTAGGATTAATCTTCAGAAAAAAAACTACCGATATGTTCTCAAATTTACAAGACCTATACAGTTGTCATTTCTAGTGAATACGGGAGTTTGTGCCTCTGATCTTTATAGATGTGGAAAGAAACAATATCTACTACAGAAAGATTTTAGCTCCAGATTGAGAGAGAGACAAATTTAACTACGGATTTATGGATGAAACAGTTCTGTTTAATTCTATTGATACAGTTAAGGATTTCTTTATTAATTCTGATCATACGATTATGAATATCTGTAAATTGTGATAATATAATTACTAACATTTCTAATTAAGTTTGAAAATAGAATTACAGAGCTAATTTGTGATTTAAAGAGCTAATTTATTTTATTTCTTTTCTCTGTGTGTACGATCATAAGTAACAGTCTAACGATTACAAATGTAGAAAGTGTTTAAATATATATATATAGACCTATATATATATATATATATATATATATATATATATATATATATATATATATATATTAGGAACTGTAATATTTGATTGTTATGGAATAAAAGCATTCTACGTAAAGTGTTTAATTCTTTATCGCTTATTTCTTTTTCAGGTAGGTGTACTAATGCACAGAGAGCTTCATTTCAACGAATATATTCCACAGAAAAGGTAAACTAATTTGCATGAAATGTTATAATTATGTCCAGTAAACGCTGAACTTTAAAAAAGAAATGCAGCACATAATACAAAACTCGAAATATGCATTCGTTACCAAATATAATGTATGTATATAACACATAATTTAAGCAGCTCGGGGAAAGACAATGGTATGTTACATTTTCTAACTTTCTAATAAGTTGAAATACAAAGTGCAATATTTTCATGCAATGCAATGTACTGACACGCTCCAAAGAAGCTTCTCTTGCCATCTGCTGGTATGCTTTCAAAGTTAAACTACCTACTACTATGTGGTCCAATCCCAACTCCTTTCACTTAATAGCTCAATTTCACCGGAAATGGCGCTTACTATTGTCTTCCGCCGAGCCACTCAATTAATGGCACAGGATACATGTGTGTTGTACAGTACAAAGAGTGTTACAAAGAGTAAAAGGGTCTTTTGATAGACCGAAATAGAAACGATAATACCGTGCAAATTTGGATCTCAGAAAAGTGGTCAGTTACAAGTCTTCAAATTATTCCACTAAATAAATCTTGAGGTTGTTTGTTTATGCTGTGTTTAATCCAGGGGCGAATCCTTAAGGGGGACAATCCCCCGAGAATAGAAAACTTTCTTATTTTATATATAAATAAAACCCATTCCAGAGTTTGGAGTTCTTAAAAGTAGCTCTAATAAGCAGTATTACAACCCAGCGTCCCCCCCAGAAGTCCGTTCTGGATCCACCCCTAGTTTAATCTGGAATTCCTCCTGTTATTGAGAAAGTATGGCACTCACTATTTTTAAAATCCGTATAGACGACGTTAATGATATTTACACTTAAATTAGTTCACAGAATAAAAAACGACAGTCTCTTTGGTACAGAAACATACCAATGAACGAATAAATTACGAAAATCATCTACTAAATCTGGCTTTCTCAACCTGTGGTACGCGTAGAACCAGGGGCGTATCCAGGGGGGGGCGATCGGGGCGATCGCCCCCCCCCCAGAAGAGCAAACTTTCTTGTTTTATATATATAAGTAAAATCCATCCCAGAGTTTGGAGCCCTTAAAATTAGCATTATGACAACCCACCGCCCCCCCCAGAAGTCGGTCCTGGATCCGCCCCTGCGTAGAACTGGTGGTACATGGGCTACTGTTAGTAGTAAGTACGACTTACGGTGGTATTAACAATTAATATGTTTTAGTGGTACGCCAATGAAAAAGATTGAGAATCATTGTATTAAATAATAGGCTAAGCTTTGATAATGTGATCATTCACTCTGGTGAAAGTAAAAATGTTCCATCATTGCGCCTAATGATGTCGCTACTATCAGTAGTAAACATAAATCATCCAATTTCTCCACATCATGTCACTACTGTCGATAGTGTGCTGCCATCGATTTCGGTAAAAGGAAAAAAAATTACAGCTACGACGCATGGTGTCGCTATTGTCGGTAAAAAAAAAAAAAAAAAAAAAAAAAAAGCTGCCCAGACTTGCGCCGAATCGAATCACTATTGTCAGCTGGAAACGTTCCATCATTGCACCTAATGATGTCGCAACTATCGGTAGTAAACATAAATCATCCAATTTCTCCACATCATGTCACTACTGTCGATAGTGTGCTGCTATCGATTACGGTGAAAGGGAAAAATAATTACAGCTACGACGCATGGTGTTGCTATTGTCGGTAAAAAACAAGCGGTTCAGACTTGTGCCGAATAGAATCACTATTGTCAGCTGCAAACGTAAATTTACAGTTATCATTTTATTCCAATAAACTGAAATACTGATGTCGTCATTTCCTCCTCGTTACCACGGTGATTGCCATGTTTTATTCAGAGCCGTAGCTAAGGGGGGGCCAGCGGGGCGCCCGCCCCGGGCGCTGACAGCAAGGGGGCGCCGCACGAGCAAGGAAAAAGAAAAAGTGGTGTTGAACATGAGTAAAAATCGAGTCGCCCCCAGAAAGTATTGACGCCCTATTAGATAAATATTGCTGTAGGTTATCAATGAAATACATAGATTTCTTAAAAATTTTCTTGCTCGCTTCGCTCGCAATGCAAGAGTTTAAATAAGTCACAACAAGTTTTTACTTATTACTTGAAGATTTATTATACATGATTTCTTAATGACATGTGGCACACAAGGTGCCGAGTAATGACTTATAGTGTACGCATGAGCATTTTCAAAATCAGAAACGAGCAAAGTCGTGTTCGGCGTTTTGACAGTGATGAATTTGCTGACTTCAAAACGTTTTTCTACCCAATCGGATTAATCACGACGCACAGTGGGGCCAAAGCACTGAATTCTTGGCAAAAATAAGAATTCGCAATATGAAGCGGAAAATTGAAATCAATTATTTCGGCGTATGCAGTGGCTACAATAATGTTATTTCGACATTATTTAATCAAAAACATAGAGTTTTACATCATAAAAGGAAATATCCCTTATATTCGCGCCTAAATTATATAACAGATTATATGATTGGCATAAAGAAACGCGTGAGCAATATGCTTTGATTTGGCAATTTACGATTGGCTTATATTCTTATGTATGAAAGGAAAGAGTGTACTTATTCATTTTACAACTGAAGAGTAATAAAATTGAAGAAAAGTTCTTGCTTCTCAAAATTATTTCAAAGTTGTGGAGGATTCGTTATGACAATGAAGATGCAAGGACCTTCAATACATAAAAATTATCTCATCACAAGTTCTCGATATGTTATCAGATGTATTAAACATATTATGATTTACAAGCATCAGTAACCTGTTCAGGTTGTTTCATATATTGCATCGTGCATTACGTGAGCTCATTTCATAGCTTGATTGGAACACTCTGAGCTGGAGCGAGCGGAGGCTCATTACAGTTGATTCAGGCCCGTAGTCAAGGGGGGGCTAGGGCGGGCTCAGCCCCCCTAAATTTTTTGCAGCCCCCTACTAAAGTCATAGTTGGAATTAACGGGGGATGCCGGGGAAATTCCCCTTCGGTAAAAATGTATGTCCGGCTCGTATCACAGAAGTAACATAACATCCATTTCTTGGATAAATTTTCGCCTTCTACATTTACAGCAACAATACATAAACATAACCCTCTCGTTCGAAAGTTTAATTCGAACCCTGACTGAAATGTTGGAAGAAATTGTATTTCCAAATGTACTTTAGAATGCTAAATTAAAATTTACTTTTATTATCCTCATTTAAAGTATTGGCCTATTTATGCGCTACGCTTCTTTGAATTATTATATTTCTTTGAGCGTGAGACTGGTTTATTTATCTTTTTTTTAATGCTTCGTGTGCAAACGACCCTCGCTGCAGGAGAAAAATAATTTATGGTTATTCTATCGGCAAACATGCATTTGTGTTCAGAAACAACATAGTTTTACCTTAATCTCCGGGCGAAGAGTTTACTCATAGCTACTCATAGCTATCTAAAGACGGCTATGGTTTACTTCTTCCTGTCCTTCTTGGAATTTGCAACTGAAAACATCCTTTTGCTGTGAGTCATTGGCTTTCGGTCAATATGCGAGAGATTGAAAAGACAGCATCCCTCAACAGGGGGATGCAACTGCTTCGTTCTAATCATCACATAGGTGTATGGGTTTGTTTTGTGTATATTGGACATGGAGAGAGAGGGGGGAATTTTGACTACGTTTTATGTCACGTGATAACGGAGTAAGAAAAGTTTCCTTTTCTGAATTGTGTTTACTCTTGTTGTGTTGTTGAACATGGTTGTAATTGAAAGTTGATCTATACAGGTTTCTGAAGATGCACCGAAGTTGACTTGAAGAATGAGAATTGTAGTGTATCAGCAACTTGACTATTTGTTAAATAACTTGGAATAGATAAATAATACTTTTAATATATCTTTAAACTAAAGATAAGTTCGATTCACTTAATCTTTCTCGGGGATGAATTATTAGATACTTTATTAAAATAATTTAATAATTGTTGCCAATCTTTGGTGCCAGAATCAAATGTTCATGCAGATAATCAGACGTAAACCTAATCATCCAAAGTTACTATTTTGTAAAAGAATACCTTGCAATCTTCTGGTATGTAAACAAAAAATGTAGCAAACTAAACGGAGGTAGTAGTTGCACTTATAGGAAAAACAGAATTTTCAATTAAAAATTGAACCTTATTGGATGATAATATGTATAATGCTTTATAAATTTGAAATTTGACCTTTGACTTAAAACAGGGTGCGTTGGGGAGTTTAGCGTCCCTCTTCATCAGGGAGGCTATGTAGACACGGGACCTATAGCTTAAAGTAACATCCAAATCACTATCGGTTTGAATCCGAGGACTCCCAGTACGGTTTGAACCCGAAACCGGACGCGCCAAAGGCGAGCGCTGTACCCATGAGGCTACGGGGTAGCCCACAAAAGTAACAATTTGCTAATGTAGTTTCATTTTGAAGAAGATATATCTTCAATAGAAATAAGTAAATAGCTGTTTAAATCATTAGTTCTTAACTTTTTTAGTACCTACGAAAGCAACTGATGTCGAATTCTTATTTGTACAATGTAAAGAAGAATTTAATGTATACTTTGATATGAATTGTACTATACAAAGAAAATTTAATGAATTGTTACTTCTCTTGTCAATTTCATTTCGAGAAAGAAGGTAACTGCGCTAGAACAGGGAACTTCTTTTTGGAGTTATTTCTTATTTGAATGCTCGAGTACCAAAACATAACATATTATTTTTACTTAAACATGACTTTAGTAGCAATCGTCCTAAATGATTGTTGATAGTATGTTCCAAAGAGTCTAGAGCAGTAGTTTTTAAACTGGAGTCCGCGGACCCCGGGGGTCCGCGTGACCTAGCTACGGGTTCCGCGACGTCTAAAAATTGAAACGTGTTGTGATAAAATGGAACTCACAGCTGTTATGCAAAATGTATTTTTTCAGTTACTAAAAAGACAACAATTAGAAATTATACCTACGTTTGTAAATTTGAATATTTTCTTTTCTAAATTTCTGCCCTGAAGCCTGTCAATCGTTATGTAGGACTACTTCAGGTGAGAGGAATTCCTTCTTTGTTAGGGCATTTTCTCAAAAGGAGTTGTACATTAACTGTACCGTGCCGATCTTGTTTTGTTGAGTTACAACAATGACATCACCAGAAATCTCGATCTGGACACCACTGGCGCAAATCCCGGGGGGGGACGAGGGGGACATGTCCCCCCCAATCTTGGACCTGGGGGGGACTGTCCCCCCCAATAATCTGATTTAAAAAGTGCTTTTTCGGATAAGTGTCATTATTTATGTCCGACTGCTCCAAAGGAATGTAAGATGAAATTGATTTCTCTTGGCTTTTCCATTTTTTTTCTAAAAAAGAATCGTATTCTGTAGTATTTCAAACTGAACGTCGTGCTGTAGTGAGTTTAGTAGTCTCATCAATATGTATTAATTCCGCTTCCGCTATTTGGGCACAAATTGCAATAAATGCCAGAGGAGGATATGCCCCTCTCCTCATGCTGGAAAGTTGTCTCAGCTGTAGGTACGGGCACACATTCCGGGGAAATGGGGAGACATGTCCCCCCCCCCAACATTAGAACTGGAGGCTCTCCCAATAATCCGATTTGAAAAGTGCTTTTTGCAGATAACTGTGATGAGTTGTGTCCGACTGGCACAAAGGAAAGTGAGATGAAATTTGTTTCTCTTGGCTTTTCCATTTTTAATGAAAATGAAGGCGTGCGACTGTGCGTGACGTAACCTGATATGAAATCTTATCTCCTCCTCTCCCCTAGGCCCTAGCACACGAAGAGTATATAGACTATCCAACGTCAGTAGAACCCATCTTTTCAGTAAATGCGCATTTAATCTATTTGTAGTATCAGCCTAGGCATCTACTCATGCTTCGTAAGCTAACTAACTCTATAGCCTATGGAATCCGGAGGTTCAATGCCGCGTTCACAAAAGCTCTCCACTGACTTCTATTTTTAGCCAACTGGATCCAGTTTCTAGTTTGTATTCCTATCTCTGCGAGATCCATCTTAATATTGTCTTCCCATCTGCGCCTAGATCTTCTTAAAAGTCGTTTTCCGATTGGTCTTACCACTAACACTTTGAAAGCGTTCCTACTTTCTTCCATCCTGGCTACATGTCCTGCCCACCTAAGCCTCCTAGACTTGATGACCTTAACAATGTTTGGTAAGCCGTATAATTTACGTAGTTCGTCGTTATGAAGTTTCCACCATTCCCCATTCCCGTTCCTCTTGGTCCGAATATTTCTCTCAGGATCTTGTTCTCAAATACTTTCAGTCTATGCTCTGCACTCAGTAAGCGACCATGTTTCGAAACCATACAGAACAACAGGTATGATTATTGTTTTATACATTTTAAGCTTCAAATCCCTCGACAGAATTCGCGACGACAAGAGGTTTTGAACTGAATAATAACACGAATTCCCTGTTTTTAGTCGACACTTAATTTCTTCGTGAATATGATTTTCGTCTGTTAATATTGATCCTAGATATTTGAAAGAATCCACTTTATCAAAAGTATTATTTAAAATTTTAACACATACATGAATTGCCGTATTACGGTCCCGACGCACTTCCATGTATTTACTTTTCTCTGCATTTATTTCTAAACCCATGTCCATGCAAGCGCGTCTAATAAGACCTTTGCATTTCTTTCTATTTTTCTCCTATCATCCCCTACTAAGTTTACATAATCAGCGTACGCATAACCTGGTGAACACTGTTCAGCTCTAGGCCCTGGTTGCTATCTTTGATTTTCCTTATAGCGTATTCCAGGACAAAGTTGAATAATAATGGCGACAACGCATCTTCTTGTTTCAGGCCATTGTTAACGTGAAAGCTCGTGGCCAAAAATTTTCCTACCCGGACTTTACTTTGGGATTCATTTAAACATGCCTTAATTGATCTAATTAGCTTTATCGGTATTCCAAATTCTGTAAGAACGTTGTACAATGTTTCTCTCCTAACCGAGTTATAAGCCTTTCTAAAATCAATAAATAGTTGATGTACCGGACTACTGTATTCCCGCTTGTTTTCAAGTATTTGGCGAATGGTAAATATTTGGTCGATAGTTGATCGATTTCGTCTAAATCCACACTGATAATTTCCAAACATTTCATCTGCGTATGGGGTCAATATTGCTAATAGAATGTTTGAAAGTATTTTATAGGATATTAACAGAAGAGAGATGCCTCGATAATTATTGCAGCCAGTTTTGTCGCCTTTCTTGTGGATTGGAACAATGATTGATTCTTCCCACTCTTGTGGCAATTCTTCCTTGTTGTAGATAAGGAGAATGAGTTTGTGTATCTTGTTCCACAATTTTTTGCCTCCAGCTAAAATTAACTCAACCGGAATTTCGTTTACACCCGAGATTTGTGTTTCTTTAATTTCTTTATAGCGATTTTTACTTCTATTCGATTGGGTTCTGGAATATATGGTTCTGCGGTGTGTATCTTCCTTTCTCCACGCATATTAGTTTTTGGCTGCGTGTTAAGCAAATCGTCAAAGAAATCTTTCCATCTATTTAAAATGCTGTCTGTATCAGTGAGAACTGTTCCATCAGCTTTCTTTCATATATAAGAACGAGGTTCATAGCCTTTCTTAAATTCGTTGATCCCTTTATACATGTCCCGAATGTTTTTATTTTTACTATTATCTTCAAGTTCCAAAATTTTAGCTTTCAAAATATCGCGTTTCTTTGTTCTAAGAGTTTTGGAAGTTCCTCGCCTGATGTCTACGAAATTTTGTGTAGTTATTTCATTCGGATTTTGTAGCCAACGTAATTTTGCCTGTTTTCTCTTCTCTGCTAGTTCGAACCATGGTTTGTTCCTACGTATTTCCGCGTGTCCCAATTTTTCTTTTGAGAGAGGATGTTTCGTAAGCAAAGAAAAGAATTCAATTGCTGGAACATTTTTCTCTATAATCTTAAGGTTACATCTGTTAAGTAAAGAGTATAACATGCGTCAGATTTCCGAAACGATTCCTGTAATGTTATTGAGATTATAATCATTTTGCTCAAAGAGTATTGTTGCGTCATACATAATTGATATTCTTTCTTCATGGTTTTTGGGAAGGCGTCATTTATATTATTATATTACTATAAAACAATTTTAACGTGGATCTTTGTGGATGCCTAATTAGAAACATACCAATTATAAATATGCATGTATTCAGATTTCAGAATGTTTTCACATCAGTGATTTGTAATACTGATATGTACTACTACTTCATCTACATCACCTAATATATAATATACTCTACAACAGTTGATCAGATTCATCTACCGTAATATGAGTTTCATCTCCCTTATCTAGAATAAGCCTCAAATCTGCCCACCTTCCAATGTTGAAGACAACCAATGGCGTATTTAGGATTTTCTTTCAAGGGCTATGCCCAACACAAGGAAGGAAGTGGGCAATTGCCCACCTGAGTTTGAGAATTAAATATATTTTAATTTATGCATTTTGAAGTTATAATGGCAAGAATTACAGATCGATAAATCCTATATGATATGATACAAAAATTTAGAGGTGAATCTAACCCTTTATTCTATTCATACAAGAAAAAGAAAACATCCTCTTGGCCGTCCTAATTTCCCGGGCTAATTATTCCCCCGTTTTGATTTTCTTTAATGCAAACATTTCCTTCATTTAAAAATAACTAAACGATATAATTGTTCCTTTGTTATAATAACTAAAGTCCTGTCATGTTGATATCCGAGCATGTTGGTGTGGTACATTAGTTTCGCTTATCAACTCCTCTTAGTTTTGGTGTTACTGATGACGGCCAACTTGAATCACAACTGACAACGGTCGATAAAGTATGATAGGCGAAATGAAAGTAGTAACGTCAAGAAAAAGAAACAGAAAAATAGAAAGGATGACAGAAAGAACTATTAAGGACGCAGTTCTTATATGGAATGAAATTTGACAAATACAGTATTATTTCTGAACAAAAAGCATAAGAAAATGGAAAGTCAATGACATTCTTAAAAATGGTAAAAAGGATTATTGTTGTACGTGGAATGCGTAAAACTAACAAATTATTTCGAGGGGAGAATGAGCCCGATAGCCTCCTAAATACGTCATTGATAGTGTTGTAAATAGAAAAAAAACCGTTCGTATTTTTTCAGAAATGTACGTTTTTTTTAGGAAAAAAAACATTGCCTCTCGTTTTTTTTCTAAATTTCGTTTTTTTTCAAATAGTCATTTGTAATGTATCTTACGTCATTTAAGTCTGAAGTATGTTTATGTAGGTGTAATTACCATAAAATGCAACATAAATTAAACACTAGATACTGATACGGTACAAATATTTTACAATTTATATGAGTAGCGTACCTACTAATAATCCGGGTTTCTGTACTGTTTCACCAATATCAACGAAGAAATAAAAGTATAAATGAACATTTGTGTTTTTCGTGAAAGTAGGCCTTTAATAAGTACGAAAATAATATCACGAACAGTACAAAATGCAAATAACTTGTCTAAAGGTAAAAACTAATACTGATTTGCCTACTAGTATTTTTCTGAATATCATATATAAATAATTTGTCGACTAGATATATGATATGCATTGCTGGCTCTACCATATGTGAAACACATGCATTTGCACGGGGCTGCAATATCTGTCATAAGTATTTTATTTAAAATAAATATTTCTTGTTGGAGATAGACTTCATGATCATGGTAGCTAAATTTATTAAGCTGACCTTCTATTTGAATACTACATTCATAAATTATGTTTAGGTCGCATTAGTTTAAGTTACATGATCAGTGCTAAAGCAAATCCCAGAATAAATTGCTTGATTGTTGTCAAATACAAGAACTCAATTCTCGAATGCCTGTCCCCTTTGGTTAGTTATCAGAGTTCTGATATGAAAGCTTCTCTTGTCTTTGTCGCAAATAAGATCGTTATTATTGAAGGTGGAAACACTTTAAAAAAATAACAGATGTAGAAGGAAAATCAAGAAATAAAGGTAAAAGAGCTAGTTGCACTATAATTGCAAACTGATATGTTGAGATTGAAACTCGATATTGAATTCTATAAAAAAGATTACCATCTTTCAGGTGTATTTGCTTTATCTTTCACTAACATAATAGATTAATATTTAAAGAAAAAACAGACACAACAATATTGTATTTGTAGTAAGTATTTAAGCCTTTCTGAGTGCGAGTGTAGTTTCCCTCCCTTTCGTTGTTCATGCTGGAGTAGCATACTTAAAATCGTGACTTTTAAGATTTGTTCTTTCTGGAGAAAGAGGGAGGCGGCAAATTACGTCATTGCGCGGGCGACAAATTGCCTAGGGCCGGCCCGATGATATGTACACTCATGTCCAAAATGACTGTCGTATATCTATAACTGTCTTCTTGTAAGAATATAATTTGATAATGATTTTGCAGGGTACTTTTAATACTGATGCTGTGTGTATAATCGGAAAATGTATATTTGTAGTAAATTTCAAAGGAAAAGAACTATAAGTACGAAAATGAGAAAGAATAAAAGAAAATGTTGCTAAATGGACAAGAAAGTTTTATTTTCGTTTTATTGTTTTTATTTACTGCTGTTTTGACATTAAATTTGCCACATACATGTCTTTGCCCATTATACACATACTAACATTATAAGAAATACCAGGCGGATTCGTTATCAAATTATATTCCTACAACAACATATTTATAGACATGCGACAATAATTTTGGACATGAGTGCTACGTTAGAAAGAGCAAGTAGCAAAGATGGAGACTAGAGACCAGAAAGCTTTGTGTGTTTTGATTTTGCAAAGACTGAATCTGTAGTTACAGTGCAACCGTCTGTGTGAATTGAATGTT
The DNA here is from genome assembly GCF_964235325.1 of Thermobia domestica. Classification (NCBI taxonomy): domain Eukaryota; kingdom Metazoa; phylum Arthropoda; class Insecta; order Zygentoma; family Lepismatidae; genus Thermobia; species Thermobia domestica. The sequence continues at coordinate 187,438,321 of NC_137464.1, forward strand.
TTGTGCCATATGGCGGAAAGTTTATGGGCCTTTCTCACCTATTGACTCAATGTGTGCCATGTGACGAATGAAGCTCACATCGAACACTTGAAGCAAAAACTGTTTGAGGTGTTCTTCTACTTGATGTATTGTTTATAATTGTAGATAAAATGTAATAAGTACTACGAAGACTTAATTCCCCGATATTTATTTTGAAACACACTGCATTTCTCAGCATCAGTATTGGAACTAAGATGTAAAAAGGAGAGATTGTGATTGTTTACAACAACGATATTATTATTAGTCAAGACTATAATTACTACAACACAAGTTAGTAGTGAAAAAAATGTCATTAAATGTACACTCGTAACTCTTTCGGACCCAGGTGGCCAAAGTTGCACATAAGGGTGTCACTTTTTTTTAACCCTCTCCTGTATGGTCACTAATTAATATATCGATATATAGATATTTTTTGCCAAATATGGTTGGTCCATAGTTTATCATTTTAGTTTCTTTTTCTTCTGTGTGTCGAATTTCCTTCTCAAATTTCACCCCAGTCAAAAATTCCAGAATTTTCGAATTTTCTTTATTACTTTTCCCCTGTAACTTCATTCGTTATAGAGAGACCTCCTTAAGACTTGTCAGGAAGATACGTCGGATGGATACCTAATTGTTCACATCAATTGGACGGGCTTGCGCGCAGTGTTGACAACTACGGAAATTAAAATCTCCTTAAATTTGGGCCAAAAAAATCGAAATTTTTGTTATAAACCATACCTATACGTCCGAATGCAAGTCAACTTACGCCAGTCGAACATTTGTCCTTACTTAACAAACTCGGGTACATATTGTTACAGTGGGGTAATTAGGGGAAAAATTCGGAAAATTCGGATTTAGGTTCTAACTCTTAATTTTCCCCTACTTTTCTGTTTATCGAAATATATTTTTGGTAATTAGAAGCATTGTTTCTTAAATATCGCCATGATACTTGTAAGATATATTAGTAATGTACCAGTGTTTATTATAAGATAGTTTTCGTCTATCTGGTAGCAGTGTTGCCAGCAACGGAAAATTTTAATTCAAGATGTTAGGTGTTTTGTCTATTATATCTCTCTTGTTGGCTATATAGGAAGAAAAGTACAAGTATCTGAAAGTCTTGTCTTTGCCCTTCACAATGCACTATAGAAAGTTTCAATAGGATAGTTAGGGGAAGTACAGTTGAAGTTTACAGTAGACCTTGTTCTCTAAGTGGAAAGATAACTGTGATTTTTTTAGGTAGACTGAAATATTTTTAATGACCTGCTTACTTTATTAGATATCGTCACAATACTTGTAGGGTATATTATAGGTATACCAAAGCTTCTTTTAAGATAGTTTGTGTCTGCTAGCATTGTTGCCAGCTACAGAAAATTTTAATTTACGATTTTAGGGGGAAATTTTGGAAAAATTCCCTTTTGTCTCTATTATTTCCCTCTTTTTGGCTACATTCAAACAAACGTACCACTGTCTGAAAGCATCGTCCTTAGCCTACGCAGCACACCAAAAAAAGTTTCGGTAGAATAATTAGGGGAAGTACAGTTGAGGCTTATAATAAACCATGTTCTGTAAATGGTAAGAAAATTGTGCATTTCTGAGTTAGAATGAGAATTTTTTTAAAAAAATCATGCTTACTTTGTTAGATATCGCCATGATACTTGTAGGATATATTCTTAGGGTACCAATGTTTACTTTCAGATAGTTTACGTCTGTTTTATGGCAGTGTTTCCAGCCAAAACAATTAATTCCCGGTTTTAAGTGAAAAATTCGGCAAATTTCCCTTTCCCCTCTATTATTTCACTCTTGCTCGCTACGTTGGAACAAATGTACCACTACCTGAAAGACTTCTCTTTAGCCTACAGAACGCACCATAAAAAGATTCAATAGGATAATTAGAGAAGCTGTAGCTCCGGCATATCTGTTGATTTTTGCTTCTGAGGCGTAAAAAGTGTCAAAATTTCATGTGTATGGAAACAGAGAATTTTTTCTTTCTCTCTTTGAATGGAAGCCAGCGACTTCAGGTTTTCACTGTACCTTGTCAACGTACCAAAGAATTTTTTTAGGTGACTTAGACCCATATGACAACAGTAGTGCTAGATACAAAAAAAAAATTGAAATTCGGTTAGGGATTTTTTGTAAATTTTTACTCCTACGTTTTCCTCAGTAATTTACCACCCGTTCGCAACACTGCAATGTAACGTACACCAAAAAATAGCCACATTCCTTTTCTAAAAAACAAGGTCTTAACCATATCAATAGGGTAAATGGTTTTTGAGCAATAAGTCACTAACTGACGAAGTAGGAAAACGCCAAAAATGATCTGGGTCCGAAAGGAATAATCACACGATTTTGCTCTTATAGGTACAAGGAAACAAACGATTTGTAAGTTACGAGGGCTTCGACTCAAGTTCTATTGATTATTTTAATAATCTTCATCATAAATCAATAAATAATAGCTGCCAGAAAAAAAACAGACATTTGAAAAAAAACATGAAAAAGAACGATGTTTTTTATTGAAAAAAAACTTCACAGAAAAAAAAACGTTTTTTTACAACACTAGTCATTGAAAACAATTCTGCTCCCCTGATCCGTCAGAGCATTGTTTTTCAACTTCATAAATATTTTGAACATCGTATATATATATATGGGAACGTCTTACCTGTCCCCCCCAATGTTGAAGACAGATTTGCGCCTTTGCTGGACACATTTGTTCAAAGATTGGCAGCATCCAAAACAAGGAAATTTATACTGTGATTGTGTTGTTAGTGAGTGTTCAAATGTTCAACTTGTTTCTACTATACTGTGCCAACATGAGGAGTGTATATATGCGTGTTGTGTTTGTGTTTCTTAATCTTATAAAATTTATAAATTTGTAGATAGCAAAAACCCATAAACATATCATTATTACTTTCGAACATCACCATAAAAAACTGATCAAAAAATGTTTAGAAGTACAAGTGTAAAATAACGCCCGTAATATTTGAAGAAATGTAAAGTTTCGTATCTAAGGACATGTAAATAATAATACAGGTAAGATGTTAATTTCATTTTTCCAATATGCATATATTTGTTTAGGCCACATGTATTTCAAAATATTGATTTAAGATTTTGAGACCCTCCTCTGTAGAATCTCTTTGAAGATAGTATTAAATCTCATTACTTTCTAGATGTTTTCGAGTTTCACAAATATTTTTTCAGTCCATCAAAAATTTAAAAACGTATTTCCTGTACTAATTCTTTGGAAATTTTAATTATTGGTTCGTTCGGCCAACTATTTTTTTTAAATATTTTTTTATTTCCTTGAAGATGAGAAAACGGAAGAAATATTTTGTTGCCATAACAAATAAATAAAAAGGAAACACATAGTATTCTAGCTTTCAGGTACAATTGTACTAACGCTATAGAGGAAAATTTTAATAGTAATTCCTTCAGGCTGAAGTTTTAGTTTTAAGAGCATAAGAAATTATTCATCATCACACACAGAGACAGACATTATATATATATATATATATATATATATATATATATATATATATATATATATATATATATATATATATATATATATCTGTGTGTGGGCCCACCCTAATTTACATTTAGCCCCCCCTAAATTTCGAGGCTGGCTACGGGTCTGAGTTGATTCCAATGTCACTTCTGTGCATGCATCACAAAAACACAATACTGAATTGATCAACACCATTTTAATATGGTTCATAGATTGTTTAGCATTGGCGTTTCAAAATGTCGCCACCATTAATCAAATATGTTTGACTAGAGTTTAGTTCTGTTGGTGAATGACAGAGAAGTATGACTAGATGTTGGAAACAAGATGGGTCTGGGGGCAAAATTCCCAGAATCGACCTATATTCAACTTTGTATTTGCGTGCATGTCTAATAACCTAACACTTGTTCTCACATTCATCCAAGCTCAATTCAAAAGCAGCATTGCATCCAGAATGCGGTTTTCCTCAAACATTTTCATGTGCTATATTTTCCAAACGTGCAAATATGTGCAGGTTTTCTCTTTGCATACAGTAAGAACAATGTTTCTGTTACGATATATTAAAAAATCACAGACATATTATGCCATATTTTCTAGTAAAATGCCATTCTATCGTTTTACCATACTTTATATGCTTTCAGTACCACAGCATTTTCCAAATATGATATTAAGTAGGGGATTATCATAAGGATATGATAATGATATTAGCATCATTGCTAATATGATTATTGACTACATATCACATCAATATTCTAAATATACAAAACGATACATACATGTCGGTCGTGTCACCATGTTTACCAGTCACTGAATATCTACACGCAATGTAGAAATAGTCGCATTCAAAATCAATTTCCTATCTTCTCTCCGGCTTCAGCGGATAACCAAATTTACACGTCCCATGAGTTCATTGTAAGTTGCTATCACTTATTTTCCTGCACACTATCTTACGTGTACACTATTAAGGCTTCATTATAACAAATTTTATCAAGTCAATCTTTTACTTCATTCTTCGAGTTTTTGCTAAGAATTGCCTGGTTCGGCCCCACTGTGCGACGGTGAGAATGAAGGTATGAAAGTGAGAAGAGTGAAGAGACACATTCAAGCTGCTGTTTGTGCGATAATATTAAAAATAAAGGGAAACGAGGGGAACAATAACATTTTCGAACTTCAAGCAGTTGTAGAATAGGGACTTAAGGGATCAGAACTTAGCCCAAAGAAGTTCAACTTTTTTAGATACTAATCACTACCAATGATTTATTTTTAAATTCCATTAACATATGAAATTCTTCCAGTTTGAAGGAATTTATTGGGGTCATTTTTTCATCAACTTTTTGTATTGCCAGCATATTATTTTGTGCATACGTGTCTAGTTGTGTGATGTTTTTATTTATCTACTTACATACAAAACATAAGTAGGCACACTCTTAATATAAGTACGTGTTAGTGTATTTTAATATGTTAATTAATAATAAGTAGCTTAAATTCGGAACTTTCATTCATTAAGAAATTAAGTAATTACTATAATTTCAGACATATGTAGTAGCCAAAGTATATTTTGGATTTTAAGTACAAACATTGAACATATTCTTCACCTCCATCGATCAATATTTAGAAATTCACAAAGAAGGCTCCTTCTGAATTTCCATTACATTTCACAAAATATTTTTTACCGTAAAAAGATCGAAATTAAAATGCTATTGATGTGGTCACATACAGAATAAAATTAAAATGTTTACAATTATTATTGGAAATTAATACTGTCACCCATTTCGAACAATTTAGAAGCACATAGTTTTTTAATGTATTGAAATATAATTTCTTATCGATAGTATTAAACGTTGTACATAGTAGTAATTTTCCTGAACTGTTCTCCTAGTGAATTTGTATACAACCAAACGTAGTTTTGTCAATCTTAACAAAAAGCCCAAAATAAGACTCTTGAAAACAGTTCTTATTTGAAAAAAAATACATAATGATAGTTTTTAGTTGTTGCAATGGTGTTTCCAAGAAGATTTATAAAAATTCAGCGTAGCATAATAACAAAAGCTGCTTTTCTTATATATATATATATATATATATATATATATATATATATATAAAATGATTGGCAAGATTGGTAAGATGAGTGTAGGGGCGCCGAATTCTACTTCGCCCCGGGCGCCGAAATCTCTAGCTACGGCTCTGGTTTTATTCAAACAAATACATGAATCGAAAGGAATACTGTTTAAATCTGCTGTTAATAATAACAGACTGTTAATTAGACAATTGTAAAATATTTTGAAGACACAGTGAAGTTAGTAAGAAAAGGTACAGATTAAGAATATAGGGTCACTATTTAGAAAATTTACGAGTGAAATTCAGTAATGCATGAAGTAACATCTAAGGAATCTTCTACAGGGACCACATTTCTACGTAAAATAATAAAATAGAAATTGCATAAGAAAAGCTAGCATCTTTACTACGTAATCCATAATGAACAAAAGCAATTATACCCAATATAGAAGCTCTAAGGTAGAGACTGACAAACTGTCGGCACAATGAAAAAAGAACAAGTATACGATTTTTCTACAAGGAAAAATCACTGTCTACTTTGAAAATAATGTTAATTATATTGGCGCATTCAGATTTCTTACACCTACGCTTTAAAATATGAGTGCATAGTTACAGTGGCTATAAAATAAACAATCAAAACAAAAGAGGACACTAGGCTTGTAGCCATATGCCTGCTGAGAATTTTCAGTCTGGACCGATTTCTGATCGGTTAAGTTTTAAACACTAATTCTGTAACCCTACACATATGCAATGTAATGTGTGATACTGATGGTACTAAATAAAGATTTTCCAGAGTTATTTAAGTTTAATATCCGATAATAAACAAGTTAAGTATTTTGACACTTAATGTAACCTCCAAATGTATAGATAAATACACAAAATCTACGGTATCAAAGAAAACATTTCACTTTCAACGCTTGTCGTATTTAACCATATTATTATTTGCTTGCTTTTCCTATCTTTTCGTAGTTTCATTCAATGGAAATCTTTCTTACATATACAAGTATTCCTTTTAATCTAATGTTTGCAATCCAGAAGTTAATAAGTCACTGTTTTTGCTTTGTAATTACGTTCTTAGGCCATGTTGTTTAGAAAATAAAACTGAGATCACCATGGCAACGAGAAGGATGTGACGTCACACTATTTTCAGTCTATAGAGGTGCTGTATACTTTATCTGAGTAACAACGTCCCATGTACAGTAACTTTAACTCACTGTATTCAAACGTTTCGTATTATTTTAGCTTTTATAGGGCCCGAAACTATTCTGTGAGACGGTTATTTATTTTGTGCAGTAAAAGAATACACGATGAATCTATTTGTCTAAAGGACTGTATATTTGAATTGCGTGACTTGCAGTGTTATGTTCATTGAAGTATTCAATTCTTTCAACAGGTTTTCTCAATCTATTTTATATCACGAAATCCCTTTTATACATCCTGTTACCAGCCGCTCAAATAAGTAATTTCCGGTTTGTAAGAAGCGTTTTGATTGTAGTTGTATAGTGTGTTGTCTTTATTTTGAATGGCATTTTTAATATGACTTTCTTTGTTGTATTTGTATTATTCTTTTGTTTCAATATGTAGTTCTTCAATACCAATTCCATTCTTCTTTTTTTTTTTCAAATATTTTTCTGAATGATTCTTTAATACTTTAAAATTTTGGTTTAATATTCTTTGCAATATCTTACCTGAAATATGGACATAAAACTCTCTATCAAAATATGAAAATCAAGAAAATGTTTAAATATATTTTAATGCTACTATCTCCTAATTATTATATTATATTTATGCTTTTAACCTCGCATCGTGACCCTTATCTATTCCTCTCTTGCCCCTCTAAGTGTCCTGATCCCCAGGTTGAGAAACACTGCTTCAGAGAATCGGTGGATTAAAATAATTGAAGATACTTTGATTTTGAATTTAAAGTCCTTTTAAACACCAAGGATATATGAGACGTGGACTTATAGCTTAATGTGGAATCTGAACCACATGAGCTACCGTCGGGAATCAAACCCGAGTTTCCCACGCCAAAGGAGCGTATACCAATGCTTAGCCACGGGGAAACTCAATTGCAGACAATGAAGGATTATTCTTTTGTGTGTTTGTGTGAAACACCTACTTTTGTTTGCACGTAATAACTCGAAACTCTATTAGAGGAATGCTAGAGACAAAATCCTATGTAGTGATTCAAGTCCTATTTAATAGTCGGTGATTCAATGGTAGGGCATCCACTTCTGGTGCTGAGGGTCCCTGGTTCGATCCCAGTTCGAACCAAGTAGGATTTGTGGTGGACAAACACCGTGTGCGTGATTTCTCTCTGGGTTCTCCCTTTTCCTGTGCTTTCTTCGTTCCACCATTTCATTCATTTCTCATCATCACTATTTCCTTTAGTCTACACAAAAATAGCCATGGGACGTGAAACTGAAAGACTAATTTTCATTCTCATTTTCATGTCCTACTGCAATACTACATTCCGTTTCTCACAAGTACAACGAAAACATCACACTATTAAAAGCAGCGAGCAACAGGCAGTAAGTTCATTTTATGTTGAACCTTTGAAACAAACTTTGAAACTCGAGTGAATCCGAGTCGCCAATTAACACAAAAATAAGATATGAAGAAAACACTTTGAGAAAGGTAGGCCTGATATACTGGACTCCTCTCCGTTAGATATACTAGAATGTAGAGAATAATCAGAAAAAAAGAGTCGATACAGGAAAGGAAAATAAACTGCAAAAATTAAACCAGTGATTGGACAGTAATTTAGTCATTGTTTTATATGTCCAGAAATGTCCTGAAGTTTTCAATTAGTGCTTAAAAAATGTCTAGAATGCGTCTTGGTAGGTTATAGCTCTAAAATGTGTCAAAATGTACCAGGATCTCGGACGTGATTAATGAGTGCACGATCTGAAACGAGTTGGAAATGTGTGAAGTATCCAAACGCTGTTTAAAAGCACGCTGTATACTCATTTGATACACATCAGAAGTTAAGATATATTTTGAACATTCTTAAACCAGTCCTTATTAACCATACTAGACGATGTTAAGGACATCTCATGATTTTGTTCACTGATTGAACATTTAAGGACATTTTTGACATGTTAAATGTTGTTCAAAATGTCATTTCTAACAAATGTTCATATTATGTTCAAACACTGATTTATTTTTTTAAAGTGTACAATATAAGAGTTCCAAATTTTATGCCATGATTTTGTGACATCTATAAGTTAGAGATAAAATCAGTCAATTCGAATACTAGTTTATGTAGTTATGGGTTTAGATAAGCACATATTGTAGTAAAACATTTAGTACTCAGTATTTAGTATCTTTATGTAGGTTATTATTACAATATGGAAAGTGCGTAGGAGCTTGCCAAAATTGTATTCATATGTGCCGGTTATAGTTAAGAATTCGGATTTTCTACGAGACAAGATTTGAAGATGCCTCTTTTCGAAAAGAAATCGTCAAAGTGAAATCTCGTCTAGGAAAATGTATTTTTCTTGTTTGGAAATGCTTTGTCCTGACTCCCATTGTTGTAACTAGAATACTTTGCTAGACGTGTCCATTGCCTCTTACTTCTAAGAATTGAAATAACTTTCCTATTGTATAACGCATTCTAAGAGGAATAACATTGTTCTAGCTATAACTGACCTCTCTTTTTACACCTATGCTCATATATCGTCAAAGCAGCACTACGATTCTGTCTCATCTAGTCTTGTGTGCAACCCAATGAAGAACATCAGTTTATTACCACCCAAAGGTACCAAGGATTATTTGAAGAGATCGTTTACTTGTGGCTAATCTACCTTACTTTATTCTGATTGATGTAACATGTTGTCTTTAACAAATAAAAGAATTGAGACATGTCTGCCTTTTTCCAAACGTAAGTGTTAAGACTTCAATTTAATAGTTTCGTAGAAGATAGAATGGTTAGTTTAGACTCCTCATACAAATCTATAGATGAGACACCGGCAGTAGATATGTTCATCGTTTCAGTTTCGATTTATTTACTTCCTTTTGCTTTATGTAGCATATCATTTTTATTTTAAATTATGTTTACACTCTTGTTTTAGTACACATCATAAGCATTTTACATTTATAGGAGCAATAAAACGTTTCTAAACCCAGTATGTACTGTGTGGTCTCTCCATATAGTATTTTAACAAGACTATGCTTGCTACTTCCACAAAACATTTGAAAAATCTGGGTCGGACAAGGTAAAATAGTAATATATTTTTATATACGTAAGATACGATAGTGTTATTGAATATGGGAGCAACTGGATTGCGCACACTATAGATCCCGAATTGCGCACACTATAGATCCCGAATTGCGCACACATCTCTGTTGGCCTTTCTGAACACAGATTTTTGTCCAACGTTGCCACAATAGTAGATTTAAAATCTGTGCGCAAACAAGGTTTTCCTTCAGACTAGGATAGAAACAGTAATTAGAATTAAAATTCATATTATATTGAGGATTAATTGAATATAATTTGATCAATAGATACAAGAAGTCATGATACCTCCAAATTTACAATCCCAATATTAACATTTTATTGTCTCATACTCTGAACATGTATCACCTTTAACATTTTGGAGTTCTAGTGCCTATTTTTTGGTACTAAAGTAGTGTCTTCATTATGCGATTAAAAAAGAACTAATAAAGCTTTTTACTTTTTTTTCAAGTCTAGAGACCTTGTAGAACACGTTAGTATGATTTCACGCCTGCCTGCGTCGAGACATAGGAGGTGATGATGTCATAACTTTAAATTTTTTTGTGTGCCTATTTTCATTATTTTTTGGCGGGCTTACCTTAGGACCTAGAAAATTGAAATTTTGCATAAACATTCAGTATACCGAGTAGTATTTATCAGATTTTTTCCAGATCTCTGCTTTAGCACATGGGGATCCAGAGAGACAAAAAGGTTATTTTTTTTTTTTACCAAAAATCTCTTTTTCGCGATTTTCCTGCCTCAGATACATGATGGAGACATGTGAATTGTACCGCTTGAAAGGCAGTTTTATTCTGAAGAGAATGATGGGCGAAGCATGGTTCTAGAATAAATAGGGATGTCTCGGGAAATTTTTACCTGAGATCGGGCTCTTTTATGGGAATTTGAGGCATTGTGGGGATTATTGATATTTTCCCGCCATTACTATTCAAAATAGAAGCTTGAAATTTTGTATAGACATTTAGTACACACCTTAGTGGTTTTTAATTGATTTTCAGGTGTCCGTTAACACAGTGGGGATCCAGAGGAGCTCAAAACTTAAAAAAAAAAAAAAATGTCAGAGAAAAATCCCGATTTATCTCAAAATTTCCCGTCTGAGGGACATGATAGGGAGATGTGAATGGTACCATTTGAAAGGTTATTCTATTGTGAAAAAGAAACGAGGTAAACTACTTCCTAAACTACTTGCTGCTTTCCAATATAATCCTTGCAGTATTACACGATTTACTTATTAATAATATGGAATCTGTCATTATCACCTTCTGTCAATATCTGTTAAATCACCTTCCTTCTGCTAGTTTCACTACATACACTACGACTATGTACAGTAAATGCTATCATTGTACGTACCTAATGTTACTCGCACAAGTTAGGACGATAATCTTACAAGGAATGGACATGAGCCTGTCAGCCGGGCATCCGGATAAACCTAGTACATTCGATAAAATAACAAAGATATGTTTGTGCACAAAAAAATTAGGTGCCATGAACAACGGAGTAAGTCCCTGGGGCCCATTAACCCTGTTTGTATAAAGAAAATCGTTGACTCACAGTGAAATAGCTATTGCATCAACAGTGTTCATGGGAAAGTCATGGTTTATATAGTTTATTCTCTTCAGCATGAAACAAGCTTTACAGAGGTGTTATGTATTGGGGCCCATAATGTACTTGAAGGGGAAAAATTGGTAGAATGTCGGGAAAATTCTCTCCAGAAATCCCTCCCTTCAACGTTGGATTCCTCTGTAGTAGCCCCGGGCAGAAGCACACAATCCAAATGTATCTCAAATAATACCTCGTAATATAGGCGATAGGAAATGTGTATACCAAGTTTTGTATTGATAGGTGGCATAGATATGAGGGAAAAACTTGTACACCAATACACGCTTTCCCCTCATACCTATTCTGCCTAGCAATAGAAAACTATATACACACATTTCTTGTTCTCTATTTTTCGAGATACATTTTACAACGACTTATCAAAAAGATAGTCGTAAACCTGGTTCGTTTGCTGAGGTAAAAATTCGAAGTGGTAGTATTTCTTCCTCATGTAAAAATTAGCTTCGATATGTAAATACCATTAATCTCACCTTTTTAATAAATATGACAACGTCTATAAATGGTGTTAAACTGGTTTATTATTTTGATATAACTTAAATATCCTTTTCTTTAAACTGTTAAGTACACAAACTCACTGACTAGGTAACCATAAAACATGTCCATATCAACAACTATCCCATAATAATCTTACATATATTAAAAACATTCTTCTTTTGTTAATATGAAATGAACATTCTACTAAGTATAGTGCATATGTATGAGTACTTTCTGCCCAAGGTACAGGTAAATATTACACAAACCAAAGTATTTTGTTGTATAAAATGTCGCTCGACAAAGGGACTGAATATAAAAGTCATGAGTAGGCTTGGCTTTTATCTTCAAGAACCACTGGTCCGTTTACATTAGTGTTCTTTACATTGCTTATGTCCATCATATTTTAATCGCACCTTGTATATCTATTCATTATATTTCACATATACATATATATATAAATACATTCATAACAATTCTTTCATTTCATCATTATTTATCTTTAATTACATTAATTATATTTATTTCATTATTATCCATTATATTATTAATATATTTTCTTATTAAAATATCGTCGCCTATTTAATTAGTCGTCGAAGGTTGCGATTTCAAAAAAAATGTAAAGGACAAACGTGGGTTACAAATAGTATTAATCTTTGCGGGCGCATTAAATAACAAACAAGTTAAATGTTGTATTTAAAGATATACATAGTAGCACTAAGATGTTATAATAAAGAAGAATATCATTCAAGGTAGTCGTCAAATAATTGATTTTATAGAATAGAGCTTCTTTTTAACATAATCTTTGACAATTAAATTTTCAACACAAATCAATCTAATATAAATAATCTTTGCTTTTAATCAATTATAAATCGAATTATAATTCCTTATATTAACAAGAAAGAATAAAAATCATTTGAAAATTAATTTTCCCAGTCTACCTAAAACTCTATTTAAGTAATTCAAGTATTTTTAAGAATCGTTTTCATTATTGATATTAACACATAAACTTTAAAATGAAAATTTACAAGAATCTACAACTAACATGAATTTAACCTAATTTCATTGACGGTAATCATGTTACATTCGTACTTGCATATGAATCTAATAAAGTGCATTGTACCGCACTATCATGATTAGGTTCTACATTATGTTGTACATGTCTTTCATCGTGATTCTGATTTTGGTATGAAGTCCCATCTCTTGATCTCCAATTACGTCTATCCACGTAGTTCGCTGTATTTCTGGAGTTTCGCTCAGTACTTCGATTTTTAAATCTATTTTGACTATATGGTCTAATATATGAATTGCTACGATTAATTAGGTTAGGCGGATTCTCTACATAACCTTGTCTATTTTGCGCATTTTGATTGCTAGAGTATACTCGGCTTAGGTTAGGTTCTGTATTATTCACACTCCGAATATTTAAATTCCGAACAGGCACCAAATGATCTGAATTATTCTTATTTTTACCCATTCCTGATTGTGGATTCATGGCATGGTATTGAGTTTCGTAGCATTGGACAAGCATCAATAAATGACTGAAACTCATACACTGTGTGGAAAATAAGATCTGTTGCAATTTAAATGGAAGCAAATTTCGAATCGATGCTATTATTCTCGATTCCGATTGCAAAGGATTAACGACCTTTAATTCGTTGTAGACATTTACAACAAACTCTACAATAGATTTGTGCAATCGAGGATTGAAGTGTTGATTTCTAAGGGTGGCATCTCTATTTGCCAGCAAAAAGTCATTTTCATAATTTGCGATCAATGCCGCTTTGAATTCCTCATATGAACTAATGTGATCACGTATTGCTTTAAACCATAAGGAACAAGGTGGGAGTAATACATGGGGTATTAATTTCATATACTGTGATCGATCGATACACATTATATTGCATTCGTCTTGGAATTTCTCTAAGAAAGAAGTAGCATTCTCATTACACTTACCACTGAATTTGCTCATAGCTCGAATTTCACTCATCTTAACACTTAATTTTACCTTCCCTTTCTCATTCCTTGTTCTTGTTGAGTGATAGTTCCTATCCGTGACATGCTGTGTCGTGACACCATCTAAGTTTCGCTCATCAGTACTCTTCGGACAACTTTCTTCTAGGATAATATCTTCATCAGACCCCGGCGAAGGCGAGTTCATCTCTGGTGAGTGGGGAAACTCAAAGCGATCACTACCCAGGTTATTACGGTAAATGTTGTCTTTAGCCTGTAACGTTCTAATCTCTTCCTGAATAGTAGCTAATAACTGTGTATTTACACGTATGTTATTAGAGTTGTTGCTGACCTGGATCTTTTGCTGTTTAATGGAAGATTCTATTACTTCTAAATCTTTTTTTACAGCACAGATTTCTTGATTTTGGTGATTGTGCTTTTCTTGACAATCATCGGATATCCTTTTTAACTTTTCCTCGAACTGTGAGGATATGTCGTTCACCACCTGGACAATTGTTTGTTTCGTTTCATCTGATTTCTGTTCTATCCGTCTACTTAATTCTTCATATTGCTTATTAGATTCGTCGAACTTCTGGTCCATTCGTCTACTTAATTCTTTATTCTGCTTGTTAGCTTGGTCAAACTTCTGTTCCATTTCGTCAAACTTCTGTTCCAATCGTCTGCTTAATTCTTCATTTTGCTTGTTAGCTTCGTCAAACTTCAGTTCTATCTTCTGTTCCATGGTCTGCTTTAATTCTTCATTTTGCTTCTTTATCTCGGTAGACATCTGCATTAATTGTCGCTGTAAAGCTAACAAGATATCTTCCGATGTCAATCCTGGTGTTACACTAGTCTCATCACTGTCACTAGTATTTGATTCCTGCTGCATTGTTTCGTTGTCCATTTTTCTAATGATTACTTTACCACTTCGCAATATGGTTAAGTTCGTATTCATAAAAGTAAATTCAACCTTACTCTTCTTCTTCGGGAACTGAATTTACAAAGTCCCGGGTGAGGTAAACCAAAATTTTTACAACGACTTATCAAAAAGATAGTCGTAAACCTGGTTCGTTTGCTGAGGTAAAAATTCGAAGTGGTAGTATTTCTTCCTCATGTAAAAATTAGCTTCGATATGTAAATACCATTAATCTCACCTTTTTAATAAATATGACAACGTCTATAAATGGTGTTAAACTGGTTTATTATTTTGATATAACTTAAATATCCTTTTCTTTAAACTGTTAAGTACACAAACTCACTGACTAGGTAACCATAAAACATGTCCATATCAACAACTATCCCATAATAATCTTACATATATTAAAAACATTCTTCTTTTGTTAATATGAAATGAACATTCTACTAAGTATAGTGCATATGTATGAGTACTTTCTGCCCAAGGTACAGGTAAATATTACACAAACCAAAGTATTTTGTTGTAATTTGGATTGTGTGCTTTTACCTGAGGCCACTCCAGACGGGTCCAAACTTGAAGGGAGGGATTTCTGGAGAAAATCTTCCCGACATTCTCCCAAGTTTACCTCTTCAAGTACGTTATGGGCCCCAATACATAGCGCCCTTGGAAAGCTTGTTTCATGATCAAGAGAATGAACTATAAACCATGACTTTCCAATGAACACTGCTGGTGCAGTAGCTATTTCACTGAGTCTGCGATTTTCTTTATACAAACAGGGTTAATGATCCCAAGGGACTTACTCCGTTGTCCATGGCACCTAATTTTTTGTGCATGAACATATCTTTGTTATGTTTATCGAATGGACTAAGTTTGATTCGTATGTCAGGATGACAGGTTCATGTCCCTTCCTAGTTAGCTTCTTCATTTATAAATAGAAACTTTTCCCCATCATAACTGAACTCAACTTCTCTTTCAATCATCCACTGAACTCAACAGCCTCTGTAATATTTCGCGGACGAACTGGTGTTTTTTTTTTTTTCGAATACAATATATAGCTTCTCTATCCTTATGCGTTAATTCCTCTGTATTTTCTAACTTAGCTCAGTTCTATTAATTTTATTCGACCCTTGGTTCGGGTATTCCGCTGCTCTCTTCTTACAGATTTACATAACAGAAGAGAAAATATTTTCTATCTGACAACATTGCTTAATTTTTCTGTGCGCAATCCTGTACATTATGACAGCTTGTCAACGGCTTATCAGATAAAACTGATAAAACCGGAAAAGTGTGCGCAATATCATTGCAGCCATTGAATATATGTCTTTATAGTTGTTAGGGCCAATTTATAATGTTCTGTTGGCCAGTGTAAAATAAGAACCATACATTAGTGCCATTTTTCTGATTTCCCTTCCACGAAGGTGACGGTTTACTAAATATGGGTAAGTCATATTTTTAAATCTTTGTTCCATTCTCTGCATTGTTTTTTTTTCATATAGGGCCACTTATGGCCTGAACTACGAGTATTCGAAACTGAATTTTTTAATAAATCGGTCTCATATTGACTTTTTTACCATCCAGAATAGCCTTGGTCAGTGGTTCTTAACGTGGGCGTCCTTGTTCCCAAAGGGGGCACTATTAATATATTCTTCATCCTGTATACTGAACTCCAACCAACACCTATGGGTGCAGAATGAGACAATCCTTCCCCTTCAATTTTGTCGGAGGATGGTTCATACTCAAATGTTTTTCCAGAAGGACAGATACCCTCCCATTGAGCACGTGGTGTCCAGAACTACTGAGCCAGCAGTTTTCCAGGAGGTGGATCGGCCTTTAGGCAACAGCAAATTAGCCGCCCCTCTCTACTGATCTAACACAACTGGACTTGTACCTATGGGGTCACCTATCTTAAACCAATGGCGTGCATTGTCAAGATCCGAAATTTACAGCATTTGGTGCAGCGAATGCAAAATGTCTTTGCGGTTGTGAGTCCAGACATTGCTAGCCACCGTAAATGAGGAAGGGAAAGGCGCATTGCAAGCACAAATGCTCCAGAGGGTAGTTATTTAAAGCGTATGTTAAGGGGAATCAATCTAAGAAACACAGTGAGCACTTAGTGATAAAAGTCAGTGGCATTGAACTCCTGCGAAAATACTGTATATACAGAGGTTGTTCAGTCTACATTTGGCCAATTTCGACTTATCTAAAAATTTAGAAGAATCCATGGCGCCAGGTCCATAAGTGCTCGATGTGTTTCCCTTGGTTCCTAACAATAGCCCGACAGCGTAATTTCTACTGTAATAGGCTTCTCTGAAGAACTGGGAGGGGAATCTCGTCCCATTCCCTTTGCACAGCTTTCCATAGTCCTTCCACAGTTATCACACGCCTTTCTCCCATAGCCCGCTTCAGCAATCCAAATCCACAATATCTCCATAGGATTTGCATCTGGAGATTTAACAGGTACCTCATTAAAAGCAATCACCTGTATACCACTTGCATCCTTCATCTCCCTGTAGAATGCGAGGGACAATCGTGAGGTATGTGATGAGGCCTTGTCCATGTGAATGTGCACCAGATTGGCGTCATTTCCGTACATTGCTGGAATCTCATGCTCGTAGATCCGCCGCATGATATGCTCCTGAAAATACTGCGAATTTATTTTACAGTTCTTCGCCACCCTACGAATCTTCAGTTTACCTTGGTAACAGTAGCCAGTAACGACCATGAATACTTTTGGGAAGGATTCTTTACAGACACGGACCCACCTTCTGAAGATCTTGGCGCCTTTCTCTCGATACATGATGGCTCTCGGTTTGCCGCAGTCGGAAAGGTAAATCCATGCTTCATCGAGCGTTACGACGTACATCCATCCTTGTTTTGCCAGATGCCGTTCGTACAGCTTCCGGGCGTTACATGTTCGTTCCTTTATTCCTTTTGATGGGCATCCGTGAGAAGATGGCCGCGAGCTTTCATGACTTTTTCCAGCTTGAGTTGATGGTGTAACGTCTGGCTCACAGTCTCCAAAGACACGTCAAGACGATTAGCCATACACCTTTGTGTTGGGGATTTTCTTGCATTGCCATTTTGCGAAGTTTTCTCTTCATGGTGGAGGTGGCCTTGGTATATTCCTGCTTCCTAGGCAACTTCGTTGGTGATCCAAATGGTGGAGCTTCATTGCCCTTTTACTTCGTAATAACATTTTTATTCTACTTAAACTGATATTGCAACCATTCTTCTTGCACTGTTTTCTAATGACAGAAACACTAAAGTGGGCTTCATAAAGAGCCGCAACATTGCCTTCCCAAAACCGGCTTAGTTTGGGCGTCATTTTGGTCACAGAGCGGAAACCCACACACTTGGAAACAAATTTAACACAACACTCACAACAATGGTCCTATTTTGTGCGTTATTGCCGTCCGCTCGGGGAAACAACTTCGTTCCCGGAGGTTCAATACTGCGTTCACAAAAGCTCTCCACTGACTTCTATCCTTAGCCAACTGGATCCAGTTTCTACTTTGTATTCCTTTCTACGAGATCCATCTTAACCCTTTATTGCACGAATTAATTTTGGTCGTGTCGGGATTATTTTTTTAATTTCTTTATGTATTACGTAGATAAATGTAAATAATATGCAAAAAATATGATTTTTTAAATGTTTTTACTTCTGGGGTATCAAGCTACAGGATAGAAGTCATGGTTGTATTACACTAGTGAAAAGAAAGTTTAGTGTCAATATCAGCATAAACCATGTGGTGTGGAAAATTGTGAAACAGTATTTTTTTTAATGTTAAGAGAAAAAAAAGTTTTCTAAAAGAATTTACAAGTAACAAATGTGCACGTTTTGTGCTTTCTATATACTTTCTGACGCTCTCTGACACTCTCAGTCCGACCTATGACACTAGACGAAAACTGTGTGGTAGAGAGCTTAACTCCATTGGTGCCAAATGGCATCGGCATGCGCTATTCGCTAATGTACACATTTTAAGAATATCATTATTATTGTTATTGATTCACTATCATGTCAATTGACATCAAAATGCATTTTAGGGCTAATATTGTCTTCCCATCTTGCGCCTAGGTCTTCCTAATTGTCGTTTTCCGATTGGTCTTCTAGTTGAGACTTTGAGAGCGTTCCTACCTTCTTCCATCCTGGCTACATGACCTCCCGACCTGACAAATATATCACTAATGACTCTAACATATGGCTAAATTATTTCTTATGCAGAAATTTGCAGGATGAAGTTAACTTTCGGCAAGAAACGCCTTATACTTTTGTTCGTATTTCAAAGGAAATGTTTCATTAATAGTTGCAGCACATGATTTAGTCTAGAGGAATTAGAGCGAGAAAGTTTATCCAGTGGTCCGTACCTTTAATTTTGAAAAGTGTTTTCTTTCATTCTTTATGGTTTGTTTATACTTAATTCTATCTATCTATCTATCTATCTATCTATCTATATATATATATATATATATATATATATATATATATATATATATGTTCGTTCCCCTCCCCCTATTAACTGTTTGAAGTGCCACTATATTTTCCTGGGCCTCGATAGCTAGAGCGTTCATCTCTGCTGCATGAGGTATTTGTTCGATCCCAACTCACGCCAAGTGGACATTGTGGTTGACAAACTCCGTGTGCGTAGGTTTCCTCGAGGTTCTCTCATTTCTTCCCACTTTCTTCCTTTCACCATTTCATTCATTTATTCTCATCACCGTCTCCTTTAGACTAGCCGGCATAATCATGGGGGCGTAAAACTGTAAGATATCATCGCATTTTTCACTGTATTTTCCTTTGGAAAAGTTACAGCCCAACGTATATATCTTTTTGTATGATTCTTCTTAAGAAGACGAAAAGTGTAAGAATAATGTCATAACATTACGGGTAGTGATACTCTTATAATGTTATTATTCTTTAACATTGAATAAATAATTTAAAACTTTCAAAACTTTTGCTTTGATACCAACACTATCCAAGTGTCAAAATTATCGACAAAACATTAGGTATACATATAGCAAAACGGAACTGTAAATAAATTAACAAAGGTCAGAAGTACAGAATTATCTAACAGAGACGAATGTAACTTTTTGTTTCAAAACTTTTTAAAAAAAGATACATAAACTTCGTGAAAAATGGCTGCAAAAGCAAACTGGAGAAGCCATAAATTTTATGGGTGCTTCAACAGTTATCATTGTATTGTTGTTTGGGGAAGACAAGTGTTCGAGTAACACGCTTCAACGGTTACAGACTGGGAAATCGATGTACTGCAATGTTTATCACTGTTAGAAAGCTCTCCAGACCCATTTGAAAAACTTTTTTTTTATCTTTCCTTTTCAAAAGAGTCATGTCCATTTTTTCTCTGCTGAAGCACTAAAACCATCATAAAAGAAGGTCTCATTAGCTTTTTTCGGGGGAAATACGTTGTGAAGATTATATATATATATATATATATATATATATATATATATATATATATATATATATATATATATGTGTGTGTGTGTGTGTGTGTGTGTGTGTGTGTGTGTGTGTGTGTCGAACATGAAAGTAAAAGTTCTGAAATAAATGTACTGCTGTTTGTCACTTTCCTATTACGCCCTTGCTAGTGACCTAACATTCGCTTAGCAAATGTGTATGTTAGGCAAACTATTCGACATTTACTTATTTATTTAACGGTGTAATTTAACGAGTATTTATGTTTAAAAAATACTGTGCCTATGTACTATACTTACGGTGACCATACGTCGCGGGAAATCGGGGCAGTCCCGAGTTTAGAGTCTTTATCCGGGCGTCCCGAATAAAGACCGCAATGTCTCGAATAATTGATGGGGAAAAGTAAAACCTTTTACATTGAGTTTTCACCTAGAGGATCTGAATAACTTACAAAGGAGGGAACACATTTTGTTTTCGTGGGATCACAAAAGTGGTTTACAGTTTTTCATCGAAAAATTTTTAAAATGTATTTGTGAACTAAACGCGTAAGAATATTAAATTTATTCTTTCGTCGCTGTGCAGCTCTCGCGACTGTCTTAGTTTAAACAATGAATGGGTTGGCTGCACTTGCAACTGCACTGCCTCTCCTCTCCAGATCGTCAGCTTCAGTTCAATTCAGTTTGACACTTGTTATCACCTGAGCAGTACGCTGTGCTTCGTCGAGCTTTGTTTATTCGTTTAGTGAATTTTGGTTCAACGTTCTGTTGTTATTCTGTTTCTCTTTTCGTAAATATGAGTGGTGATAATAAGGGCAAGAAACGTAAGTGTTCGTTTAATGAGGAGTTAAGAAAGGATTATCCCTTCTTAAAAAAAAACGTGACAATAACCCACACGTAGCATTTTGTACTCAGTGTTCAAGTGAGATTAATATTGCTCATGGAGGCGTCTCCGACATCAAACTTCACATAAAGACTAAAAAACACCTGGACCGAGTTAATGCAGTAGTCATGACAACTTCAATGAGTAAATTTATCACTAAGAATGATTCCGCCAAAAATGAGATTTTTAGCAAAAGAGGCAGTTTTTACATACCAGACAGTAAAGCATAACCATAGCTTTAGATCCTTAGATTATACATCTAAACTTATTTCAACACTATTTGAGCCAAAATAGGATACTACTGTTCTGCAAGAACGAAAAGGAAGCCATAATAAAAAATGTTTTACTCCCAGAGTGTCAAAAGCAGTTGTTATAGGAATTGAGTGAAACGTCTTGTTTTAGTGTGATGGTTGACAGCTCAAACCATGGTGCTGAAAAATTAGTACCAATCGTTGTGAGATATTTTCATGGAATTAATGTTAAAGTATTAGAGCTTGAAACATTGCCTGGTGAAACGAGTGATCAGCTTGATGAGTTGGTATTTTCAGTTTTGAGCCGCAACGATCTGGTTGAGAAATTAGTTGGAATGTCTGCAGACAATACTAATACAAATTTTGGGGGTGCAAAAAAGAAGGGTCGCAATACTCTCTTTCGAAAGTTATCAGCAAGAACTAAAAAATCCTTAGTTGGCGTAGGATGCATGGCTCATGTCAATAACTGCAGTAACAATGCTGCTAATACACTTCCTGTTGATGCGGAGGTAATAATTGTGAAAGTTTTTCCATGTCTACACAGTTCGAGTGGCTGAACTGAAGGAGTTCTGCCCATTCATTGATGCTGGGTACCAGAAACTGTTGTCTTATTCGAACACACGATTGCTGAAACTTTTACCTGCTTTAGAACGTGTTCTACAAATGAAGGAGCCACTCAGAAACTATTTTTTACCCCAAACAAATCCTCCTGTTGTTCTAAAATCGTTTTTTGAAGATCCAAATGGAGAATTGTGGCTTTGGGTTTTACACAATTGTGCATCTCTTTTCAACGATGTCGTAAAAAAGATGGAAGGGGATAAAGTATTAGCAACAGATGCAGCACGTGAATATTTGATTTTATATAAGAACTTGATTGACAGAAAACAGTTCTCATTTCTACCGACGAAAGTTAAAGACCTTCAAAGAAAGAATTTTGCTGCAGGACAAGGCTGTGACTTACAACAGGTAAAGGTGACTGTGTCGTTTTTTTTATGACCAATGCATAACCTATTTAGATTTTTGGAAGTCAAATGTAGACAGCTTGAGTCAACTGTCTTGGATAGATTTAGAGAGGCAGCTAAAATGGGAAGGAGTAGAAGAAAGATGATATAAATATTCCTAATTTTAAGATGTTTGATGAGTTTGTTCTTTGCTTGCCGAGAACAAATGCTTCGGTCGAGCGGGCATTTTCAATGATAAACAACTTTTGGGGTGCTGAAAAGTCCGTGATGTCCATTGATTGTGTTCAATCAACTTTAGTAATACAGATGAACTGTTCAGAAACGTGTACAGAAATGTACGAGAACCTTAAGAAAAAGAATAATGTTTTAAAAGCTCTGGCCTCATCAGAGAAATGTGACTGGAAAGAGCCCAAACCGTCTTCCTCTATGAACGCTGAGAAAGAGTAGTACAGTGAACATATGAACTAATCTAATATGCATTTCTTTTTCTTTTACTCTGTCTACCAGTTATTGTAATGTTCGTTCTTTAGAATAATTAGCACTAGGAATTATGCCATTGTTTAATACAGTAATGTAAGTAAACATAGCAAATATTTTAAATTACAAACTATACTATCATGTGAACAGGTTTGGATTTTAGCTTAATAATAATAATAATAATAATAATAATAATAATAATAATAATAATAATAATAATAATAATAATAATAATAATAATATTCTAATGTTTCGTGACAAAAGAGGGTTGAGAGTTTAAGCGATAAGAACGGTGGCTGAGGCACGGGCGTCGTTAGCGGGGGTCGGGGGACGCCCCCCACGTTTTAGTCAAATGTATTAAAATATGTGGCATATATATATATATATATATATATATATATATATATATATATATATATATATATATATATATATTACTTTTGTCGGAAAGAGAATTTTGATTTTGATTCATCCGACCCTCCCCCCTGCAGAATTAAAAAGCTAACGACACCAGAGGCTGAGAGGACTGACTTTAAAAAATGTCCCGATTTTCACTAACAGAAATATGGTCACCGTAACTTATACTGTCGTGTATAGTTATTTCTTTGATACAGACTTATGTAAAAACTTTTTATCATGAGTGTACAATAGAACAAAGCATTTCTTAAAATATGTACTAGAAACTTAAGTAAAGAAAACAATTTCTACTGTTGTAGAAAAACCCGCAAGTTAAAAACAATACGCAAGGACACATTACGTACTGGTTGTTTTTCACTTCTGTAAAAGTGATTTTCAGAATCATATATAAATTTAAAGATTTTTTTTTTTTTACTCAAGCAGAAAGCAAAAGCAGAAAGTAAGAGGAAAAAGGAAACTACGATTACAAGACGATCAGAGAGAAAGACGACGAGAAATGAGACTATTCCGAATGTTCAAAATAAAGTTGAGTTTTTACCTTTGTTGATCATTGTATCTTGAGAAGTAATTCTCTTGGTGGTCTCTGCATAGGCCTCTCTTTTAAACGTAATATTAATTAATTATTTTCAATATTTGTTTTCAAATTGCTTGAAATGAGAAAACATGCAGACGATATGAGTACTTTTAATTTCTTTCTTATTGTTATTCTTTGGATTGAAAGTCTGAAATGAATTGTGATATTTTTGTTTTAAACTTGAAATCTCAATATTGTAATAAATCATGTTATTGAGATTTTATTTCTGTCAAGGTAATTATAGTTACATATTTAGGATTCCACATAAGGGTATTTTGTATTGAAGCAGTAGAGCTTATTTAATACAGGGATAATAACTGCTATTATTCATTACTGTGGCTCAGTGGTAGAGCGTTCACCTCTGGTGCTTGGGGCCCCGGGTTCGATCCCAGCCCCCGCCAAGTGAACTTTGTGGTAGACAAACACTATGTGCGTGGGTTTCCTCGGGGTTCTCCCGTTTCCTCCCACTTTCTTCATTCCACCATTTCATTCATTACTCAACATCACCGTCTCCTTTGGCATAACTGTGGGACGTACAACTCAAAGATTTCATTTCATTTTATTCATTACTATCAAGGAAATTAATGGCTTTCTATAGCACGGCCAACAAGAGATGGTCTCTGACGTTTCTTACCACATGCAGTGGGACATTGCAGCCCCTACTTTGATACCAGTGTTACCAACCACGATCACTCTGCCTTATACCATTAATTAAATTGCCACTACAGTTGCACCGAAAAAAATCTTGACACGCGAGTAGTGGCAATGTCACTGCGAGCTGTCAGAGACGTTCTCTTACTGGACGCACTATAACAATATGCAAATTAGACTAGAATAAGTAATCCAACAATCATTCATTAAAACCTAAACAATCCATCTATTAAAACTACGCAATACTGGTTTGGCAAACACTCGCTTTCGTCGGTAGCTTAGAGTAATCTACATATTACTCTTATCGCTTCTCAAAATGTCATTTTGCACTAATTGTATTAACAATAGTTTTCACCTAGTCGTAGTTTGAGTGAGCACACGTAGTTCATGCAAGATGACATTCGAGAAAGAGTTAGTAGTTGTATGTGAATTAGTCGAAATTTCCAATGTAGGTGACGGTATTTACCAAAATAATATAGCTAAACTAGTAGAATTAAGATTCAATTAGTACTTCTCCAATACTAGTACTAGTACAATTTAGTGCTGCAATTTAGATTTCTTCTTTTTACAAATTATTTGACAATCAATATAGAAAATAAATTAATCTATTTTCGTTAATGACATCTGTAGAAATTCTAGGGTCTGTTGGAAGCGAACATTTACCAATTCTTCTCGCTGTTACCCAGACGCCTCCATCAAATCCTCCAATCAATCCAGCCCCCAAATATAATTTCGCCAAAGCAAACTAGGACCTGTATCAAGAGAATATTACCACCACCCTCGATGGCCTCAGTCCCCAGCTAGATTCACCCGCCAACCTTGATCAACTTTGCACCACATTAGAAAACGCAATCATTCACGGCACTGCCCGTTCTGTTCCCCAATCTTTTCAACACAATCTTCCTGCCCGCGCAATAGATATTCTAACTCGTTCGCACCAGTACTTAAATGAATATCATCGCACCAACGATCGCCACTTTTTACATCTCCATCGCCAATTCCAACGCATGGCGAAACATTACATCATTGCGAGAAAGCGCCTACATTGGAGACTATCCTGCAACCAACTCCGCGAGGAGCGAAATCCGACCAGGTTCTGGAACCTTTTCAAACGTCTCACGTTCCAGAAACATGTACCCACGTATCCGATCCTGGCTGACGGTATTGCACCTACCACGGACCATGACAAAGCCAAACTTTTCTCACATTTTGAAGCAGTTTTTGCTCCTCATTCGGACCCTATCTTCACTCATCCCAACGATCATACTATAGAAACAACAGGTTCTCCCGCACAAGCACGTTTTTCCCCAGATTTCACCCATCAACCACAGCCCACCGATCCAATGCTGGCACCAATTACATCTCATGAAGTCTACGATGTACTGAAATACCGTCGCAATACCGCACCAGGTCACGATACAATCTCATATCGCCAACTCCTGCATGCTCCACCCGTGTTCTTGGTCTTGCTTAACTCTGCTCCGCAATGCTAATAAAAGGCTATTTTCCTCCAGCTTGGAAACTTGCCAAAATCGTCGTCTTTCTGAAACCACAGAAGGACCCAACCTCAGTGGCGTCCTATCGACCCATCAGCCTTACATCTGCCTTCAGCAAAACGTTTGAGCGCATCCTTCAGAAGCGCCTCCACCCCTATATCATGGAACGAGCACTCATACCATCTACTCAAGCTGGATTCCGCCCATCTTTTGGCATCAATGACCAACTTCTCAAACTATCGTCGCTTCTGGTCAATCACTTCAATAAATGCCTTCCATCTGTCCTGGTTTCCATAGATATTGAACGCGCTTTTGATAAGGTTTGGCATGCTGGTTTGATCTATAAGCTTACATCTCTCTTGCCATTCCCCTATGTGCGAATCATAGCTCAGTTCCTCCATGGTCGCTCTGCTTATATTCAGATCAATAATGTAAAATCTTCAACCTTTGTACTACGGGCCGGTGTACAGCAGGGCTCAGTTCTATCCCCACTTCTGTATCTCTTATATGTCGCTGATATGCCTCAACCACAGCCTCCTGTTCATATTCTCAATTTGCAGATGACACCGCTTACCTAGCACTTGGCTCTTCTGTAGATCGAATTAACAACATACTTCAACCTGCGTTGGATGACCTTGTCGGATGGTGCCTCAAATGGAAACTTAAATTAAATCCTCTAAAAACGCAAATGACATTGTTTGCCCGTAATAAACACAAATATTGCCCAACACGAAATCCCGAGCGCCTAAGTATTACACTTTTGGACACACGTCTTCCGCTCCACGATACTCTCAAATATCTTGGTGTCACATTTGATAAACATTTAACATGGGACGCCCATCTTCGTCTCTTGGACACCAACATCCGCCATCGCCTCAATCTCCTACGACACCTAAAGGGCACAACGTGGGGATTTAACGCCAAACTGTTACTATACACATATAAAGTGTTTGTCCGCCCTGCGCTCACCCATGGTCATCTCGCCTGGCTATCAGCGACATCCAAATTTTATGACCGCATCAAACTCCTTGAACGGCGAGCATTACGAATTGCGTATTCTCTCCCTCAACAGACGCCAACAAGGGAGGTATACCGCCGAACCACCATGCCCACTATCCTCCCACATCTTCGCCGCTTACGCACCCGCTATATCTTTACTCGTATTGCCCATGCACATCCTATTATTGACGAACTGCTGCAGCAAACGCCTACGGTACCCAAATATGCCTATCCACCAATAGATCATCTGTTAGCCATATATGAACAGGACCATTCACCTGCGCAATACAACCCGCATCGTCGTATCTACACCCAAAATGTACATATCCATCGTCCGTGATCACCACCTGGCCTCCTACATCGCTTAATATCTCACTCCTTACTGATCAATAGCTGACTTTCAACTTCAACTCACATTTAGATGACCCTTTCTGTTTCACACCATTTCATAACAGCCTGCAACTTTCTAACTTTCTCATCATCAACAGTCGTTATATATCTCTGGCCATAGAGAAGGCATAACCTTCTGCGGCCCACCCATCCCTGGATGAGAATGAAAGACATGTGAAAAAAAAATTCGTTAATTTTATTATTGTTAGAAATTGAAATTTTAATGTTAACTGCCGTAGTCTGGCGTGTAGAATATGCCTCTTGTATTTTCAACGAACTTAAAAAGTTCGTTATTGAATTCTCTATGTCTCTTCAGTAAGTCATATAACCTGCAGTATAACAAATTTTTAAGCAAATCTTCTTTCTCTGACACTGTTTCTTAGAAAAGTACTAAGAACCGGACTAAATTTATTCCATTTAACTGAATGGCAGGAAACTTAACCCGACAGCAGCGATGACTTATGCTTCAAGTACCAGCAGGCATCAAGTAAATGTTGCTACATTGCCAGATACGTAATTTCTGTTTTTCACACGTAAAAGCTGCATCGTTAAATTTTGATATTCAGGACACGAAACAATACGCTAGTTGATTTGATGATTGCTCAAAGATTTCCTTTTAGAGCTACCATATTTCCCGCTTATATGTAAACGCAGTTGTGTTTGATTGTACACTATATGGGTACTCAATTCGTTTAAAGATTCTATGAAACAGTCACGGCCAAATAGAGACTCATGGGCCAGACCCTATATGCAAGCATGTTTCATCAAGCCTGCACAGATTTTTAAAAACATTATTTGTTCTCTTTCATATAATTCCATGCAATAGTCTAGAGGAAGAGTTTATTTGCATCATATAATAGAATTGACACTCAGGAGATTCCAACATTTTAAAGGTCAGGCAAAGTTAGTGATCCTACACTCACGCAGGAAGAAACATTCAGTACGGAAGGCGAGTGTCGGTCCCTAGTGATAAGTTGCATGTGGAGAGAAGTTAATTTTGCCCTTTGCAAAGGAAACAGATGCCTCTAAAATAGGCGCATAAAACTTTATTTAATAAAAAAAAATATTCATGCTATAAGTTTCAGCAAGCCAAAAATAAGGTATTCCCGTAATGTATCTTGATAAGAGGAGACAGAGGATTAGTATTGGTGACAGTATATCTTCTGTTTGCATGAGTGGCAGGCTGTCACACATTTAGATCGCCTGATAGTTCCAAAACGTACTTTACATTAACGTTTTAATGTCTCATTGTCAGATGACGAAAATATTCTAAGGTTCCATTCCTGCAGGCATTATAAATACATGTTCTTACTACGAACAAGTGTGATTACATTCAAACATATACAATAGCAGACGACGCAAGAAGACTATCAGGAAGACACGAAAGAGGAATCGGAAAATCTGCGAAGTAAGCAGACTTTCTTCTCATAGTCCTTCCTTCAAGAAGAGGCCTATGAAAGAAGACCCCAAGAAGAGGAAACTATCAGTTTATTGCTGATCATTAACCTACCAACACCTTTCTCCTGGGGCCGCCATGGGCTAAGGAGAATTCCTATAAAACCATTTCTTGAGGCTGTTATGAGCAAAAGATACACACTTTAATCATCTTTTTCCCGGGACTGTAATGAGCTACAAGGAAATCCTTTAACTGTCTTCTCAAGGCTGCTATGAACAAAGGAGACATCCTTTAATTAGGCAGTATTGAATTTATAATTTAGCTCAAAAAATGTGCCAAGAACACAGAAAGTGACCTGTCAACGATTGAAAACGCTTAATTTTAGCTGATAAGTCATCATATTGATCCTATTTCCCAATGACAATCCGTCTTTATGTATGTTGGACACCTAAAGAATATTATACTTCGAACGGCTTTCTTTTCTTTTCCGTGAAACATGATGCATGTGGAGAGAAGTTAATTTTGCCCTTTGCAAAGGAAACAGAAGCCTCTAAAATAGGGACATAAAGCTTTATTTAATAAACAAATATCCATGTTATAAGTTTGAGCAAACCAAAAATAAGATATTCCCGTATTGTATCCTGATAAAAGGAGGAAAATGCGATGCTGTGGGCTGCTGTGGGCTGCATTTTTCCTAATATTTCGTGAGTCTTGGTAGTTACGCTTAACGAGCGCGTTACTGATAGTGATTATATGAATATTTTTGATGGGAACATGCATCCTGTGGTCTGGATGGTGAGTTCGTTCATTTCTCCTAATATTTCGTGAGTCTTGGTAGTTACGCTTAACGAGCGCGTTATTGATAGTGATTATATGAATATTTTTGATGGGAACATGCATCCTGTGGTCTGGATGGTGAGTTCGTTCATTTCTTTCAAGAGACAATCCACCAATTCACACTGGTGAGAGTGTTGAACCATGGTTTCACAAACATCGAAATCAACTACTACAGCTCGCTTCGTACACCTAATCTCCAGCTCCCAACATTATTGAACATCTGTGATCAGTTCTGGAGCTCAGACTGACAACATCTTTCTCCATCCTAACTGACAGAGCAAATATCTTTCTCCATCCTAATTGATGGAACTGAATTCTGCACCGCATGAAAAATGGCAGAAAACTATTCTCCAGGCTAAAGATGGTCCCTGATATTAGTATTAGTAAGGTAAGTTCAATTTTCCTTCAGATGTTTATCTTATGTTAACTACCATTTGTGTGTGTAAACGAATAACTATAAATGGTTAACAGGTTTGTCTGATCACTGATTGTAAAATAACTTCGAACAACGTAAGTAAAAATGTATATGTTCAGGAAATTGTATTATGCCTCACTGTAAATACGTGTTAAATGTGATATGTATAATTTAACACTAACACAGGAACCTCACAAGTTTCCAATGAAGTACGGAAGAGCCAATTAGCTCATTAGAAGTCCTAATCAAAACCAAGAAACTAAACTGAGAACAAAGAAAGCAAGTCAGCAAAATAAATGTTAAGCTTTCTGACAAATGAGGCCAAAAAGAACCATTCTGAACATAAAATATAATCGAGCACCAAACTTGAGTACATTTTGAGCAAACCACCTTGGACAAAATTGCCCCCAAACTACCGCCTGCAATATCCACGTAGAAAGTAGGTTGTACAATGTGAGCCAAAACTAGTACAACAATCCTAGCAGAGGAAATGCTGTTGGTTTGGGCGTCCATATTGCCCATAGATGTAGTTTTGAGGATCCGGTAACCTCAGATACACAAGTGACCATTATGTTCGACATGTTGTAAACCGCCATCTTGAATACTACTTTAATGTGTTAAATTCAAAGGTTGTTATGTGACACATATTGTACATTCAGTTCTTGACAGGCATGCAGTGCGACTGACAATCTTGTCCGATCACTAATTGTTCACTAATTATTATCCTGTTCAGTGTTTGCAGGCGTCACTGACTTAACAATGTTACTAGCGACTGAGGAACATGTGGAAAAAATCCTGATGTATAAAAGTCGCAACTTGTGTATGGTAGCTTCAGAGTTTAATGTGCTTCACTCTAATAAGGAGCCCATTTCCAACTATGACGTTACCAAGAGAAAGGGTCTCTCTCCGATAAACCTCGTAGTGCTAGCCCGAAATCTTCTATAAATATGATAATCACTGTCTCTGTCCTTGCATTATTCAGCAACAGCGTACCAGACGGCGTTTGTATTAACAATATGGAGTGAATCAAACGTCCATACGGAGGACATTTTCTATTAAGAAGTGACACTTATATAAAATCCAGATGCACCAGCATTTGTCAGAGGTCAATTTAGATTATCGGATGTAGTTTACCAAATAAGCGAACGAGGAACTACCAACCAATCTAGATCTCCTCTTCAACATGTTGTTCTCCGACAAGTCGTATTTTTACCTGAATGGAAAAGTACAGCAAACAAAACTACTGCTACTGGAGTGACAGCAACTTACATTGCATTGATACATCAGGGATATTTCCTGGCGTAAAGGTTATGTTCTGGCGTTATATTAATTGTATCAAATTATGATGTATCTTCGTATTACAACAGATATGATCTCTGTGAATACACTGCTCACTAAAAATCCAATTGATTCATTATTAATAAAGTTTGTTCAATTGTTATTTGTACAATGTTTCAAATTACATAATATTGTAGTCTAGCCGCCTTTTGGAAATAAGACTTATTAAAACTTCCGAATGTTAATTAGAATTTTGTTCATAAGTTATACCTTTGATAATTGTTTACATTTATTTTAGTTATATATGTAAGAAGTAGATAATGATGTAGTAGTTGATAAGGCCTTTAATACATTTAGTTTCGTTAAACCAAGTCTCCAAATCTTCAAGAGAATTCTTCTACTTTCTTGTTTTATAGTATTTGTTGCATATTTATTGTTGCATTGTAACATTCTTGGCTACTTGAATTTACAATATTAGACGTGGAAACCAAATATGGTAAACTGAAATGTACATGACATAATAAAAGAAAATGTTTGCTTTTGCTCATATGTTCCAGTTCATTTCTAACATAAGCGTCATCTGGTATTGCGTTAGAGTTAAAAAAAAGCCCGAGTAGTCATAGTGCGGAACCCGTTTTTTGCCTTTGCTACGTTTGCTGTTTCTTACCAGGCTTGTGATAATGTGTCGAAAAATTCAAGTTTAGTGAAAGGCCGATCATTATTATCACGAATTTAAATATTTGGCGCAAATTCGTAAAAATATTTCTTCAGTGGTCTTAAGAGGGATATTTATTAGTTGATTGAAGTCAATTATTTAAAGCCAGATAGAGACGTACTTTCAGACAAAATATAATTTTTGTACACACAATATATTCTTTTTAAATAAGTTCTTTTATGGTGAAAAAGGTCTGCATAACATGAAAATGTTTCTTCGTTTATCTGAAAATTGCTCAGTGCATATTCGTTATGTTTGCCGCTTTATAGGAAATGAATGTTTCCATATTATACGCAATATTTAGTAATTTGCAACACTGCAATTAGAAAGTAATCAGGCAACTCCATCCTTTGAAATGTAATGGTAGCGGAATTTCTTTACCATAAATGAGTTAAATTTTATACTGAAAGGTTTATAGTGTATGGACTCTTTATATTCATAATACTGAAATATTCAAAGAACAAAATGTGCATAGCAAGTAACAAACAACTACGTACTTGACCACGTAAATCGTCATCCTCTCGTGAATTCAACTTTTAACTGCTCGACACAACGTTATGAACTAACACATTCAGTTACAGATTAATTCTGTATGATTAATACTATGAAAAACTTAGATATGGCCATAATACCCAAAATTATCGTATTATAAAGATGATTAATGATGTGATTAATTGTAGAAGAATTAGAAGAATAAATAACCTAAAATTGTAAAAAAATTACCAAAAATCGCACTACATTAAACTCAAATAACTGCTAGTGCTATTTTTGGAATACCCATCCCACACAATAATAGCTGTTCCTTAATCATTTTTATCTTAATCTTAACTGAGATTTTATATTTTCAAGTGCAGAGCTAGGTCCGAAAACATCTATATCTTTAAGTTTTGTTATAAAAAAATAGTGTTTCAGTAACACAGTACTTTTAACATAAAAAAATAATCACTAAAGGTGACGGATTAATGTTTTTTTATTTATTACAAAACCAATGAAAGTTCAGTGCGTAGTCATCGACACTACAGCAATAACGAAATTTTGGTAATATTAAATATTTAATAGTTTAATAGCGAAAATGGTATCTAATCATTGCAATAATCTAATCATTGTAAAAATACATTTAAATAAACTACTATCCATAGCTTGTACATTATTTCTTATTATACACACATTAATAAATACATTGTATTTTATTCATAAATCCTTGCTATCAGTCGTGTATGGAGAATTTTACAAAGGGATAATGTCATATTCTTCTAGTACATGTACAAATGTGATTTTTGTAGATTTATTTTAATAATCTAAATGTAATTTTTTCCAGATATCTTGCTCAAGGAAGGTGTAGGTGGGTTAAATCTGTATACCACTGCTTCCTATTATAATCTGCACTATTTAGTGTAGCATTATGGTTTCTTGAGCGTATCACACCCGATTATGTCAAGCATTTAAATATAGCACTCGAAGAAACTCAAAATCGTGTACATATAGATATAATTCTTTTCTTCTCTTACAGAATTAAAATTAAAAATTTTTTTGTTTCTGCTAAGCATTCTGTATATGAATTCAGACACAAGAGACACCTGTACGTAATTTCCATTACATATATTTTCTCGTCTGTGTAGCCCCGCCCCTAAGGTTTTCCTTCTTGAAGATCCCTCTCGCCACAGAGCAGAGGGATGAAAACAGAAAGCAAGACCGTGTGTAAGAGAGGGTTGCTCGTGGGGAAGACAAGTTGTTGATTGAATTACAGAGAATAGTTTCTATGGCAACCAGGCGTGGTGGGCCTTTCTCCTGTATAATGCGTCGCGGAAGAGAATGCTACACACAGTGTTCTTTGCCCCACCTTCTTTTTCAGCCTCCCCAAGTACTTGGTTCCCTCTCGACCGTTTCTCTGGTCGTATATATAACAACCCTTCGCGGAGTCTTACTTCATCATCGTTTTCCCCGGTTGTGTCAAGTTTTGCTGCCTGCTCTACGAGACCTCTTCACCCCTCTTGTCTTGTTCTTTAGCCTTTTCTCATCCCTTCCCCTATCCCTGTGCCACACTTATATCACCTGTGGAAATGTGAGAACAAAAATAGGAGACACGACTGGAGCAGAAGGCATAGTTGCCATCTACAGCATCCGGTCTGTGTGCTACGCTCTTTTGTTCTTTAACACTGATCTGTTGTGTCTTAAAGTAAAGACTCTGTTCTGCCTGGAAACCAGAACAAACGTGTCATTATATTGAAAATTTCGGAAGTAGACTATATTACATGGTTGGACTTCCTTATTGCGAAGGTAAATTTAGAACAAAGTAACAAAGCTAAAGAGCCTGTTCCAGGTTCAGAGTCAGGCCTGTTTGAAATTAACAGTGCCTTGGGCACACTGTGAACAGCCGCCCTCCTCCAGCATAGCCTTCCGTCCTTATAATAGATTGTTCAAGCATGTTCTATTTCTGACAGTACTTTCAGCACTAGACCTACTTGTTTCCCGATGGATTTGAAAGACATGCGGTACATGTAGCTTACATTAGTACTTTTTGTATTGATTTATAGATGCGACCATAATGAAAACGGGAAATGGAATTTGTGTTTAAATTTCTGAAAGAATGGACGTTAAAAAAAAGAGGAAGTGGATCAAAGATAATGTACAGAACAGTGTTGCCAGATCAGTCAGTTGGAAAAGCAGGAGATTCGAAGATAAAAAAACAGGAGAAAGCAGTAGACACATACAGTGGTGGCGTTTGAATGTAAATCCATGGGTGGGCAATACAATTTGCCTTATTAAGGGGCAGTAGTCAAAACAAGCAGTCCAGAATTCATTTCCAATGAACTACGTTGAGCAAATAAAAGGGAAAGTCCCGATTTATACTAATATTATTTTATACACACGTGCGTGAAGTAAAACTTAGTGAAAAAGATTGGGAAAATTTATTTTCATGCACGTAGCAATAACATAGCTATAGGTACAGTCACACGAGATCGTGGCGTAAGACGATTTCTTGCTGACGATCGTGGAGAAATGATCTAAGCCACTCTTCCAACTCAAGTCCCAATCTAAACAACCCTTATTTGTAAATCTTACAGAAAGTCAGATTATAGATGAATCTTATAGAAGATGACGTACAGTTGTATTCTTTGGATTCATATTATTTGCAGTAAAGCTCTATAACTATATGCTCTACAGAGCTTTGTGTATTATAACAGACAAATTTCGTCTTTTTATGTGAGAAAACATTGAAAATTCAATATTAATAGTAATAATATATTTCTTCAACTTCTCGAAGTAAGGAAAAAGCAGGAGATTGTTCACTTTTCATTTTCTTTCGCAGTAGATCAGTAGAGCGTAGAAAAAGCAGGAGATCTCCTGCAAAATCAGTAGATCTGGCAACATTGGTACAGAAATTGGTACTCACAAAAAGAAGAAAAAAGAATGAAAACACTGAGCTATGGTTTCTTTATATTTTTAGTAGATGTATTGTTTGTAACTGAAAATGAAATTTGGAATCTTGAACTTCGGTTGAGAGCGAAAGTGACGAAATTGTTTGACTAATTCATAATAACAGCAAATAAGAAAAATTGCATCCAAGAATTTCCACTCAAGGAAGTTTTCTTCTTTACCTTTCATTTGGAGAGCCCTTCCATCATCCATCGTCTTGCGCCCGCCATCTCTCGATACCAATCAGTAGCCCTTTAAAAAATATAAAAAGCTCGAGGTAATGGCGAGAGTATTTTTAAAAAATATATCACTGATATCCCTTCAATAAAATGAATAAGTGTTCATGGGAAGATTGAAAGGACGAGTCGAAAGCTTATCCTTCTATGATGAATTACACACTCATCAGTTTATCCCGATATTTTTAAAAAGGCAATTGCGCATATACAAATGTTTATTTTGAAGATTAATCCCTATTCTAAGGGTATTCACATACTTCTGCATACTGGTATACCATATTTGAATTTACGAATCATTTTAATATTCTTGAAGTCCTGAATCAGTAATTTTGCATATATTGAACATTCATTAAAAATACTTTTTCCTATCCTTTAAGTAGGAATACTCTTTTCTAGCTTGTTTTTCAAACAGATTAATCCCCGTTACGGTAACAAGTTCTTATGTGCACTATTAGCGGTCTTGACATTCGATGGTAGTACTATTTGAGAGGGATTAATGACATTACGTAAAGGTGACGAAAATCGACTGGAAGCCTTCGAAATGTGGGTGTGGAGAAGAATGGAAAGAATTAGTTGGGTCGAGCGGAAAACGAATGAGAGAGTGTTAGAAATAGTGGGTGAGAAAAGAACACTTTTAGATATTATTAGGAAGAGGAAGAGAAACTGGTTCGGACATTGCCTAAGAAGAGATTGTATCATGAGGGACGTCCTAGAGGTTATGGTGGCGGGAAAGAGAGGAAGGGGCAAAAGAGACTGCAATTAATGGATGATATTAAACAGAAAGATCATACGCGAAGACGAAAAGGTTAGCGGAGGACCGTGGAGCATGGAAGCTTCTCAGCTGCAGCAAGTGACCTGCCAATAAAGGCAGAATACCTATGATGATGATGATGAATGACACTCGAATTTCTTCAGGAAACAAATATTTCCTAAAATTCTACCTCACGCGTAACTAAAAGAAATGATTAAAGAGAAGTTGAATTTGGTGCTTAGTTCCAATCCAGGATTAGAAAAAATCGAGTCAATCAACCAGTATATATGTGTAATTAGCAGCGGCATCCCCTGTTAATAAGGAAAAGTATGTATTTCATTATGTATGTAAATTGTTTACTTGTAATTATCACAATTGTTTCCACTGCAATCTTCTGTATGCGGTCTCTCACGCTCGCCTTGCTTTGATAAGCGGAAGGTACGAATGCACATTTTCTGTCTTTCCTCTTGTCGTACGCTACGTTCCTTGGGCTTCCAGGCCTACTGCAAGCATCGGGGTTCTCGTCTGCTTTCTGTCGAATGCGCATGCCCAATTACTTGTTTTCTACCCTACATTTGCTGTAGATATAAGCTGGCGTATTCAAGTATTACAAACTATAGTTATTTTGAACCAAGCTATAGTTCCTGTACAAAACGTACGAGCGCTAACGGCAAGGAAATAGAATAAAACAGAAATGGTTAGTTCAACGCCTTTTTGAAGCATGTCGCTTGTAAATGATAGTATAAAAATAATTATGCTTTAATCGTAATTAAATGCATTCTAATTGTAATAGTGATTAAAGGCAAACTTAATCTTTTCATAAATACATAATATGTTCCAGTGGCGTAGCCAGAAACTCTTTGAGGGGTCACACACAAGCATAGACCCCTAAATATAAAGCATTCTGTAGAGTGATGGTCACCGATCTGGTAGGCCAAGAGCAAACAACATTTGCTGCATAGTGAATCATTTCACTTGTTAGGAGGAACACGCATGGAACATTTATTGTAATGTATTTTATCGCACAAGTGATTAACTTTGGCATCCCCATTTCGGAATACCACTCTACGCTACTGGTAATTAGTAAACTTTTGCTAGATGACTGGTCCAAACTTTCTATGATGCCCTTGTGTAAATATTGTCCAATCACGTCAGTCGATGTTGAATATTGGATGATGTTAAATAACCTATAAACATTTTTTAACAGACAATAGACAAAATTAATTAAATGTCGACTAAAGATATGAAATTCGTGTTATTATTCAGCTCAAAATCTTTTGTCGTCGCGAATTCTGTTGAAGAATTTCAAGCTTGAAAAATATATAACGTTAATCATTCCTGTTGTTCTGTATGGTTGCGAAACATGGTCTCTTACTCTGAGGGAAGAACGCCATCTTGATCACCATCACAATCCGACTTCCCCCTCGTACTACTATGTTACTACATGGTTGTTGTTCACTATTTTCCACGAATACGGATTTTACAAGGGGTGATACGGGACTTATGGCCCACCCTGTATATATATATATATATATATATATATATATATATATATATATATATATAATATGTGTGTATTGTTTTAAAACAGTCATTTAACATCTATTGCTACTGTTATTTTATTGTTCAGTCGTCCATGCATTGCGAAAGAGGAGCTCATCAAGTTGGTGAGGTCATGAGGTTATCTGTTTGGCTTTCAGGAGTACAGCGCAAAAGACTTACTTTGTTCTCTTTCAAATGCGTATAGAAGATTTAATGGGATTCAAGAATACATATATACAGTATGTCGACATGACTATCAGACAGTTCACGTGTTATGGCTTCTTCTCTCCCTTCTCCCTCTATAATATCCTTATCATTATTTACTTTGAGTTAAATGACGTTGATTTTCAGTTTAAAATTCACTCTCTATATAAACCCATTTTCCTCGAATTCTTCATGTCAGGTATATGATACGGACATTGCGAATGGTACCATTTGGAATGTTGCTTTTTCTGAAGAGAACGAAGTACGAATCAAAGTCCTAGGATGAATAGTGATGTGGCAGGAAATTTTTACATCAAGTCCTATTCTTTTTAGACTTCTGGGTTATTTTGGGGATATTCATAGCACATTGCTAAATATTTTTCCTCTGCTTAGTTTTCAAGATATCAGATTGATATTTTGCACACACATTGTGTATTCCACTTAATATTTTTCAAGCTCTGTAAGTTAACACAGGGTTGGTCCAAAAGGTCCTAAAATTTTGAAAAAGGGATTTTGTTCAGAAAAAAATCCGATTTTCCGCTACTTTCCCTTTCCAGGTATATGATATGGATATGCGAATAGTACCGTTTAGAAGGTTGATTTATTCTGAAGAGAATGAAATAAGAACCAAAATCCTAGGATAAATTGTGATAATACAGTAGTTGCTTTACTGAAACTCTAAAATTTACCTTAAAAATCCCAAAATTGTCAAAGAACATACCAAAAGCATTTTGTAATATCCATTTCATCTCAATAAGTTAATGGTTCTCGTACAGTATTAAATTTGAGGTCTAAAAATTAATTAACTTTTCTTCTATTGTCTCGAAAACTATAGGGTAAAACATGAGGTTTTAAACTGGCATATATAATTTTGTTCAGCTTAATAAAATCTATCGATTGTTGTATGTCTCATCTTCGGACACCTGTTTTCGTTAAACTCCAAAAATGTTGTTGAACATTTAACATTTCTGTACCCGGATTAACTTTGGAATAACTCTGAATATGATATTATTTGTTGCAGTACGTCTTCATTCAGTAACGGCAACTTTCTGATCAAGATTACGTCAGAAAGAGAACAGATATGGTGACTGTGAGATCTTCCATCAAAAGCAGATACTACTGTATTTAAAAGAAAGAAAAGAAAAACGTCCAAGTGTTCGAAGAGCAGAGATAGAGTTTTCAACTATCGATTCGCAATTAACGACAAGAGTTGATAGATCTCTCTGGGGACAGTCCGTTAATCCTGCGGTGACTATAGGGGATCCCATTCGTTAACCTTAGTAATTCATTTAAAACTCTGTTCTATACCTTAAACTTTCCAAACAGAATACTAATTAGACAACACGAAAGTTAGAAATGAAGTTGAACCATTAATTTATCTGCGGAAATATTTTCATGTTTATTGGAAATTATTTTAAAAAAATATATGCATCAAAGAAACAAGATTACAACGGGAAACTAAATGAAATGAAGGGTAGTCACTAGCTATTCTTAATGGTGTGACGGTCATGGAAAGTAGAATGCAAATCATAGCGTTGTCATTTTTTGCACCGGTGTTTACGACTCCTATTTTTTTCCCTTGAAAGAGTATTCTTTTCTTGTAGTCTCACGCATATTTTTATAAGGATCTGATAATAATCTTCGGAGCTAGACCATAAAACAGACCGTGAAACTTCTCAATGGTTGACAGTATTCATCATTAATTGTGTGTATGTCCACTCATTGCTTCGACAAAAATGCATCGATTTTGAAAATACTTTTATTGTTTCAAAGAGTAATTTTTCCTTGTAATCTCATGTAAACTGTCAAATAAATTCTTCTCTTTCAAACCTTTTCCCCAGTTAGCTGGGATCAGTTTTCCGGATCCCTGTCCTCTACCTGTTTCTGTCTTGTGTCATATCCGCTGTGACACGATACTGCATTATATCGTTCTTAACACGATTTCCCCACTTTTTATTTTGCCGGCCTGAGGCTGGTTTCCCCTCACTTCTATAGCTTGTCCAAACCATCTCACTGTCAATCTACTGTCTTGCAGTTTTTCTACTACTGGTCTGATCTTTACTGTTCTCTGTATCACTTCGTTCTTAATTTTGTCCTTCCGCGTCACTCCATACATCCACCGCAGCATCTTTATCTCCGCAACATGCAATTTCTGTTCCTTTCTATTCTTCGCCGTCCGACATTGCGCTCCATATAATAAGGCAGATCTCACTTGTATTTTGTAAACGTTTTGTTATTGTACCCTACGCTCATTTAATACTCCTACCGCTTCTCTTTATTTCGTTCAACCGCTGCTAATTCTACTGTTCACATATTCTTCTATTCCTGCATTTTCCTGCAGAATTGATCCCAAATACTTGAATTTCTTCATCATTACCACCTCTTTTCCACCCAGTTGTATTCTTATATTCTCGATTATACTTTTTTTCTGAAAGAACAACTTAAATATTCTGTCTTAGTTCTACTAATTCTAAACCCTTTGCTCTGCAATGATACTCTATACGTATTTAATATCTAATATAAATTAGTTTTGATGATATATTAGTTTTGAGGCATTAACTGGTTTAGCCTGGCACAGACTTCAAACGTTTTATAGATAATAGAAATGAATTACTTTCTGATGTTAAACTCTTTATTATTATTATTTTCTGCTTTTTAGCGCTTTTATTTTCGTCTTTTTTAAAGCGATTTTATTATTTTGTACATTTTAGCGCTTTTGTTGAAGTCGGTTAACATTGCTTTGTTTTAAAAAAACTTATTATTAGTATACATTTATTAAAGAAACATGTGTTTCTCAAACTCAGAAGGGAAATAGCACCCTCCCTTATACAAATGACTCATCTGCATAATATTCTCCACCAATTGTAGCTTCTTTTCTCATTCCTTTTGCTTCTATTGTACAGTCTTATTCAAAAATCTTGTCTATACATTCTATTTTCGTTCCTCGGAATAAATTTCTTTTCAAACAATGTATATGCTAACAATTTATTCTCCTCTTTTTGATTACACTAGTTTTCTTTACAGTTTACCTCCTATTACTCGTAACCCTGATGATAGCTATTGTTAAGTACTACCAGCTGTATTCTCA
Organism: Thermobia domestica; assembly: GCF_964235325.1. Classification (NCBI taxonomy): domain Eukaryota; kingdom Metazoa; phylum Arthropoda; class Insecta; order Zygentoma; family Lepismatidae; genus Thermobia; species Thermobia domestica. The sequence goes on from NC_137464.1 coordinate 187,479,493, forward strand.
GAAAAAAAAATATAGAATTATATTATTGCTTTTATGAGAAAAAAAGAGTACAGATTAAGTGTACGATCAAATCTTCATATAACATCAATCATTCTCTGTCAAACAAGCATAGTTTTATTAAAAAAGTGTACAAATATATGTCCAGTTATGACGTTTTGGGGGATTCGGACCCGATGTTCCCTCCACGTGAGTGCATGCCTACACAGCATACATCTAGTCTGTAGACAGTTTCTTCCTATACTTTTGCAGTTGTTGGAACGGATCACATATTATTTTCAAACTTCAAGGGCTGTAACAGTTGCAGATGGTACGGTTTCGGTTGTAACCTCTTTCGTGACACCCAGCGAACAGTCGTTGTTTGAAATTTGCTAGTTTTTGACTCCCTTATCTTACAGATTTCCTGCATCTCTGAACGAAACTTGCTCTGGCTTGTTCAATACATGATCATTCGAAACTCTTCCTCTTGAACAGGCATCTTTTATTCTTAAATTGTTTATACCACCTTAAAATGTTGTTACTTGATGATGAAACACATCCATATTCCCGTGGAGAAACATGTTTCACTCCAGTGGCTGAGTAACACCTCGCAAATTCCAAAACACAAATGGTTTACTCTCAGGAGTCATCACTATCTTTACAACTAGCGCCCTAATACAGCGGACTTACGTGAAACAACACTTGGCAAAGTAAAGAAAAGGAAAAGATCTGTCTTATAAGGTATATTCATTTCTGTATTGTATTTGAAAGAGAAGAAGTTTTTAATAAATACCCCGAAAATCATTTAGAGACACCCAGTATTTTATGTTGGGTATCTTGTTCCTGTATCTCTATAACATCATCAACAATCTACCTGTAGTAACGTCATCCACTAAGAACAACACAATACAATAAAAAAAACAAACATTTTCACATTCTCTGAACTATAAACATTTTCACAAAAGATACCGTAATAACTCACCTTATTTCCACATTCTCTTTTCACACACACCACAACTCGAAAACTTGTGCTTACACATTAAATCACATTTTGCACATTATTACCGTAACAGATGTCAACATATTTTACGAGTAAAAAAAAATAGATTTAAGTGTAGAACATTTCTGAGCTCACTGAGAATCGTAAGACAAATGTGTAGGTAGAGTAAACCCCAACTTGCATAAGTGATGCATTCCGTAAACCTTTACGTAACTTGTATTTTACGTAAGTCGAATTTGTAAATTGCTTGTGTACAACTCTGTAAGGAGCTGCATATACAGTATTATTTTGTAAACGATACCTCATAAAGCAGATTTATTTATATATAAACTATAAAAATATTAAAATACACAGATTATATATAACAATTCTTTAGTCATATACACATTCTTTTGTACAGAACAATATACATTACAATAGATATGAAAGCCGTAAAAGCCGTAAATAAGTTCATACATAATAGTAGTTGTAATAGTTGTTATTTACGAGGTTAATTACTTAGCTGTACTATATAGTAAATAATAATAATAATAATAATAATAATAATAATAATAATAATAATAATAATAATAATAATAATAATAATAATAATAAAGGTAGATTTTTGACATTATATTAATAGAGAGAAATAACACAACCCTCAAAGAGTATTTTCTGACAACGAAATAGTGCCCTTACCAAAGCACAGTCACGTTCATTCACTATAGGTACAGAACTAGCATTCATTCAACGTCCCCTCTTCCCATTTTGAGAACCTTGCGAGTACACGTGCATGCGTATTGCGACAACAAAATGGCACAGAAAGAGTCATCGCAAAAAATGAAAATATTATTTGTCAATTAAAATAACACTGTCATCTCTTGTGTGCACCATGAAATCATTATTGGAACACACACATTTGAAACAGTTGGCCTTCAGTTCATACGAAAATATGAGAAAATTTAGTTCTTTGTGGCTGCCTTTGACGCGAAATTTCCGTGTTTGATTCTCAGTGAGAGCTCATGTGGTTCGGATTCCACGTTAAGATGTAGTTTCACATCTAATATATCCTCGCTTCTCAAAGGGACGCTAAACTCAAATCAAACGAAAACTAAACAAGGAGATAAATTAATTTATTCAGTCCCTTTTACTTAGTCAACACACAATACACTTTCGTTGTGTGGGCTGCCTGCAGTTGTCCTAATGTCGAAACAATCTATATCCCAGGACAATCGTAAATATGGAGTTATAATTAGGTCTGTTGTTCGATTTTATCTATACTTCTTCTTCTTCTAAAAGCACGTTATTACGTTTACTAAGTTTATTACATTTAAAGTTTGCATTATTTTATAAAATATGAAAATTATGCAATGCTAGTTTCACTCAAGATAATATTTAATAATACAGAAAAGCACGATTTTATTGCGTATATTTCGACATAATTGACGTTTCATGTATTCTTATGTTTGAGTTTTTAAATAGGAAAATGTGAAAATTTAGATTTAGAATGATAAGATTAACTGTAACAATTGGAATTTACAAAGTAAGTTAATTACTATAAGTTTAATTTTACCGTACAGTCTTGTTGAAAAAAGTCTGACACCCCACCCCTCTTTGAAAAGCCCTGTACTTCGACTCATATTTCGAATTAAATAAAAAATACATTGATTTTCTTGGCTGATTCTGGTCTTTATTTAGATCCAAAGCATTTCAATTTTCTGTGCACGGATCGCAGCATATGACCTATTAAAAGCGAGGTGGTTGGCAAGGTTCTTTTTGAAAAAGTCAATACATGTACAAATTGAATGATTGTGCTATTTCCCTGTAACTTGAGCATTTTCTTTTGAAGAATAAGTATCCCAATTGAATTTTTGAATTTTCCTGTTTCGGTTGTTCGCTTTTCTCGTGTTCATTTTACTTCAGGCAATTCGTGGAGTATATTCCTCTAGCTTTAATGTATTTGTCCTAAATCTTTAGCGTAATATCCCATCAAAAGTGACGAAACGCAACTCAGATTCCAAGAAATCATGTATTTAAAGCATAGCTTTAATTTTATAAAATACATACTAAGTCTGTCTAGAAATTAACCCTTTTTTTGTAAATATAGTCCTATTTACTGTTTGTAGAAGTTATTCACATTGATATCTTTTAACGCAGCCCCCTTTTGTATTAAAGCATCATTGCATGTGCGTTCCACTGATCAAACGCATTCCGGAAAGCTCTTTTTGGACTAGCCTGGAAATCTTGTAGTGAATGTTTGGTTATATCTTCTATTGATTGAAAACGGCGACTTTTTGCGTGAATTTCAACTTGAGCAATAGACAAAATCTCCAGGTTGCAAATCAGGCAAGTAGGGTAGTTGAGATACAAAAATCATATTGTACTTTGCAAGAAACATTGTCGTAGTGCAGGAGCCATGTTCCATTTTTGTTTTGAAGTTTTTGGTCTCTTCACCCTCATAGCTTTCCTCAAATGCTTCACTACTCTTTGATGGTTTGACAACATAGAACGTATTCATAATGAACAACATCACAAAGTCGAAGAACATAATAAGTGTCACTTTAACGTTTCAGTGATTTTGATGTGATTTCCGGTTTTGGTGAAAGCTTCACAGCTATTAGGATGACTACGGATTTGTTTCAATGTAATATCCATAGACCTAAGTTTCGTCATCTGTTATGCTGTTTTCCGAGAAGATATCATCATCGCTTGGAAAAGTTAAAAGATCTTCCCCGATACCCACACGTGTTTCTTTTTGTTATTTGTTATCAATCATTGAGCAAATTTTATAGCAACACTAATACGTGCTCAGTTTTTCAACTAAAAACACATGACAAGACAATTTACTGATTTCAACCTCTTCAAATATTTCAAGGACATTCAAACGACGATTTTTCTTACAACATTCCCTAAATTTTTGAAATTGACGTAATCACATGATGCTGATAAGCATCCAGGTTTTGCCTTGTCTTTCATTGATGCCTTTCCTGTTTTGAAAAACGCAAAACACTGGATTAAGGCTCATGCATATATGTCTCCACATGTATCGCAACATTTTCAAAATTTCTGTAAATGATTTGTCCAATTTGAAATAAAATTTGATGCATAGACGCTGCTCTTCCAAAGTCTTCATTTTTGTAATACCACAAAATCACCATAACTACGAAATACAACTTCAATGCTACAAGATAGGATAATGGAATTAATTTAAAGTGCTTTGGAGGAATCCCACTATATGCTGCTGGGGAGCAGAAAATCAAGAACAGTATTTTTTGAAGGGTTTTTTTTTTTGTTTCTTCGACAGTCGACTATTAACATTTAATGGTAGTAAAAATTTTGGTAGCAATGAAATTAGTGAAATATTTCAGTTTAACGTCCCACGTTTATGCCGGTAAGGCAAAAGGAGACGGTGATGATGAGTAACGAATGAAATTGTGGAATGAAGAAAGTGGGAGAAAACGGGAGAACCCCGAGGAAACCCACGCACACGGTATTTGTCCACCACAAAGTTCACTTGGCGGGGCTGGGATTGAACCCGGGACCCCAAGTACCAGTGGTGAACGCTCTACCACTGAGCCACCGCGCCCCCCCCCCCAGAAGTAAATGTTCTATCACTGAGTTACTGTGGCCCCTGAATTGTGGTAGAAATATAAAGCCATATTGTAATGTACTTTTTTAATGAATAGCCCTTTTTCCTATTCCAGTGGTCAGAACGTTTTCCTTTGGTGTATGAGGTCACGTGTTTGATTCCCAGTAGGAGAACATTTAACAGACTGAAGTGGTTTATATTCTACTTTAAACTATAGGTCTCGTCTTATACGGCCTCAATCCTGACCAATGGCATAAATACAAACCAATCAATATAATAAGATTGAATACGTATAACTCAACAACAATTACAGTGCTTTATAATTACATTAACGATTATGCGTTCTAACTTCCTGTCAATGCTTCAAATTTTAAATTCTATCATTTATAGATATTATTAAATACTTGAGCTAGTGTTATTAAATTCCAATCAATATCTACTGTACTGTCCCTAAAGAGTAGAGCTAAGATACAGCCGTAAAAGTGCTCACTCTTGAAGTATATTATTAACGGAATTTCGAAGTGAACAACATGCAGTACTTATATATAAAGGTAAAGGTACAATCTCAACACCTGCCTAGCGAGTCCTGAAAAGAACATTAAGTCAAGGATTTCAGGCGTAATTTTGACATTGTAACGAGTAGACAATATCCTAAGTTCTGAATATCAGTAAGATAAAACTAACTTCTCACTGAGAATAACAGTATCATCATACAAAAGCAGGGGTGCCCGCAGAGGGGGGCTATAACGCAACCTGCGTCATTGAAATATTTGGTGGGGTAAAAATCTATATAAATATGTTTAAGGGGGTGTAAAAATTAATCGAAAAGAAGATTTTTTCATGGAAGAATACCTACGGATATACAATGGGGGGGTGCGTCATGAACATAAGGGGGGGTGGGCACCACTGTACAAAAGTGTACTATTAAGTTTCAGAATACTAAAGTGCTTTAAACAAAAGATAGTAATTCCTAGCTTATATTAGTGTCCATAAGGACCGCTACTAACAAACAACTAAATTATTTAATAGTTTCCTCCTCTGAGGAAAATTTATTATGTTTTATTTCAATTTTCTCTTTCTCTCTCTCTCTCTCTCTCTCTCTCATATATATATATATATATATATATATATATATATATATATATATATATATATATATATATATATATATATATATATATATATATATATATATAATGTCGAAATCATATCATTCAATTTTGAACGATGTGATTTTATTCATATTATATCATATCAATGTTGAAATCATTTGTTAGGATCATGTTAGTGTGCCTTATAAGATTGTAACGCCCTTGCTAGTACGTTCGTCAGTTACTCCACACAATAATTCTTCAATGAAATAGATTTTTTTTAAAAAAAATTCTGTCTTTACAATACAAAGCTGGAGTGATTTTCGGTCAAGTTTGTTAATGGAGTCAATTTGTTAACATTTTTACAAGTAACAGTGATTTTATAAGTTACTATCCATATTACACTTAAAATCTGTTTTAAAAAATATGAAATGAAATGTTGAGTTTTATGTCCCACGATTATGCCGGTTAGGCTAAAGGAGACGGAGATAATTGGAAATGAAGGAAATGGTGGAATGAAGAAAGTGTGAGGAAACGGGAGAGTCCCGAGGAAACCCACGCACACGGTGTTTGTCCACCACAAAGTTCACTTGGCGGGAACAGGGTTTGAACCTGGGACCCCATACACTAGATGTGAACGCTCTATCACTGAGCAACCGCGGCCTCATTTAAAATCTATGAAATATCCTTACTTCTATTCAACCTGCACAGGAGAAAAGAAATGTTAGTAGCCTATAATAAAAGGATAAATAGAGAAAAGTAATCCTGTTTACTACTTTTTACTTTTTCTCTTTCTTTTTATTTGATATACTTTAATACTACTTATCGTCCAACAGCAATGTTTAAAAAAAAAGTTTCTTAAGTTAACGTTAGATAAGATAACGAACGCCATCTAAACAGTTTTGCTACTAGAGATGATTTTTTTTTTCAAAACTTTAATGTCAAAAATAGTATCACGATACAAAGGAGAATAAGTCTACACACAGAAGTCTAGACGCTGTTATGAGTTTGAAAGCAGAAATTGCAACCTCCCGTATGAGATGGAATCTTATTTTAGACAATACAGCTCACGTACTTCCTCTAATTCACCCTCATCTCATCACATGCATGCTTACGTATTCCTGTTCTCTAGCTCAACGATCACCACTACACACAAAATAGTCTTTTAGAAACCTTAATAAGATGCAAGAGTAAGAACTTTGAACATGGATTATCTTCTACACAAAAGGAACTAGGGTGACCCTTACCGATACCAAAAGACCCCAGAGGAACATGAGGATGTATACGTTGCATTTCAAGAGGATTCTATTGTTGTCTCTCTTGATATGAAATGGAAACATTTGTTGTTGCCCTTTCTCTGTTTTTCTCTTTACTTTTTCTTTTTTTAAAGGAAACTCTTAGATAAATAGAAGAATAACAAGAATAAAAAAGAAACAATATAAAAGCACATCTGGGGAAACATAGATTGGAACAAAGCAAACAAAGGATAACAAGAAAACAAAAGCAGCAGTAACAACAAATTCAATCTATTTCTTTAAGAATACTCACTATTCCTTTAAAATTACATTTGGAACAAATAGAAATGAGGTATTCTTTATTGAATTGTGAGTGTTACAGCTAGTAGCTAACTCGTGGGAAAGCTAAGAGGACTCAAGAAACTTCTCCACGAAGCTTCTTAATGTATTCCCCGCTAGTATCTTTGATGCACGAGGTCCCGGGCTGGATTTCCGGTTGGAGAGCATTTGAACTCACTATGGTAGTTCGTATTGACTTTATACCATAGATTCACGTCTCATATTACCTCGATGTTGCAAAAGTATGCTACACACCATCAAACAAACTTGTAGAATTACAGCGTACTTAACAAGAAGAAATTTGGTTTAGAACAATGCACATAACATGAAGATTGAAGTTTGAATTTTTCTAACAACTCAAAAATAGAATTTATCGCCAGCGGTAAAAAGTGAATCTGAAAGGTGGGGGGACACGTGACATCATGCTGTCCCCCGCGCCTATCTTTGCCCATTGTAATGTTTTAGGAAGTAGAGAAACGCCATAAATATTTTTGGAAGTCGGGGAACGACTTACCACCACGTTCCCTCTCACTTTTATCCCTGCCTGCCGCTGTGTGTTTCAAATTTGGGGCTACTAAAACAACCACCATCAACTTCTTCCTGAAACAATCCAAAGATACATTACAGTCATTGTTATATTTAAGATTTTCTAATGGCATGATACTTTCTCAATACTCAAACCAGAAGTGGTAGGTCTGGTAGTCCAGGTTCTTCACAACTTCCTTTTTACGTACAGAGATTAGAATTTTTCATTATCTATTACTGTTTTTATATACTTTGTTGGGATTAACATTAAAACCAGTGGCGGCATAGTTATTCTACCTTCGGTTTGCATAGACAGTTAATAGAGAATATTGTATCTATTTTTAGCCGCTAAGTCAATTTAAAAGCACATCTCGCTATTTCTTATTGTGTCTAGTCTATGTAGATCAATATTGAGACCGAAGGTTGTAGTGGATTTACATCATTCTCGTTTTTAATAGAGAATTAAGATGGAGAATAAATGTATTTTTAGAATGTTTAATCTATTGCAAAAAGCAGCATCTCGCTATCTGGTACTGTTTTTGCTCTAGCGATCAACGTTAAAACCAGAAATGATTTATTTCTACTACATCCTGTTTGAATTTCACATCTATTAACGATTTTGATTCGTGAGTCTTTACATCACGGCTGAAACTGATGGTGATCAATTGAGTAGTTCTTGAGGTTCTCGCTGAAGGACACATGGACAAATGAAGTTAATATACAAAGGTGATGTTGGTAAACAAGCTTTATGAAACTAATTAATCTGCTACGCAAACACTCTAATACACAGGTCGTTTTCTTTTCGAGTTGGATGAAACGGGCCATTTTCGTGATCCTAGTAGCAGCGAGGTCATTCTGACTTCTTGTGAGAAGTTGCTGTTAGTGTGTTTTGTGCTTTTGGTCTCAATATATCCCGAATAGTAAACATAATATATCCATTATTTAATTAATCCATAATACGTAATATTTAACAATTTCGTCACAATCTTCAAGAAGACAACCAATTCCTCAGTCATCTATCGATCGAGTCCACACAAATTTGAGTGTTTTGGGGGTACCCATGTAACAACGCGTCACAACATTCAACAGGCTGATGCATGATCAGCGGATGAGCTCTCAGACGACATAATTTCTGACTTTCTGGACCCGAGTTCGCTACTTCTTATATCACATAGTTTCCAGTTGCCTCATGATTATGAAGAAATGAAATTAAATCTTCCAGTTTCTACTCATATTTCTTCCTTTTCCATTGCACAAAAATAACGTATTTATCACTTAAAGGAAGAGGAATCCATCCACACTTTCCACACAAAGCTAGTGCACGTGAATATCAAACAGAATTGGCAGTACAACTGTAATTTAGTCCGTTGCACATAGACAAAAGACACATGTAAGTCCAATTGGACTCACAACTTTCATTCGCTTGGATTCGATACCGTGTCTTAGACTATGTTTAGCATTAATATTACGTTAAAAAATATATGAACAAAACAAGAAAAATATAAATAAGTACGTTTGGCACACTACTGATGAAGGCCAAAATTCACCCTTGGCAGGTAACGTGATAGAGTACAAAAATAAATAAATAAATAATAGATTCCAGGAGTGTAAAAGAATGTCTACTGCATCAGATTAGAAACGTATGCAGCATCGTGACTTTAACGCCATAGTAATACGTTCTTTCGATTTTCTCGTAAATTACGCTTTAGAATTTGACCTTAAAGCCTTGTTCTTGATGTAGGGCTGGCATTACGAGCAAATCTAAACAATTACGCTAGGACTCATGAACTGGTCAGGTTTTATTTTTCAGGGAAACACTGCATGTTCAGTACATAATATGAGAATTATATTTCAAATGTGATTCCACAATAAAATCTTAGCCCTCCTCGTTGGTTTAGTGACTAGCGCGAGCACCTTTAGTACATGTGGTCCTGGATTCAATATCAGTGGAAAAGCATTTTAAAAATCCAATGCATTAATTGTGGTTTAGATTACATTTTTGAACCGTAGAGCCATGTGTCGTATAGCCTCAATGCCGTAAATGAATGGTGAACTTCAACAAACAAACATAGAAAAATCCTAATTTTATTACGAGTATAAAATGAAAAAAGAAAATGCAGAAAGGTAAATCCTAACATAAAGTTTTCTTACATCGTACTAAGTTTCTAACCATTATTCCTAATTCAGCTAAAACGAACATTTACAACTTTTTATGTTTTTCCTTTCTCATTATTCTTTTATTTGCACAAACTCTATCTTCAAAACAAGCAATTAAGAGAGGGATTTTCTATTGCTCTTTCGTGCTATCCTCCAAACTCTTATATATGTTTCAGATAAAATAACACAAAACTAATGGAAACAGCGAAGGATTGTGTACAGAGGCACCAAAGGCAAGGAAAGAGATTTAAAAGCAATCGAAGACAAAAAGGAAACAATTAATCTATAGAAGAGAAAAGCAGCATCGAACACAAATTACAATTAGACAAGAAAGTAAGAAAACAAAATAAATATAGTTCAAGATTTAAAGCGGGAAGCTCAACGAAAAAACAAAGTTGTGCATCGAAGCAGATAAAGGGAATTGCACCTTAGTCGTATATGGAGTTCTGGTTAGGATGTTTAAATTACCATTTGGTGGTTTTCGGTTGACTTCACTTTGGCCACTAAAGAACCGCCCTCTCTCAATTTGGAACGGTGAAATGGAGCCTTTGTGCAAACCACTGAAAAGCCATTCATTTGAACAACGGCCACACACACACACATACAAAGACATTTGCTGAATCCATGATCACAAGCGCTTTTACCTACCATGAGCTCTCTACCTGGTCGTATCTTATACTTTTTTTTTAAAACAAACTTCTCCTATTGTTCGGCTCCTATTGTATATATGTGTGTGCTGATGCTTTTATTCTTTTAGTCTCCTCTAACTTCGGTCCAATTTTATTGATGAAGTCGGGCTGTGTTGTTTAAATAAAGGACTATTCTTTATTACGTGTGTTCCCCCCCCCCCACACACACACACGGTTTCTTATTTATTTTTTTCTCTCTCTATCCCTTTTGTGACCTCCCTTTTTCTCTTGCGTTAGAAACAGAGAAAAGAATTGAAGTTAAAATACAACAGAAAGAGGTGAGAAAAACGGTCGTATATTGCCTTCGACTGATGGAGCACATTTCGATTAGGGTGCTTTCTTTCGTCTTTCTCTTATTCCCTTCCTCTCTTTTAGACACGAGAGCAAATTAACGTTCACAGAGTGAGAAAGATATTTTGAAAGAAACGAAATATATTGCGTTTTGAAGTATCAGCTCAAAGAAAGGGTAAAAAATTCTCTATTTTCGCCTCCTACAAATGAACGAAGGAAGTACAATGAAGTTTTAAATCACGCCAATACTTCAAACTTGACGCATTTTTTTTTAAGATTCTTACTGTTAGTGTACAAGTTATTTGTACGAACCAAACTTGAATTTGGAACAGTGCTATGGATTAGCGTTTCTATAACTGACAAACAAGCTAGAATCTGTGCAAAAATGTTTTATTAGACTGCTATGTTTGAAAATGAAAATGAAAGTGACTATTCACACAGCTATGAATATTAGAAATATTACTGGGGCTTAGAGACCTTTACGAATAGAATAAATGATCTTGACAAGTACCCCGTATATTGTAATATTTGTGTTATTAGTAAATTCAGGTTAGAAACATAGGTTTTTTTTAAGTGCCAAATCATAGCATAAGTAACGATATGATTTTAATTCATGTATACTTAGTGCAAAATCCTAAAAAAAAGAGAGATTGATATATTATTTAAATATACAAATTTAAACGAACTGTATAGAGAAAATAAAATTTTACGAGAACTAATTGACTGTCTTTAAGCAATAACTTCAGCAACATTAAGCTAAAATATAATTTGAAATAAAACTTCTGTTCGTATATTTGTTTATTTATTTCAATTAGATTGAAAATTTGAGAATTTTAACAGCAAGTCAAACACGTACTGTGCTTAATTGATTTTTTTATATCTACATTGTATGATATATTAGATTTCCTCTTTTTACAATTTTCTAGTTTATTCTTATCTTTAGTATCGCAACCTGGTACTATGGTACCACACAATGTGCTGTATTTTTTTTCTAAGGAGCTGTTCACGGTACTGAAATGAAGATTATTATTTATGTAGCATCGCTAGAATTACTATTAGTGGAAAATCGGGTAGCCCAGGATATCGGGTAGCATCGGAAAATATTAGTTTTGAAGTGGTCATATGTGTTGGAGCTCTACTGTATCAGCAGAGACAACAAAGGACTTCATTCTTCTGTGCACGTGCAAGTCATAGTAGTTTATCTGTAAAGAATTGAGGACGTTCTGCTAGCCTTTGTGTTTGCATGCATGCGTTGTTGTCCCTGCAGAGGTACTTTTCTGAAGGGCATTTCTCTTATTAAGTTAGGTATAAGAAACTTTAATAGATAGCAGGTTACTGGCTGGGGTTTGAACATGTTTTGTCTTAAATGTCAGTTACATATTTAACTATGTTTGTATGTGAGGCATGTTATTCCCAAGTACTGTGTGTCCAGGGTGCACAAATGCTTCCTTTCGGAGTTATAGGCTGCTGAAAACGTGAAAAAATTAGCTTTAAAGGTCCATAGCTCCAACACTATGCGATCTACCGTAGTCGAGTCAGGATTTCATTTAGGAACTACTATGTGCTCTATCCAGATATCCATGTTTCAGAATCCTGAGGTATTTCCGGAACAATTTTTTTAAGATTTAGTTGGTGAGCTTTAAATTATATGGCCGTAGCCAAACTGCCTCTATAAAAATTGTTGTGTGAGTACTGCAAGATTTTGGAACATGTATTTTTGGATAGTACATATTGTATGCTGTTAAATATGTTGAAATATGCACTTAATATGCACTAACAATGAAATAAAAGAGAACGTTTTCAAACATGCAGCAATGTTGTGACAAAATTTTGTGGGCGAAATATAACATCGAAAGTTTACTTTACCTTTCAGGGATAGACAGTTACAGTTTATATACTACTAACTTCTTTTAAAATAACATACTGTTATAAGAACACGATCTCTAGTTGTTCTTCACATTTGTATTTTAGAGTGCATTTACTTTACACGAAATAATACATCACTTTTGTACACCTTCCGTTATATATATGATTTATACCTTCCCATAGTTAGCCTTACAGTATATCAGTAGATGCTTCTGTTTATTTTTTGGTGTTAGTTTGTGACACTTTTAGCCAGAAAATGACCTGTTAACATAAATAGATATTACTGGACAATATTTTAGAAAGGAGTAAGTTTAGTATCTATATTTTCTGGTAACTTTAAATTTAAGTCTTGAAGATATTTCCCATAGTTTCAATTGTTTAGTAGTCGGAGTTTCAGGCAATAACGTCCGTCAATATTTATTTTCCACAGAACGCCCGATTTTACCAGGAACTGACTGGAGCTCGTGCCGAACTTCATCAACTAAAGTTAAGCATTTACTGAGAAGCATTCCTCGCGTCTTTTGTTTCTGAACTGATGTGGACATGATATTACAACGTCTTTATCATTGTCGGATCTCTCTTAACGTCTTAGCAATTGTAAGCGTCTTTGCTCTTCTGATCAGTCGCTAACAATATTCGTCTTCCCATAAACCATGCATTCTTCCATTATCCCATGCTAAACGACGTTCTGTTGCATTGACATGTAAATGCACAGAAAATACAAACTACAACTGGATTTATTCCATCCTATAAACATACATATGAAAAACTTCTAGAAAATGCGAAATATGCTCTTAAGTACTAATATAAGCTCTAACCTTTGAAATAAGCACTATAAAAGTTCAAATGTGAGCAGTGTTATTGTTGTTAGAAAGCCCTACCAAGTTTAAGAGAAATGCATATATGCAAACAAAATATGCATTTGCATAAAAATCCGAAGTCCAGTCATTATACACGAATAAAGATGTGTGAGGCTCTCTGTGTTGCATAAAATATGGTCACAATCCCTTAGGTGAGAAAAAATATACTGAACAGTAAACTGGTGGGGAATAACCTGAATTTCAAATAACTTGCACACAAAAAATACATTCACTGCAATAAGTTCACCTGCCAGTGCTACCATCTAGTGACCACTGAATATTGTAATGAAGAATTTAAAAGAAAAGTACTGAATTGAAAGAAATGAAAAAAAACTGAAACAAATAATTAAAATATCATTCAAGCTGAATGAGGCATATCACAAATGAATATACAGAAGACGCTGTGAGAATTCATAAAATATTGAAAATCTTCAACTTTCATTAAAGCAGCTTCTTAATAAAGATGGTGGTCATGAGGTTGAAAGACTCATCTTGTTATTTCTAGGGTTAAACATAATTAAAACTATCTAGAATATAATTTATGAAGAAAAAGCAAAATAAATAAATAAATAAATAATAGTAATAATAAGCTAAAAAACAGAAGGAAACCAACATTTTCTGTTTTTTTTCAGACCTCAAAACACTAGCTGCAATACAATGTTTTTGGCTTTGTACATTGTAACTGCCCCCTCTTCCCCTCAAAAATGACGGGCCCCTCCAACATAAACCTGCTGCCTACACCCCTGCTCCAGATACTATTTCCCTTGTAGGAAGAACGGATTATTTCAGTTAGTATAAAAAGTATAATTAGAAATTTATTCAAGCGGGAGTATTTTTACCATTAGCATGAGCACTAATTGAAACATCCCACTTTGAGGTCATTTTTCTTGTGATCCCATAAACGGATTTTTTACAAATAGTTTCACTGGATTCGTCATTCTCAAGTTATTACAAAAAAAGTAATTTTAAATTCATCCAAGCCTGGACACATTTTCACCATTGGCGTGAATGATAGCTCTATAGTAATTAGGAGTATGTGGTAATTTTAATACATGGAGTTGGCAACTATGCAGTGTTTCAGCTACTCGCCACCTACAGCGCTAGTTGTAGGTAAACACTATCGGCGACTCGTTTGGAAAACTGGTCTCACGAAGAAGTCCACTTAGTTATCCGATTTCTGTGGATGATATATGTAAGTGCGTTTGAAATTCACCGGTACGTGATAGAGGTTTACTGAAAGACTGTAATGTCTCGTCAAAATGTCGCAGAATGGTGTTGAAAAGTTTGTGGCTTTTAGAGAAACCTTCACCGACTTGGAGAGAAGTGGCCGACCGAGCACAGCATCAACAGATTTGAACACAATGGGACATCATCTTCCACCCTTCTTACAGGTCGGGCTGAACGCACAAGGACAGAATTTTTACCAGGAGGGAATCTTCAAACTCATCCCGCGATGCGAGAAGTGCCTTAACCCTATGTGGAGACTATGTCGAAAAGTTGCATAATTATGTATTATCTGTTGACTGTATTGGTTGCATGAAATTATATGTACACGTTTCACTGCAAACTTTGTAACCTTACTTTCCGAACATCCTTCGTAATTTGTTAGTGATCACAACAGATTGTTCACAATATAAACTTCAATTCAAATGGAAATGTTATTAGAATGAAAAATCATGTGCTGTCTTGTACAAAAAATGTTCACTGACCTTACTTACAACATTTATATTCTTGCAATCGTATTTAATGAATGTTACCATTTTGACTAGAAACCATTATCTTAATTCCCTATTAATTCTATCCCTATTATAGAGTGAGGAAGAGATTTAAAGGAAGATAAATGACTATGTTTTTACGATCACGACTGCATATATACACGACCAGTTTATTATACATCTTCTCGGATTGTAAATGGGAAATGTCTTTGAATTTAAATGAGACAATGCATCTCGTATGATAGTACATTATTGAAATCGTGTAACTGCACATTTCGTACAAATTCAAGTACATTTTTTAACATGGTCCACAAAAACTACCGAAAGACTACAACTGCTGAACAATTTGTGACACAAATACATATAACTAGAATAAACAAATCATTTCTCAATAGTTATTTCCGGACTATCATATTCAGAATACAACATTCTTTAGACATCATGCCTCATTTTATACCAAATATGCATTTAGACTAAGAAATTTGCTTTGCAGTATCGTAGCTAGTGGCGTATTTACGATTTTGTTTCGGGGGAGCTTTGCTAACTTTAGTCCTGCAAAAACGAAAATTCTGCAAGATACTTCATTTACTTTAATATAGTAAAGAAAATTTCGGGGGCGGGGCTTGAGCCCGGAAACTCGCACTAAATACGCCACTGATCATAGCGTATGAAATTCTACTATATCCGAAGAATTTTCGTTCACAACTTTGAGTATAAATAATGAAAGAAAAACGCCTTAAAAAAAACACTAGGGAGCCAGTGAAGTAATCATATTCAAAAATTACAATACTTGGAAAACCTACAAACAGGACAATATTTTAAGATTTTTTTTACTGACATTTATTCTCAAATCCTGTATGTCATTTCTCCAAATCATAAAAAAAATATTTATTTATATATACAAATGCAAACACATATTCAAATCTAAAGAACACAATCATCAAAACTAGTTGGAAAAGTAAAGTTTCAACTGTCAGTAAACATTATATATTTATTTTAGCAGTATCACAACCATCCAAATTTTGGAGGCATCTGAAACAACAATAACGCGTGTGAGATGAGTGGGACAATACACATACTGCAAAGTATGTTTGTGCCTAACATTATAGTCATGATATAGCGTATTTTGAATAAACAGAAAGAAAGTTACAAGGGATTAAATATTTTACTTTTTCAATTTTTTTTTATTTAAAAAAACTGCTTGCATAAGTGCCACAACAGTCATATAGGCCTAGATGGTTTTTAATAGGCATAAGGGTAATAATACCGTTTACAACAATTTGATACCTTAAACGTTAACGTTTGCAACACTGCTTAAAATTGCGTAATTCCGAAACTTATCAAAAACTATTGTTTTTATGTTATTGATGCGAAAATAGCAACGTTTGTTTTAAAAAATTAATACAAATACACTATTCCATTGGTTTCCAATATCTTAGGAACAGTTTGAGGTATCAGGTTGCTGTAAACAACATTGTGATAGTGTTGGCATAATTTTTTGATACAAAATACGGACAAGCTTTAAAATGACGACCTATCAAAGAAAAGAAGAGAAATGAAATCTTTGAGCTTTACGTCCCACAGTTATGCCGCCTAGGCTAAAGGAGACGGTGATGAGAAATAAATAAAATGGCAGAATGAAGGAAGTGGGGGGAAACAGAAGAAACCCGAGAAAACCCACTCACACGGTGTTTATCCACCACAAAGTTCCCTTGGCGGGGGCTGGGATCGAACCAAGAACCCCGTGAACCAGAAGTGAACGCTCTATCATTGACCCCCGCGACCTATCAAAGATACGATGCCCAAACACAGAACAAATATTTTGAAATTTCCTACCTAAAAATCATCTTTTTTAGGTTATCACACAATTGTTTACTGTAATAGGCCCTACTTAAAACACTATTGAAAACTAACATGTTTTATATTTTTTCATTAACCTAAATATTAAATCATGCCATTAAATTACGTATCCTATATTAAATCTAACCAAAAGATCCCTGGAATGGAAAAATGAGAAACCTTTTAAAAATATAACCTACTTTATTAATGGTAACTAAAATATAAGTTTTATGATGAGAACACAATTCTTTTCCTCCGAGATTTTAGCGATTCCCAAGTCGGAAATTTTCGGGCAGCTCCAAAAACTGTGAAATACGGACTTTTTCTTATTTTATGCTTTGTATGATACGGACACGGTATCGTTCTCTCTTGTCATCCATCTCACTTGCTATATTGTTGTTGTACTGTGAAAGTCTCCAAAGACACTTTTTTTTTAATGTTTATGATTCTGTAGCGTCCTAAGTTCGTAACACTGAATACTAAATGTACTATTGTAAGTTTTGTATGTAATAACCTGGCATGACACGATTTGAAAGAAAAAATACTTCTAACTGTATGTTCTACAAAAGTTACAATTGCGTATCAAGATAAATGGTATATGTATATATATATATATGTGTGTTTTTTTAATCTACTTGGATCGGGCAGTTGACAACAATCTGTAGGTATTTTGGTAGTTTTTTGGTGAGTTTTATAGTGATAGGCACGCGAGAGAAAAATACGTACAATCCACATGGACAATGGGATTCAAGCTTTTACCTAAGAAGATCAAAACAAAGTGTAAATGAACGTCAGGAAGTACCAGCTCCCCTTACAACCCCATTTCGAAAGATTTTTGGAAAAAACACTCTTGTCAGTTTTATATATGTCGAATTGCGGCTGCTTTCTTTGTGCATGTGAACTAGCAACTAATATTAATCTTGTGTTCTTACTTACATGTTGGATGACGGCTGTTAAATGCTGTGCTATCATTCAACGGTTCGAATCCATCTCAAGATAGGGTAATATGTATCGTCCTTCTCTTCCTTTTCCATAATTCATTTCATTATTGTCATTCTTTCCTAGGTTAGGGCATAGGGGGTATGAAATTTGGTATATGGATTTCTCATTTCATATACTTGGAAAAATGTTTCCAGCACTTTTCTATATGTCAACTAGCAGGGACGAAAAGGTGATGAGAAGAAAACAAAAGAGTTGAATTGATTTTGAGTTTAACGTCCTATTCAGCAGCAAGCCTGTATGAGACGTGGACCTACTGATCAACGTGGAATCCGAACCACATGAGCTCCCGCAGAGAAGAAAAAAGAGTGAGGATTACAATTATATGTATCACAAGTAGATGACCATATGTCGGAATTCCTTAATGTTATAGTAACATAAAAATTTGGTGTTAGGACTTTGTATTCAGAATGATTAAATACTCGCACGTATTTTAGCTTTTGTTTGATATTTGTGCTAAAAAGCAAGATAAGTAGAGTTTGAAATGATTATAAGATATCCTTATTTCGGAATCCCTTAAGGTCAGAGGCCTGAAATGTGGTGTTTAGACTCTTCATTTTAAACAATTAAAAACGTGTTTCATAGTGTTCTTCTATTAAATATTTATCCTAGAACGGAAGGAAAGAAATTTGAAGAAAACTGAGTGGTAGCTGGAATTATTATAATAAGATTTTCATATCTCAGAATTCCTTAAGATTAGAGACGTAAATATTGTTGTCTGGACTTTCCATCTATTGTGTTTCAATATTTGTAGATGTTTTTAACTAAAACGGAAGAATAAAGGAAGAGGGAGTTTCCCTAAAATATCCATACGAAATGTTCAAATTTTAGTGCGATACTTCGAGTTCAGACAAATTCAATGAAAAATGCAGAAGAAATAACGAAAAAAAATATTACCCATAGTAATACGTGTAGGCGGAGGGGGGGGGAGACATTTGCTAGTAATGCAATGAAAGTGTATCTATTTTGAACTCTCACCATTCAGCTTTCATGAGAGAGAGATCAAAATGTATACAGTAAACTAGTTGTATCGTTCATTCCAGGTGCGCTTTGATCATCTACGTTTGCATATTTCCACTCACATTGTAATGGCTTGCTTTTTTTTCTATTGGAATTTAACATTTCTTTTATTACCGTGGAGGCAAAATGAGACTGTACCTAGTGGAATTGAAACCATTACACAGGATGTATCAAAGGTAAGTAATATTCACAGTGAGTAGAACACAAGACATTGCGCGTTAACCATTTAGCCACGCGAAGGAGCACCTTCAATGTCGTGGGATATAGGAGGTTTTATTTTGCGTTATTTTGCAGCACCGAGATTATGAAGGATAAAATCAAGACCAGGGATTGAGCCCAGTGTATTTGTAGAAATCATATTACAGTCGGCTACAAAAGTTCTTTCCATTTGATAATTTTTTTTTGGGGGGGGGATAACAGTGGTATGGCTGGAACGTACAACGGTGGTATGACTGGAACGTACAGAAAATTAAATTCTGTTTAATTTACTGAAAACTGCACTGAAATTGTCCCCCCCCCCATTCTGAAGTTATTTACGAAACAAATTTCATCAAACGGAAATAACTTTTGTCGCTGATTGTTCAAGATCAAGTTTCACATTATAGGTCGTGCCCCACCACACCATCTCGCCTTTAAAAAAATTATATTAGTAAGACAACGGCATCCCGCCCGGATTTCAATGTCTTAGTTTTCGAAGGGTTAGAATAGAACGAGGACGGTTAAAGAAAAGTTAGTACATTGGAGGATAAACAAGTTTCTCTGTTTTATTTGTGAAGAACTATTGCACGGTGCATTTTAAGATATTGAGAAAATATAAATTCAAATTTAAAATTTACGAGTTAAGTTCATTGAATGGAACTACTACAACAAAATTAGGTCACGATAATTAATTTGCAATGATAATTCATATAGTCATTAAGCTTTTTTTTATCTTTCTGTCTTTCTTTATAGAGTTAGTAATGATCTATTAAGTTTCTCAGCTGATCGTAAATTTGGTATTCTTCCTTTGGTTTAGACAGGTTAGGGCGTGTAGTTGCCAAAGTAATCGAGAGAAGGAACGTTCATTTCAACAGAGAAATTGTCTGTTGACTGTGACGTTACTTTCCAGCAAAATCTTTACTCGTCGTTGTTCTCTCCAATTTAAAGTTTTATGAATAACAGTTAAATTTGCAAAGGAGAAATCATTATATAACGACCTTTTTTTAATTCTGAATACAGTTGTACACAAACATTGTAGGGAAGTAGCATGAAGATACCTTTACATATGCAGACAAAAATTCAAGTACATTAAAATTAAGTACCTTTAGGCTTAATTTTAAGCTTTAGGTACATACGTGGATTTTCACGGCTGACAAAATATCGATATTTCACAAATCTTTGTTGTTACACGTACATGTTACATTTAAGAACTAGTCAACAAAGTTAATTTTCAAAGTTGTACAATTTGTTACCTGAAATTGTACTTCGGAAGAGAATGTTCACGAGATATTGCAAAATTTATTTCAATACAATTTGGATTGACTATATATATATATATATATATATATATATATATATATATATATATATATATATATATATATAGATAGATAGATAGATAGATAGATAGATAGATAGATAGATATAGATAGATATAGATATATACAGGGTGTTAATGAACTATATGGACAAACTGTAAGAGGTCATTCTCACATAAAAATAAGAGAGAAAGTTTATATGGACCTATGGCGAAAAGTGCATAGTTTCAGAGCTAGGACTGTCCAAAATCGCGAAAAAGTTCAATTTTAATAGGCCCTATTTCGAATTCCAGAAACTGTGGATGGTGGTTCTTAACAGCGTAAAGGAAACCACGCATACACAATCCAAAAGTGCATATTTTGTCAATTTTTAATAGGTATACAGTGTATTCCCTACAGAGTGTAATTCTCAGATGCTGTCAATAGAGTTTTCGGATATACGCTGATTACAAGAGGGTCCAAAGTAGGCAGGAGGTAAGCCTTGACAACAATGGACATCCAATACTTCGGAGGGAAGGCAGCTCCATGTTTTTTTTTATGTTCGGAATAACGTATCATGATATGTATTTCACGGTATATTTCACGTTTTCTTCACTTCTAAGCGTGAAAGAAAACATCACAGCATGCGTTTTCCCGAGTACAAGAGACCGTTCTGCTGACGATCCTTAACACTTCCGACATCGCGCCAAAGGATTCCGTGTTTACTACTGTCAAAGCTTATCGTTTGGGCCAATTATAAAGTCAGAGCATTTCCCAAAATTCGGTTGATGGCATGTCTGGGAATTTCCCCCTACACGGAATACTCTGTACACCCATGCGAGACTTCCTTTACGCTGATAAGGACCACCATCTACAGTCTCTTGTCAAACAGGGCCTCTTGAAATTTGGCTTTTTCGCGATTTTGGACAGACCTAGGTCTGAAACTATGCACTTTTCGCCATAGGTATATATGAACTTTTTCTCTTATTTTTATGTGAGGAATCACCTCTTACAGTTTGTTGGTATACTTCATTAACACCCTGTGTATATATATATATATATATATATACATATATATATATATATATATATATATATATATATATATATATATATATATATATATATATATATACATGAGCCGTATTTAAAAATTGGAGAAAAATTCCCTTCGAAAGTAAACCATGCATTTAGATATTTTATTTAAAAAAATCTTATGCCATATTGTAAAGCTATTTGTACCAACATTAATTCATTTCTGATTTTTGCGGATTAATTCAGCAGCATTCATAATGCGAACTTGCAGTTAATCCTTTCTATTCACCCTTTCCCGGTAAATCTCCTGTTTCATCTATCCCATAAACAGAAATTTAGAGGAAGGAAGTTAGGAGAACGAGGTGACCAAGTAACCAGACTACCACGAGCAATCCATCGATTATGGTAGATATTCAGATATTCGAAGATCAACCGACTGGCATAAGGCAATGTTCCGTCATGCTGCAAGATAATGTTTCGCCTAAGATTAGAATAAGATGCCAAAAGCTCAGAAATCTTATCCTAATCTTAGGCAAAACATTCAGTACGTCACATATCAGGAATGAAGGTCCTTTGGTGATCACACTATCTGAGGAAATGGAAGGAAGAAAGAATTGGGAAAGAAAGCAAGAGGTCTGGGACTTGTATGTTTGGTACAATCCCGTCATTTGCCTGGCGTGAATGAGGAAAACCTCACTCAGGATGACTGGTCTGAAAAACAATACACCTTTTCGAACAAGTGTCCCCACTGGGAATCAAACCCGGGACTGATCGGAACAAAGACGAGAGTGTTAACAACGATGTTTTTCTCCTTGGATGATGCAAAGGAACATCATCTAATTGATCCGTTAAATCATTTTGCAGCAGATGAAAGTACCACTGTGCATTCATGTGTTCATGAGAGATAGGATGGCCAACAAGAATGTAATAAATCATGCTACACCACACGTTTATGGTAAATCTGTCTTTGTATCCTGTAACAAAGGTTGTCTTATAGATTCCCCGATTGCATCTATTATTATGTCTATTACATCTATTACAACTGTACAAGTGAAGGTAGGCTTATCAGTGAATAGAATGTATGCCACCCATGAAACTGAGGTGCTGTGCCCATTAGTAGTGAAATGGATACAAATTGTTCTCGTGGAGTGTCAGTCACACGGGTACGTGGTCTGGTGCTTGTAATGGGGCTTCGTTGCACCGTGGTAATTATTTCCATCCTGTTCATTCACAGACTTCTGGAAACTGTCTTCTTTAGTCTTCAACAATCACATGAGTATATTCATTACAAAACCTGTAGACAAACGCTATATTTACATAGATCTCATTCTTGTGTGCAGATGACATTTTACGGTAACTGCGTGTGAAATGCTTCGGAAACAACTCAGATAACTTAAGTACACAAACATGCTCGTGTTCCAGATGGAAACTCTCACTACACTGTAGGTGTAAGGCATGGATAACGATGTTACATGTGCTGCCACCTGTTGGCAAACTTAAGAACTTCATATGGAACATTTCTAATCGACAATTATTTTAACAGGTGTGAACCTCGGAACTACTGTTCAGTAATTGTCACGGAATGTGATGGTTTATCTCCTAGCTCCTTTATACTTCAATAAATTATTTTCTTCCAAAACATGAAGTGCATGGATCTTGTTGACAGCGTTTATATTTCTGTCCATATCTCAGTTATCGTTCCAAATTGGATCCATGTTCATATGAACTTTTCTTTCTTAGAATTATCGCTACTACCATTTCCCAAAGAATTTCCATTCTCTCCCGGGACACCCTGTGTAAGACGAGATGTAAAGTGGGATACGAACCACTGTAGTGTGATTGAATCTTTCCCTCCGGTAATCAAACCCGGGATCTCGTGAACCGAATGCATGTAGTCTAGCCACTACTGTAGGTAGGAGGGCAGCAGTCAGTCTTAACACTTTGTAAGCTAAAAGAAAACGGATGCTAAAAATGAATGATGTTTAAATACAATGTGAACGGAAATGAGCTAATGTGAGCAAACACAGGAGTCCGAACTAAACACATTCTGGAATCAAATGAAGAAGAGAAATAATTGAATTATAAGAGATTGCTCTAGAGTTGATCAACAGTACTTACCCAAATGATGATTTAATTGTTTAACAATTTCTTGCCATCCTTTGTCAAGTGGGACTCAATATCTACTTCTGTCCCTATCAATCCGATTTCTAGTCACGCTCGACATACTTTTCGCCGTTGATTTCATTCAATGTCGATGATATTACTTGAT
This sequence comes from Thermobia domestica, assembly GCF_964235325.1. Classification (NCBI taxonomy): domain Eukaryota; kingdom Metazoa; phylum Arthropoda; class Insecta; order Zygentoma; family Lepismatidae; genus Thermobia; species Thermobia domestica. Next base: position 187,503,463 of record NC_137464.1, read on the forward strand.
ATTTTTTGTTACTACATCTAGTGGACAATCTTTAAACAATGATTTTCACTCCTGTTTTAATAGATGGCGCTATTGTAGTAGGTTCTAACTTGGAAAACCTATTATTATATATACGACACTCTGTAATTAAGCAGATTATTTCAGATCAGTTCAGACAAATCCGAAAAATATGAAAGAACTGCAAAGAACTAAAGAACATGAACGCTTAGTTTTAGAGTATACTAGTAGAAGTACCATTATTTGCACACAGCTCAGTGGTAGAGCTCTAATCACTGACGCATGGGGTCCCTCTTTCTATTCCAGCTCCTGCCAGGTAAGGTCACAGTGGGCAAATATCGTCTGCGTGGGTTTCTTCGCAATTCCTCCATTTCCTCCGAATTTTGTCATTCCACATCACCATCTCCCTGAGACTCAGTGCATAAACTTGGGAAGCTAAAACTAAAGCAATAAAAACAAACGTAGGTATGAATTTGTGTACGGAAAAAGCATACAAACTGAAAAACAAACAAAATTTTCACTTTTATCTTTAACATTACCAGGTTTGGAAAAAGTCAAAGAGAGAAAGAGAGAGAGAGAGAGATTGTTGATTGAGTTGAATTTCTAGGTGTATTTTAGAGAAATACTTACGTACACTGTAGAAGTTAAACAAAATGCAGTAAACTTTTGGAATTTCAGTCAGTTTCTGTCTCCAACGAATAAAACAGAAGTTCATTTAAGAAAAAAGTATAGGGGCAAAAAGTTAATATCAACATTTTCCTCGTTCATCCTACCACTAAAGAAGCTGCCAAAGAGAGACGGAGAGAGCACTTAACCCCTGCAAGAAGATCCAATAACACATGAATACAGAGAAAGAGGGAGAGAGAGAGAGGGAAGAACAAAATATTCAATTCTAGCTACCCGAGGAACGGAAGTTTTTCCTTGTTGAAAATTTCTCTCGAATATTCGACGATAGGTATCTTCCTGCAAGGCATTTTGGAGTTAAAGCAACATTTATCGGGTGCCACACAGAGAGGAACGCTGGGTGCTAGGTAAAACAAATGAGAATAAGAAGCACATTGGAACAAGAAAGTAATAATTTCCCTAAAACGAATTTTGCATGGTAGAAATATCAAACACGTCCCTTAGAGGCAAATGAGCAGCACAAATAAAATGAAGCAATGGATGAAGAGAAATTTAGGCCAACCGTGTTCAAAGAGCAAGGTTTAGTGAAAATTTATTGTTATTATTGTTATTGCGTTCAAAATTACTTTAAAACTTTCAACGTCAATTAAAAAAGTTTCAAAATAAACTGTAATCATGAAGCAATAAAGCTAATAAGCTATAAAACTTTGTTTTTATGTACTACATTATTACTAAAGATGCACTGAAATTGTTTGAACTCTAGAGATATAGACTAATATGCTAATTTTGGGAACTTCCTAGTATCAGAAATATATTATAAATAGAATCACTTTCATTTTGTGATCTATGTTTGTACACAAGGTACAAACTAGTACGTAGATATTATTTGTCTTAACGTTATACAGGATAGTCCAAAAGTATGGAAACATCCAAATAAAAGGCAGAATTTTAAAAGTATTGCAAAAGTAACATCATAGGTTAGCAGTACAGATGAACTTTTAGGGCACGTGATGTCAATGTCGATGTGATGTCTGTCATTTTGAGTCCGCTTTCATTTTCTTAAATGAAACCCATATGTTGTGATACCCTGTTCTCATCTGCAATTATGTCACGAATTTAATGCTCCGTGTTTCTTTTTGCTTTATCACTTACCATAACGAAATTATGGCTGCTTTTTGGTTTCCGACAACGTCAGGCACATATCACACATTTTCTCGACTAAAGAATGTGTTCGATGTGTTGTCTATTCCGTTGAATTGTCAGAGTCAATATTTTTTTCTGAATGAACAATTTATATTATTTTCCCATGTAACATTTAAACTACTAAATAAAATTCGACGAAATTTTGCAACATGCAAATATCGACAGGAAGTACATTGATTGACATAATACGCAGTACTATCTGATTATTAAAACTGCTTAACAACATATATTCTTTTAAAAACACTACTTCAGTTTTTTTTTTTTTTTTTACGTATTTCACACCTACATGTGAAACGAAAACTTCCGTGTAACACCATATTTATAATCAGGGCCGTGCCGTGGGGGGCGAGCGGGGCGACGGCCCCGGGCGCCGAAGTAAGGGGGCGAAAATTTCGGGAGGAAAAAGGAAAAAAGATAGGAAAAATTGCTTGGAATATATGTATGGTGGCGCCGTCGTATACTGTCGCCCCGGGCGCTGATTTTCCACGGCACGGCCCTGCTTATAATTCAGTATTAAAAAAATAAGGAGGCTAAGAAAAGTGAAATCTTTAAGTTTAACGTCGCACGATTATACCTTCTTGACTAAAAGAGATGGATTTAGGCAAGTGAATGATGATGGAATAATTGGTGGCATGAGAAAGTGGGAGGAAACGGGAGTACCCCGAGAAAACCGACGGATACGATGTTGTCCACCACAAACTTACTTGGCCGAAGATCGTACCAGGGACCTCGATCGATCGAAGTTTTCTCGGGGTATTCCCGTTTCCTTCCACATTCTCATTCGACTAATTATTTCATCATCATGATCATCAACAACAACACATTCATTTTCTTTAATCGTCCGTCTCCCTTTGCCTAACGGGCATAACTGAAAGATTTCATGAAGATTTATTTTATTAATGTTCACTATATCTCTAAAACGGATTGAGATATCAAATTGTTGTAAACTGTGTCATGATCTTTATGTTCACTGTAAACTATTTACGTCACTGAATGTGATACTTATCCTAGCACTTTTTTTCGAAATAAATTCTTTAAAGGAAGTAAAACTATGAAATGAAATGAAATCTTTAAGTTGTACGTCCCACTGTTATGCCGGTTAGGCTAAAGGAGACGGTGATGATGAGAGATGAGTGAAATGGTGGAATGAAGAAAGTGGGAGGAAACGGGAGAACCCCGAGAAAACCCACGAGCACGGTGTTTGTCCACCACAAAGTTCACTTGGCGGGGGCTGGGATCGAACCCGGGACCCCCAGGCACCAGAGGTGAACGCTCTACCACTGAGCCACCGCGGCCCCAAAGTAAAACTATGATGATGGTGCCTAAAATGATGATGACTATGATGATGAATATTGGAATAACTCATGAAGTGCAAACAAACGTTCTAATACTCAATATTTTAAAATTTTAAAAAAAAATCGTTGTAAAGATCGTTAGTTTCGTGGCAAAAGAGTTACCAGTTGATTCCACAATTTTAGTCTTTCCTTAAACCAGTGCATTTTTCCAAAAGAAAGAAAGTGAAAAAAGTGAACGTAAAACAATGTTCATTTTTTTATTTTTACTTTACTTCCCTACCAAAGTATAGTTTCGACTAACAATCAATACAGAAATGTTACTAACAATCCACGGAGAGATGCTCTTTCCGGATGAAAATACATAACAACAGTCTAGCTCTATTTCTTTCTTTTTTTTTTTTTTTTAAAGGTTTTTGTTGCTCAAATGAACTTTTATTATTTTCCTATCTTTTTTACTCCTACTAGGAACGGGAAGGGACATATGTGTATGTGGTAAATCATGGTGCAGTGGACAAAAATCGAAATATGGTGGGAACGGCGATGTGCAATGAGACCACAAAAGACTTGTGGAGACGAGACGAAAAGGGTGGGAGGATAAAATACGACGGGTATTAGCAATGCAGTGACTTCTTTTTTTATTATTATTTTTTTTTCCTCAATACTGCAGCATGAATATTTAGGTCTGGGTTGTGCAAACAAGCATTTTCAGTTTGTCCTTGATTCGATTGATTTCTTAGTCTGATATCGCATTTTAATAATAATAATAGTAATAATAATAATAATAATAACAATAGTTTATTTGTAGTACCAGGAACATCAAACAACCAAACATAGATTATTTATTATTATTACTATTTATTGTTTCAACCCTTAAGTTCGTCTACAAATTGTCTACACGCTAGCAATGTATGATAAAATGGCGTCATAAAGCAGGCACCCCAGCTAATGAAAACTACTTCCCTGGCTGTGACTATTAGGAGTGAATCTGGCAGACTGAGACGTCTTGATTTTATAATAAAAATTATTGTATTTTTGTTTAACGTCCCACGGTTAGGTTAAACGAAACGAATGATTAATGAAAGTGAGTGATTGTGAAATTACTGTAGCTAGGTAATTTTTCGTGCTCCCCCACTGGGAATCCACCCTGGAACCAAGTACACCGAAGTCAAATGTATTAGTCACTAGACTAGCGGAAAGGGTCTGTTATAATTTAACTGGGCAATTATAAACTTTTATTCTTGTTGTACTTTTATTTCAAAATTTAATACTGTTTGTCAAAAAGAAGACGAACAAAGAAGAAAAAGATTACTATACGTAATTTCATTTTAGAAAATCCATTGTAAAATGTCAAGAACTATCATACAGAGTCTGCCAGAAAAAATTAATGTGTACACTGTTTTTTAAAAAAATCTATTCATGATATTTCTTAATTACTTTTAATTATTGTTCAAACATGTGTTACAAACTTTCAAGTAAGCATACGGTATGTTTGCATTAGATGTTCAAAATGTTGGCCGACAGAACGACGGGTCAATCTAACAGAACAATGAGAGATCGCTGCGGCTATATACAGCGGTCAATGTATCAATGGAGACAGATGCACATGCATATGCACAATCAAACTTGTCAACAATGCATTTGATTGTTAGGCGAGTTGGTGGTTCAGTACCAAAATTCCCTCTTCACTGACGCAGCACTTCGATGGCATTCCGAAACCTGATAAAACACTTCAAGACGTACTCACGTTGCTCGAACGTCAGGCGTGCTCCTGCCATTTTCTTATCTCACTAACCGTGCTGACAGTACCGACATCTGTTGAGTGAAAAACCGTACTACAACATAATTTAAACTGAAAGCAATTTATAACGCCGGCATCTGTTGGGCGAAAAACAATACTACAACATACTTAAATTTCAGAACAATTGTCAATGCCAGTATCCTGATGCAGGATGACAAAAGAGTATGTATACATTTATATATATATATATATATATATATATATATATATATATATATATATATATATATATTGGCAGACTCTGTATAATCTCGTCTGTGAATTCGTCGTTTTATGTGCTGAAGACAGCTTAACTTCCATAATTAACTTCCTTATTATGTAAATCTTGCATTGATAGATTTCATCGTCTAAACCGAATTCCAATTTATACATTAACCCAGATTTCTGGGTCAATCTTTCGAGCCCGTGGCTCTACGTCATAACCTTGGACACTTTGAGTAATAACCTCAGCAAAAAATATTAGTATAACTCGCTAAGATATTTCCGAAATGTTATGATGAATAACCAGGTTTTATATCCTTAGCTGTCTTGATGTTGCTCCGAAAGTAAAATTATAGTTAATTTTAACATCCGAACATCGTCATCAATGTCTGTGAAAGTTCGGAAGACTGACAGTTACTATCAAATAGCATCCATCTTTGTGGACTTCTACTAGATCAAGTACTTGTGCTGAGATTGTGCTCTAAAGTGATCAATTAACAGGATAATCACTCAATTGGAAATAAGCAGGTATGTGCTTAATTGAGATCTGTCAACTGCTATAAATGTCACACCACATAAACAGTTCGCAGACACTACATAGCAACAAGCAATTAGAATCATAAAACTATTTACACATTGAGGCTTGTAAATTTTTTCATGCCTAGAATTATCAGGTTTTTAATTCATTTCATAAAGCTCTACTATCAGGAGTATGGTAGAGAGATTGGTTATGTTTAGGTTAGTAAAAACCTCTCGCAACGTACCCCGAATAAGATTTCATGGATAAAAAGAAAACGTAACAATAATAAGGATTATAATTATAATAATAATAATAATTATTAGTAGTAGTAGTAGTTAGAAAAGGGTCCATGGTAGCCAAACAGGGACTCTATCATCTTTTCCTTTCTTTGTATTCCTTACATGGTAGGTTGGGCCGACAGATCTTTGGTTTTTTGATCTTAATACAGGTGAAAAACTGAATTTAGTGTTGTTACTTTTGTTATCGATTTTAGTTCTCATACGGGGACACAGTGGATCAGTCGGACAGCGTTTAACTTTGAAGTGTGGGGATCCTGGTTTTATTTTCGGTCAAGTAAGTTTGTGGCAGATAACGTCATGTCCGTGTGTTTTTCTCGGGTTACGCCCGTTTCCTCCCACATCATCATTTCATCAATTCTTCCATTATCATTTGCTTGCTTTAATCATCAATCTCTCAGCCCAAAAGGGCATAATTGTGACCAGGAGTAAAAGTAGATTTTAAAAGGTAGGGGGACGGATGACGTCTCGCCGTCCCCCTTGCCTATCTTTCCCCATTGTAATTTTTTTTTTTTTTTTTTAGAAACCGAAGGACACCATAGATATTACCTGGAAGTGGGAGGACGACGCCCCCCGCGTTTTCCCGCACTTTTACCCCTCATTGTGACACGTTAAACTAAAGGAAGAAATATTAGTTCTCGTACTAAAGCCAGTAGTGGAGTGTATGTATGCATATGCTATATGATTTCAGATAATTTATTTTAGTTCAAATATACTATTGCTCCTACTTCAGAGAATTGTCCATTTTGTAGCGAGTCTATTAAAGTATTGGTTACAAAAGAATCACGGAAGGCAAAAATCTATAAAAGTGTAAGAAATGTGTAATTAAATGTCACTTCAACGATGACGAATCTCATTCCAAAACGATAGTAGGTCTTTTCAATTGTTTGAATTTTTCTGAGACTGCATTAAAGTAAATGGAATTTCTGAATCTAATAGATCAGAGGATAGAAATACATGTTTTACATCTTTGCATGAAGGAAATTATAGTAATATTCCAGGTGAGTTATGTAGTTATTTTTCGAAAAACTTTGAATTATTTGAAGAGTGTTTAAATGTACTTGAAGCTTTGAAAGAAGAAATTCCTCAATTAAAATTTCAGAATAAGGAACTTCAGAATCTGCCTAATGAAAAAAAAAATTACGTAAGTGATTAGAGCAGAAGCTACTTTTTGATCCAAATAAAAATTTGTATATTGCTTATATCATAATTCTGAGTGAATTGTGAACTTAAATATTCGTTTTAATGAAGACGATCAAGAAGTTATTATGTATGATAACAATATAGAGTAATGGGCCCAAGTTAATACAAGAAACAAATCATTGTCATTATTTGTATTCTGTCATTGTTGGCAGGTCACTTGCCGCAACTGGGAAGTGTCCATGCTCCACGGTCTTTCGTTGATCTCTTTGTCTTCACTTAAGATTTTTCTGTTTTGATATCATCCATCAACTGTAGAATCCTTCACCCCTCTTTCTTTTTCCAAACTACCATTCCCTCTAGCACGTCCCTCATAATACAGTTCTTTATTTGTCAATATCGCAACCAGCTTCTCTTCCACTTCTTAATATCTGGTTCTTTTCTTGGGGCCCCGATGGCTCAGTGCTAGAGCGCTTACCGCTGGTGCGTGGGATATCAGCTCGCACCAAGTGGACTTTATGGTGGGCAAACACCAAGTGTGTGGATTTTCTCGGGATTTTAACGTTTGTTCCTACTTGGTTCATTCCATCATTGCATTAATATCTCATTATCACTATGTTTCTCATCATCACGACCTGCTTTTGCCTAGTCGGCATAAGCGTGGCACGTAACACTGAAAGATTTCGTTTCGTTTTTGTTCTTTTCTTCGCCATCATTTCTAACACCCTCATTTGTTTTCTGCTCAACCCAACTATTTCTCTCCGTTTTTCTCCACACCTACATTCCAGAAACAAAAAGGTAATAATAGAAAACCAAACATTAAGAGTGGCAAGTAACACAAAAAATTATAGAAAAAAATGAAATGTTTGAGTTTTACGTCCCACGTTTATATCGGTTAGGCTAAAGGAGATGGTGATAATGAGTAGTGAATGAAATGGTGGAATGAAGAAAGTAGGAGGAAACGGGAGAACCCCGAGAAAACAAACGCACACGGTGTTTGTCCACCACAAAGTTCACTTGGCGGGAGCAGGGTGTGAACCCAAAATCCCTAGCACCAGAGGTGAACGCTCTACCACTGAGCCACCGCGGCCCCAAGAAATCATAGAATTAGTGCCAATGTACGTATATGAAAGTCAGCAACCGTTCTTTATGATTTCACACAATTATACAGAGCACAGTTCCGGTTATTTTAAAATATAATGGATTACAAAATTTATCTACCATGTTTGCTTTAATGATTACTACGAAACATCGCAACACCATGTCAATATCAAACAAGTAAGTGGTTGATCTAATTTTGATACTTGCTTTGTCGGCTAAATATTCTTTTTTTAAAAAAATGAAATTATATTTTATCCTCCTGTGAAGTTGTAATACAATGTCAACAACAAGACAAAAAGTCTCTTTTCCTTAATTTTATTTATCTTCAAAAGTACTCAATGACTCTTCATTCTTATTCTCATTCTTTATCCTTCATTTATATATATATATTTCTACTCTTCTCTAACTAATTCTTCATTTTGCCACTCTTTTGACATTTTCCTGAAGGTGATGACAGACAAAGGGAAAGAAAGAAAAAAAAAGAAAGAAACGCCTTTAATTGATGTTTTGCGTCGCTTAGCAACGTGACGGAGAAAAGAATAGCGAGGAAACTTCAATAACAGAAATACTGGGGGGGGGGGGGAAAGACTATACATTAACACAAACAAAAACTCTATAGAGTATCAACTAATTATTATCATAACCAACAGCGTTACATATAATAATAATCTGGTCTCAATTTAACGCATTTATTTTTGTTAACAAGAGTGTTCCGTAGATTATTATATTTTAGGGAAAACGGGCCAGAGTGATCAGAAAGTAAAAACTCAGATCCTAATAATTCAAGCTCATAAGAAAACTATTTTTTAAGTAAGGTCCGATTGTCAATAACATTGGGGGATCTAGCTCGAGGTCGGGGGGTCTAGCCCCCCAGTTTTTTGAGTGATAAAAATAATTTAAACTATTATTTATATATTTTTGAAAGTTTATTTAAATTAATGACATTCCTATCATAGTTTGGGTTCTGACTGTACCCTATGGTATTACTCCCTCAAATCATTCTTAACTTAAAAGGTACCTTAGGCTCATATTGTATGTGAAGGGCTGGCGGGATAAAAGGGATAAGTCCATCAATTCGCAGAAGAGGTTGCTGGTTGTGGGATGAATGGGACCAGTCCTTCTAAAATCACTAAAAAAAAATTAAAAATAAATTATCAAAGACAAAAGTTATTTGGTTTCAGAGCATTGTTTTTGCTCTCCTGAAAAATTTTTAAAAGTAGACTTATCCCTTTTATCCCGCCAGCCCTTCATATTGTAATATCCTCTGTGTATGACGGCAGTCCATGTGTTTAACAAGAACAACAACGAAGCAAACAACAGATGTAATTCATCAACATGTGTTCGGAAAGGACGAATGTCATTATAAGTTCTACGAGGACTTACGAGAATATGGTATATAAGACGCCACACCACCTTCGAAGGCGTCATTCTGCTCTGACAACGGAACATCTTATATTGATAGTAGCATTGCCCAATCAAACAATGCGCAATCGATAGAGGAGTGAGGAAAAGTGAGAAATTCAAAGTTTTATGGGCCGACACCCAGAAACACAGGAGATACAGAGGAAACAAGGATCTAGAATCATGTGAAGATAGCAATACAAAATATACACTGAGAAAGAAAGAACTTCAAAGTGATTAAAGTAATCAAAATGACATTTACCCAACAGTATAGTAAGCAAACATTGTACCCGCAGACATGCTCAATAACATCATATGTAATGCAGTGTTGCCAACTGAGCACAAAATGAAGTTTTGTTAAATGGCATCGAAAACTAATTATAATATCGTCGAACATAGGTCGAGTGATCCCTCGTTCGAAAGAGCTTGGGAAATTGAACAATTTTTGTAGGAAACAATTTTTGATGTGAGGTACCGTTTTCAAGATGACTCCCCAAAATTTTCCTGTATCACATAAAATTTCCAGTACTTATAAATGGGACCAACTTGAAAATTTAAAAAGGGAATATAGGTCGAGTGATACCTTGTTTGATAGATCGTGGAAAACCAAACAGCTTAATAAAAAAATTGTTTTGATTTCGGGCAAGCCTGTTTCAAAATGGCCGCCGAAAATTTTGTACTAAGCTGTTTGGTATTTCACGAGCTGTTAAAGAAGGTAACACTCGCTCTATGTTGCCATTTGAAAATTCCACGTACATCCCTCCCTCCGAAATGGGGGCAGGGGAACCTCGTGTTTCATCCATATTTTAGGCCGTCTGTATTGCACATTGAATCTTAATACTTTTCTTATTTGATGCATGATTCGCGGGATATTGACTTGTAACATTCAATTTGAACACTGCGCTTTTTATCTGAACGTAGAACCATTTTTGGCGGCCATTTTGAATCAGGCTTGCCCGATATCACAACAAATTTTGTACTAAGCTGTTTGGCTTTTCCACAATCTATCAAGCAAGGTATCACTCGACCTATATTCCCATTTGAAATTTTCAAGTTGGTCCCGCGGCCCCATGATGGGGGCCATGGGGACACCGCAAGAACACCATTCCACGTTGCCTATGGATTTTTCCTTTTTCGTTTCTTGTTTCATAGTTTTCCACTTAGCCGTTTCGAACTTATAAGTACTGGAAATTTTATCTGATACAAGACCATTTTGGGAGCTATCTTAAAAACGGTCGCCCATATCAAAAATTGTTTCCTGCAAAAATGGTTCAATTTTTCAAGCTCTTTCGAATGAGGTATCACTCGACCTATATTCCCATTTGAAAATTTCACGTACACCCCCTCCTCCAAATGGGGCGGGGGAGCCTCATGTTTGACCCTTTTTGTTAATCCCTTCTGTGTTGTACATTGACTCTTAACATTTTTCTTATTTGATGTATAGTTCGCAAGATATTGGCTTGTAACACTTATTTTGACTCACCCTCTCCCTCTCTCTGTCTCTCTTTCTTTCTTTCTCTCTCTCTCTTGCTCACGAGACTCCTGGAATTTCTCGTCTACTTTCGGATATAAAAATGTATTTCTGATCTCGAGTACGACAGTAAGAGTAAAGATAGAATGTACTTTTAGATGTTGTACCCGGTGCGAAAACTTTTTTTTTTTTTTTTTTTTTTTGCATTTTCTTATTCTTTCTACTATGGAGACCAACATTGAAATTCCTATTACATGTATTTCCGGTTTTAATAGTTGGATGAGGGCATAGATTAGAACTCTTCAGCACAGGGACGCCCACAGGATTTTATCTACAGGCTGGGGGGAGCAAAGGCTAATTCCTGGGGAGGAAAAAAGACAAATACATGTATATAGTCGCGAATGATGCACGCATACGTATAATAGATGCAATATTGAAACTGGATAATTAGAAAATGAAATGAAATCTTTGAGTTTTACGTCCCACGGTTATGCCGGTTAGGCTAAAGGAGACGGTGATTATGAGAGATGAGTGAAATGGTGGAATGAAAAAAGTGGGAGGAAACGGGAGAACCCCGAGAAAACCCACGAGCACGGTGTTTGTCCACCACAAAGTTCACTTGGCGGGGGCTGGGATCGAACCCGGGACGCCAAGGACCAGAGGTGAACGCTCTACCACTGAGCCACCGCGCCCCCCATTGGATAATTAGAGTCATGAAATATAATTTTGGGATACTGAATCTACTTCCGAAACGCATTTCTTGTTTCTTTCTTTTTCCTTCTTTCTTCTTTTCCTTTTTCCTACCATTTTTCCTCTATGAAAATCCAATGTGAAATGGTTAACTCTATTGCACCTAGTTTCAGTACCGAAATAAAGTTGGAAGTGAGTGTATTCTTGTAGCGTTAGTACTGACCCACTTTGGTCTATGGATATCGAGGAGGAAAACCTGGGAGGACGTCGTCCCCTCACTTCCTTAAGATATCTATGGCGTACCTCCAGTTTCGATGAAAAATTATAATGGGCAAAAATAGGCAAGGAAACGTCGTGACGTCATTCGTCTCTCTACCTTCTGAAATCCACTTTTACCCTTGTATCCAATATTGAAACCAGATGAAGTAATAGAGTGATAAAGGCCCAAAATGGGATCTAATTCCAGGATGTTGAATCAATTAAAAAATGTCGTTATCCCTTTTGATTTGCCTCTTTAGTGATCAATATTAAAGCCAGAAGTAGTGGTATATTTTTATAATTTGGATTTCAAATGTCAAGTAAAAGCAGATTAAACTGTGAAACATTGAATCCATTTCAAAAATATCGTTTCTCGTTATATATTAAAAGCATTTTTCTGAATGGGGAACAACATTCGAACTGAAAGTTGTAGTAGGGTCTATCGGGTTATCTACTACAGATTCCTTGTTCTGTAATGATCAATATTGAATCAGGAAATGGAAAGTTTCTACCACTAAAGACGGAGATCGTACGTATTGTTAGGATATTGAATTCATACGGAGAAACAATTTCTTATTATCTCTTCGTTCTACAAGGCTTTCAGTGTTTCACGGTAGGATCATTTCAGGTTTTGCTTAGGGAAGGGGAAACTTTCCCACATAAACAGAATTTCAAATTTTTCATTATAAAAGTGTCCCGTAGAGAACGCAACTTTCGAAATGCTCGCCATTTCTGTTCCAGTACGTTGTCAACACTGGACGTTACACGACTTTCATTTGCTGTCTTTGTGGTTACTAATGACGGAGCGCACGATTGTTATATGTTTTCTAGCGCTTCACGACTGCACAACGTGTTGTCATAATGGAAAACTTGTTACAAACGCAATGAATGTTATGCAGAGAGTGTTTTCGCGAACTCAGGTGACGATCATGTGCTAGGTGCTCCGTGACTACACAAAGACAGCAGATGAAAATCGTAGGACAGTAATGGCGAGCATTTCAAAAGTTGTGTTCTTTATGGGATTCCTTTACTATTTTCATACAGATTATCTTAAACTAAAGGGTTTAATTGTTCCCCTGCAGCTTCGAGTGACCTTCGATTTACTTTTGGAACGACCCTCGTATATTACGCCATGAAATGCATTCTACGAAATTTTGGAAAGGAAAGCTTCCTTCTCTTTCGCCCTCAGTGTGTGTTGTGGTTCGTAATGCACATCTGAGAAGCGAGAACGTACATGAGATAGCGTTAGGTACATTGTTGGAGAGAGGTTTTTCTTCTTCTCAGTAATAACCTCTTTCCACTCTTTCCATCGTTTCTTTCAAGATAGCCCACAGTTCTCGTGAACAGTGGTGATTTCAGAAGATTTCCCTTGGGGGAACTTTCAATATACGGTTGATGGGGTGATGAAAGTAGTACTGTGGAATACTGGTAATAACCTACGTTGAGCATTATTGTTGACACTCCCCGCCATGACGGCGGGAAATGATTTGAGAATTAGCTCACCCTCTAAATTCATCACTGCTTCTGAATGGTAAAATGCTCGTTAATTTATCTTAATTTATTTCATTAGAGTTTCTATGTACTTTTGACCACGCGTAGTGCTTTGGCCTATTTTACCATTAAACTTGACAAATTTTGAAAAACAAATTTTGCAAAGTGAAAACTGCAAAGCACAAAGCGAAAACTTGCAAAGACTTTGCAGAAATTTCTGATTTATGTTTCACCACCATTTTCGAACTAAAAAGTTCAAAGCAAGAGTTTGCAAATTTGTGTCACATTTTATAAGGAGAAATTTCGCTCTGCTTGAATGAGTAAGAGCCCTTGTCGTTTACGAAATGTGTCAAGTAGTTAATATATTTATCAAGTGCGGCTGGCATTCCGCGAAAAGTCTATAAAGTTAGAATCACCTTCTACGATTATATGGCTTTATTTAGATATAAAGAATGCTTTTAATTGACAAGTAAATATGTTGAATTTTTGTTGAAACCATTTGGTTTTACTAAGAACAAAATAGAATAAACCCCTTACAGTTCTTCTTTGTCATTATTACTTGGAAATGGTGGTTAAACGCATGATGTGTCAAGAACAACTGATTGCACAACAATGCAAGAAGTGGTTTATACCAGGTATAATTCCCGAGGACTTTGTTCCTCGAAGTTGGCAGATCTCCCGGAATCCGAAACTAGGGTAAATTAGGTCACAATTACATGCCACTATTGGACAGGGCTTGTCCTTTAGAAAATAATGTTTCAGTCCAGTCCACTTACATTTTGATTTTGCCTTCTCTGGATAAAATTTCAGGAAGACAGGCTGAGTACGTGGTGTTGCGAACTCTATTATCAACAACCACCTTCTGTAACATCATGGTGCGTACTCATGTGGTTTGGATCCGAAACTATGTTGTAAGTTCACGTCTCAAATTTCCTTGCACTGTAAAGAATTCTGTTCCATCTCATGTCTTTTCCTTTCATTGGAATTTTCGAAATTTAAAAAAAAAAAAGCATTTTAGAACTACCACACACTATGGTTAAGCTGTATGGCGAAGTTACTGCAAGTGTATTATTATTGCTTTATTTATAGCTCTTCCATCATCATTCACTTGCCCTAATCATCCGTCTCCGTTAACCTAACGGACATAATCGTGGAACATTAAACTAAAAGATTTCATTTATGTTTTTTTTTTTTTTTTAACAGTAGTATACCCTACTCTTAACGGCACAGAATAAAATATTTTTCATTCTATATTTATTCAATTGGGTAAAAAGAGTTAATAGAATTTATATCTTATCAAAATATATGGGGAATCTTGATTAAAGTTACGAGATGCTCATAATAACTTTGGGGAACGAATTAATATTATACGTCAAGGTACAGCTGTATAAATTTTCATTCAAAAACTCATGTCCGCTTCTCTACGAAACGAAAAAAAAATCGTGATTCAAACTCCTATTTCCTACGTTGTTCAACTCTATACAGGGAGTTTTAAAACAACACCGGCAACGTTTGGGAGGGATTCCTGACATTAAGATAAGAGGAAAAGTATAGACCAACCTGGGTGCACAAATGCTTCCTTTCGGAGAAATAGGCTGCCGAAAACATGAAAAAATTGAGTTTAAAGATCCATAGTTCCAAAACATGGGACCTACCGTGATCAGGACAAGACTTCACCTTTGAACTAATATGTACCCTATCCAAATATCCATGTTTCAGAATCCTGCTGTACTTCCGCAACAATTTTTATACAGATAATTGGTAAGTACTTCAAATTATATGCCCGGAGCCAAACTCCCTCTATAAAAATATTTGCGCGAGTACCTTAAACTCAATTTTTTCATGTTTTCGGCAGCCTATTTCTCCGAAAGGAAGCATTTGTGCACCCAGGTTGGTCTATACTTTTCCTCTTATCTTAATGTCAGGAATCCCTCCCAAACGTTGCCGGTGTTGTTTTGAAACTCCCTGTATAGAGTTGAACAACGTAGGAAATAGGAGTTTGAATCACGATTTTTTTTTCGTTTCGTAGAGAAACGGACATGAGTTTTTGAATGAAAATTTATACAGCTGTACCTTGACGTATAATATTAATTCGTTCCCCAAAGTTATTATGAGCATCTCGTAACTTTAATCAAGATTCCCCATATATTATGATAAGATATAAATTCTATTAACTCTTTTTACCCAGTTGAATAAATATAGAACTATGGACCTTTAAAGTTCACTTTTTCATGTTTTCGGCAGCCTATAACTCCGAAAGGAAGCATTTGTGCACCCAGATTGGTCTATACTTTTCGTCTTATCTTGGTGTCATGAATCACCTCCCAAAAGTTGTCGGTGTTGTTTTGAAACACCTGTATATACAACGTCTAGAAAAATTAAATATATTGATTACAGTAGCTTTAGGGGAGTATTTAATAATAATGAATAGAAACAGTACTGAAAATACATAATAATACTAAAAAAACACCAGAACACAAGATTGCAAATCCAAGAAGGTGTCAAATAATGTATCCAGAAACATACAATATATCGCAAGTGGATGCGCAATAATGAACAGAAACTTAGTAATAAAGTGATAAAAATAAAATATCAAAACAAAAGAATAAGATAGAAAATCCAATTGATAACAGAAGTACAAATACCACCTGTAATTCAAGAAAGAAAAAAACATGAAGATACAGAAGAGCGTAATATTGAACTCTTGCAAAATTGTAATGAATTCCTGCAAATCCCAGAATAGAGGTGAAAAAAATAGGTAAACAGTAATATACGTAGGCCTACTTGGATGTTCTGTAATTAAATTACTTTATGCCCTGTTCAGATGAGGAGTGGAGGGAAAATACTAAAAAGAAATAATAATGTGATGGGCGATTGGCTCTGCCAAAAATAAATGTACATATTAGATCCTAGTTACAAAAGATAGGTTTTTATTAAAATTTTGTTTTTTCTGGGAAGGTAGTTTAAAATTTATTACTTCATACTGCTACAAATTAAAAATGGTGTGTTTTGAGAGGATAATAATCATAAAGAATATGATGAAAAGGTTGAATGAATGAGTTACATAATATTTTACCCAGGAAGCTCATAATTATGGAAAATTAAGCAAAGAACCGTCTTCATCCCGGCTTGAGGTAATTTACGATCTAGTTGTATAATATGTACATTAAGCAAATACAGGATGTTGAGTACACGGGAAAACATAGGTTGTTTCCAATTTTACCGTTTTCTGCGTAATTGGTAAAGAAGGGAGTGGGTAAAACTAGGATGTTTATAAGAGGGGATTAATTAGATGTTAGAGTAACTCTCCTTACAAGTGCATTTTGCTTCACTGATCACGGGCTTTGCTAACAATCCCCTGTGTTTGCTCAAACGCGGGGAAGCGAAGAATTAAAAAGACTTCACAAGAGCTGAAGTGTAGCCAACTCTGAAGTAAAGAAGCCCATTCAGCAATTCGTCAATGTTTTATCGTTAAGAGATAGCGCTAAGGACTAAGGTTGAACGTAGTACAGATGCTATTCCTTTCCTATTTAAAAGTAAGTTAAGATAAAAAAAAATCTTTAACAATTCTTTAAATCAAGTGGGCATATTAAAACTGTTTTGTAGGATGAATGCAGAACAATGACAATATCAGTTCTAAATTCTAGGGGGAGCATGATGAAGTGCAGAGGGGTTTAGGGGATGGAGCTATTTCCTTTTAATACCAAAGGGTAGTTATATAGTACTTGATCTATACTAATATACAAATTGTGTAGAAGACAATCATGGAAGACTTAGCAACCCGGGGAACGTCCCTTCTTGTTTTATTATAGTGTCATCAGTAATGCAAAATATTGGCTTTTACCGTTATTGAATAGGCATATAATTAAATGGTTCCATTTGGTGGCTTGTTTTGGAGTTTAGCATACCTTTTCAGAACCGGTGTTGCAGTGACGGATCTAGCAGGTAAAACCTGGGTGGGCCAGCCAGTACCTAGACTATAATACTCATATATAAACTTTCAAAAATATATAAATAATAGCTTAAAATATTTTGTCACTGAAAAACTGGGGGGCTAGGCCCCCCGCCCTGGCCTAGATCCGCTACTGCGGTGTTGGAGGAAAATGGAGAAGATAAAATGGACAGAGAGAGCAACAAACAGACATGTTTTAAAACAGGTAGGAGAGAAGAGAGAAATTCTAGCCAGTATCCTTCGTCTTCTTCTTGTTCACCTCAACCATAGGCTTGTGCGCAACATGGAAATTTTCAAGTTTTTCTCTCCCTCGGGAGAGGAAGGCCAATTCAATTGGACACATCTTGCAAAGAAATTGTCTTCTTCATAGTGCCACGGAAGAAAAGATGGAAAGAAAGCGGGGGATCGGAAAAAGAAGAGCACAAGTAATCGGTGATTTGAAAAATAGAAGAAAATATTAGGAGTTAAAAGAGGAAGCCGAAGATCAAGAAAACTGGAAAAAAAATTTCCAAACCCAAATCAAAAATGAAAAAAAAAAATCATTAGTCTGAAGATCGGCAGAAAGGCAGAATACATAATAATAATAATAATAATAATAATAATAATAATAATAATAATAATAATAATAATAATAATAATAATAATAATAATAATAATAATAATAATAATAGGCATGGATCTGCAGCTTATAACAGAAATTATTTCATTAACTGATTGTCCCATGTTTCCAACTGAGGAGGTTTTATGATAACCGTACTCGCCTTTGATGGGGGAGATCCCGATTTGAATTCCATTGCGAAGGGATCGGGTCAGGTCGCGTCCCACGTTAAATTGTAGGATCACGTCTGATTTTGCTTTGATGCTTAAAGTGACGCAAATTTTCAATCTAACAGACAGAGTTTCCGACTGATGATGTTCTATTACCGTTCCCCAACATTACACTAATCTCAATTAGGTAACAAAAATATCCTAGATTTTTTTGTTGCAGATATGGAATTAATGGAAACAAGTATGCTTATCCGAATATTCATAACTAAGAATAAACTTATTCATTCTTTTATGAACGCTGAGAACTATAATATATCAACCTTTGATAGCAGGGTAAAAGAGAGAAAAAAATAAACTTTTCTTTGGAAACTTATTTCATATAACTTCTTTGAGTTGAAAACTAAAAACGCAACAAGTATAACAAATCAAATCGAAACATTTGGAATAGTTAGATACAAGTTTGGTAACTTTAGGACCAGGAAATAAATTAAAATGCAACAAACGGAGACATGACTTCTAGTCCAACTGATCCAAGAAGTTAATTGAATTTTACATTTGACTTTCAAATTTGAGTCGCCAGCAAGGCAAATCTCAACTTTCAACAGTATTCCCAATAATTGCAATATAATAGCAAACTGCATCTATCATTTATGCGTATGTAGACAGCTCAGCTAATATTTTCACTAGTGTCATTATAATACATCATGAATATAACTCGTAATGGCCAATTCGATACAACATATTATGACCGGTTTGATTATAGTTGATTCAATATATATATAACAATTCGCTTCAATATAGTCGTATATACCATCTATGATATAAGAGATATTAATAAGATAATATTCAAACATATAGTATAAAACATTAATGAAGTAATGGCGAAACAAAGACAATTATTTGATTGATTGAAGTTTCATATCCGTTTTCAACACCGAGATTGTGGAACTTGATCTACTACAGGGTAGCTACAAAGTCCTGTTACCCTTTGGTAAATACTAATGTAAGTTTTCCCGTTGCCCCTTGATAAATGCTAATGTTGGTTTCAGTATGATGAGGCATCTGCCCATTATGCCCTCGCTATACACGAATATTTTACGGAAGTCTTTCCTGGGCGTTAGATTGATCGTGGTAATTCGGATCTGCCCCCACCGCTTGCCTGGCCATCATGAAGCCCAGATCTCACCTCCTGTGATAATACGTTATGGGAGTTCATAAGAGTATCGTTGCACAAAAACGTCACTATACCACTGCCAAACTGACAGAAGCTGTGAAATAAGCTTTCACTCAAATTACACCTGCATTGTTCCGCAAAATATCGCACACAACCTGGTGGCATATTATCCTTTGTCATGAGAATGACGATCGACAAACTGATCCTTTGGACACTTAGTGTTTCCTATCTCAATAAAACTTCTCGAAAGCATGTCGTTCGGTTCTTATGCGTAGTGATTTACGTACGTTTAGTGGTTTATGTTACTTATTTTCAAGAGTAACGGGACTTTGTAGCCACCCTGTAGTATATAATCCGCTAAGGCCTAACCGGTTTTGCACCTGCAACAGCGAACCGAATTCAGGATTACACACTCGTTCTATGACAAGGAAATTGTTCCAACATTGCTCTACTAAAATATGTCGGAAGTGCTGAAGTTTGCGTAAGAATAAGCTTTTATACTTTTATAAGGACCTTTCACAAAAGCGGTTTCTTCGGCGGCATTTTCTCTTCTTCACTTTGTTACACAAGTGCTGAAAGCCAATGTAGTTTTGTTGGCTGTATTGGAGTTCAGTGTTTCTTTCATATCATATAAGAGGTATACCTACAGTTTAAGATGAAATCAGAATCACCGTAACACGCTCAAATTACAAAACTCTTGGACCTTGAATCACAGCCGTAACGCTGTGCATCTGAAGCAGATACACTAGCCATTAGACCGCCAAGAAGGACAGTTTTGTGCAAAGGCGTCATTGTATGCAAATTCCTCTGAAGTTTCATTATCCTCTCCGCTTTAAAACTGGCACACATTAGTTTTGACTTTTTATTCACACCAACCCAATATGTGGACCTCACAATCAGGGCCGAGGGTGGGTGGGTTGTAAGCGCCTGGGCCGAGAATTCCCAGTGTAGTATTGCCGAGAACTCCTCCTAGTGTGTTATGAGAAACAAAGTTTTTTCTGTACTCCTAGATTTAAATATTGAATGTAAGATATACTTTGTAATTTTCTGACTTTCGCTAGAAAAACAATAAAATAATCTTTTCTTTCCTTGCGATTAACACATAAACTTTGCAGTAATTTTATCATAGCATTGGAATACAAAAGTAACTTTTTCAGGTGACTTTTGTAATTATTTGCATTTGCTTCCATTCAATCCTACAATTATACTGTAATTTATGTTCAAAATCAAAATGTACGGTTTGTTAATGTGTAATTCTGCAAGACAATGCTAACGATACGTTGTTCCAAAAGATGCAGTGTTAAGTTCATTATAATGATAACATAAAAATACTAATAAATTAAAATAGAAGTGAGCAAACTTAACTGCATAATGACATATTCATGCTTTATTCAAACACTAAATGGCATTCTCCTGTCTAAATGGCATTTGTGGTGTTGACATTGTAATAGCTGACAGGGCCCCAGCCAAGATTTCAATTCGGAGACACCGGAAAAGGGTGCCTGGGAATACACCCCCCTCCCCCGAGTACACTAGGTAAGGTAGTGTTGCATTGTAATGCTTTTTTAAAAACTGTTTTAGTTTAAACCAATATAGAATAGCCTAAATTTGAATTTTATTAAGATTTTTCTTATTTTAGTGGGGAACCCTTGAGCCTCCTTAATGATTATGTCTCTCATAGTTAATAAACACAGTTGTTGTATGGGGTTAGTACAGAATTGAAGGACTGAAAAGATATTTATTATTGGAGCATTTCTTGGACTGAATAGGAATAATGAAATGATATTGAATTCTACTGAAGTTGTTTCAGTTTGTACCAAAGTGTCATACGGATAAGAAGTAAGTAATAGCAGACCTTGGTCAGTTTTCCAAAATAAAATCTCTTCTCACAGAGGGCTGGAGAGAGTTCCCGTTGAATAATTTTAGACGATGTTTTACATTACCGGTAATTTTAGTTAACCGTGCCCTGATCATTGTTAAAATATCTGAATTGACATTAAATTAAATATTTAAAAAAAAAAAAAAAAACTTTACCAACATAATATGAATTTCTTGAATTTTGTCAATTTGTCGTCCCGGCGCGGCGCTCGGGGCAATCGCTCTGGTCGTTC
Source organism: Thermobia domestica (assembly GCF_964235325.1). Classification (NCBI taxonomy): domain Eukaryota; kingdom Metazoa; phylum Arthropoda; class Insecta; order Zygentoma; family Lepismatidae; genus Thermobia; species Thermobia domestica. The sequence continues at coordinate 187,524,954 of NC_137464.1, forward strand.
AGCCCACGCGACGACCTTGCTCACAATAACACGGAAGATTAGCGTTCTAAAGAATATCTCTCCTTCCCCCGAAAAAGTGAGCGAGTTATACAATTATATGCTTTGTATCTTCTTTTATTTAGCTGCGCAGACCCATTAAAGTGCAATTTAGTCGGATTATTACCTAGGTAGATAGGCACGATGAACTCGCCCTTGATAGAAGTCAAAATTAGCACAAACGTTTACTAATTTTTCTGAGTTAAATATTTACTCTATTACTTTACAACGATAAGTTATGCTTATTCATGGAGAATAAAAACGGCAACAGTACCCAGAGGAAAGCTAGAAAATTATTTAGCAAATATGAACCACTTTTTTTTTTTTTTTTTTTTTTTTTGCACAACACAGAAAAGCTTCATTTTATGCAAATGGAAAACAGATTGAAGGGAAATTTTAAGCGAACATAGACTATCTGTTGGGCTTCAACTAAAACTAGTTTTAATGAGGCTTCGGAACGAATGACAAAAAACTAATGCACAGGAGATAAGAACATTACTGCAATTACGAACATTGGCGATAGATGTAATCTTTACTCGTATGCGGCGAGCACGACATACGAGCCATAAAAGCTAGCCTTCTGTATGCGTTTCTCTCTCTCTCCTTTTTTTTTTTTTTTTTTTTTTTTTTAGAAAGTGCAGATGATTTTTAGTGATAGGATCTTTAACCATTAGCAGAGAACACTTTTTAAATAGCTTAATTTAAAGTAAATTACTCACAAACGCTAATGGTAGACCGGTAACAAGAGTTCATGCGACATCACACATACACATAAAACGAAAATATTATTGCATCACACGGATGCTTAGAGCGAACTTAATCCTACATGTCTGTGAATAGACCCGTCGTACATTTTTTAACTACAGATGATTCACAGTATAATAGAAGCGGGTGCGTCGAAAAATGTATACACATGTTGGACTGTACTTGAAAAGTTATTTTCCAACCTACACGGTTTAAGATTCTGAGAAAAATAAGGTCTCAGTGCAATTTAAAAAATTAGTGTACTTTCTGGTCAAACTGAATGTTCTAAATTGTGGTTAAATAAATATTCAAAATTATCCCTTCAGCGTCGATACACTTTTGAATGCGAATCACGACTGCTTCTGAACTTTGCAGCTGTTCAATGAGATTCCTTCATACACTACATACACACTGAATCTAATCCCAAAGTTAGTCCAGGTTACGTGGTTTACGACAGTATACCCCATATTTTACTATGCCCCATAATTAAAAATCAAGCAGGTTGTGTTAAAGATAATAAAGGAGAAAACTATCCCATCAGATGAAGTCAGAAAGGTAGAACGACATCTAAGCAGGTATTGTGTTCTTAGAAACGTAATAGAACGTACGGTGAAAGGAAAAAGAAGATAAGTACAAGGTTTACAATTGATGGACAGCTTAAAGCTAAATATCTATTGTTACGGGGAAGATAAAGAGATTGCCTGTGGACAGCAGTGTATGAACGCTTCTGATTTTTACAGGTGAACTACGTAACGGCAGAATATCTTTGTTAATCGTATTCTCATAAATTTACTCCCCTAACGCATGACAGATTTTTAAGGTGCATCACTAGGTGTTCTCAGTGCTATGCTAAAAGCTACTTAAATAGTGTGGCGTTGCCAGATAGTGTCTAGTGTTTACTGATGCCAGATAGTAAAGGGAGTAATCATGGAATTCTGCTTAGATACTTACTAGAGAAATTAGTTTTCGACCCTTACCGCAATTCCGCTTCTCGAACAGAAACGCTAGAATCCAGGAATTTTCTTATTGTGACTACTACAGTAGAGGTACAAATTTGGCAACAACGCATTATGGCGTTCTGCGCAAGTTTCGCCTCAAAATCTATATCCTTAAATGTAAATTAATATTTAAATAAAATATGAAACATAACACGAAAAACGGTCAAACAGTATATCTATTTCGTAATAAGATCGTTACTTTAAAATACTTTACCCATACAAATAAACATTTCGTAAAACTGAGCACTTCTAGAAAGGTCTTACAGCAAGTACCATCTTGTGTGCTCATTCTAAAACGAATCAAATATATTCTTTTATTTGTTACATTTTTGGATATCAGGAAACACAACCAAATGAATCAGTGTCTTGTGCTGTAGCTGAAACATTACTCTATCTTATAGTACAATATTTATAATGTGTAACGTTTCATTGCGTAGTAGTTAAGGCAGTGAGCTAAAATATGTACTAACTTCCGGGTAGTGATCCACCTTGAGGGATGAATGAGAAAGTTCAAAGAAAATATTCGAAACGTTGCATAACAAATAATCTTCACGAAAATTATCAAACCAATGCGGAAGTTTTGTAAAAAGAAGAACTAGATGAACAAATTTCAAGGAGTGATAACTACGTACATTTATCTTTCCACATAACCCCTGCTACATTTATACATTTATCTAAGCGTTTAATTAGGCCTAATGCCTGAAAGACTTCGTTATAGAAAGATTTATCAGCACACCTGAACTTGCTTCAGTTCGCTTTCACAATAGAAATGTTGATCTTCGATTAATTCTTTTAGGGATCATAGCAGGTGGAAATCACTTGGCAGTCCTATTCAGTGCAAATTTAATCTCTTCTATGTCGGTCAAAAGCATAAATTTGCTTTGGAACCCAGTGAGCATCCAATTATCGGAACAGTAAATGGTCATGAATTATTGGTTTAGTGCACTGAGAAAAAAAAATGTAGGTGGCGTACTTAAAAAGATAGGTTACATGCGTAATTCCTGTAGTTTTTGGACAACGTACAGCAGACGTATAACTGAAAACGCATGTTTTATAATACTTTCTGTATAAGTGTTCCATCTATACGTGCTTTCCGTATGAAACAATGTAGGCGGTTAGGGTCTCACATACAAATGGACGTATATAACATATAGCTGACGAAGTAACAGAAGTATATGCACGTGATATACGGGAAACTGTTAGATGTCAGACATCCTGCAACGGCATGATGTAACATCTACGGGCAGTGCCTATGTAGCATAGCGTACTGATTTCTATAGTAAGCAAGAGGATACTGTGTATTTGTACAATATACCGCTGTCCGGAGAACGGGTTTTCTCAGTGTAGATAGTAGTACTTAACAATTACTTATTGCCTTTTCGGGCATAGAATAACACTACTACATACAAGTAGTGTCTTGCAGTACAGGACCCCTCCCACCAAAACTCTAGGTGCACGCCTGCTTGAAATAGTCCATTTTGTACACAAATTTTAAGCCATCTCTTCCTCTCTTAGGATACGAATCAAAAAGTTCTATATAGCTTACTGACTCTTCGATGAAATCACTTTGAAGTACGCCAAGTTAAAGACGTGGATTTGAGTACCGGACAAACACACTCAAACAAACAATAATTTCTATAAGAAGAAATTAGTTACCATTGAAATAAACTTCATGACGTATAGATAGTAATCTGCAAGTGATATAATTGCGGAAATAAGCAAAAAGACTACTTTTCATCATCATCTACTTTTATGACAGTGGCCTATTTGCTGATTTAGGTGATCTATTTGCAGACTTGAGAAATATGTGGTCTAAATGAGTAAGAAAACCTACCAACATCTGCATTCTCTACAATCTAATGATGCACAGTAGATATAATTGTCTGATGTTAGAAATATATAAGTAATTTTTATCGTCCAGTGATCATGAATTCTAATTATGTGAATATTCCCCTTGTTTCTTCGTTATATGCTTTAGAGCACATTGGCTTAAGATTCTTCTACGTTGTCACCCCATAGAAATAGAGGAAAATGTAACTATTCTGTCTTTTTTATTCCCATGTTGTCGCATAATTTGCTGCGCTTTCATTGTGACCAACGCTTTTAGGTCTTCCTTCATCCCTAAAATGCAGTTATAAAATAGATCTTTACGATATGATTGTAACTAAATCTTGTGATTAGCTTTTAAATGATAATTTATGTCAAAGTGAAAAGAATACTATTAGTATCTAGTTAAAGTTGTTTATTGCTTTATTTTGCAAATATGCAATGTTACTTAATGCTGTGCGAAACCATCACCAATTATCGTTTCCTGTAACAGACTGACAAATGCTATTTCTTGTAGCTGAACATCCCGTATTAATTAGCAATCATCTTGAATCAGAGTACTGTATAAACTACTAGTACATTTACACCGCGGCGTAATTCTGAATCCTTCATCGCATCGTTGAGAATGAAGAATGCGTGGATGGGGTAATAAGTAGAAACAGGCCCGTATCCACGGGGGGTCTAGGGGGGCCGGGCCTCCCCTAAATTTTCGCTGGCCCCCTCTAAATTTTCACGGCAGACTTGCAAATGAACTATAATATGGTGATGAACTATAGTATGGTTGGATTGCCCCCCCCCTAATTTCAGCCGGGCCCCCCTACATTTTTAGGCTGGCTACCGGCCTGAGTAGAAAGTATTTAAACAGGATGTCCCAGAATTTGAGGCACTTATTAGGATAGACTGAGACCCTTCTGTAAAAACTTCTATGTAGCTGTGAAATTGAACACTGGTAATTAGTTGTAGACAAGCTAGATATTCGCAATAAACAAGACCTAATTCTTCGTAGGCTATGATTTATTTATGGAAATAATATAATTCAAGTGCTATTTTCTTATGCTGAAGGAGTGAATTGATTTCGAACTTGGTATGATATAGAATGCACATTGAAATAAAAGATTCACTCACTATTAAAATTTACCTAAAGTCAGTGATTGACAACTGAGCTTGTACTCTTAAGGCAACTGAGGCGCATAACATTTATATTTTCTCCAAGGAGCATGTTTGCGCCAATTACAAAAAAAAAAAAAAAAAAAAAAAAAAAAGTCATTGATATAATACAATTGATACAGAGAAAGCATTTGAATTAAAATTTCCGTTTTAAATAATATATATAATTACTGTTTATTTCACGTAGAAGCCTTTTCTCTCAGATAACATATGACATTACTTTATTAATACTTCTCCTGACATCTGTGCTTAATATCAAACCTCGAAACTATTTATTCAATCTTTTCAACGTTGAATTCGGTCAACTGGTATCGCTACAGAAATTGTAAACCGGTTGAATCAAAACTACAAGTGAAATACGAAGAATCGTTTTTTTAAAAAAAAAAAAAAAAAAAAACATCTTTCGTTTGATTTTTTCTGTCCAAGACTGATTTTTAATTGATATGTAAACAGCATTTATTATTTCGTTTCTTTACAAGTCTGATATTTGACTATTTAAACAACATTCATCAACTTTTATTATGTTCAAGGTATTTATTAAAGCTTGCTCAACTTAATATTTTACACTCTTATATACCAGATTAAGGTCTTCCATATGCCAAGTTTGATTCCAATCGGATGAGTTCAGTGTATGATTATTTGTTTTCGAAAATAGGATTCAATACTTTTACGGGCCATAGCTTGGGAACTGAATGCCCGTACACATATCTTACACGTTTGTGTACTGGGTCAAAGTTCACCATCATAACAAGATCCATCCCGATCGGATGAACTCGGTGTATTACATTTCTGTTTTAGAAAATATGACTCAAATTTGACTGCCTATAACTCGGGAACCGAAAGTCTGCCCAGCATAATGGGCCATAAGAACTGAAGCTACCCTGGTGTCGAGATGAATATACAGTAGTTGTTGTCGGGCAATCAGCTAGGTGAATTCTACGTCGCCCAGCGTTTCGAGAACCGACAACATTGTATACAAAACAACCAATCTGGGATTGTCAATCAGAACAGTCAACCAACCAATCACAATTGAGGCCAAAGACTGATGTTAATTGGAGGTCGCCATTGATCATTCAAATTCCCCTCAATTCCTGCTACCACCTATATAATAAAGGCTTCTGGTTTTGGTCTTTCTCAACAAGCAATTTGCACCGAGAGAGACGTAGGAGTGAGACATGATAACGCACATTCCGTCGAAACGAGTAGTGTTATACCACTCTCACAGCAAACGCAGACGTCCCACACCCCTCCACTCACTCATTCAGTTCAGTTTTACTCATCACTCACTCAATCACTAACATACATCATGCGTAGAACACGCTCAAGGAACAATAGGGAGCCTAATCCCTTTGAAGAACGACGTAGGATTGCAAACATTAACCCTGAGGATAAATTTCTGCAAGATAACGTCAACACGGGAGACATTCTTCGGGAGGAACTTGGCAAGAAGTGTTGTATCTTAGGAGGCATAACCCTCAACAAGAAACATCTTATCCTTAACTTTACGGATACACCCACCAAAGATGCCTTCCTTCATCACCTTCAAGAACCTGACTTTGGACCTTTTGCCAAGATGATCATCCTGCGATCACCAGAAGAAGCAGATAAAATCCATACTCTGTCTGCAGATACGCAACCAGAAGAACGCACGGATGGAACACCGCCTGATTCTCCCGTAAAGCCCACTAATACGTCTATTATATACGTTTCACGTGAAGAGTGTTTACGGACTTCATCCTCAGAAAATAGTTCCACACAGAGGAACACTGTTACCACTCACAAAACTCAATCATCTGCACCACCCAAGAAGAACATTGAAATAGCACAATCAATAACACGACCGCACACAAAGAAGAATAATCACCTAGATCAGCCAGAAAACACGCAAGAATCTACTAAAAAGAACTCTGATCTCCCGAATAATAAAACTTCACCCCCAAAGAAGAACACAAAACGCACCACATATACATGTGTTATCAAAGGCTTGGACCCCGGATACCATTGCCAAGCATCAAGACTGAACTCACCAAACAGGCAGTGGATTTCGAAATTCTGACTCGCATCCAAGGCAAGAATGTCCTGTCCCTCTAGTCCGCCTCTTATCTACTAATCCTGCAAAAATCAATCATCTCATCTAGAGTGGAATCCAGTTATTCCAGAATCACTTCAAAGTTGAAGCATCGAAGGCCATAGCAAGACCACAGCCATGTTGGAATTGTTACCAATATGACCATCCAACTTATTTATGTGTTAACCAGAAGATTTGCTACAGATGTGGAGAGTCACGACGAGGACTGCGACAAGCCTATACATCCTAAGTTTTGTGCCACCTGTAAGCTCATTGACCACCGAACCGGCCACAGTAACTGCCCTAGAAGACCTACTCAACCAGTTTACAAACGAATTGCAAACATCATTTCCAGCCAACCACCACCCGACCATACTGACTCGGGCTCTTATCAGGCTCAGTTCCAGACCACGGCTTCTCCAACAGCAACTCAACCAGAAGAAAGCATCCGGTCAATTAGATAAGAGCAAGCTCTTGAAACTCAACCAATTGAAAGAATTCTTCAAGAAGCCATTCAAACCGCCATTGAAGATTATGAAATGGGTGGCATCCATCTTAACAATGACTACTGTTCCTACCCAACAACCATTGTTGATGAAGGATATTCAGTGAGCTTCAAAACAACTTCTTAATGAAGAGATGAACATTTTGACATCTACGCATTGTGACATTTATATCACTCAACCACAATCACCATCCGCAATTCACAACCACAGAAGAACTTATCATCCCAAATACATCATCCATCTAAACCAAAAACAGAACACACGCCAGTTTTTGGATTAAATACCGGAACTTCTGACTAGCACACTCCATGGATTTTTAATCACCCAACAAGTGAAGAACAACGCATTTCATCAATATACATCCAGACCACCAGTTCAGGCCAACACACAGATGTCATTTTTTCTGACTGTCCATCTGCACACAACAATATACATATTTTTATTCAATACTGGGTAAAGTAGCCTGATGGCTAGAAGCCCTCCCCCTCCCCCACCACCTAAAGTGAGAGTTGAAAATTGACTTGTTTGAGTTGAGTTGAGTTTGGTCTCTCATACTTTACCCTGAAAACGAGGACAATGTTACCAGTTCTCAAAACGTTGGACGATGTTTGGTTGAATTCGATTGAGCTAGTACAATAAAAGAACGTCATAGAAAATAAATTGATGCATTTTTACAGTACTGTAAGTATAAAATTAAGTTGAACACATTGTAGAAAGTGTGCAAATTATTTTGTTTCAATATATAATCTTAATTAATCTGGAAATAGATCTGGTACATCCAGGGCCGCCCACAGGGGGGATGTATGGCGCAAGCTGCGCCATTGAGAAAAATTTGGGGGGGGGGGGATTTTACTCTACTTTCGAACTAGCAATTTTACTGTCGGAATAGCATTAAAACATGATTTTGAGAAGCTAATTTTCAAAAATTTTCCGGGGTGAACCCCCGTACCCCCTGCTTCGATACTCGATGAATGAAGTAGCACGCAAGTAGCCGTATGAAAGGAAAGGTTGGTTCGTTTTAAGAGAGAAGGGCTGCCCACAGGAGGGATGAATGGCGCAAGTTGTGCCATCGAGAAAAAAATTGGGGGGTATTAAAAAATTGGGGAAGAATTTTACTCTAATGTCGAATAAGTAATTTTGCTGTCGTCAGAATAACATTGGAACACCAAGCCGCTTTTTTTTTTTTTTTTTTTTTTTTAATCTCGAGAATGAATCCCCCTACCCTCTGCTTAGAAACTCTATGAATGAAGTACCGCGCAAGTTGCTATATGAAAGGATGGGCTGGTCGGTTTATCGCTTTGTGTAGGTAATTTACCCATTTTCTGCTGGGAGCATTTATTTATTTCTTATTTATACCATGTACGACACTTAATACGTAATGATGTTCAATTGCTACATGATGTATAATAAATGAATTAATGATAATATTTTGTATAGTTTTCTGTTTGTGCGATTACATTTTCCACTTAATTAAAAAGAAGTGAAATCACAAAAATGAGCGCCAAGTTCTGGTGAACAACAGTTACAAACACTCAAGGAATCACTTTCAAATTTAGATTTGAAACTTGCCTATGTTGTTTGTTGAAAATTATAATGTAGTTTGACATAATTGTGAGCTAGTGGTAATCATACAGACAACAGCCAAATTTCAAATCTAAATTTGAAGTAAGCCAGTTAGTGTTTGTAACTGTTGTCCACCAGAACTTGGCGCCTATTTTTGTGATTTCAATTCTTTTTAAGGTCACTCATACTTGGCTCTTTTACAGGAATGTTTTTTGTTGGATATCACTTTTTTTTGTAGGTTAATTTCGAGGATAACATTTTCTTTTGGTATCAAACTCAATAACTTGTAACTTGCGTCTTACTTTTCATGTACAAGGGAATTATATCAAAATTTTGTAAAGAAAAAAATAATGCTACTAATTGTAAAAAAAGAATACCTGTGCCATACACAGCGTGTAGAAGTTTTTATACCCTTCAATATCCTTATAGAACATATTTAGTATTGTACACTATCAAGACTACTAATAAAAGCAATGCCATTTTTATAATTACTACTGCCCCTACTACTAGTACAAGCATTCTATAATACTACTACAGGAAATAAAAACAACAAAAATAACAATTACTAGTACTATAAAAACTACTGCTACACTAGGCAATTGTTTTTAGAGGACTTGAGTTTTGAGTAGGGAAGAGATTATTAGTTTTTGGGGGGAGTGCGCCATCAGTTTTTGGGGGGATGGGCACCCCTGGGTACATCACAAATTCTTACCGTACTTCTTTGAATCATCTCTAATCTATTATACACGAAAATTTCCAGAAATCGAATATTCCGTGCACTTAGATTCCCGTGCATAAGTTTCTGGTACACCGAGTATCCCTATACCAAATCTTTCAGGACTCTGTGACATGGAGAAGAAAAGTTAAATACTTTCACACACTTTTGAAAAAAAATATGTAAGCTCTTAGTTCAGTGAGAAAATGAAGAGACTTTCCTTACTTCTTTAACAATGATAGACTCAACACAATTTGGCATGTTCTGAAGCTCAACGGTATATTAGTCAATAAGGCGATAATTAAAAAGATTTTTGGGATTTATTTGTTCGTTAACCTACGGCTTATGCATGTGTGTGTGTGAGAGACAGAGAGAGAGAGAGAGAGAGAGAGAGAGAGAGAGAGAGAGAAAGAAAGAGAGGAAGCTAGTAGAAAGGAGAGAAGTGTTCTGTACCCTATTGTTTTGTTTCTCATTTACGCATTCTTATCTTAGTTTCTCAATATTCTATTCTATGCAGTGTTGCACGCATGTTTCTTTTCTCTGTTTATTTTCAACTGCACGCAATAATCACATAGCTGTAACAAAAAGTGCTGCCAACTCAGAAGTTTCTCAATAATACCACTTTTTTCTTCGAACAGAACCGACATTTTACATACGAATTATGTTGCAACGAATGTCTCTCGTGTATTATAAATTACATTGAAACCATTATGAGAACAAAAAACCCTCATTATTGCTGTTAACGCGTAGGAACCCGCATTAAGGCGTAGAAATTTTGCGACAAATGAATAAAAAATAATTTTTAAAAAAATAGACATTATTTACAATTGTTTAAGATTGTTGGCTCCGATGTATACAAAAATAATCCTAAATCACATTGCAGACAATACGTATTAAAACGTTTTCCTTCTCGTGTATTTCTATAAATTAGAAGCTGCGAAATTTCATCTTAAATGCATCCCTTTCGAAAGTAGTAAAAATCAACTCGTGTATAACTATAGCAGTATCTGAAGAGGCCGCATTTAAAGCATTAAGACAATCTTTCCCCAAGGGATATTTTTTGATGTCACCTTCTACAGAGCACATTCTCAGCTGATTGCATCGAGAGAGCAAGGAGCAAACAGAAAATCTGGTGTTAATTAAAAAATGTGGTAAAAGGCAAACAAGAATTTTGATCGCATAGTCGATAGTAATGCAGATACACTTGTTATGGTTATTCGTATACCGCATACATTTGTCTTATTTCATTTCCCTACACGATCATTTCCCCTAATTTTGTCTATTTGTTGTCTGCAAATATTTAACATTTTTACTGTTCCATGCCATTCAAAAGATGCTGGCCCCCTAGACACAACGAGCATCATTATCAACATAGGTATTCTGCCATAATTGGCAGATCATTTGCTGCAACTGTGGCTTTTGGATCTTCTTGGCTTCAAACAAGCTGGTAACTGTGATGGGTAAAGGGGGTAGTTTGTAAAGAAAAAGAAGGTTATGAATATGTGTGGGACCATGAGAGGGACAGGGGTTCATTTGGTACAGGATGATTGTAATATAACGAGGGAAAAAATGAAATTATACGGCAGAAGTGTGGTGGGAGAAATAGAGAGAGAAAAACATGAAAAATTCATGTTGGAAAAAAAGAGAAATTTCTAAGATGGCGTTGATGCCTGTTAACGCAAGGTATTATGGACTTAAAGATGGCGACGACCATGAAAGTGCAAGGGTAAATACAAGAACCGGTAAATTAATGTTGGTAGGTTTTAGGAAGGAAGTGGGAGGAGAAAAGGAAGAGAGGGACTCAAGCAGATATGACACATAAGTAAATCGATAAATGTAGTGCCCGAACTCTTGAATCAAATAACTATTTATAATAAAATGAGAAAACTCTAATTTTTGGGTGGGGGTAGGAAGGAATTTATCTCAACCATAACCCGAAGGCATTTCCTCCAAGGGGAGTGAAAAGGGGGCTGTGTTAGTTAGTCTCACAGCACTCGACCTGACATTTATTATGATCAAAATAAATTATAAGAAGTGAAAGAGGGGTTGTTCGAAGAAAAAAGAAAAAAGAATTCAATAAAAATGAGTGGGTTGCAACCACACGCTATCAGAACATTATTTTCGCCTTCAGTGCCAAAAAATTTCCGACAATAATCTGGTAGTCAATGTAGGACAATGACTCGACAACTAACTTTCAACAGTATACAATGTAGTTATTCACATACGAATCCTGTATGTTGGCGTTGGAAACTTCAATTGGTGGTACAAGGGGCGGGTAAACTTCTGTTCCGTGTATAATCTCGTGCACTCTACGGGAGGTGGAGAAAGTGATAGATCAGATGCTGATAATGAAACGTCGCTCTTCTTGTCCAAAGAGGCGGACCTTTCTGTGATCAAAACATCTCCTAATTCCAAATTTTCACTGTCTCGAGCATTGAATGATTTCCGTGCTACTTCCTTCAACAATCTTATCATTCTGCAGAGTAGAAAGAAGCCCACAATCGTACAAAGCAATTGAAAAATGTCAACAACGTGACCAATCTTTGTCATCAAAATCTCGGGCTGTGCTTTACACTTCTTGCAAAACAATAAACAACTCAAAATACCTTGTTTTCGCAACAAATATACAGCCAAAAGAGTAAGAATAATATTCCAACATAACATAACTCCTAGAATGAAATATTCGTGTTTATAGATGGGCACTGGCGTAGGCATTTGATTGATAATAGTGAAGGCAGATATATTTACTTGTCTAACACTCGATGTCCATACTTTGTTAAGAGAAGATGTATTAAAGAGTAAATTTGGTTAAATTTTTTATTTAGCTGTCATGTAAATTAAGAACTCAATCAAAATATTTCTATTGCATTCTTTTCTTACTTTCAGATAATGCATAAATAAAATACTTATAATTTCCTTTTTTTACTAAATATTGTGTACTAATTACATTTTTCTGTTTTCTTTTCAGGTAAGTGAAGAATCTGCAGTTTCCAATATAAAGTTGTCCCAAAAGTAATTGATAATAGGAGACGGATATGATGACGAGAGGAAAGAAGAAAACTGCATAGCACTGATGATGAACAACTATATCCTTTCTCTCACTTTATACATATTATTAGCGTTAAGATAACTTTAAGTCGATTACCCTAGATTAAGTCCCATGTTAAGCCTTTAACATATTAATGCATTTTCTTTCAGCTATTTTATTTAGGAAAATAGAGGTGCATGAGTTGTTCATAGATCTTGTGATTCTCTTTGTCGTACTGAACGAACACTATTCTTTCGATTGAGTCAAGATATTCTTCCAGGAAAAGACGTACTGTTTGTAAAGCAACGCGACATTCATCTTCTTTAGGAAAACTAAAAACTCTTGTAGAGATGTTGGGGAACGCAATAGATGTTATATTGTTGTCTACGGCTAATTGCAACGTTTTTTGTAACATTTTAACTTCCTGGGATTTTGGTCATGAGGTGCGCTTACGTGAATCACAAAATCCACATGTAGATTGTAACCTTGTATAATGCATACATTACCCTGGGGAAGGTGGGATATTTTACTAGACTTCTCTTGCATTTCTTCTCCTGCAAGACTTTGAATAGCTTTATCCACGCCTCCTCGTGTCTCTAGAAGGCAATTGGACGAGTTCACTATACAATCACCAGCTAACGTCGTAATTGATCCATAATATAGCGCAGCTTTCTTATTAATGTGGTTTACGGCAAACTTCGGTCTCTCCAAACCTTCCACTGAACTTGTTTTTGGACCCACCTGATCAAAAGATGGTAGATCGGGCATGAAGACAACTTTCCTTATAAACAACGATTCTAATTGTGTTTCATTATCTGGATCCTGGAATTCCATGAAGAAGAAATTTACCTTATCCACTTCTTGGAGATTTTTATCGGGTACGACTTTGATTACTACATCAATCTCCGATGTTTCTAATTTACGCAAATTTTTAGGCAGTCCTTCTGGAGGACAATACTTTTTTTACCCTATCGACGGCTGTAGAATCAATCTTTATCTGACCTCGAGGAGTTCGGTACTGCACTGACGGAAACGACTGTAGGTCCAAAGATCTTAAGTCACCTACGAACGTTCGCTGTCCATTGAGTTTTTTCGCTAAAATAATCCTTCTCTTCCATGAAAAACCTTCCTTCGGGATAGGGTGTTTTGTTGACTGGTATGGTGTTGAAAAAAACGAATCTCGTGCTCAAAACCACGGGCGAGTCCCACATCATCTTCTGACCAACTCCAGACATCGGTAAACTAATAAATTAAGTCGTAAAGATGCTCCCGGTCTTTTGGATACTAATTTGGGTTGACATCCACTCTTTTCTGTAATAATCTGAAAAAAACGAAGACCAGTAACTTTGAATAGCGATAGTGGTAATTATTAAGTTTGTTAATTTATTGGAACTACTAACTTCTTACGTACAATCACATACACATCGTTACTTTACAATATCTCAAACACTATTCTCTTTATCAGAATCCCTTATCTTAAAAGCTATAACTTCTTAACATAAATGCTACCAAACTTATTTATTGTTACAGTATCACAACAGTAAATTAACAGCTTTTCTCTTCTTCTGACTATCCCATTACTAGCACTACACAATAGGTCATTATAGGCCAATCAACCACTGTCACTCAATTCACCTAACAACATTTTCGGGTCACACATCTTTCTAGACTGTTCCAACTTCTCTGGAGAGGGCAAAGATTCTTCTGGTGCTGTCAATGTCCTTTCTGGTTCATCAGGTACTTCCTCCTCATCGCCTAAGTACGTTCCTTGGCGCAACTTCACGGTGTTGACGGTGGGATTCGTTACAAACACCACTGGGAACTCACAATCTACTATTACCCTTGGGATAAAAATTTCCAACATTTCCTCTATACTTTGAGAAGGTAACAGTGACGCCTTTTCTCCGAAATGTCCCAAGAGGAACGTAACTTCACTAAAGTGTGCGAACAAGGTGGTAAAACTAGGACTCTAAAAATAGCTCTAGATTCCAAAGCAATTCTCAATGTTAATACTTCAGATAAATTAACCTCTAAAATCGTAGGTGGTAACTTCCTGAACAGAGGAAGTCCAAAACGACACAAATTCCAATTCTGCTTATCATAACTTATGATAGCTATATGTTTTTCTAAGAAATCCGCCCAACCAGGGGACCATAATAAAAATTAGAAACTACCTTAAAAACGTGTGTAAAACATCTGTTCCTCAGAAAAAAAATTCAACAAGGCAATCTCGGATACTTGAATGCTTTTACCTGTAACTCCCTTTAATTTGGTGGTAAGACGTAAACGTCTCGCGTTCTTCGGAACTAGATTCTCCCCGAGACAACTTATCTGGCTACCAGAATCTATCATGATATTAACTTGCTGACTATCTAAAGAGCAGAAACAAGTGGTAATTCATTAGAAGATATAATGGGGACTATAACGCACCTACTCTGTTTTTGAGTTTAAATACGCCTTCAGTATCGTGCAATATGGTTAGGCATATTGCATTTATAACAAAGAATAGGACCCTTACCAGGAATAGAACCCTGGGTCTGTGAAGAGGATTGCGTCCAAGAACCTCAATTGTTTTTATTATTGTTGTTATTCTTCCTACGGTTTTGATGACTATCACTTCTTTCAATATTACCCTGACCTAAATTCCTTTGCTGACTTTTCCTATTTTGTGCTTGATCGCTACCTTGATGTTAATTATTTGACGTTAACGCGAATATCTGTAGAGTCTTTTTCGCTATTTGTTGTTGCAAGTCATTCACTTTATCGCTAATTGCCCTAGTCTGCTCTTTTTGTGCTGTGGCTGATTGTACAAAATTCTCTTGCCTGTAAAGCGGACTTTGAACTGCAGACTCCGCACTCCTACAAATCTGACTGTCAACTTGACATGGCGGAAGAACTGACGAGTATAAGACTCAGAATTCTTTTTTAAAGAATTTTTCCAACTCTTTCCTCTTGAGTAATAGCCGAGTCTTATCTACCACTACTAAATCACTCAATAGCGCAGCCACCGTATTGTATTCATTGCGAGGGACGACCTTGAACAAGTCGGGCAATAACCCTTCTATGATCAGTTGTATCTGTTTTTTCTCACGCTCGTTAGGATCTGCTCTCAGAATGAGATCCTATTTTGCATACACATAGTCAACCACTGACTCATCATCGCCCTGTTTCCGTCCTCGTATTTGGGCCTCTGTCAACTGAGGAACCAAATTATCCTTAAACGCTGTTATCAATGCCTATTTAAATTGCTCATAAGACATCTGAGCAAAATCCGGCTTTCCTTCCATGATTCGGCTGAACCCCTAAGCAAATTCCCAAGTACTAGCTTCCGTCTCATTCCATCCCAACCATTAATGTTAGCTATAGATTCATATCTTCGTACAAAACGTTCGCCATCTTCCCCTAACCTAGCGTAGAAAGGTTCTGGTCTAACTATGGTGTTAAAATAGGCAACGGTTGGTTAACACCTCCTGGCGAATGTCTAAAATGAGTTTGCCAACGGTAGCTTCTAAAGAATCGGGTGTAATATCAGATAAGACATCAGAGAATTCTAACTTTCTCCGAAGCTGGTCTAAATAGTTTCTGGTAAACTTAGCCGATACAGGAGACGAACACGCCGCTGGATCGAAATAAATCGTGTCATTGAGATTTAAGAAGTCATCACCAGGTACTAAAAGTTCGTCAACAAGACGTCGCAACATATACACAAAAATGAACTAAAATGGGCACTAGTTTAACCAAATATACAGCGTACATATATATCACTACTTAAGTCTAAATTATACATGCAAAAACTGAGAGGGAGGAAGAGAGATAAAAGAATGACTTAAAACACAAGATGTATTTGGGGCTTCTCCACCAGTCTTCAAAGGATTGAAGAGAAAAAAAAACAAATTTTGCGAATGAAAAAGAAGGTAAACTAATAGCTTTTGAGTAGTGTAATACAGAGAGGGAGGCGGAGGGGAAGTGGTGGGGAAAATCATTAGAAAAAAATTATGGATGAGAAAGAGAGAAAAAAATTACAGAGAAAAGATTAGCATCACTACCATTTAACGTTGAAGAAACGGAAAGAAATAAGCATCTTCACTATTTTACGAAGAGGTTAGACGAAAAATTACTGAGATAAGACCACCATCTCCGCCATTTTACGGGTGCTTAATTTGAAAAGTATTTTCAAAGAAAGCTGTGTCGTCAATGAGTTTCTTGGGATGTTTCTTATAGGTAAAAGAGGTCGTGAGACCGGACGACGACACCCGTCTGATTTTAAGAGAAACAAAAGCTAGTATTTCAAGATATTTAAAGAGAGAGAGAGTGTGTGTGTGTGTGTGAGTGGGGGCTGAAGGAAAGAAGCGATGGATTCCAACGTCACAGTACCTGTTGTTCTATTTTTTCTGCTGGGCTTCCTCATATTCTCTTGATGTTCGTCCGATGTTCCGCCTGTCGTTGACCGAATTACAGTTTGTGCGGCTCGTTTACTAAATTACTCTCTCCGATGTTCTGAAGCCAACTCTAAAGATTATTCCCGACCGATCTGCTGACAGTCTTTCGACAACTTCGCGACTGACTCCGAAGACCGGCTCACGACTGACTCTGGAGACATTCTCCGAAATCTAACTCCGAAGACTAACTCTGCAAACTAACTCCTCGTTTCCGGGTTGAAGAGAGTATTCAAAGACCCAAATCTGCTGGTATACTTGCTGACTTCAGACACGTGTAGATGTGATGATTTCGTCTCAACAGGTACTCTTGACGTCAGAGATGGTTAGATAATTGGGAAAGGAGTTCTCTCAGCTTTATTAAATAAAATACATATTGACATAATACATTACATAACATAAACAAGTACGTCCACAATTTAGCAACGAAAACACAAAACTACGGAAGAAAACGTTGACTGAATTCTAACTGTCTTATGAATGACTAGCGTTCTTGACACATACAAAACAGTTTTATGTAATAGGGAAAAAAGAAAATCACAACACTGATCGTAGGACTTAATGAAAATTATATTTCTCAGGCAGTCAATAAACGAATGTGTGGGAGATAAGCTTAAATCAATAAATAGTAAATACTGGTCTCTTCACACTAGTAACGCTTCAGTTGTAAACATAAAACACAGCTTTCGTATACTGTGCAGAAGTACATTGTCGTTGAGTTAGAAGCCACTTACTTTCAAAACTAAGGCTTGTAAACTTTTGCAATTTCAAGAAAATCATGTACTACAGTTTCTTAACTGTCGCTCGTTATTTTTTAATAAAAATGAAATGAAATCTTTAAGTTTTACGTCCCACGATTATGACGATTATGCTAAAGGAGACGGTGATGATATGAAATGAATGAAATAATGGAATGAAGAAAGTGGGAGGAAACGAAAGAACCCCGAGAAAACCTGCGACCACATTGTCCACCAGAAAGTCTACACGGCTCGAGATGGGATCGAACCAGGGACCCCAAGCAGCAGAGGTGTAATCTCTACCACTGAGTCACCGCGCCCACCGATACAGGGAAGCTTACATCGAAAACAACCACTTTTTAACATTTACTAATTCCATTATCTGACTCTCACTCATTCTTCCTCACAAACTTAAACAAATTCTCCAGTTGACTCGGTAAATTTCCTAAAATTGGTCCGACGATACAGCAATTAACCCAAATTTAGTATCTTGAGTCGTAGTCATTCCCACTTATTCTTATTGCGTGTCTTGTTCGGTCGTAAAATCAACAACACTCTTTGTTTGAAGCAGTCCACCCACACTGCATCACCATGTGACAAATGAACGCGAACCGAACATACAGGCAGTGCGACCAGACGACAATTTCTCCAATCCGGCTCTTCAGCGGCAAAGGTGTTATCGTCGCTTGCGGGCCGCTATCGGGAAAGAACTGCAAAATGGCATAAGTGGAGAATGCCCACATCCCGCCTTGACACCGCCTGTGTTGGCGGCCTGGCCGCTGAAGTAGGAGGCGGTCCGCCATTGACTCGTTTTAAAAGGATCATCAGCTTACTATATTAGCTGCGAAACTTATTTTCCATATACTGTTCCGCTTGTAGGTCCTATAGTACAAGAGTTATCTTACTTGTCGGCGAACCACCAGCGTTTCGCCGCCTGTCCGAGCATCTTTGCTGAGGTCAGTCCGTCCTCTGTTTCCCGACCTTCTTTCAGCTCCTTTACTTATCGGCACTCTGCAAATTGTTTGTCAAGGATCCTTTCGTACTTGTAATTTAATTTTAAAAATTTACTTCTCATATACCTTTTACGTACATTCCCTTTACTATCTTTCTTTTCATATATTTACCTTTTTATGGTCGACACGCCCGTCAGCGTTTCGACGTTTTTACAACCATCATTTGGCGCGGTGGTTCCGTCCGCTGTATGCCGACTTCAATGCTTCTCCGTTTTCACAAGACATATTTAATGGAATTAGTGCCACTCACAAGAAAAACCTTCGGACAGTTTCAATTTTTACTTCATCATTAAAGAAAATACAGGCTGTATTCATTTTCCAAAATTTGACTCGTTGCCGCTTGTACGAGATATTTAAACTTTCATCGACATCGTGCCGACGTCGTTTTTCAAGAAATTGCCGACAGTCGTCGTCCGACTGTTTCGGGGAAGCTTTATACGAGGGAAATATAAGCCCTAATTCGTATTTTAAGGCAACAAGTTACCTTCTAACTCTCTTTGTTTTCTCTTGGTGAACAACTCTGCTTTTGCTCGTCGCGGTCGCGAGGAAAGACACCGGTGTGCGGCGCCGGCAATCCGACCGCGGGATCTGGTCGGCATGGGCAAATTGTCCGACTGTAGGCGGCAGGATCCTGATGGGGTAAGTTCTTCAGAAGTGAAAGGTAATATGCGCTTTTGTCTCTACGGATGACCCTACGAGAGTTCCATCCAAGAAACCGAGAATATGGCTTTACCGGCAGACATCTGCACTTTATGTTTTTGTGGGTAAGTGAGGAGGAGTACTTTCACTCTTTGCTCATATCATTTGTCTCAGGATCATACAGACACATCTAACATTCTTTCGTAGTTATCAAACAGGAAAACCTCTTCTTCTAAAAGATTCTAAAAGACTCGACTTCTCACGCGTGTTTGTTTCTGAAGAGGAGTCAGCAAATGTGGAATAAACATACTGATACCTTGGCCATGTACAATTCTTCTTGAATAATATTTCACATGCTACCATAACTGAGTTTATCTTGCTGTACTGTATGTTGTTATGGATTATTATTTGTTGGTGTTCCACGATCAGTTTTTCATTTTCCTCACTGTGGCCACATCGTCCGTGATTGATGGACGTACAAGGCTGAGGTCATTTGTAAGGGACATGTGAGACCTGTTTGATAAATCCTTTTCCACTTCACAACAGTGTCATTGGATGGGTATTCAACACCATACACAAGCTTTATTTTATTACGAATTGGCAGGTGCTGTAACCTTCAAGTGTAGAAAATTAATCACGCTACGTGTGCGTCATCTTCTACATTTTGCACCTTATTGACAACTAGGGCCATCTGTAAAGAAAACAAATGTAAACACAGGGTCGGATCCCGTTTTTTTCAGAGGGGGATGCACTAAGAACCACTAAAGTAACCAATTACACTGAAAATTCTCCTCCAAGTGACATGCGACAATATTCTTTATCCCTGACAACGCTCATACATAGAAGGGAGGTATTTTAAAGAAGTCGCAAGTGATATACAAGAAAAAAATGTTATTATTACCTCCTGACTTCTGTTTTCTTCCCTACTTCAGAAACGTTATATTGTTTGCTTGGTGAATCCTTTTCCTTCAACCTTCAGGAAATCGACTTAAACTATTGCTTTTACAAAGCTGTGCTTTCTCTTAAGCCCCAAACGGAAATATAACGACAGAAAGTGCTGCCATTTTCACTGCTAGCTTCTCATTTTAGATAGTGTATCTTTCCAACGAAGGGGGTGGACGTGCACCGGTGCACCCCCCACTAAATCCGGCCCTGGATATACAGGAATAGTTTTTACTAAATCTTTCAAGTAAGGCTTAGTTATCCACATAGACTAAGTTACATCAGAATCACTCAATAACATCTGGGGGATATTCACAATTTTCCGATATTATCTCATCGGATTAATTATTAGACTAATGTTAAAAAAGTTTATTGTAACTTTATTATTATTTGTGCTTTTATTATTATTATTATTTGAAAAATCAAGAAACAGATCACTAATTATGTTTGAAAAAAAAATAGTGAATCATTCGCCTAATACGTCCTTATTTTCTCGATCAATTCCTACGTCTGGATTTCCAACATTAAATACCTCAAGAAGCCATTGGTGGCGAGTGTGATACACGAAAGAATATGGTCATTCAGGGGAAGACTGACTGTTGGGGAATACCTACATTTGTAAGCTTACAACATTGTCAATTCTAGCTGGAAGTGAAGGTGTTGGCGTAATCAGTACTAAGTGAAACTATGGAGTGTATGGAATGTATGTCTCTAAAAGTTTAAGAATAAGTACAATAATTTGACGAGAAAAGGATAAGTTTATGAGGTAAGGTGTGAGAGACATGTGAGAAGTGAAGGATCACTGTAAAATTTGAGTATGTTTTGTTAAGCTCTTGTTTAGAAGTAAAAGTTGTATTGTTCAGCAGTCATGGTGGGAAACATACAGCTGAAAGTTGTGCAATATCAGTGTACAATGTTTCTAGCTTGCATAAAATATAGTTAAGTGCAACATACACATTCGGGGTACTTTCGACACTCACTTTTGCGGCACTTTCGACAGATACTTTTTTCTCCTCTTCGTTGTGATCTTTAATAACGTATGTATCAAAAATACTACATTAGTATTAATATATACATAATATAACGTATGCATCCTTTATCCGTTGCATCACAGCTCGAAAAGCATGAGATGCTCCTGGAATTTGAACAAAATGTCAGTAGTCATAGAGGACGTTAAGAATGAAAAGCTACTTGTTACTGCTGCAAGAGCTTTTGAAGTCCTTAAGATACATTACGTGACAGGTTATTCCAAGTTAACTGCAAGAAGCATTTTGGTGAACACACAACATTTACTGAAGAAGACAATCACGCACTAGAAGGAAAGTTGATTATATTAGACGTGGATCGGTTCACCCAAGAAAATAAGATGTGATAATGTAAAGCGAAGGACAATAGTGCTAAATTTTTACATCTGCACAGAAAAATAGTAAAACAGAAAAATCAAAAGGTAGTGAAACACAAAAAAATATGCAGATCCTTAAAAATCTTGCAAAGTACAGTAACAACAATGAGAAAACCCACAAAGAAAATTGTGCTATCTGCCGAGGTTGGTTTTACGACAAAAGTGATCCCATTGATTGAGTGCAATGTACAAAATATTTCAATTGTTTAATGAGGACTGTGTTCTTCATTCAGATGATCCCTTCTCTGTGTGTCAACAATTTGAAATCTCAGACAAATATGAGTGCCCTTTCCTGTATACGAAGCTAACACTAATATTTTAATTTGTAACCATACTTTTGATAGAAATATGATTAATATAAATTAATAAATACTTTTTTATGGTGCATGAAATTTTCGTGCTCTCTGCACTAGCTCACATTTAGCATATTATATTTTTAATGAAATTCTTGTTCCACACGCTTCTTGTAACTAAACACATTTTTGGGATTAGTCTTTCCATTATTCGTAACTCAGCGACATTTTGAAATATTTTTTGTAGTTGTAAATAAAAGTATTCTACATTCCCAAACTTATAGATTTCCGTGTTTGTTTAAAACACATGAACTACTTCACGAACAGTAGTACAGTGAAACCTGTCTTCAGCGGAATCGAGCGGGACTCGCAAAAATTTCCGTTAAAGACAGGTTTCCGCTTAATGGAGATAGACCTTTCCGTTAAAAAAATATATATGCTTATAACGGACATAATGAGAAAATATATTGATGTACGCAACTTGTTCAATTACAGTACTTTTTCCTTCTACGAATTAATACCCAAAAAGCTTAAAATAAACACAAAATATGCTGTGCACACTTTCCTTTATTTTTCCCAATAGTCATGCAGGATTTTTTGCATACCTTGCTACTACTTGGCTGCGGTATACTTCAGGACACAGAAAAGCTTTCTCTGGAATTTTGAAAGTCCTCTGAACTCTTTCCTCCTTGTTTTCACGACACGTGATGGAGATATATAACTTCTGCTTTACCTCAATTCCTTTTTTCCAGAACTTTGTTTTGTCAGTTTTCTTCTCATTTTTGTTGGCTGTCGCTAGTTGCTACACAAGCTAAACAGAAGTAAGCCTACAAAGAAGACTGACAGCTGACATGCTACGTAGGACTAGCGAAAAATTGTGGGAGCTGAATATGAGTAGTGATTGACGAAGGTCAACACTGCCCATAAAGATTTAACAAAAGAACAAAGTATTTAATGCAGACAGTATATGTTTACCCTCTCACAGGATGTTTAAAAATTTTCTAAACGATGTAGTCTGAAACTCAGAATTTTCCGTTAAAGGTTTATTTTGCTTTCCGTTGTCCGCATAACACAGTTTCCGCTTAATGAAGGGACTTTTACATGTGTTTTACTCCAAAATCCATGGGACCATGAAATATTTCCCTTTAAGACAGTTTTCCGTTTAATAAAGGGTCCGTTGAAGGCAGGTTTTACTGTATATGTGTTGTGGAATTATTAGTGACACTATCATACTACGTAAGGTTTTAATGTTGATGTCGATGTTACCCCAACAACTTGTCTGTCTTCCTCATAGAGCTGGCAAAGTCAGACACATCTTCATCATTCATTCCAATTGTAGCTCCACAGCCACACATTGCTTTTGCGTAATATGTATCTGTTAACTAGTTGAAATAGTATACTCAATCATAGGATATAATTCGTTTGTTTAATAATTCATTACATTCTTATTGTACTGCTAATGTCCTTAGGGTGTCGGTATTGTCCAAATGCCCACACCTATGCTTCATCATTCTATTTCTCTCAACTGGATAGAAATAAGCAATTTAGCTAACTATTAATTAATTTACAAATATATGTAAAATATGCAAATATAGATGCAAAAGAGACATTGCAATTAATATAACGTAAAATAAGGTGTGTGATCGGCTCACAATTGATGGGTAAAGTCTCATTTAGCCAGAAAACAATTACCAGAGAAAACGTATGTCTAGAGTTTGATTCTCTAAAAATTAAAAAAAAAGCTCTGTGCGACAGTAAATTAAATAACATCAGAGTTCATGAATTTTGTTATAAATCATATCCTGTTTAAGTAAATAGTTTATTGCTAGAATATTAGCTTTATCTAAGTTTGTTCAAGAATTCTCTAATTTTCCTAATTTACTTGAAGTATTAAACTTTGGCTTTTTCAAGGACAAATAAATATGGCCCTAATAACATCAAAAATTATACTCATCCCAAATTTTACTTCAATTTCTGGAGAAAGGGTCAGAAGAAGTTTTTTTTTTTTTTTTTTTTTTATGTACACGAAGCTTCTAAACCATAATTCTCAAAGAGTCCTTCAGTACTTACCAGACTTTAGCCTGATCCTATCTGGTAAGCCTTCTTACTAGAAAGCCAGCTAAAAGGTATCTATGTATAATCTTAAATTTAACAAGGGTCGGGAGGGAAAGGAATCGTCTCCACTTAGAGCATAGATCACTCGTAATCGGGTAATACATAAGAAAATCATTAAAACCAGGATGCCTGCTATCTCTTTAGTATGAGAGATTGGCTAATCATAAAACTCTATCTGTATTCGGGCTTACTTCAGGTGACTGAACCCAGAACATTGGGTAAAAGACAGTATAATTTACATAAGTGCTACTCTCTCACTGGAAAAGTAGTCTTCAGAAAAACTTGAATGCTTTCCTATAACCAAACACATTCATATCTAGTGTCCTCATTTGGAGTAGGATATTAATCTCAGTTAATCAAATACAAAATAATTGTATATCCTTAAAAAATGGGGAAATCCTAATCTCTACCACGGAACTTCAACATAATCCTTTTACTTCAAGAAAATACTTTCTTCAGAATTATCTGGCTTCCTACTATCTTCTGGGAACCTTATCTAACTCAGCCATTATACTCTTCACTGTTCTCTTTGACCAGGAAAGCATAAGAAGCAAGCCGAACATCATAAACCGTTACCGCTTTCCCAAGACCTCCCCCCCCCCAAAAAAAATATCAAAGCTGACCTCATTCATGCCTATCCGAGTTCTAACTTAGCACTCCCCTCAGGGGGAAAGAACTCCCTTCTCGACTTCATTGAGCCGAGTTGTCCCGTACGACACATCTTAAAGAATCTCTCTGCTCGAGTAAAAAGCTCGCATGTATATCAGAAACAAGCTACATAAAAAGAACAGAAATAAAAAAAAAACGTATACAAAACCGAAATACAAACAAGTGAGTTTCGTTTGACAGTGCGAAACTAAGGCACACTTCCAAACTATCGGCATTGCATACTCAAACTTGAAGAAGTACATCTATAACTACTGGTTGAAATATATTAATAAGATGAAAGAAAGAGCCTGTTCTTTGTACGCTGAATTCAGATCAAAAACCCATTAGTCGCTATATCCAGACGTGCTATTCAGCAGGTTCGCACTGGTTCACTAGAACCGGTAGTTAAAATATTTGGAGTTCACAGAACCGCTTATTATACCCAGTCACCGAGTTCTATCAAATTATATCCAGCAACAAGTAAATTTTGGTTTAACTATCTTTGTTTTTAGAAATTTTTCAGCTACAGGCTAAACATACGATCTCTGAGAACAAGATATAAGCATTTATTTCTTAATCTCAAATGCTCAGATATCAACAATGAGAACTGGGATCACATAAATGTAGTGGTCAGGTTATTTACATTTGAAACGGATACATACTATTAGAAATAATTGCCGATCCATTGGTTGAGTTGAGTCGATTTTTAGTTTAACGTCCTGTTCAGCAGCGAGGCTATATGAGACGTGGACCTACTGAATCCGAATCACATGAGCTCCCACCGGGAATCGAACCCGAGCCTCCCACGCCAAAGGCGCGTACGCTAACCACTTAGCCACGGAGGAGCTCTCCGATCCATTGGTGGATTAAGGTCTTTCCTATACATTTTTTTTTGACAACCATCTATCTTGGATAGTTCATTTCCAAGATGTTCACAGTGCTACCTAATTTCGTCATCCTTGTAACAGAACGTTGTGTTGGTCCCTATTTGTCACTTGTGGTATCCAATGAAAAATTTGCTTTTGTCTACCTTGTTTGGTTTGTTTCTGAAGAGAGTTCTATCTATCTATCTATCTATCTATCTATCTATCTATCTATCTATATATATATATATATATATATATATATATATATAGAGAGAGAGAGAGAGAGAGAGAGAGAGAGAGAGAGAGAGAGAGAAAGAAAGAAAGAGAGAGAACCGGTTGTTACAAATTAGAATAGCACCACTGTCTATACCTTACTGATTTTACTCTGTGACATAAAGGTTTAAACCGGAAATCGTTAATTTCAACCACTTTCGAACCGAATAAATGGTTAAGGGAGAATCTAGAACATACTCATGAGAATATGAATAGATTACAAAAAACTGCATCTCAATATCTCGTACCGTTTCTGTTCTATAGAAATCAGTATTGAAACCAGAAGTAGTAGTAAATTTCAACCACTTTCAGTTTTGATGGAGTGTTGCGGATTGTGATATGTATGCTATCTTGATACCCTGAATCAACTGTAGAAAATCGCTTGTCGCTACATATTATTATTTTTGTTCTATAGCGATTAATGTTAAAACAAGAAATGGCTAATTTCAGTCACTCACTCCCACTTTTAATAGAAAGTTAACAGAGGACATACTGAATATTCTTGGGACGCCGAATCAATTGCAAAAAACTGCATCTCGATATTTTATTTTTTACCATTTTCTCTATGAAAATCGGTATTTAAACCGAAAGTACTAGTAAATTTGAACCACTTTCAGTTTTGGTAGAGTGTTCTCGATAATCATGATGTGCTACCTTGAGACGCTGAATCGTTTGCAAGAAACCGCTTCTTACTGTC
Source organism: Thermobia domestica (assembly GCF_964235325.1). Taxonomy (NCBI): domain Eukaryota; kingdom Metazoa; phylum Arthropoda; class Insecta; order Zygentoma; family Lepismatidae; genus Thermobia; species Thermobia domestica. The sequence continues at coordinate 187,551,667 of NC_137464.1, forward strand.
TGCTTCCGTTTTAGTTGGAGATAAATGTTGAAACCGGGCATGACTAATTTGAACCACTTCTGGTTGGAGTAGAGAGTTAATGGATGAGATCGAACCCATTCTTGGGACTCTAAATCGATTGTAAGAGTCCGCGTCTCGATGTCTCTTAGCGTTTTTGCTCTGATCCTGTCAGCAAGCGGACGGTTGGAAAAAGACATTATATATATATATATATATATATATATATATATATATATATATATATATAAATGAAATCTTTCAGTTTTACGTCCCACGGTTATGCCGGCTAGGCTAAAGGAGACGGTGATAATGGGAAACGAATGAAATGGTGGAATGAAGAAAGTGGGAGGAAACGGAGAACCCCGAGAAAACCCATGAGAACGGTGTTTGTCCACCACAGAGCCCACACGGCACGAAATAAAATCAAACCAGGGTCCCCAAGCACCGGAGGAAAGACGTTCTATAAAACTTCCGACACTTATGCATAGCATTGTTTGGAAGTGTAAAACTACGCTTGGGGGTCTTATTTTCTTTCTCCCCCCTTGAAGCTGAATGCTGCGTTCACAATATACGTACGTATTTCTGAACTTTAGTTTTATTCTTGTGTTCTGCTTCTTGTTTCATGCGTCTATAGGTCAACTAGGTCTGAAGCTACGAACATTTGATTTGATCTTACTTCGAAGGTCCAATTGCATATCCCGTTAGGTAAAACCCAGGTAGGAAATAACAGTACATTTTACTGCAAAAGGACAAGAACAAATACCTTCGCTAACTCTCCTACATGGAGAATTAATGCTTCCTACAAATCAGCTGAAACTGTAGGTAAAAGTATTTATAAAGGAACAACATTGCAACTGCTAGAATCTGCTATGTTGAATAAAAAATAAACAAATAAATAAATAAATAAATTATAACTACATGTACTCTGACGTTTGTTCTTTCTAAAAATCAGGCCGCATTAATTTACAAAATAGATTGGGTATCCAAAAGGTTAAGTGAAACATTTTCTCAGTTAAAAGTCAAGTATCGGTTCAGATATAGTATTATAATGGCCAGCTGCACTATTTCTGTTGCGCAGTGATTTCTTTTTTCATTTTGTGAAGGGGTGGTGGGACCACACACTTTTCATCAGGTTGGCATTGAGTCATCACTCTTTTATGCAATTAGTGTCCCTTATGTAATGTTTTTTTAAGAGGAAATATTCTATCCTATATCATTTCGGAATTATAAGCAAAACTCTAACGACAGTTCTTGTTGTTGGGGAATACGGTGCCAGTTGAAATGCAATTTTATGTATGCTTAGTAGGACCTCCTCTTTTACATGGAAGCAAGCAGATGCGAACAAGGTATGTGAAAAGAGGCAATCTGGCACCTTTTCGTTTTTGTATCGAATTTCGACTAGAGTGTAATGTTATGTCACGTTCCTCCATGGCCATTTTCTCAGCTCTACAAGAGTTTTGGAAACGATAAAGAGAGAAAGAGGAAGAGATGGCAATGCGACGAAAAGAAACAAAAATCAAATTGCGTTTTTTCTTCTTCCTCCTTTTCAACATGTTGATGGTATTGGTAAGTTTATCTCTACCCTTCTTTCTCCAATGTTTACTTAAAGGGTAATGAAGGGTAAACAAATAGATGTCCATGAGAGGGTGAGTGTTGTTTGAAATCACACATTTGTAGTTGAAGAAGACGAAGAAGAAAAAGAACAAGTCGACAGCAAAAAAAATTAAACGATTGGAAGAAAAGAAAAGAAAGAATGGGATTCGAAAACGAGAAATGATAGAAAGGATTGGTTAAGGGGAGGTAATGGTATGACAGCGAGGTGGAAGGTGGGAGAGAAGCAGCAATCAGTGTGAAGTAATCGAGCGTGGCGCTAGGGTCGTGTCGAGAGTTCAGTCCTCACTGTGGGAGGGGGGGGGGAATGATCGCCTAGCGAGAAAAGAGAGAGAGAGAAAGAAAGAAAGAAAGAGACAACCATATGGAAGATATCGATCAATGCCCGTCACTTCACTAACACAACTAGAAAGGGGAAGCAAAGGAGAGGTGGTGGAGAAAATGTTCGAAAGAGTTCGAAAATTGCTCTCACCCTTGTCATGAACTAAAAGGGAAGGAACATTCAATATGAAGAAAAAAAGAAAATAAATATTTAAAAAGTAAAAAAAAAAAAAAAGAAAAGAAAAGAAAAATCTATGTATGAAGTTCAAAGTATTTTCTATGATATTCCATGAAGATGGAGAAATATTATATAAAATTCCGCAAGTCATTTTTCTACGCGTCACTTTCCTACTCAAGGCTGTCAATTTTGAACGTTCCTTATTTCCTGATTAGAAATGGTAGCGATTGTAGCGAATGTATATATATATATATATATATATATATATATATATATATATATATATATATATATATATATATATATATATATATATATATATATATATATGTGTGTGTGTGTGTGTGTGAAGTACATATATACACTTAGTACTTTGTGCATTTCAAGCGCCTAGTATGAGATTGTATCATTCCACCTATTAATACTGCTCATACCAGTTAAACGTTTTCATCAATCATATAGATACAGCTGAAATATCAAACGTTGCCCGGGAAATTTCTAAATAACCTATGTTCTCTAGAAATTTTTCCGTGAATTTTTCCGTGAAATTTTTCCGTTTTTGAATGAAACGTCGCTTATAGGTACTAAGCTTCGATTTTATCGTAAAGGCCGGATATATAGTACATCTATTCTTAATCTACACAAAGTACATATTCTTTCCTTTGAAAAAAATCCAAATAGCCTGTCCTCTTAAAGTAAACCTACACCGAGGAATACTGTATCAACATAATATATCATTTTTCAAAACACTAAGAGTCGATTTGATCAGCAAGACAGGGTAAATACAACTATTTTGCATTGGTAATAAGGTTCTGAATCTGCCCCAAGATGAATTCGGCGTAAAATTCTGAATAATTTCCTCTTTCTCAGAATTACATATATGCCATACCTAGAAGTGTGCCAAGCCAATGATGTAGATTTGGATAAAAGGTAACAAATATGCACATTTCTTACGAGATAAAATAAGGATATAAAGTTTCAGTATTAATCTTTGGTACGAAACACATATATATAAAAATGGTAATAGTATACATGAGAACCCCCTGATCTGCGTTTCTTCTGTGTTCTATTACCACTTCTACATGAAATACCATAAACTTTCTACGTAGTGCAATAGTAAGAAGTATCCATGTGCACAAGACATGCGATATGCGTTAATGTCCCCCTCCCCCCACACACATAGTCATAGATAAAGTGCAAGGGTACTACACATGCAGATATAAAGTACAGGTACGTTCTTTTTTATTTTCGTATCAGTCGATAAGTAAATAAAAGTCGCTTTGTTACCCCCTTTGTAAGTTTGTACATACCCAATGAATAATCCCTAAAAGTATGAGCGTCCTGCTCCTTCGGGAACTGATGCAGCTTCATGTATACTATATCCATAAAAATAAATATTTTGTGAATATTTATAAATATTTAAAAATATTTCGTGATTTTTATCTTTTACGTCAGTTTTATAATTTATAAACACGTGACTTGCTGAATATATTATATTTTCAACTTTTAATCCTTTATTTCAATTCTTTAGTACAAGAAACAGCTTATTAACAGTATATGAAACCCACCTAATATTAAACAATTTTTGAGAACAAAAATTAGTATCTCTTTCTATATCACCAAAACAAAAAATAAAAATCCAGGGGATTCTCAATTCAGCCTTTCTGCTCTCATTTTTCCCAGGATACTTTGCGGTCGGTGACGTTACGTGGAGTTATCGCCAAGGATGTTATAAAATATAGGTTCTGCCCATATTATAAGATCGAGAAGCCGTACCTATGATTGGTTATTTTCTTACCTCTGAATTTTTTCCGGGTAATTTCTTTTCACTCCTATTTGTACAACCATACGTGCAGCATGTACCAATTGTATAATATAAATCTGAAGTAACAACTTAAATAAAAATAAACGACAGACACACTACATGTCTACATATGAAGATCGCAGTGTTTTGAGCTAACATATATGGCGGTCATTCAGTTACCTAATAGAATGAAGATACATATGGGCAGATTGTCTGTTTTATAACGTACTTGGATATTGCGAGGTAGCGTTCAAAAGAACAAGTAAAATACTGCACACGCAAAAGTTCCTCCACCAAACGTCACGGACAGCGAACCAATCAGAACGCTAAATGCGAACTGAGGGCTACCTGTTATTTTATATACCTTGATAAAAATCAACAGAAATAGGTTGGATATATATATTGACACTGACACAAACGTTAGCACGTACTTCTATACTGTACTTATCTGGACTCTATAAGTCTCTTTATAACAGGCTTCAGAAAATGTATTTGAAGATTGTATTGTCCCGCTGTGTATGCGCACATTTTTGCAGAATGTCTTGAATACTCACACTTCAGACAAGACTGGCTTTAAGACTGACTAACAATATTAGTTAGGTTTACGAGTACAACTTTGTATCTAATTATGTATCTCTGCTTTCATTCATGCGATTGTTAACTTCCTTCCTTGACACTTTTATTTATAATGATAACCTGTTTTGTTGTACTATTGCTATTATTAGTACTATTTTTAGTTACTGCTATTTTGAATTTGTTATTTATTAATTAGCTTTTACAACACTTCTGTTTTAGTGTCTACCTTTGATGATAGTTTATTTTCTTTTATTTGGTATTTGATCGAACATTTTAAATATTTGCATCTATTTCTAGAAGCCATCTTCTTCATTCTTGTAATTTTCGAGGTTATTTTATGAATGACATATGTTGTCTATTGACCTCGTAACGGATATAGATAGCCTCGTTACTGACGTTTTCATTGAAAGCCAATCAATCAATCAATGGCTATTTCTTTTCTAATGCTAGTGAGATGAAATCTTTCAGAACGCCAATACTTTCATCTATTTCTTGAATTTATCAATCCTTCCATTCACTATCATGAGAATTTTTTGGCTTAGTTTATAATATACTTGGATTGACGGAAGATGTACTGGGAGAAATTATAAAAGTATTTAGCTATTAAGTACATCTACTGAGAAACAGTAATTGCTGCTGCATTTCAGAACTTTCCTGTTCTGGTCCTTTGCCTTGTCCTCCCCTCCTTTTCAACATATTAACTTTGAGATCACACACACGAAACACTACGCATAAGTACAAACAAGCACAATGTTACAAAACGATAAGTCAGCATGATAAAGAGGGTAAATGAACTATAGTCCGCGTCACCTGAACTGGCGTATGGCGTCAGCCAATAAACCCACTGTGCGCTGATCCAAATCTTCAGTGAGGAATTTAATCTTTTGTAATTGATTTTGTTCATATTTATGGTCATTTACGAATGATTAGATACCTCACTGAAGGTTTGGCAACAGCGTACTGCAAGTTCATTGGTTGACGCTAATTCTAGTGACGTGAACTATAGTGTATTTTTATCGTTAAATTAACCGATATTACATTCGATATCTTGGTTTATGGATGAATATTTAGTTTTAAGTATATTGAAATCATGTTTTTCTAGTGTCATGTTTTTTTTAGAACATTTGAATTATTTGAAATATTAAAAACAAAAACTTTTGTACGTGAGTGTACTATCAAAAACATTTTATCTATGAAGTACCAAGAAAAATACCAGACAAGTCATAAAACAAATAACTTTTAAGAGAAACCCACTACGAAAGTAAGTTACAAGAACTTATTACGTACTGGTTGTTTTTATTTTCCTTAAGAGTGAAAGTGGTCTCTCAGACTAATATACAGTATAAACTCGAAAAAAATAGAACGTGTAGGCTTCATTCATCATCGTCATTGGTAGAATGAACCGCTCTGAAAAATTCTACGTCGAGATCAGAGAGAGACTTCCGAATTTGAAAATGTAAATTTAACCTTTTCTTTTGAATCAAGTCTCTAGAGTCTTCATGATGGTCTCCTATCAGACCTTACAGATAAATGCTCTTAAAGCAAAGTTCATTTACTAATTATTTTATTCAGTTTCTTGTTATGCAGATTTGAATAGGCAGACCTTTAAGTTCACTTAATTTAATATACTGTTTTATTGCTTGTTGAATTCAACATGTCTGCAAGATTGTAAAGGAAACTGTAAAGTAATTTCAGCTTTGCTTATTGTAATAAAACTATGGTATTTCAATTCTTTTCTTTTAATACAATGTCAATCATAATTGTCACAGAGCATTATCATGAGTAAGGATATCACCACTATACACTTATACTACCGAGGGTATTGAGTAACAACTCACAAATCTACTGACATAGGCTTACTATCATTTTCACTTTCAAATTCTCCTAACTTTCCTCTTCTAAATTAAACTCTAAATTAAATACTATAGTAGCATCATTAAATTGAAAAAGTGTCGATCGGAGTAGCCTACTATATTTTTCATGATTAATCGCAATTGCCGTAATTTTAGATTCATGTCATGGTGTTTCAGAAATTATTCTAAAGAGCATTCGAACATTTTATGTCCGACATGACATTTAAAAACTAATGTTTTCCTCTGTATTATCATTAGTGAAACACGATTTAATCTACAATGGACGATTGCACATATAACGAAAACGTGTAAAGATCACAGTTTTTAGACTTTCAAACTATGCTTTGCCGGAAGTCTTGTCCGTCCGTCAGTCTGTGAACACGTCAGTTTGTGAAAGCAGTAAGAGATATCGAGAGGTGGTATTTTGGAATCAGTTCATGTCCAATTAATAGGCTCTATATTATCTTGACATTAGGATTTTTTTTTTCTTTTAAGAGATGTTATTTAAGGGAGGAAGAGTGCGATGATTTCGAGAATAACTTCCCTCCTCCATTGGGGATTGAACTTGGGCGCCCAAGTGGATGAGCTGGAGATCGAGTGTATGAGTGTCCAGAATTTGATCCCTTAGGAATGGTGATTTTTTTCTTCCATTTTTGTTCCATTGCCACTCTGAGGTTCACTCAGATTTCTTTAAAATGGGTACGTGTAGCAAAATGGAGAAGTAAAGAGATTGGCTACATTACCTCTGCGAGTATCGAAGTGAAAAAAAAAAACTGAGGAACTTTTATCTTCACACACGATTCTTGAGCTTTTACGGCGTGACTCTCAAGGTGGGCACCTTTCCTTTATACATAGTGTTAATGAAGCACATCCACAATTTATAAGAGGTAATTCCTCATATCAAAATAAGAAAGAAAGGTTATTTGAGCCTAAGGAAAAATAAATTGCAGGCGTATTATTTCGAACGCAAGGAACCGTGGAGTGGCGATCCATATCGACGTAAAGGAATCAAAAACAAATATTTAAGACATGTGCAATGGATGCGCAAGGGTTTCAACACAGAACATAATTCTAAGACATGTTCGGACTTAGAGGTTGGTGCAAAAGTAAGCATAAAGTAAACTTTAAAAGTACTGAACACGGAATGTGTCGGCGGGAAGTTGGAAGTGCTAGGGACCAGTAGCTCAGCGGTTCCTCGTATTCGGATTAACGCATGCTGCGATGAAGAATTTTCACGCTTTTTGGACAACTCTAGTTGTTAAACTATGTAATTTCCCCATACGTCCACATTAACTTTTTTTCTTAATTTGAAGTGATTAATGATCTCTTTCAATTTGTCGGTATATTTCGTTAAGATGACAAAGGATCTTTCGCACTAAACACAAGCTGAAATATTTCCGGTTCTACTATGGTATTTTTCTCCCTTACATCATTAAAAGCGTAATTCTAGTAAAGCTATTTTATACCAGCTTTTGCAGTAATCCATCATTAACATTTATTGAAGCATATGCTCTTCTTGCCTTCGCGAATAATAAACTAAGGAAGTTATCAAAAGATAATTACAAAAGTGCTGACACATTTCCTCATTCTTGTACGTAATGAGAGACAATTTTTGGTGTCTTATAATTGCCCACCATAGATGATGAGAATGACGTTTTAAAACCACAATCTCACGTTCCCTCACAAAAAGAAGAAAAAGAGGCATTTTCCAGTAGCATCTTATCTCAGACGGGAAGCAATTTCGATTGAGGTGATATATATATGTCACAAAAAGCTACGACTCAGCAGAATTATACCACAGCGACCTCTGTTTCATCAAGTTCTTTTCTCTGTAATTTTCCTACAGATTTGTTACTTTACGACGTGAAAGCAGAGTGACTGCAATTGGATTGCCAAACGAATAATAAAATTAAAAAAAAAAAAAAAAAAAAAAAAAAAAAAAAAAAAAAAGAGGTGAAGAGAAAATTAAAGGTTATTGTAATAAAATTCATTCACAGTGAGACGAAACCATCCCATGTCATCTTCTTCTCAAAGGAGTTTAAATTATCCAATTTGTTCTTAATTAGTAAAGTTTCGAAATTTGTCTGTCTAGGCTGCTAAGAGCTAAATTTGTTTAATACAATTGTCACTTTACAGAATGTCTCTAAACTAATACAAGATGCTTCGAAGTTAGATCATTTCTTCGACATGGTAAGTTTTGTCTTGTTATTTCTCAAAGTAATAATGTGAAATAAAATGATTACAAATTTCATTACATTATTTAAATGAACGACGTTTATCGCCCCTGGGAAATCAAATTTTCACTATGTGACAACATTGTACATTAACTTGGAACCATTACCATACTCTATGAATCAATTAACCAGTTACATCGATTGCTACACTGATCACTAACATGTGATGTTAATGCCAATCTATATCGACTTTAACTGCCATTTGGAAAGAATCGACGTAACTACTTGAAAGATGGTAGATCTATTCTAGATAGATAGATAGATAGATAGATAGATAGAGAGAGAGAGAGAGATAGAGATAGAGATAGATTGATAGATAGATAAGATTTTCTCGTCACATTTTGTAAATTCGTTTACAAAATTTATGACCAGATTTTTCTGCTTTCATCAAGTACAGTGGTTCTCAATCTAATTCCTATCACGACCCCCATTTTATCACATCTTCTTCCCAGCGACCCCGTTATAATTTCTTCTTTGTAATAAGCTTGAGTGGAGTTTTTAATGTACCTATTAAGGAGATCTCACGATATCTATTTATTTCTATAATAGTAGAATCCATTTTTTTGTACATAGTGCATACAATAACTTCCCTAAAAGTGAATGGATTAAAACCGACTAGTTCTTGCAACTGGTTTTCTGTCACGAAGACTTGGACAATTTCTGGCTAAAGAGGACAGAAGAATCTCCTGGTCTTGTATTTGCTGCTTTACAAGTAATAATTCCATTTGTTACATCGTACCTGTACCGCTGTACGAAAGTGGTTTTTCTTCCATGGTAAGCATTACAACAAGAACAGTAGGGCTATATCGCTTATCAGTTGAAAATCACTTGATAATATGCATCACGAAGATTGAGCTGGATATTGCTGCACTAGTGAAATCATACCATACTCAGGTATCTCATTTTAGCTTTCAATTCTAATTGTATTTCAATATGCAGGATTTGTTGCATTAATATTTTTCTGGTATTTTAATTTGTAGTTCTCATTAGTTTCATATCGTACCTCTTTTACTTAAATTGAGTTTTAAACAATTCTGCACTTGTTGAAAATGTTTAGTAGACTGATTTTTTGTTGTTGTTGTTCTTGACAGTATGTATAAAAATAAAGATATGCCTATCAGAACAAAATTCAAAATAATATATAAAAATATTTTCCGGTATTAAATTCTTATCATATTTATCCTTTCCGCTTATTTTCACGACCCCCGTAGGAATCACGACTCTCAGATTGAGAAACCATAATCTAGAAGTTATCAGAAGCACTTCTGCGTGACGTGAGGTCCACGTAGGATGTGATAAAAACGTTTAAACCATATTTATTATTACAGTATATTTTATAATGACTTATTCATTTTTCAACGCTGATAAATTCCCTTCATTATGTCGTACAATTACTTTATCACTTATTACTTTTTACACTATGAATCGTGTGACACTAAGATAGTGTTTCACATCTAAGACTTGAATAAATTACTGTTTCACACTAGACTCTAGTAAAATTTCGAGTCTTACCTCGAATTTTTTTGTTAAAATAAGGTATTTCCCGTCTCGATTTTGAGACGAGTATTTGACGAGATTAGGAATTTCTCGTTTTGTGGGCAACACTACAACCATCTTACACGGAATCGAAACTCGGCTCATCTATGTTAAGCCAATTGAAAGCATACCCAGTAGCCACTTGGCTACAAAGGAAGATATTTGATAAAAAATACATATCTATACACTGTGTCATACAATTTTTCTGGTTTAATTAATATATCTATATCTGTATATCTATATCTTTATCTATATCTATATATGTATATATATATTTATCTATCTATGTATATACAAGGAGTTTCGAAACAACAGCTACAACGTTTGGGAGGTGATTTCTGACACCAAGATAAGACAAAAAGTATAGACCAACCTGGGTGCACAATTCTTCCTTTCGGAGTTATAGGTTGCCGAAAATATGAAAAAATTAACGTTAAAGGTTCATAGCTCTAAAACGATAGGACCTACCGCAGTCGGGTCAAGACTTCACTTAGAAACTAATATGCGATCTATCCAAAAATACATGTTTCAGAATCCTGCGGTACTCACACAACAATTTTTACAAAGCGAGTTTAGCTACAGGCATTCAACTTGAAGTACTCACCAACCATCTCTACAAAAATTGCTGCGGAAGTACCGCAGGATTTCGAAACTTGGATATTTGGATAGCGCAAATATTAGTTCTTAAGTGAAGTCTTGACCCGACTATGGTAGGCCCCATAGTTTTGGAGCTATGGGTCTTTAAATTTCTTTTTTGTTATGTTTTCGGCAGCCTATAACTCCGAAAGGAAGTGTTTGTGCACCCAAGTTGGTCTATACTTTTCGTCTTATCTTGGTGTCAGAAATCACCTCCCAAACATTGTCGCTGTTGTTTTGAAACACCATATATATATATATATATATATATATATATATATATATAATGTATTAGCTAAGAAACCGTGGTCTTCGGTTCCAGAATCTCTACAGTATCGGTAACAATTGACTAAAAACATGTGTGTTTTCCCTGAATGTCTGACGTTTATCTCATGTCAAAATCAAAAGATCTGCTAGTACAGTACTAGGGTGGGTCGTTTTGCCACTTTTTTTTCGGAACGAAATGTAATACCTGGCAAAAGTGGCCCACCACATGGATATTACAAATATAGATTTTTTTTAAAAATCAGACAATATATTCTGTGAGAACTATTGGCTCAAAGTTTCAAAATTTCACTAAAAATTACAAAAAATACCAAAATTGTTCATTATTTTTAGTTACGCCAAAGTAAACATATTTTTGGATTTATACATGCCAGATGCTATGAAAACTGACATTCAAGTCTCAAAATGCTAGTTATATGTCCCTGCGGTGGGATAGGGGTGCCTCCCCTGGGGCCGGCAAGGGGGGCAAATTCAGTACAATTAAGCGTTTCTATAACTATTTTTGTCCTTGCCTTTTCCTTCTACTGGTGGTTCATAGTGGTAGCAGAGCATTGTTATTTTTCACCATGACACTCCCACCCCTCCACCTCACAAAACTGCAACGCCCTTCTCCCGTCCCGATGTGCGTAACTCAGCGTCACTATCAGGAACGAGCAGGATACGCTTCAAATTGGGCGCAATTTCTCAAGCGCTATATTTGGTTAGTGTTTCCTTCAGCTTATATGAATTGACCGTTACAGATAATAGTTTGGTAAACACTATTTTCACAGAAAATTCTGTATTTCATTTTGTAAAAAGTCAATATTATTTATTATATCACAAAAATGAAGCAGACATTGAAGAGAAAGCACAGGAAAGCTCTTCTGAGGAAGAAACCAAATCCAGAGACAGAACATCTAAACCGAAGCTAGATTTGACTGGAACTGCTGATTGCTCAGAGATACAATGTAAGCGAAAGGGCTGTGGCACATATAATATCAACTGTGCTTCAGGCAGCTTTAAAGGCTGGAATTATAACTTCTCAACAATCTAGCGACATAACTCTGCTTTAATTGTGGACATGAGCAAAATAAGGCGTGCGAAACTTAAAGTTGCTCGGAATTTAAAAGAAAGTTCTACAAATGATGATCCCATTAAAAGCCTATACTTTGATGGTCAAAGGGAAGACACTAAAACACAGCAGGCATTGTTAGAGAAGAGCACTTATCACTTGTGGCTGAACATAACTCCCAATACGTTGGTGACGTGACACCATCCTCTGGCCATGACGAGACCACGGCTATTTTCGAGTATATCATGAATCAAATCGAAGGTGGCTTTGATGAAGTTGAGGTTCTTGGGTATGATGGAACAAACACTAGCACTGTTTGGAAGGCTAACACTAACAGGCTATTTGTCTCTTGCATTTTAATGAACTGCCTTTCCGAGCTCTCTTCACGCAAATTGGCGCTATTTCAAGTCCATATTCTTACACAGGCTCCATAGGTTCAAAACTATCTGACTGTGAAAAGCTTCCAGTGCTGTCATTCAAATCAGTAAAATGTGACTTACCTCATCATAGTCAGAAGAGCTCAGAAAACTTAGTAAAGACCTGAGATACTTATCTCACGTCTTCAATTGCTAATGGTCCTCGTCACGTCTTTGAGACTATTCATAGGTCTAGATACGGTACTTACCAAATGAATACCAGGCTGTAATCCGTTCATCCATTCAGACAAATGCATTTCTCGCACTCCCAGAGAATGTTCTTTTCGCTATGATGACTGATGGTCTACTTGCTGTCCGACAAGATGCATTACATAAGATTCTTAGTGCTCGAAAACACGAAGCAGAGAATCTTCATAACACTATTAGATATAACATCATTCCCAGACTGAATTTTGAGGCGAAAGATTACATTGAAATGATCTTTTTGGGAAAGCACTGATGTTTCAATAACTGTACCACTAGTTCTAAGGACGGTATCAAACAAAGAGCTCATGGTCAAACTTTCATTTTCTGACAACACTGTGCCAGAATAGTCCTCCACCGTCTATCCATGCCACACGATGGCACTAGAACGGATAGTGAAATTAATCACTGAAGCAGCCTCTCGAGTGTGTGGCAGTGATGCTAGAGACGAGATGATCAGGTCAACCTTACTTTCTAGGCAAGCTGTGTCTACATTGCAATCAAAGTCCCAATTTGAGACAATTTTTTCTGACAGTGACGAATTGGATTAGTTCATCCGTCTCTATACATGGTTGGTTGGTTGGGTAGGGATGGCGCAGGAGCACTAGATGCAGCCACCTACACGTGGTAGGCTCTGGGACGCTTGGACAGGCTATATGACCAGGTGAGTGAGGACCTGCACAACCGCTTAAATGTACTGAATTTGCCCCCTTTTCTGGCCCCAGAGGAAACATCCCTATCCCCCCCCCAAGGGCACATAACTTGCATTTTTATACTTGAATCTCAGTTTTCTAAGCAACTAACGTGTATTTAACCAAAAAATGTTTACTTTAACATAACTAAAATTCATGAAGAACTTTGGCATTTTTTGTAATTTTCAGTGAAATTTTGAAACTTTGAGGCAATAGTTCTCACAGAAGATATAATCCGATTAAAAAAAAATCTATACCTGTAATGTCCATGTGGGCGGGCCACTTTTGCCAGGTATTACATTTCGTTCCGAAAAAAAGTGGTAAAACGCTGCACCCTAGTACAGTACTAAACAGTGTGTGGCTTTTTATTTATTTATTTATTTTTTACCTCTAGAACTTTGAACAGTGAAAATTATTTTTCTTTCATAAAAAGGAAGATTTGTAGGCTGTTGAGAAAGTAATAAATAGAACTAAAAATGCAGCAGTTCACACATTGTCACAATGACAGCATTCCAAAACTATGAATTTGACACGAATCTCAGTCGTTGTTGATGCTTTATTTTTCACCCCACCCCGTGTGCGGATGAGATGAATATGGACTTTAACGCCATTAGGAGCGTTAATATTCGTTTGAGGACGCCGGAAACTGTAAATTTGACGCTAATATAGATAATTTTGAATTAAATTATACCGGTACGGTGTGCCACTTCATAAATAGTTAATCGTCTGTCTAATAGAACCATGTCACGTGCACGCTCAATGTTATCATTAGTGCCCATAGATGGACGTCCGGCTTCTTCCTCGTGCGTAACACTTGTGCGACCATTTTTGACTTCTTCAATCCATTCGTAGACCCTCTTTTGCGGCAAGACACTGTTCCGGTATTGTACCGAAAGTGTTTAATGGATTGTGGTCCCTGATACACCTTCCAACCAGAAAAATCGAAGCACTGCTCGTTGTTCCTCTTTGGCACAAACTTCTAATGGAGCGGCCATAATCTATCTGCAACAAATGAAGAAATCAGGATCAAATTTTCATAGCATGACCAAAACGGCATAACAATAAAATAAACGAGGACAGGTAGTATGAACAATATAAGAAAAATTATAGCTACATTGCGGATAATTTTTGACTTGCCTTCGTTCTGCGTAATTTATTAAAAATTATGTATTTCTCAAACTCAAGGGATAATTGTTTCCCTAACGTTTCTGTGGCAGATATATGCGTTTCTTGTCTAATCGGGTGTTCTTAATAATGCGTTTTGTTTTCAACGTTTAAGAAATCTATAGGCCTACAGTGCTCTATAATTGTGAAAATATTTAAAAAAAAGAAACAATTTATATAATTTCTTATTAAAATTGAAGCCGTGACTTCCATAACCGCACAAGTCCAGCTCAAGAGATAACAAAAACTGAATGTTCGATGCAAATGTGAACTTGGAAATCAGATTTTTTTTTTTTCATATTTTGTAATATTTGTTGATCAGCAAAGTGTAATGATGAAAAAAAAAAGGTCTGATTTCCAAGTTCACATTTCCAACAAATATTCATATATATATATTGTTTCTCAATATCTCTTCAGCTGGACTTGTGCGGTTATGGGTCACGGCTTCAATTATATCTGATGATGCAACGTAACTCAAGATATGTCAGAATGCTTACAGATACAAGAGAAATAAATTGCTTGAAGCTCTTTAAAAAATTATTTTCACAAAGTAATGTTGTATTAGCTATTACGGTTGGATAATTTTACCTAATGAGAAATATGCTTTGTATGTCTTTTCATTATTGTAAAAGTTAGTAATAATC
This sequence comes from Thermobia domestica, assembly GCF_964235325.1. Lineage (NCBI taxonomy): Eukaryota > Metazoa > Arthropoda > Insecta > Zygentoma > Lepismatidae > Thermobia > Thermobia domestica. The sequence goes on from NC_137464.1 coordinate 187,566,872, forward strand.
TACATTAGCATAGTAATTTAATAGCGAAAGTTATACATATTCAAACTTGTGCACATATTTTCACAATATAGAAAAACATGACAGTTTGTTTTTCTTAACCGAAAAAGATGATATATCACATATACTAAAGGTAGTAATTGGACGCTCCTACTAATGAGAGGGCGGCTATACTAAAATCAAATCCTAATAAACACACAAATGTGTGATCTTCGCTATGTAAAATTTGCTACTCAGTACTACACACTAAATTTATGTAAATGACCCAAATTAAAAAGTAGAATCTAAAGAAAGTTTAACGAGCCATGGTTATTTCCTTTAGGTTAAAGGGGACAGATAATGATAGTGAATCCACGTAAAATTGAATTTTTCTACTTTCCCCGGGAGTCGAACTTAGGATTCTGTGTACCAAAGGCACACGCACTAGCCAGTAGTTCAACGGGGATTAACTTTATCCATGGAGTAGATGTATTTTTGAGTTTTATATAGCATTGACGTATAATTTTAGACAATGAGAAATGAATGATTGTAATGATGTGATAGACGATAGAGTAATATATACAACACCCACACCTTCAAATAATTCCATAAACTTCATTCGAAATCACGGCAGACAGATGTAACAGCTATTCGAATCCTTCCTTTCTCTGTTAGTGTACTACAATACAATCTGAAGTACTATATTTATTAAAAGTGTTTTCTTATATAAGGTATATATTTTTATACAATCTCTTACACTAGTTTCAACAAATTTTCTATCGACTTCTTTTAAGAGGCCTCATTTCGGCGAAATGAAAATATAATCGAAAATGTGGAACAAGAGCGCCCTAGACAATATCATTTTACATGAGATACCGTTATCAAGACTCACTTGTCTGCTTTTGATTTCGAGCCATTTTGATGATCGGCATTTATTTTCGCGTTTCTAAACAACTGAAAACGGAAAGCCACTAGGTGACTTGTAATAACGGTACCTTACGCAAAATAATATTGTCTAGGGCGCTTTTGTTCCACATTTCAATTATCTTTTATCTATTTGAAGATATCACATAATTACTGTAAAATTAGCGGTATTTTAATTTCGCCGGGATGAGGCCTCGTAAAGGATCAGTGACTCACTTTGCGTCATGCCTTTTGCTATATACAGTGTATATTATACACACTGTGTTTAGATATTACGTTCCTAAGCCATCTGAATCGGGTATTTACAATAATAATTCGCACTGATTATGACTCCAAATTTGTTCTTTTTACCCAACTTTCTTTCCTATCACTTCTCTTTCTGTCTATTCTTATTTCTAAATAATCACTTTCAAGGTGATTACTGATTCAGGAAATTTGTCAATTGCTCCAGTTACTTATTGGTCGAATATAAAATTGTCTAGAGCGTTATTTGCATTTGATATTATTATTCGCCTATATCTTCCGTCAAGGAATCACTACTATTTGGCACACCAAGTAATCAAGTATCCTCTATTACAACTCGACATTCATCATCGTTCCGTTAAAACTATAAAACATACTTTCTCCGAACTATTTATTAATATTCCTTACATCCATTAAAAGGCTACTTGAATCTGTCTTAGGTGCGTGTTTAATTCCCATGATTCATTGCTATAGATGATATCAGTGAAATAATACACTTACTTCTTTTTCTTCCTTGTTCTTCCTGTTTCGGGAAATTCTTGTAATTAAGTATAAATTATCTTCCCCTAGAATTGGTTTCTTTCTTCAGATACTTTTTCACGCTCTCTCCTCATAGTTCGTAAAAATAGTAACAAGCTACTTCTCCCAATTTTACTTTTTGTTACTTATGTTTCCTATCTCCAACCACTAACTAACTTTGTTTCTTCGACTAGAAACACAAATCACTGAAAAAGAAGCAACGTTTATTTTAATAATAATAACTGTGTAACCGTTTCGCCAACTAACTCAACATATTGGCTTCATCAGATACTGTCACATAAGACATATTGGCTTCATCAGATACTGTCACATAAGACATATTGGCTTCATCAGATACTGTCACATACGACATATTGGCTTCATCAGATACTGTCACATAAGACATATTGGCTTCATGAGATAGGTCACATAAGACATATTGGCTTTATCAGATACTGTCACATAAGACATATTGGCTTCATCAGATACGGTCACATAAGACACATTGGCTTCATCAGATACGGTCACATAAGACACATTGGCTTCATCAGATACTGTCACATAAGACATATTGGCTTTATCAGATACTGTCACATAAGACATATTGGCTTCATCAGATACGGTCACATAAGACATATTGGCTTCATCAGATACGGTCACATAAGACATATTGGCTTCATCAGATACTGTCACATAAGACATATTGGCTTCATCAGATACGGTCACATAAGACATATTGGCTTCATCAGATACTGTCACATAAGACATATTGGCTTCATCAGATACTGTCACATAAGACATATTGGCTTCATCAGATACGATCACATAAGACATATTGGCTTCATCAGATACAGTCACATAAGACATATTGGCTTCATCAGATACTGTCACATAAGACACATTGGCTTCATCAGATACGGTCACATAAGACATATTGGCTAAATCAGATACTGTCTCATGAAGCCAATATGTACAGTTAATTGTCAAAACTGTCTTACAGTTATTATTTTAAAATAAACGTTGCTTTTGCTCTGTGATTAGTATTTCTAGTTTAAGTTATTTAAAATATCAAAGCTGATATGAACTAGTTAGTTATAGTTTCTTCGCACTGAGTTTTAAGTTTCTTTTCTGCACTTACTAAAACTTCATATGGTCTGGTTATTTTGTAGTATCTGTCTTGAAGTTCCTTTCAGAATTGTATTTGTTCATATAACAATTTCTCTTATAAATATTGCTTTCATTAACCAATTTCCAAGTCTTTCTCTCTCTCTCTCTCTCTCTCTCTCTCTCTCTCTCTCTCTATATATATATATATATATATATATATATATATATATATATATATATATATATATATATATATATACACTTTGAAGAGATGATATAGGTCCCAATATATTATGATAATCGTAAAATAGGAAATACCAAGATCGAACTGCAGATTTCAACGGATTTACACAGTTCATGATCCCTACACACCAGAAAACAGATTTTCCGATGTCAATTCGTCTGCTCGTCTGTTCATTCAAATGTTCGTCGTCTATACGGCAGGTTTTCGCATATCCTTTCCTACTTCCGAAATTAAGGGCAGTTTACTTTATGGGAAAAATAAATAATAGTGCAATTTTATGGAAAAACTGCTCCAACGATTTATTTATTTTTTTTTTTCATTAATTAATTTTAATTGACAACCGTACAATATGGTATAGTCATTTCACTGGGGAAAAATGAAGGCGTAGTGGATTCTTTTCGGACAATTTTCTCAACTCATGCGATCTAACAAGGTTTTTATAAAATAAATGTTTCTTTAACAACCACAGAACATGGCAGGAGTTAATTGTCATGAAAATATTCACAAGAAGTCATTTACGTTTGAAAGTGAGTTCATTTTGGACGATATTCTCATAAACAACTTCGGCGATTTTGTTTGTATTTCATAAACAACTGTTTCACTAGCAGCAATATAACACGGAATGTCATGAAAAGATGCACAAAGAGCAGTTTACTCTTGAGGATGAGGTCTTTTTGGACAATTTTCCCAAAGACAAACTAAGGCATTCTATTCATATTTCATGAATAAATGTTGCATTAAGAACGCTACAAACAATATGTCACAATTCGTTTATCCTTGCATGAGTCAGTTTGCTCTTGGAGATGAGTTTTCTTTGAATGATATTTTCTGAAAACGACAATTATAATTTGTTAAAATGCTTCCGTAATAACTGCAGAATGACATAATTTAATATAGGCCTAATAAATGAAACTGAGAGACTTTAGAGCGGTGGTCTTTATCTTTCATTTGGTCTTCCCTTTGTACCCTTTAATTGTATCACCCTCTCAAATAATGAAAAGGGTGGCACGGGTGCTCAGTGATAGAGCGCTTCCTCTGGTGTGTTTGATCTCTGGTTCGATTCTCGGCCAAATGAGTTTGTGGTGGATAACATCATGTCCGTAGGTTTTCTCAGGGTACTCCCGTTCTCTCCCACCTTCTCATTCCACCAATTCTTCCACCATATTTCACTGAACTGAAAGAAATTATTTCAAATAATGAAAAGGAGTAATAAGAAGCATATATATATATATATATATATATATATATATATATATATATATATATATATAGGGGCGGATCCAAGGGGAAGCTATAGGGGCTATAACTCCCCCTTGACGCTCAAGTATACATTGGATAAAGCGGCAAACTATGGTTTAGCCCCTCCCTTGATCATATCCTGGATCCGCCACTGTATATATATATATATATATATATATATATATATATATATATATATATATATATATATATATATATATATATATATATATATATATATACAGTGAAACCTCTCTAAAGCGGACAGCCGTGGGGAATCAATAATTGTCCGCTATAGAGAGGTGTCCGCCTTAGAGAGGTTTTGATATTTTCTTACGTAAATTAGTAAAGATGGTAATATGCAATTAGTAACAATATTTTTGGATGAATCATGTATTCACGAATGTTATCAATATGTTACTGTACATGTATTGTCCTCTGCTCTTCGTTGCACAAGATGGAAATAATCTGTTATAGTTCTCTGCACTTTACACTTACGTTTTCAGTATGTCGCTTTAATTTGTGGGTTAATGCAGTCCAATAGTGTCTTTTTTGTGCTAATATGCGTACCCGCGGGCAAAAACTACCGAACTTGTCTTCTGCTTGGTTAGAGATTCCAGCAGGACAGTAGAATAACGTGTTATTCCAAACGGCGGGCAACTGTCAATCACTTTTGTGTCTAAAACAGCTTGAGTGGGAGTGGAATACAAGCAAAGGACAAGAGAGTGTTGTTAAACAGAGACTCTTCGTTTGGATTGCTGAGTAGACAGATGAGGAGACAGAATGTCACAATGCTTTCTTGGTGAAACATGTATGAATAACTAAAAATATATTTTTACAATACTTATCCCTTATTTATACAGAAAGTGTCCGTAATACGGAGGTAAATAATACCTATAAAGGACAGAAAAGACTGTCCGTGTCCGTAGTAGAGAGTGTCCGCTTTAGAGAGGTTTTCCAATATGTTTTATCCTATTACAGTGTTTGGGAATTACAAAATATGTCCGTTACGGGAGGTGTCCTCTTTATAGAGGTGTCCGTTAGTAGAGGTTTCACTGTATATATATATATATATATATATATATATATATATATATATATATATATATATATATATATATATATCTGCGTCAATGTAACTTGTTTGGCTACGTTTCGTAAGTACCATTCCTATTGTGTAATCAGGAAGCAGTTATCTTCTTGGTGCGAGACTTTCTACTAGCAACCCTGTAGTGTGTTCTTTTAAGATGTATCTTCCACAATATTAAATGGAATAAATGTAAAAGGGCTGAAGTGTCAAAAATATTATCAGTTTAGAAAAGAAGAGAAAATATGTTTCTTGTTGAATGAAAGATGTTCTAAAAATACCAAGTGACCGAGTGAGTGATTTATTTGCGGACAAGGAAAAAAAAATAAAGAAAAACCAAGGATAGGTGTATTACGAAAAGGAGAAACAGACATTGTGGAAAACGAGGTTCTTCCTTTCTTTTATTTTTTCCTTTTTAATCAATAAGGGTAATGCTGGAAATATTATCTCAGGACAGAATCTTCTATATTGTTTCTCCTTCTCTCAATGCATTTCTCTCTTTCTCACTTCATTCCCAACCTAATAAACTAGAAACGCACCACGATATTAATGTCGACAATTTCTCATGTGTCACCCTCCTTCGAGAAGGAAAAAAAGGTCTGAGACGGTTGGAACCAAATCCACAGAAAGAGATGAAGTTTCACGAGAACGCTTAAGTAAACGTCAGTGTGGACAACTCTCATGGAAAGAAATAGTCTCGTAGAAATTTAAACAGTGTCACCAAAACAAGGCTAGAAGAGAGAGGTCTTTTAGCGTCATGGTCTCGGGGGGATATCATAACTTGTGCTTTAAGAAGAGAGCAAGTTCTTACACACCATCAAAGCAAAAATCATTGTCAAATGCTAAACTTTTATTACCAGAGCAGTCAAAAAGCTTCCGGTATGTGTAGTTTTGTCATTTGTGATGCAATTACAATGACACTCGTACAAGACAGCCCGGTTGTCTAATTATGAATTTGACAAGTGTGAACAGGTCATAACAGGCTGTATAGGAATAGTGTAGCTGGACCGAGCCGTGCGTGGTGATTAGTTGGCGCAATGTAGCAACTCAAACAACGCGCAAACATCAAATTCATGTGCAAATTGGGGAAATCTGCTTTAGAGACTTTAATAGCCTTAAAACAGTTTACGCTGACAATAGTTTAAAGAAACATTGGCCTCAAATGTGCCCATTTCACCACCGCAGAAGACATCAAACCCAAACGTGACGGCTGAACTGCGAAAGACACCAAAAGAGAACTCCCGTATGTGTTTCCAGCAATGGCAGGAGCATTTGAGCGTGTGTGTGTGTGTGTGTTCCGAAGAAGCCTATTTGAACGCGATTTAGTAAATATGCACTTATATTATGGGAATAAAGAGCTGCAACAGTTCCGGGAACTTTTTTACTACTCAGTATTATCATTATAATATCTCGGTTTTAAATGGTCATAACTCAATAATCTGACACCTTATTTAGCAAGTACATATACTGGAGAGTCCTTCTTCTCTATACGAACTTCCTGACCTTATGAGAGGTGTCCACAATTACTGATGTTTTTTTTTTTCTTTTTTTTTCAGATTTGTTGAAAGATGTTCTGAGTCTATCGTTGCAAGTGCTTGTAAGAACCATGGCTATAGCTGAGTTAATGATTGGTCTTCAAGTAACTTCCTTGAATTTTTATACCTTCTTGTTTCATCTACCGGGTCTTTATAGTTCTCTGATTTAAATGAGCTGCAACACCGGCCGTATTATTTGCTCGACTTATTTCGTAGAACCGTTTAAATAAAATTCAATGGAATCTTTCAAAATAGCCAGGCACATAAAATTTTTGTATCTGGGAAGAGTCAGATACTGTCAAAACAATATATGACAGTATCTAACAAAGTTATATTATTTAACTAGTGTCTTTTCAAAAAACAAAATCACAATTTATCTGAGTATGCAAAAATATACCCTAATACAGTGTTAACATAGTAGAAATCTATAATAAAAGCTTGAAAAAAGAAACGCTTTTTCGAAAGATTAAAATCCAGCTCATGTTGATGAAGCAGTATCATCTGAAGCTGCTATCAACAAAGCAAATCACTCAATATTTGTTAAACATGACAAAAGACACCATAGTGAAGCAGCTCAAATAGATATAAAGGCATAAAGATCAATCCAAAAAACAGGAAAATCCGGAAACCGAAGTCACCATTGAACAAGTCCATCTGCTCATCAAACAGCGATGCAACAGGCTGCTACCTCGATCGTCTCAATCTTGAAAGCAACAGCCTTCATGGAAGATATTCAGATGCTCCAGAAGACTATTTTATGTTACAAAGCAAAATTTTAAACGAAATGTAAATACTTAGTTTAATGAGAATAAGCTGATACACCATCTTTGATTGGATATAAGATTGAGTTATTACATTAGCACTGCGCTTGAAAACGTTTCAGGCGATGTTACACGAAGAAAGTCTTATCATATTTAATAAAAATCAGCATACGTACGCAACATGTACTACAATGGTAATCAGGTGAATGTTACAACTGTTTTAAAGAGTAATATGAACGAGAGAGGTTTGTATTTACCGCAAGACAAGAAGAAATTCACCAGTTGCTTCAACAAGGAGACTGAACGAAAGAGAAACATATTAACTGCAAGAGAAAGAGCAATTGTCCAGCAACCAAAGCATGAAAGAGAGGAAAATTTTACTTGAAGATATAAAGAAATTAACTATCACCATTACACTGCTGATCAGCCACGTCTATTTTTGTATAAGTCTGGGGTTGGCATTCAGGTATGTGAATTTCATCTCCAAATATCGAGACAAAAGTTAATATAAAGATATCCAAATTCTAGGAACCTAAGTAAAATTTGGAAGGGCCAGGAACTCCATGGACTCCCCTTATTGTTGTCCGTGATTATGACCTCCTCTTTACTGAGGGGGCCATTTACACTTCCATCGGCTTATCAGCTGCTAATGATATCTTCAAATTCTGCTAACAATCATATTTGACCACACCTGCCATTTGCAATGATGGCAAACTGCTTTTGACATCATAGCCTCAAGTAGGGCACTATTTTCTATGGAAGATCGCTATTGAGACTGAGGCTGACTGAGATGGTCAGAAAATGAAGATTGAGCGTACATAACAGCATTGTTAATTGACTTTCACCTTTATGGGATTGAACGTTTCAGATTACGCCTCGCAGAATGCACAGACCATTGTGGGATCCATTTGAAACACTAAAAGTGAACACCGCTAACTAACTCTAATGGTTAAGGAAATTTGCGGTTGATTAATCTCGGCAAAAAAAAAAAACTTGCACTTTATCTTGTACCAAACCAATCCCCTTTTCATTGTTATCACTCTCTTTCCTAAGTTTCTGCTTTAATTTATCCTCCCAGTATCTTCTTGGTTTATCTAAAGGTTTGGCTGTATGACATCTGGATTTGGGTATCAAAATTCCATATCGATATGATATTGAAACTATTGATATATCAGAATATTGAAAAATATTGAAGTATCAAATATGAAAATATCGAATACCATATCCGGTCGGTATACTGGATCTCAAATTATAGAAAATATCGAAAAATCTATTATAGAAATATCCTAAAAATATAGAGATATTTTTATGTTGCAAAAATATTATAATAGTGAAATAATGAAATACTGAAAAATATCGAAACAGCAAAACATACAGAAATATCGCAATATTGAAGTATTCAAACATCGAAAAATATTGTAATATTGAAATATCCGAATATCGGATTTCGAAATAACACAAAATATCAAAATATTGCAGTTTTGATTTATCAATCGATAATATGTTTGATTTCGATATTTGAAAATATCAATCGATATACATCAAAATATCGTACAACCCTACCTAAAATTATCTTTTCCCTACGGTTTTTCTGATCATAAAGCTTTGATCTTCGCAGATAGTGTAGCTATTGCAAAGTTAAGTGTTTGTATAGCTTTCTAAATTTCAACGTTTGTTCTATAATGCTGTTTCTTTGAAATCCTCAGTATCTGTTCTCATACGCACTTTAGCAGTCATTCTTCATAAGTATACGAGTGACTGAAATGTAAATTTATACATTTTTCATATCTAACTTCTATCGTATGTCACGTCGTTGAATTTTGTATTCAATAATAACATGCATTTTCCAGTATTTTAGTTCTTTTAATTTCTTCGTTTACTTCATAATCTCGGCTTGCATATAAGGTTGCAGTTAATTTTACTGTTAGCCATTCTCGTTCTTCATTTGATTCCTTTTTTTAAAGAGAAATCAAAAGGATAGTTTATATTGTAAGCGGTTTATGTAAATTAATCCGATCAAAATAAGAGTTTCCCCTGATTTTAATGAAATATGGCATACACGTAGGTATGTCTTGACTTGGTTAGCATGTTTGTGAAATATGTCAATTCGTGTCCAAACTTTTGGTTCCCGAGTTATGGATCATCGAAGTTGAGTTTGGGCTTCGAAATTGAAATGGAAATTTATTGAAAGAAAGAATAAGAGGGTGTCCCATAACGGACACAACTCTTGAGTGCATAAAAACATACCAGTTTATTGATGAAATTAAATAAGTTAAATGTTTATATATTTTTGCAGTGTACGCTACTAGTGATTATGTATGAAATATGACATTACTCAAATACCCTCCACGACTCTGCAGGTACGATCTCGTTGTTCTATCGTTGAAACTTTTCATAACTTTTTAGCATACTTGCATCTCTAATTTTGAAAATACAGACAGAATCTCGACCTTGAGTTCTGGAAATGATCGTGGTTTGTTGGCACACACACGAGATTTCAAATACATCCACAGAAATGAATCACATAATGGCAAAATCACAAGATCTACGTAGTCACCGTTGCGAGAAATCACCCTGGCAGGGAACCGCTCTTGTAAAAACTCCATTGTTGCAATCGATGTGACAGGTTGCACCGTCTTGTTAAAACCATACTTCCTCAGTCTGCGTAGTCACCGTTGCGAGAAATCACCTTGCCAGGGAACCGCTCTTGTAAAAAGTCAATTGTTGCGATCGATGTGTGACAGGTTGCACCGTCTTGTTAAAACCATACTTCCTCAGTATTCATACGATCGAGTTCAGAGCAAAAACTCTCTTAACGTATTGCGGTAACGGTCGCCATTCACTGTTAATGCGTTTTCAGCGCCATCTTCGTAGATGTTTCTCGCAGAACAACTAACACGAGGACGCCCCGATGGTTTAATGTCCACAACCAAACCGTTTTCATGAAATTTAGCAATCTCAACACAGTCGACTTATTCGATGCATTACGTTGACCTAATATTCCATGGAGTTTGCGAATAGTATCTGCATAACTTTCACTCTGTTTTTATAAGTTTTCACTGAGACAATATGCTGTTCCGGTCGTGAAGTGGTCCATTCCTAGCCGTATAGAACACAGATGACGGATCATGCGGTATACGCTGCTGAAGTCGTCTGCTGTGAATTTTACTGGGCGCAGCCATATTGGTTACAAACAATCCGTTGTTAAGGTGGTTGCTAAGGCAGTTTCAATGGCGTTGTATGTGGCAGCTGTGAGTCTTTTGAAAAACGAATTTAAATTATAAAAAAAGGCTACATGTTCACGAATAGCAGTGAATATATTTACTTTTACGTATAGGAAGGCTATATTTATCATAATATGAAATAAAATTACTCTACATTTTAATTCCTTCAATCGCCAATAACTTGCTGGACAAGTGAGTGAGAATTCCAAGCATGTACATGAGCACCCCTTAATAATAATTTTAGATTGGTTTAAATTAAAATTATTGAAAATTGTTATGCTATATACTTCTGTAATATTGTTTGTTTAGCTTCAGTGAAAATGCTTAATATGGAAGAAACTTGTTTATAAAATTAGTGATCAGATATTCGGAACAAAGGAGTACAGAGCTAGAATAACCAATGCATTTTAAAGTATACAATTACGAGTACATAATCTCAAAAGCTTAGCATCTTCCTGGAAATAATTTCCTAATTTATTTTTCATTCTTTTGCTAGCGGGTGTCCATTGCTTGCTTGGCACTGGTAAAGTTAAAATGCGTCACCAGAAATAATTAAATAATTTAAAAGGTATAACTCAAACTATCCTACATAATGTCCTAATGTTATCTAAATTATTATTATTATTATTATTATTATTATTTTTTTTTTTTTTTTTGCGTCTACCACAAACGACGTACAGATTTGTAACATGCCAACATATACATGTATTAAAATTCATAAGGAGAACACATACCAACTTACGCTGGGTGGTCACTTCACGTAACACTACATCTGTGATGATTAAGGGCAGCTTGAAGCTCGAGCGTATGGAAGGATGCATCTGTAGGGAGCAGGCGGATCAGTGAAGTTGGGTATGCGTGAAAGAAAGACAGATACGAAAAGCGTACACTGGCCAGGACTAGTAATCACTACAAGGGGATTTGCATTTCAATTTCTTAGTAACCATGGCACATTTTTAACGCTGTTTCTATGTTCTCCCTCTACATAAATAATTTTCTTGCACAGAAGTATTTTCGTAGATTAGACAAATTTTACACATAAATTTTCAAATAATGATCCCGTATTTTCCATGCGTACTTAGCGTAGATCGATAGGATGGAGTAATTATATTTTATGTCAAACGGGATGAGACAAATGAACAAGTCCGGTTAAACTTTACTATATTGCCTGTACTGTACTCTGACCAAAATTCATATGCGGTAAGGTACGGTTAGGTTAGGTTGTGATTACTTAAATGCGATTGTCTTACATTTATGTGTAATGTCGATTTACCAATTTTAAAATCATCCATTGCCTGAAAATCTCAATTGTATCAAGAGTTTCAAATTTTTACACGTATATGTAATCACAAAGGTAAAATTGTTATCGAACTTACGCTGGTGAGGATCGGAAAGAGGGGAGGCAGGCGAGTATCACACTCCATGCTGGGGCAGGCATTGTTCGAAGATTATAGTATGCCTTTAAACGTGTGATTCAATTATCAGTTTAAGAAACGATTTTTCAGTGTTCCGAGTATTAATACATATTAAACAGCGAAATTAGCTTAAAAATGTCACAAACAAACAAACAAAGATAGATAGAGCAAGCGAGCTTTGGTAAAAATATGTATATTTTAATTTCTTTCTGGCAGAATATGAAAGGAGAGAAAGTGTTCGCCCAATAAGTAAATAATCATTATATCATTATCATTAATCATTATATAATTATATCGCTTGTTGTACAGTGTGGCTTTGTTTTTGTTTCTCTTTAGTATGTTATATAGTACAATATTTCTAATTTCATTCTTGGAAAAAAAAAAAAAACATTGCATGTACCTCTTAAACTGTTATGGTTATATCCGAAAACGAAACAAATCATTTTCATAGGCGAGTGCCATGTAAACTTCTTCATGTAACCCGCTCAAAGGTGGTTTGTTTGTAACCAGCTAGTTGAACAGGAAGCGGAAATGACGTTTACTTCACCAGCGTATTAGGCGCTCTGTGATTGCCAACCACAAAAGAACAGATGAAAATCGTGTAACTTTCAGTGCTGCGAACTGACTAGAACAGAAATGGCGGGAATTTGAAAAGTTGCGTTCTTTAGACTATGGGATATTCTATATATATATATATATATATATATATATATATATATATATATATATATATATATATATGTGTGTGTGTGTGTGTGTGTGTGTTTTACATTTGCAAAACGTATCCGGCAGTGGCCAAACTTGGCAATTGGTAGTGAAACATGGCAAAAAGAAATTGTTACAAAAGGGGAAAAAAAATCAGTTTGTTAATATCGCTGTTTCCATAATACTGTATATAACTATCGCCGCTTCGCTACGTTTTGTTGCCCGCCTGCCTTTATTTGAAACTGGATAGTGGAAATTCCAAACATAAACGTGCTTTGTTATAATTACTTGTATTAAATCCACATCTCTAATTACTTAAATAAGTATTTACTCTATGTAAAGTACAATACAATTTAGAACCTAAGTAACGTAAACACAGTATATAAGCTACAGACATTATTTACTTTTAGGACAGTGCAATATTTAACCAGCTTTACTTCCAACCAACATGAAGCATACTACCATTAACAAGCCGTAACTATATTTAGATTTCAGTATTAATATTTGTGTAACAGCAAAAAAAAAAAAAAAAAAAAAAAGTTTGTACAAACTAAAAGAAAACTTCAAGTGTAAAGAATTACAACTTTCAATTCAGGACAACTTTAACCTATAGTACATGACAAACCAAAGTCTTGGAGAGGGAAATAACTAGTTTCATTAATTGCCATTTAGAACAAGAATTGGAATGGAACATGGAACAAGTTTTTTAAACATGAACTTGAGATTTAGTGTTAACTTGTTAAATGTTAGTTCAATGCACCGTATAATTATAATAGAGATTTGCTAAAATTAATAAAAGAATATTTTTTTTCTCATCATGAACCACATTGTTAGTTTCTTTAGTTCTAAAAGAAACGAAAAACTAGTAACAAGAAAACTTGTGTAAGTTGTTTCCGCTAGTGATTTAACTTTTTCTTTTTTCTTTCTTTCTTTCTTTCTTTCTTTCTTCTTTTTTTTTTTTTTTTATTTAACTCCGAGGTTAAGACTCTACAAATTGCTCACTTATCAACCAGGCTCCAACGTTAGAAGAATCGCAAGATAAAACGGTGTGGATTACCACCCAGACAGATCTGAAAAAGAAAATGAAATCCGAACAGTTCATTGGGAAAGTGCTTTTAAAAAAAAAGAAAAAAAAACTAAAGATTAAAAAGAAAAGGAATTGAACCTCTTAGAACGTTTTCTTCCGTTGCATGAACACGTGCTGAGCGTTAAGTGTCTGCTTAAGAAGCTTAAAAATACGTCTGTAAACTTTGAAAATTAAGAAAGTTTGGTTCTCATTACACATGGTCTAATGAGCTACGAATCTATTTTTTCTCTTTAAAGAAATCAAATGGAGGATTTTTTTTTTTTTTTTTTTTTTAGAAAAAGAAAACTTTCTAAATAAGAAAAGAGGGATTCTAATATAAAATACTTCAGTAACTTCATTTATAATCCAAGAATCACAGGAGCATTTCATCGCAGAACTTTAAGCCAATGAGCGGATCTTAACTTCTGTAAAGGCAAATCTGAAATAATCGTTGGTTTGTTTGGAGTTTCTTGAAACGTCCCTTCCGGCACCAAGTGTATATGAGCAGGCCCGTACTTAAGGAGGCCAAGTTCGCCATAAGGGGAAAGTCTTACAGTTTTACGATGAGTTAATCTTAAGATGAGTTTCTCCATACTAGATTAAACTGTTACTCTGGAGTAAATAGGTAGCTAATTGGCAGCAGGGTACAGTTGTATTTCTAGGCACGATTACACCGAACAAATTGACTACTCTATAGATACCATTTAAATCTGTCCCACGATTATGCCGGTTAAGTGATGATAAGAAATGAATTAAATGGCGGAATGAAGAAAGTGGGAGAACCCCAAGAAATTCCATGAGCACGCTGTTTGTCCACCACAAAGTCCGCACGGCGTGAGCTGGGATCGAACCAGGGACCCCAAGCACCGGAAGTGAACGTTCTACTACTGAGCCACCGCGCCCCCACATAAGGGGACTTCTTCGTCAACTAATAAACTATTTAGGTTAGTTCCCTCTTAAGTAAGTGTATGGTGTATAACATTGTATGGGTTGCAGGGCTGTGCCGTGCGGGGCAACGGACCCGGGCGCCGAAGTAAGGGGGCGAAAAATTCCGAAGAAAAAAGGAAAAATTACTTGGAATATATGTGTGGGGGCGCCGCCGTATATTCTCACTCCGGGAGCTGATTTTCCACGGCACGGCCCTGATGGGTGGGTTTTCTCGGGGTACTCCCATTCCCTCCCACTTTCTTATACCACCAATTCTTCCATCATCATTCGTCTGCTTTAATCATTGTTTCTCTTAGCCTAAAGAGCATAGTCGGAGGACGTTAAACTGAAAGATTTCATCTCATTTACGTTACTACATAAAACGCGGGCATTAAAAAAATATATTCTGAGTACTGCACAACACTTCTCCCTTAAAAAAAACACTATATATATATATATATATATATATATATATATATATATATATATATATATATATATATATATATATATATACATATATACGAGGAGCATTCAATAAGTAAAGAGACAAATTGCTATAGCTCAATAAAGATTTATTTGAATCTTTCAAAACTAAGGCTATTTTTCAATATAATCACCCTTTACAGTTATGCATTTGTCCCATCTTTCTTGCAGCTTCCTAATTCCCTTGGCGAAGAAATCTTTCGATTTACCCCGAAGCCACCTTTGCACCGCTGCCTTAACTTCCTCATTGTCTGGGAACCCATCTGGCACACGTTTTTCTGTACTT
Source organism: Thermobia domestica (assembly GCF_964235325.1). Taxonomy (NCBI): domain Eukaryota; kingdom Metazoa; phylum Arthropoda; class Insecta; order Zygentoma; family Lepismatidae; genus Thermobia; species Thermobia domestica. Next base: position 187,582,616 of record NC_137464.1, read on the forward strand.
TAAAATGTTCCTAATGCCATTGTGAACAGTTCCAACACTTACTTGAACTTCCTCAGCTATCATTTCAACAGTAATTCTTCTGTTATCACGAATAAGTCCGTCAATTCTCGATTCCAACGAAGAACCAGAAACTTCCACTGGACGTCTACATCGGGGTTCATCACCTACACTTGTTCGGCCACTTTTAAACCGATCAACCCACTTGTACACATTCTCACGGTTCATACAACTGTTACCGTACTGTCTCAACATTCAAGAAAAAATTTCACTTGGTTTTACACCTTCTGCGACTAAAAACCTAATAACTGAGCGCTGTTCTTCTAAGGTGCAATCTTCTAGAGGACTTGCCATGATGAATTGATATTTTTGAAGTTATGTTGACATAAAATTACGAAACAGCAGATCAGAGCATATCCCAAGGTTGCCAGCTAACACCCCTGAAACAAAAAAAAAAAAAAAGATTAGTGTTAAAAATATAGACTGTCTCTTTACTTATTGAATGATCCTCGTATATATATATATAAATCTTTACTACGTTGTTTTGCATTGAAATTATGTAAAACAAGGAATGAAAACGAGCGAAGGAATTATGTGATTTCACGTGCTTAGAAACAATATTAATTACCGTGAAACCCCTTAAAACACTTTATAGATATTGCCAAAATTTTGATGTAAATTTTGCAGTATTATTAACGAATATGGGAATACTATATTTTAAAAAAAAAAAAAAAAAAGATGAAACATACAATCTGATCTAAAAGATTTCAATGAACTGAGGAAAATGTCATCTTTGAGACTAAATCCTCATGCATAATTTACCAGAAAATCGATTAAAAACTAATGTCTATATCGCTAGAGCTAGAACTAATGTCTGTATCGCTAGAGCTAGACCCTTACTCAAACCAGGGTCAAAAACTTCTCCACTTATTAAAGTGAAACTGGTCACTATCGTATCGATAGTAAAGTGTACCATATCAACCCTTTTAATTGTGATAGTAGCAAGATGATATTATGTACTAAGGTTAATGAGATAATAAAGGATAAGGATAATAACCTAACACTAACTCTTGTAACTGCTGGTTCTTAATAAATATTTCTTGAGCCACAATATCTATAACAAAACATTGAAACGTAAATATTATTTATTTATACCTTCGTTTAATATTCCTATTACAAACCATTAATTTCTTGAACATCAATTCTTCTGAGAACTTCGTAATCTTTCACTCTACAACCTCTCTTATTTATCTTTCAATTACTGTAACTAAGGAGCAATAATAATCTTTACAATTTCCTTTTTCTTTTTCTTTACAAAATATGCTCCGTTGTCGCACCTCTGATCGTCTTTCTAAGACCTGTACAGAAAAATAATAGTACAACAGTACAACACATACAACATACCGTTGTACTCTTAAAGTTTAATCTTAAATTTATTAGGACCATTTAATTGTGATGTATAAGATAGCAATGTTAGTGCATTACTCTATACAATAAATCTTAAACGGAAACGATTTATTTATTTATTTTTGCTAGAGATAGGTAGAACGAATATCTCAGCGAAGTTTTGTTAAACGAGGCAATTCGTTAACACTTTAACGGACAACCGTTATTACACTCGATAACTCTTGAACGAAAGCGTGGTTTGGAATTCTGCTTTTTTTCTTTCTTTTTTTGCAATTACAGTATCTTGGACGAGTTTTTAAATAGAGTTATCGCGTTAATGTGTTCACAGGTTAAGATTATTTGAACGGTGGCTCTCCATATTTCATTTTCTACTATTGAAAAAAAAAAGTGTGTAATTGTAGAATACAAGAAATTACACATCATACAGTTCGATGGCAGAAAAGTCTTCTCCAGAGGTTGACATCTACCAGAAGACATTGAAATTTCTATGCATGATTCTCTTACTTTCTCCCTTCGTGGTTAAGCGGTTAGCGGGCCCGGGTTCGATTCCCGGCGGGAGCTCATATGGTTCGGATTCCACGTTTATCACTAGGTCCATGTCTCATATAGTCTCGCTGCTGAACGGAACGTTAAACTCAAAATCAACTCAACTCTTACTTTCTCTTAAACACAATTTATTTCAATTAACGCTTTCAGAGTTGTACATACTTGTTAGAATATATTCACATTTATTACGCCAATTTTCATGTTTTCTTTGTGCGTAATTTTCAACAATAAGATTTGAGGCAAAAAAAGCGGTATTCGCACCAAACGTTTAGCTCGGCTTGTCTGGGTGTAGCACGTCGTTAAAACCGCTTAACTTATATTTTTCCCCTCAAAAGACGTTCCAAATTTTATATTTTTTAAAAATTTGTTACTTTTGTTCTACATTGAAGGTAAAAGTGAGTGAAAGCAAATATTATTAAAATTACGGAAAATTTAGGCTGAAAATAGGCACTTGAAAATTGCCGATTTTAAAACCACTCGTTCAAGATACAAATAAACGTATTTTATTGTTAGTGTTACTTTTAGAAGACATATTGGTGTAAATAAAGCTAAAACGAATGTTTACAACATAATCTATACAGTTTGTTCAATTTATTGAAACTTAGGGTGATGAAAATTTAGGATGAAACTTTCTATAAAAAATTATTAAAATCCCGAATATGCACGTTCTACAATAAGTATTACCAAATTATACTAGAATATTATGCAAAAGTAAAGGAAATATATATTTTAATATACAATATCACATGCTAGTAATAAAATGGCAGAGTTGCATTAGAAAGTCTCCATACATTTTTTCGGAAAAATGGTGTTGAAATATTGAACACATAGTCACTTTCCATGTTCTTTCAGTCTCAGTCTTGTCTTCGCGGGTGTTGATTTGTTGAAGTGTCGGGCTATTGCCCCTGCCTTCCATTTCTTTTGTGTCTTCCTTGGCTTTGTTTTCTGACGTATATGTGGTGGTGGAGTCGCTACTGTCGCGCCCTCCTGATGTTCTTTAGTAGGCGTGAGAAAATAAGTAAACATTCAATTCAATTTATTTTGCACAAATTTGTAATATTATGCAAGAAAATACCATTATTTCGAAGAAAAAGAAGCATCAAAGTTAATTTTTGATACACTGTACATGTACTATTTCACGAGGGTCATTATATGAATAATTAATTGCCTGAACCACAAATTACTAACTAAAATTTATGAAATGAAAGTTGACTACATCTAGCTTACACGTATGGACTTAGCCGAATGCAAGCAACGTAAGAATTTGTTTAAATTTTCTGTCAGGCTTTTTTTTTTTTTTTTTTTTTTGCGCTGCACGAATATTCGTATTGATTTTATGTGTTTTATTCCCCTTTATTATATAACAGGGATACAAATAAGCACTCTCCCACTCGCCTGGGGCGTGTGGCTCATCGGTAGGGCGAGTATTTAATATCATACCGAAGTAAGTAAATGATTTCCATTCTGGGATGTAGGCGAGTTGCTTTTTTTTCTTGGGCTAGTAAAATTTTGTTGTTTATTTACATTCCTGTTATATAAATATGTGCTCGTATTTTTTGTTACCTGAGTTCAATTTAATTTTAGTAATTAAATTGTATTTAGTCAAGTATATTATTTGTAGGTTGGTTTGTTGTATCATTAATTTATATCATAAGTTAAATTTAATAAAGAATATACATTTACTGTTTGATAATATGATCATTTAATAATTCCATTACTTCCTTATATGCAAAAACAAATAATTTCCACCAATCTTCGTCATGTAACCAACATTGTGTTTACATTGACGTAAAGGAAACACCGCAGCATTACATAGTTTGTCATCTCCATAGTTTCAGCAGTTTTTTTCCTCTTTTTTGCTGAGGCAAAAAAAAATATTTATACACAGGACTGAAACTTCCTTCAAATATGGAAAATACATATTTGGGTTATTTAACAAACTGTGCTATTTCTCAGTCAAGCGCAGCTGAACATTTGGTGGGAATAACATATTTTTCGAGTCTTGTTACTATCAACACTATAGTTTATGTGCGCTGCTCTCGTCAGAGTAGAAAGCATTTCTACTCTGACGCGGGTCTCGCGCGTCATCTCCGATGCGTACTTTCATTTGTTATTTAGCAAAATCGCTCGCAAATGAGGCCCAATCACTGCGAAATTAAAATATCGCTAATTTTACAATAATTATGTATTAAATTGAAATAGATATCAGATAATCGAAATGTGGAACAAGATCGCTCTAGATAATATTATTTTGCATGAGGTACCGTTATCACGAGTCACCTAGTAGCTTTCTGTTTGCAGGCAAAGGCGCAAATCTGTCTTCAACATTGGGGGGGACGGGTAAGACGTTCCCATATATATATATATATATATATATATATATATATATATATATATATATATATATATATATATAAGCGATGTTCAAAATATTTATGAAGTTGAAAAACAATGCTGTGAAGGATCAGGGGAGCAGAATTGTCTTCAGTGACGTATTTAGGAGACTATCGGGCTCATTCTCCCCTCGAAATAATTTGTTAGTTTTACGCATTCCACGTACAACAATAATCCTTCTTACCATTTCTAAGAATGTCATTGACTTTCCATTTTCTTATGCTTTTTGTTCAGAAATAATACTGTATTTGTCAAATTTCATTCCATGTAAGAACTGCGTCCTTAATTGTTCTTTCTGTCATCCTTTCTATTTTTCTGTTTCTTTTTCTTGACGTTACTACTTTCATTTCTCCTATCATACTTTATCGACCGTTGTCAGTTGTGATTCAAGTTGGCCGTCATCAGTAACACCAAAACTAAGAGTAGCTGATAAGCGAAACTAGTGCGCGGATTTCCACACCAACATGCGCGGATATCAACATGACAGGACTTTAGTTATTATAACAAAGAAACAATTATATCGTTTAGTTATTTTTAAAAGAAGGAAATGTTTGAATTAAAGAAAATCAAAACGGGGGAATAATTAGCCCGGGAAATTAGGACGGCCAAGAGGATGCTTTCTTTTTCTTGTATGAATAGAATAAAGGGTTAGATTCACTTCTAAATTTTTGTATCATATCACATAGGATTTATCGATCTGTAATTCTTGCCATTATAACTTCAATTTATGCATAAATTAAAATATATTTAATTCTCAAACTCAGGTGGGCAATTGCCCACTTCCTTCCATGTGTTGGGCATAGAAAGAAAATCCTAAATACGCCATTGGTTGTCTTCAACATTGGAAGGTGGGCAGATTTGAGGCTTATTCTAGATAAGGGAGATGAAACTCATATTACGGTAGATGAATCTGATCAACTGTTGCATAGTATATTAGGTGATGTAGATGAAGTAGTAGTACATATCAGTATTACAAATCACTGCCGTGAAAACATTCTGAAATCTGAATACATGCATATTTATAATTGGTATGTTTCTAATTAGGCATCCACAAAGATCCACGTTAAAATTGTTTTATAGTAATATAATAATATAAATGACGACTTCCCCAAAACTATGAAGAAAGAATATCAATTATGTATGACGCAACAATACTCTTTGAGCAAAATTATTATAATCTTAATAACATTACAGGAATCGTTTCAGAAATCTGACGCATAACATACTTTTTACTTAACAGATGTAACCTTAAGATTATAGAGAAAAATATTTCAGCAATTGAATTCTTTTCTTTGCTTACGAAACATCCTCTCTCAAAAGAAAAAATGGGACACGCGGAAATACGTAGGAACAAACCATGGTTCGAACTAGCAGAGAAGAGAAATCAGGCAAAATTACGTTGGCTACAAAATCCGAATGAAATAACTACACAAAATTTCGTAGACATCAGACGAGGAACTTCCAAAACTTTTAGAACAAAGAAACGCGATATTTTGAAAGCTAAAATTTAGGAACTTGAAGATAATAGTAAAAATAAAAACATTCGGGACATGTATAAAGGGATCAACGAATTTAAGAAAGGCTATCAACCTCGTTCTTATATATGAAAGAAAGCTGATGGAACAGTTCTCACTGATACAGATAGCATTTTAAATAGATAGAAAGATTTCTTTGACGATTTGCTTAACACGCAACCAAAAACTAATGTGCGTGGAGAAAGGAAGATACACACCGCAGAACCATATATTCCAGAACCCAATCGAATAGAAGTAAAAATCGCTATAAAGAAATTAAAGAAACACAAATCTCGGGTGTAAACGAAATTCCAGCTGAGTTAGTTTTAGCTGGAGGCAAAAAATTGTGGAACAAGATACACAAACTCATTCTCCTTATCTACAACAAGGAAGAATTGCCACAAGAGTGGGAAGAATCAATCATTGTTCCAATCCACAAGAAAGGCGACAAAACTGACTGTAATAATTATCGAAGCATCTCTCTTCTGTTAACATCCTATAAAATCCTTTCAAACATTCTATTAGCAAGATTGACCCCATACGCAGATGAAATTTTTGGAGATTATCAGTGTGGATTTAGACGAAATCGATCAACTATCGACCAAATATTTACCATTCGCCAAATACTCGAAAACAAGCGGAAATACAGTAGTCCGGCACATCAACTATTTATTGATTTTAGAAAGGCTTATAACTCGGTTAGGAGAGAAACATTGTACAACGTTCTTACAGAATTTGGAATACCGAAAAAGCTAATTAGATCAATTAAGGCATGTTTAAATGAATCCCAAAGTAAAGTCCGGGCAGGAAAATTTTTGGCCACGAGCTTTCACGTTAAGAATGGCCTGAAACAAGAAGATGCGTTGTCGCCATTATTATTCAACTTTGTCCTGGAATACGCTATAAGGAAAATCAAAGATAGCAACCAGGGCCTAGAGCTGAACGGTGTTCACCAGGTTATGCGTACGCTGATTATGTAAATTTAGTAGGGGATGATAGGAGAAAACTAGAAAGAAATGCAGACGTCTTATTAGATGCGCTTGCATGGACATGGGTTTAGAAGTAAATGCAGAGAAAACTAAATACATGGAAATGCGTCGGGACCGTAATACGGCAAATTATGTATGTGTTAAAATATTAAATAATACTTTTGATAAAGTGGATACTTTCAAATATCTAGGATCAATATTAACAGACGAAAATCATATTCACGAAGAAATTAAATGTCGACTAAAAACAGGGAATTCGTGTTATTATTCAGTTCAAAACCTCTTGTCGTCGCGAATTCTGTCGAGGGATTTGAAGCTTAAAATGTATAAAACGATAATCATACCTGTTGTTCTGTATGGTTTAGAAGCATGGTCGCTTACTGAGTGCAGAGCATAGACTGAAAGTATTTGAGAACAAGATCCCGAGATAAATATTCGGACCAAGAGGAACGGGAATGGAGAATGGTGGAAACTTCATAACGACGAACTACGTAAATTATACGGCTTACCAAACATTGTTAAGGTCATCAAGTCTAGGAGGCTTAGGTGGGCAGGACATGTAGCCAGGATGGAAGAAAGTAGGAACGCTTTCAAAGTGTTAGTGGTAAGACCAATCGGAAAACGACTATTAAGAAGACTTAGGCGCAGATGAGAAGACAATATTAAGATGGATCTCGCAGAGATAGGAATACAAAGTAGAAACTGGATCCAGTTGGCCAAGAATAGAAGTCAGTAGAGAGCTTTTGTGAACGCAGCATTGAACCTCCGGGTTCCATAGGCTATAGAGTTAGTTAGCTTACGAAGCATGAGTAGATGCCTATTCTGATAAGATGGGTTCTATTGACATTGGATATTCTATATACTCTTCGTGTGCTAGGGCCTAGGGGAGAGGAGGAGATAAGATTTCATATCAGGTTACGTCACGCACAGTCGCACGCCTTCATTTTCATTAAAAATGGAAAAGCCAAGAGAAACAAATTTCATCTCACTTTCCTATGTGGCAGTCGGACACAACTCATCACAGTTATCTGCAAAAAGCACTTTTCAAGCACTATTGGGAGAGCCTCCAGTTCCAATGTTGGGGGGGACATGTCTCCCCTTTTCCCCGGAATTCGTGCCCGTACCTACAGCTGAGACAACTTTCCAGCATGAGGAGAGGGGCATATCCTCCTCTGGCATTTATTACAATTTGTGCCCAAATAGCGGAAGTGGAATTAATACATATTGATGAGACTACTAAACTCACTACAGCACGAAGTTCAGTTTGAAATACTACAGAATACGATTCTTTTTTTAAAAAAATGGAAAAGCCAAGAGAAATCAATTTCATGTTACATTCCTTTCGGGCAGTCGGACACAAATCATGACACTTATCCGAAAAAGCACTTTTTAAATCAGATTATTGGGGGGGACAGTCCCCCCAGGTCCAAGATTGGGGGGGACATGTCCCCCTCGTCCCCCCGGGATTTGCGCCAGTGTTTGCAGGCATTTAGAAATGCGAAAATAAATACCGATTTTCTAATGGCTGGAAATTGAAAGCAGATAAATGAGTTGTTATAATGGTATCTCATGTAAAATAATATTGTCTAACGAGTTTTGTTCCATTTTTCGATTTATCTTTTATGTACTTGAAAATATCACATAATTACTGTAGAATTAGAGGTATTTTAATTTCGCCGTGAAATGTTTTATACAATCCTTCCAGTGTTTTAAAAATGTAAGACTTTGCTTGCATTTGTGAGTTATTTGTATTTTGCGTCCTTATAGAACATCAAGTTTATGAATGGTGAAACACACTACTAACATAAATTTCGATCCGATCCACGATCGAATTGAATTCGATACAGTCGGCAGGTGCCCTACCATTATGCAATTTCAATCCTCACACTGTGACCCGTTCTGCACCACAATATCTCACCTTCAAGGGAGCTGCACTGAGAAAAATCCGTTATCCAGACAACGGTAATATTTAGCAGATATACGGAATCAATAAGTTTACTACGGAAATCTGTATGGAGCATACGTTGTCCATATGCTAATTGCCTTTTTTCCTGCTTAGATGTTACATTATGCCGCTGAAGGATGTCTGACATCTAACATCTTCCGTATATTATCATACATTCGTATACGTATGTTATATAAGTCAGCTGTATGTTACATACGTCCATCTGTATGTTGAGATCCTTAACAACCATATACAGGTTATTTTTTCATACGGAAAGTACGTATAGATAGAATACTTATACGGAAAGTATTATAAAACATTCGGTTTCAGTTATACGTTTGCTGCAGAATGTTACATATAGTCGTACCTTAAGTTCAAAAGCTACAGGATTTACGTATGTAACCTACATTTCTACGTACGCCACACACTTTTTTTTTTTTAAATCTGTGATCACACCATCAGCGTAGGTTTAGGTTTTCCTTTGACTCCTAATGGAACATAGAGTTTTTAAAACCGACCGGAACTGTTCTTAAAATGGAATTCGAAAAGCTTTCCTTGTTCTTGTAGAAGACGTACTTTAAATAAGATTTGAGTTTGTGACCACGTACTGTCAAAACCAAAGACCTAGAAATCATATAGTACTTTATTTCACCACCTCCAAGAATACACAGAGGAAGGAAAACGTTTTTGGGCATAATGTAGGATTATAGATAACAGCCTGCGGCAAACGTATAACTAAAAACGTATGTTTTATAATACTTTCCGCATGAATGTTCTATCTATGTGTACTTTCCATATGAAACAAAAAATGTATATAGGTGGTCAGGATTTCACATACAGATGGACGTATATAACATATAGCCAGGGCAGAATTTACGGGGGGTTCGCCGGAGCACGTGCACTCCCCCTCCGTTGTGAATATACACTATCTAAAGTGAGAAACTAGCAGTGAAAATAGCACTAGGCCCTACTTTCGGAAAATTTAATGTCATGTTTCCGTTTCGAGCTTAAAAGAAAGCGGAGCTTTGCAAAAATAATAGTTTAAGTCAATTCGTCATACGCACCACAGAAAAATGAAATAAAATCTTTGAGTTTTACGTACCACGATTATGCCGGTTAGGCTAAAGGAGACGGTGATTATGAGAAATGAATGAAATGGTGGAATGAAGGAAGTGGGAGGAAACGGCGGAACATCGAGGAAACCTACGCACACGGTGTTTGTACACCACAAAGTTCACTTGGCGAGAGTAGGGTTTGAATTCGGGATCCCATGCACCGGAGGTGAACGCTCTACCACTGAGCCACCATGGCTCCTACGCACCACAGATTTCTATAGGCATTTACAAGATTTAAATTTGATTTAAATGTGCTGGTAGTTATTAGTGCACACCCCGTCAGAAAATTCTGGATCTGGCCCTGCATATAGCTGTATGTAACATATATGTTACGTAAGTATACGTATGTGATTGTAACGTTCCTCTTTGAGTGTTACATTTTCTCAAAGAGAATATTTGCGGAAATGTTCAATCAGCTCTCAGCTAATATTATTTCTTTTTATTTTCTCAATTCTCGACTCTCATGAAGGATTCAAGATGGTCGACAATTGGACTAGTGCATGTAGATGTAGTATGCTACTTTCCTTTGTACGTCTATGGTTTGCGTTGAGCGGCTTTTGAGAGTAGCTCGGATCGTTTTGAAATAATTTAAATTTTTGTGTTTCTTGTAAAACGGAGGGATTATTATGAATCTGCATATATAAATGCCCGTTTATATAATTTTTATTCTCCTTTAGTTATATTTGTTTTATTATAAAATCTGTTATTTCCATTCTACGCTCTGATGCGTAGTATGGAATGACCAATCCGGAAGTGAGAGGGCTGCGGAGAACCCCCTCTGGTTCACCTTTTCTTTGTACTACGAACTGCGAACATGGCCGTGGTGAGGTGAAAAGCACGATTGTCCATATTTTCGGATATTAATTTACAGTGAATTATGCAGTGAGTGGCCGTTCTTTAATATAAATATTTAAAGAAGCTGTTTAGTCGAACGTTATGCTAGGCCAGCGGGTATAAACAAGAATCACAAGAGAACTTACTCAAATATTCGACCTGTGCGTTTTGGAATATGGCTGGGATTGGTTAGATATTTCCTAACTGTTAATGTGATGAAAGCTGAAGTTCAGAAATCCCTTTTGTGCTGTCTCTGAGACCGAACTCGATTGATGTATGGCTTCCTTCTCTTGACGTTGTAAATTTCCGTCCACCCTTACTACGTTTTCTTGGCAAGGGACTTCGTCCTATATTACTTGTTGTCAGCTCAGCCTGCCTCTCCGGAATTTAATGTGTCTAACTGTGGTCGCTGTTGTGAGGATGAACATTGCAGCAGCTTCGCAGTGATTGTTTGTCTACCTGGCGGAGATAGCAGTGGAACGTATGCTTTGCTGTTAACCAAGGAGGGGTCGTCGTGTGATCAATCCACGCCGAGGTTGTGGCTGTGCACATGGTGAGATGTTGGAGGAGTCGTCAGGACCAGTCGCCACCCTGGAGTGCTGTTTCACAGTGTTTCCTCAGTGTCCCTATTCGTAAAGTGAAGCCACGGTCGGGTGAGCTTTGGTAACTGTCTACTAGGTAAATATGTCTATTTCTTTTTATTCCGTCTTGTGAAGAAACTGGTATCATCCGGGAAGTTGCGGAAGAAATTGTCCACCGTTTATAGTTGTCCAAATTGTCTTAAATATAACGTCTAACGTCATGTTAATGTCTTCGTGTGTTCATTATCTTACTACAGATTACTTATGAACAAACAATAATATACGTTTAATAATTCTCAGTTTTCTTGGTGTATACACATATATATATTATCCGAGTCAGTTTATAATGTCCATAATATTGTCCGAAATGAGTTTTGTTCGGAATATGTCCGAGTAAACGAGAGTGAGTCTCTATCCAGTAAGTTGAATCATACGCCAGCGGGGTAGTCTGATATCAAAGCCGTCTCTCTCTTGCTCTGAATAAAAATCATCTCTTAGAGTTGTCTAGATGTATAATATATTACTCGCTGCCATCTAGCACATGTATGTTAGCAACAGGTATTCCGTATTGTTTATTCTCTCAGGTATTCTATTTGATAAATTAAGGATTGATTAGCGATGGCTAGTTTACGTTTGTCCAGCAGCGGGCATTCCGTATTGTTCATCAATAACTATATACATAAGTATATCTATATAATTTACAATCTAAGCATTAAGTCGCCGCACCCCAAGTTTGCATTCTCGAGTTGTCCTGTTACATTTGATTGTGATGTTGCTCACTAGATCAGTGAGGCACATTAAGACGGTGGGTGTACGATACCACTCGTACTTCAATGCAGGAGTGTCAGAAGTCGAGTCTAATTTCATTGGCTGGTTTTGTGTTCCCCATAATGTACTACAGAGTTTAATGTTATTACCGCCGCTGCTAATAGTAAATGTCGAGGGAAATGCCCTCTTAGCAGTTGGATGCGGGTGAAGTGGAGAAGTTATGTACTAAAAGGGGGAAGGTTAATCGACGCAGCCGTAGGTCTCTCTCTCTGCAAGGAGATGGTTACGAGTGGTAATGTAATTGGTAAATTTCCTTTGGTGAAGTAGCCTACCAAGGACTTTGTGCTATTGTCTAGAAATGTAAACAACTCTCTTACTGTTAGTACAGTGTGGCTTAATTTATATTGTTATTTACCTTTGAGTTGTGTTGGCGTTAAAAGGTTTGAGAAACTTAAACGGAATACAAAGATTTTTTTTTCCTGAATCTAGCTATCCACGATCATAAATGTCAATGAGAGTCTTTTGTTATACGTTTATTACAAGGAAAGTTAAATAAACAGAGATGCAAGATATATGGTGTTATCTTAAATGATTTTTTTTTCTTTTCCTCGTCTTTTCCTTAGCATCGACAACGCAAGTAGTGTACAAGAATCTGGAGTAAGTAGCGTTGTGTTTACTGGTCTATAAATTATAGTGTAAGAAGGAATAACGGCGACCCAACGTTTTTTTTTTCTTTTCTTTTCCTTCGTTTCCTTAATGTCAGCTACGGATACAAAATTCAAGGTAATATAAGACGCAAGGTAGCGCTTTTCAGGTTCGGTTCCCATAGCCAGAATTTTAAGGGAAATCTTGTCACGCCTCAAGTTTGGCTACCCAGCTACGGAATCGAACTAGCGTAACCAGCGCTTTTCATGATATAAGAAAGACTGTTAAATGTCAGAAATCATGCAGTGGCATGATGTTACATCTAAGCAGGAAAAAAACACTACGTACGTAGCATATAGATAACGTGTGCTCCATACAGATTTCCGTACTAAACTTATGGATTCCGTATATTTGTACAATATTACCGCTGTCCGGATAATGGATTTTTTCTCAGTGTATATACATAATATATATGAATAAAACAATATGGAGTATTATTAAACCAAGACAAACATTTTATTTGATAATTTTTGAAATAACAGTCAAAAAACCTAAGTTTGTATATGAATTATATATGTAAGCAATTGTGGCCGGCTTCTTCTCCAATCACAGTGTAGGTAACCTCAGCAGCTTTAGTTCTTTAGTAAATTTGCGACTGCGCAACGCGAGGCTCCTTGTTTCATGCACTTCAGCAAGTCGGAATTCAAAATTGCTATGCGCTGGTGAATTTCGAAAGTTGATATCACAGCACAACTAAAAAGAAAAAAAAGAAAAAAAGGTCGCTAATAGCAGGAGTTCAAGGAAACAGGATCTTTATGTAAATAGAAAAGACTAAGCACGGATACACTTCAGATAAAAGCGTAAGTCGGTATTTTATTAATACTTATTTTCAAACAACAGTTTCCTTGCCTTTGACATATTTATCCTTATATATTTATCCTTTAAATTGTGTCGTTTGTTTGAGTCGGAAATTCAGTCAAATACACAATTTTCACTTGCATTTAATATTCATAGATGGACACAAATTATAATCAGTGGTTCTTTATATAGCTCATTTCTTTGTCTCTCAGTTGACACAAACAGTGCCTGAAGTAAAGTACGTTATGCTTGAGTTATCCATCGAAAAGAGCTTTTAGCGTACTCTATGCAAGTGTATTTATCGAACCAGTCGAGATACTCGTGATCTCCCAGATGATATAAGTTAAGGCAAATTTTAATTTTAAGGCCACAAAAGCCGCAAATAATACTTTTTTAAAAATAAAACAATAATATTTGTGAAAACACAAAACGTTAATGTTACAATTAGACTCCAACGATTTAAATATCTTAATCCTGAAACATTTTTTGCGGTGTTATGCCAGGAACTGTGTTTTATATGTAACCCCCACTGCCTACTCTTGCATAATCTATACAAGAGAATCAAAACATTTGTTATTTCCGGTTTTTTAAAGTAGTTCTCCATTCTTTTAGGGAGCCGCAGTAGCTCAGTGGTAGAGCGTTCACCTCTGGTGCATGGAGTTTTTGGTTCGATCCCAGCTCGTACTAAATGAGCTTTGTGGTGGACAAACACCTTATGCGTGTGTTTTTCCTCGGTATTCTTGTGTTCCCCCCACTTTCTTCATTCCACTATTTAATTCATTTCTCATAATTACCGTCTCCTTTAACCTACCCAACATAACTGTGGGGCGTAAAGATTTCATTCCATTTTTCCATTAGTCTTAAAGAATAGTTGAATAGAGTTCCAACAGTGTACTGGTTTAAGAAGTGACCATATAAAACGCTGCTTAAACACTATGATTTCACGGAAGCCTAATGACTTATAAATATGGAGCATTCTGAGCACAAGGGTATCAAGTCTATGCTCTAAAGTTGTGAGAAAAAGAGACATACATAAACATGGAAAAGTTAAAGCTGCTGTTTTTTTATATTATAAGTTTTTTTTAACCTTACAATATATGGACATGAATCTTTTAAACTCTGAAAGAAGCTTCAAATAGAGATTTTAAGAATGAAATATGTCTAAAATGACCAAAACTGAATTTGATCCCCTTGCTCATTGATTGTGCCATTTATACACATCAAGTTCGAAAATAAAATGCAATGTATTAAAAGCGTAAAATTCATGATACATAAATTCTGAATGTTTATACAGGTACATTGGAGACTTGGACGCTAACAAAATCAGACATTCATCGTTTTATAAGACTACACGAAGCATTGATAGATATATGCAAATAATAACCGGCAAAGATAAGAAAAAAAAAACACATAGATCATAAATATGACATGAATGACGAATATAGTATTATCAAGAAAATCTAGGCATTCAAGTGGTAATGGGCCGAATATATCCTAAGAAGAACTGATAATCGGTAATTAAAATCATCCTTGGTTAGGTACAATGAGACAAGAAGTGACATAGAAGATGTCTTCATACAAAATGGTGTGACACATTGCCAAATAACGTGGAAGAGAATTCCTCAAAATATTTTTGTGGTAAAAAAAAATGGAGAAAAATTCATCCAGCGGTAACATGACAGTGGCTAACTAATAATTCTCTTTCCTTTTAGTACGAAAAGAACTTACAAGCATTGTAAATTCATTAAAGTTAAACCTATTTCTTAAAGAAAGAGACAAAAAAAAAAAAAAGTTACGCAGGTTTCCTTCCTAACGTTTGGATCAGAATAAAAATAAAAAGATAAAAATATACATGAAAATATTCGATAGCTTGATACGAATTTAATTACGTTTTGTTATTTCCAAGTTTTTAACCCTTTCCGGATCCTGGCATTTTGGGCTATTTTTTAGACTTTCAGTCAAGCAGCTACTGCATCGTCACTATTTATCCTAGGATCATGGTTCATACCTCATTCTCTTCAGAATAGAGCAGGCCTTCAAATGGTATCACTTCCATGCCCATACCATATACCAAAAGAGGGAAAATTGATGTCAAAAGGAAAATTTTGATGGGAAATTTTTTTGCCCAACTTTGGGCCCCCTGCCCCCCCCCCCCCTGTGTGGACGTAGAGACATCCAAAAAATCTGATGAATAGTACTTGGTAAAGTAAATGTGTGTACCAAATTTCAAGTTTCTATCTTGAATAGTAAGGGCGGGAGAAATTTTATCAGGAATTCCCACCATGCCCAAAACGACCGCAAAACACCATGATCTCAGGGAAAAAATTTCCTGAGACATCCCTAATTACCCTAGGGTCACGTTTCGCCCATCATTCTCTTCAGAACAGAACTGTCTTTCAGACGGTATGACTCACGTGTCTCTATCATGTATATAAAGGGGGGAAATCTAGAAGAAAGGAATTTTTTGGGTCTAAATATCCCTTTTTTCAACTTTTGCCCCTCTGGACCCCCCTGTGTTTACGCTGAAATCGGAAAAAAACTTCTGGTAAATACTACTCGGTGGACTGAATGTTTGTGAAAAATTTCAATCTTCTACGTAAAAAAATAGGCCCGCCAGAAAAAATTTCCCTACCATGCCCCACTTTTACCCTATACAAAAGTATAATTGGATAAAAATTCACTGAGACGGCCCTAATTAACCTAGAATAATAATTCGACCGTCGATCTCTTCAGAATGGAACTGCCTTTCAGACGGTATGACTCACGTGGTCTTATCATGTATGTGAGGCGGGAAAATGACAAGAAACGGGATTTTTGGGGTAAAAATATCCCTTTTTTTTAACCCTTTGCATTTCTGGTTCCCCCCCCCCTGTTTTAACACTGACATCGGAACAAAAAATCTGGTAAATACTACTCGGTGGACTGAATGTTTGTGCAAAATTTCAATTTTCTACGTTCAAAAATAAGCCCGCCAAAAAATATATATACCGACAATGCCCCATTTTTCCCTATATAGAAGTATATTTTTTAAAAATTCCCTGAGACATCGCTAATTACCCTGGGATAATAATGCGACCGTCGTTCTCTTCACAATGGAACTGCCTTTCAGACGGTATGACTCACGTGGTCCTATCATGTATGTAAGGCGGGAAAATGACGAGAAACGGGATTTTGGGGGTAAAAAAAAACTTTTTTTAACCCTTTGCCCCTCTGTTTCCCCCCTGTTTTAGAACTGACATCGGAACAAAAAATCTGGTAAATACTACTCGGTGGATTGAATGTTTGTGCAAAATTTCAATCTTTTACGTAGAAAAATAAGCCCGCCAAAAAATATTGAACATAGGCTTAGAAAATGAGAAATGAAATTTTTGACTTATGACGTCATCACCTCCTATGTCTGGACGCAGGACGGTCTGAAACCATACGTAATGTCTTCTACAAAGCCTCTGGACTTGGAAAACAAAACAAAACAAAAAAAACGGACGAAAAAGCTCAAATAGAAGAGAAATAACGCAATGTACCATGAAAAACGCGTATGGTACAAAATTGCACCATAGGATCCCCAAAGGGTTAAAGAAGTTGTGGTTGTTGATCCTGTGCAGATCCAAACGAATTTTCAGTTTTATTTCGTTACAATGTCTAAGAAATCTTATTTGAGAGACAACTGGTTCTACTGATGAAGTTGATATACGCATGAAGAGCTTAGGGGAAGAACTCGATAAGTACCTTTTTTTATAAATTTTACAAGATAGTGAAAACAAAATCGGCGCTTATCAAGTTATTATCCTGAGGGCATATATTTATTTCTTAAATATTAGTATGTCCGTGGTTAACATAGTGTTTCCTTTAATGTTTTGTCATCATTGAAGTCTTAATTCTACCAATATACATAATCACCGCTAAGCCGGGAATTGGAAAAAGTTGAGTTATCAAGTGTTTATCCCTTGCGCCGTGTAAATTTTCGAGCGAGTTAACGAAAGCATAAATTCCCGAAATTAATATCTTAAAACACTTTCATAGACCCCCTAATAATAACTAAGTAATTAACCAACTGTATGGAATCCCAAGGTTTAATGCTGCATTGGCAAAAATTCTTAATTGATTTATGTCCTTAGGTAAGTTACCAAGTCAACTAACTAACTCGATGGCCTATGGAACCCGGAAGTTCAATGCCGCGTTGACAAAAGTTCTCCACTGACTGCATCCAGTCGTTAGCTAGCTGCATCCAGTTTCTACTTTGTATTCCTATTTCTGTGAGTTCCATGTTAATATTGTTCTCCCATCTGCGGGTATAGGTCTTCCTAATAGTCTTTTTAAAGTTGAATTGGGTTTCCAGTTAAAATTTTGGAAGTATTACTATTTCCTTCCACATTGGCTACAAGACTTAATGCCTCTAACAATTGTAGGTAAACGGTAGATATTATGCAGTTCCTCGTTATGAAGTTTCCACTATTCCCCCATTCCCGTCCTTCTTAGATACGAATATTAACCTCAGAATTTTAATTTCAGATACATTCATTCAGTCTGCGTTCTTCCCTCAAAGTAAGCAGCCATACTTCGCAAGAATACATAACAAGTTTCAACAACAGCTATAAGTATAGAGAGCTTCAAATTCTTTGACAGAATTCGTGAAGACAAAAGAACTAGAACTGAAGAATGAAAATGGAACGAAATTAAATACTTATTTAAATTTAACGTCCTACGATAATGCCAGTTAGGCTAAATAAGGCGGAGGATTAAGATATTATAAGAATTGATGATGTAAGATTTGGTGGATTGAGAATGTGGGAGGAAACGAGAATACACGAGAAAACCCACTGGAATGTTGTCCACCACAATATCCATGCACCAGAAGTTAGCTTCTACTGTACTACTGAGCTACCGTCCCCCAAAGACTGAATAATAACACGAATTCCCTTCTTTCAGTCGATAAGTAATTTTTATGGAAATGGTTTGAATCTATTAACTTTGATCTTAGATATCAGAAAGTTCCCGCTTTGTCGAAAGCATTATTTAATATTTTATTATTAATAATAATTTACCACCACTACTACTACTACTACCAATAATAATAATAATAACAATACATGCGAAATTTTAGACAAGTGGCCCCGCGTAGCGTAGTCGCAAACGCTCTCGCCATCGGTGCTAGCGGTCTCGGGTTCGATTCCCGGTTTGGGCATTCGGAAGAAAAAGTGTAAAACGCTTTTTCAGGCCAGCCAGCCTGAATGAGGTTTTCCTGGGTTTTCCTCATTCACACCAGGCAAATGCCAGGGTGGTACCTAACTTATAGGTCCCAGGTCGCTTCCTTCCCTTTCCCCGAATAGTGTGCTCGCGGAGGGATGTCATCCCTCAAACGTGACGGGCTAAATGGCCTTAGATGCCGAAAGCCCAGAAATCTAAATCCTATAACGATACGTGTATTTTTCTACTTGCATTTTATACTTGAAACTTGTATTTCAACATCTTTGGGCAGAATGTGCTTTCAATTGATGCATAAGCTATTAAAGAAAAGGAAAAAGAAATATATATAGAAAAAGGATATATAAAATATGTAATTGCTTAGCTGTTAATATACGTTGCTGTTTTAGTATTAATATAGAGATGCGTTGTCATAGCAACAAAGTATCAATATAATATAATTCCGGAACCCCCGGAACCATCTTATGAAAAGCTACAAGCATAGTCTGGGAGGTGTATATTTATTTTAGTAATTATGTGCCATAATAAAAAGGAAAATATTAAATGCAATATGAAATGTTTTACGCTGGTTCTAGTAGCCTAGTTTAGACGGTGGTTCTAGCAGCCTATAAATATAACTGAGGACCTTTCTATAAGTGTCGCCTTAATCCTAAATTCTAAAATCCTAAATTTTAGACAGCTAGAGACTAATTCAAGAAAATCTGTACAAATAGAACCAGAACAAAGGGATTTTCTTTATCTACAGTAAAGACCTACGCATACAATTATGACAATAACCAGTGGTTTCTTGTACTTGCAAGTTTGTTAGTTTACTTTTTCACAAAAAAAAAAAGGTAAATTGTTTATTTTTATGTTAAAACACCTCTTCGTTACTGTTCGCGATTTAAGTTTTTAAAACATTTTGTTACAAATATTTTTAAAACATTATCTTTTAAGATCATAATTTGCTGTCGCTAAAAAGAAGTAAAAACAATGAAAGAAAGACGGGAAGAGGCGAGATTTTACTGTATATACCATCGCACTGTTTTTAGAGGATCCACAACCGTTAGATTTATATACTTTTTTCATGTAGGTCAATTCTAACTACACGCTTTGAAATTGCAATCCAATCGCAGACATTCAGGTTATTGAACTCTCGTTGCACTGGGAATTCACAATAGTCTGATACTGATCTGATCGAGGCGCTGTTAACAGTTCCGAGTCAACTTTGTCGCATTCGCTTTGTGATTGTCCTTGTCAATGCGATCTTTGATCCGTTATCATTGATACTTGTCTTCCGTCCATTCCCTCCCATCACTCTTGGCCAATATTATTTTGCCATGAGTTCTGTAAGCCATTACTACCTTGGGCATTGTTCTTCATGACAAAACTAACCAATAAAATATACAATTCACATTTGTGTTTTCATTTCCAACTAAACCAATTAATCCTGAAGGTTTAAGTTTGAGGTGTAAACAAGTTTATTCAATTAAAATTATGTAGTGACATAGTACTAGAATTTTTAGTAAATATATTTCATGGTTTTCAAAAAATGTAGCGTTCATTCATACATTTTTAGTGAATATAGAATGAACTACAAAAATGCGAAATGAGTGTACGCCCCATTATAACTCTGCTTATAGGTAATTATTATCCTTAAACCCCATTACATCCCTGCTTATAGGTAAATATTATCTTTAAATCTCATTACGTCCCTGCTTATAGTTAAATATTATCCTTAAATGAGATTACATTCCTGCTTGTAAGTAAATATTATTTTTAAACCCATTACATACTTGCTTATATGCAAATATTATCTTTAAATTCCACCCCTGTTTATAGGTAAATATTATCTTTAAATCACATTACATTCCTGCTTATAGGTAAATATTATCTTTAAATCCCATTACATCCCTGCTTACAGGTAAATATATCTTTGAATCTCGTTACATCCCTGCTTATAGGTAAATATTATCTTTAAATCCCATTACATTCCTGCTTATAGGTAAATATATTCTTTAAATTCCATTACATCCCTGCTTATAGATGAATATTGTTTTTAAATCCTTTCAGAATGATTAATTTTGAGATAAAATCGGAGACTTTCACTCCAACACCTGATCCTCTTATTCTAATTATAGGTATTATCCGAGAATTGCTACTAAAATTAGATATTGTAACGCCTTATCAACTGTATCTGAGTTCCTATCCTGCAAAGTTCAGGTTCAGCACCATCTAACAGATGGTAGTTGTTAAGACATTATGAAAAGATTTTAATGTTGTTAGTTCAGATTTGGTTCACCAGTAACGACTTGTGCTTTAGTGCCACTTTGGTTTGGTAATGGACGAAGATGAAAAATTGTTTTTACTAATTGCTATGTCGGATTTTTTACGATAAGTGATAGTTATAATTCATGATAAGATGTGTTACAATGTTACGATAAGAGTATGGTGTTTCGTCTCTGTACTCTATAAGAAAGAATCAATAAAGAAGATAAAAATCTGTGAGGCTAATGGTAGTTTTAATGTGTTGTAGTAGACATCGGAAAATTATTATCGACTAGTTTTAGAACGTTATGTATTAAAACACATTCACAAAGTTATCTTACCTATGGCTTATACAGGGGACATATATATACAGTACAGTCCCGCTAATCCGAACTAACTGGGACCGAACCCTGTTCGGATTAGCCGGAATAACAGTAAAATCGCGGTTTGAAGCGGGTGAACTGGTCTATTGTGTAGTAATACATAGCGTATAGTATTTCAAAACACGTTTTCTGACTGCAGTTTATGTACTGTACTGGAAAGATTTTAGAAACGTTAGATATTTTTCCACGTACAGTATGCACAGTAGTTACAAATCTTTCCGTTAGGGGCATTCTTATCTTTGGGTAGTTCACTCTGCAGTGACGACTAGACCCGATGTGATAAAGGAGAGGTGATATCACATGCAAATGGAACAGCAGCGCTTGACTTAGCACTACGATACCTAGAACAACAGGCTACTGCTACACCTGCCGATAGATAGTTTATGAGAGGATGACGAAACTACGAGTCGTCCAATAGACTCTCTTTACTGCGACAAAAGACAATAACTGAGTTCAAGTCTTGTAACAAGTAATACTAGTATGGTACTATGGTACTATGATAGATACTAGTACTGTACACTACCAGTAGAAATATTGTACGTAGGCCTACGGTACTTATTCTACTATATTACTGTATTTCACTCATACTAAAACTATAAGTTTCAATATTGCACAGTACATACTATATTCTATTTCAAATTTTGTGTAATTATCGTAATGGGCTTAAGGCCTAAATACAGGTATTAAAGAAAAAAAACTGTATTTAACAAAAGTTTACTGTGTTTTCTACTAAAACATCCACGCATTTTCATCCTTTTAGTTATTAATTTCCTAAAAATCCTCCTGGACCTGTGTGGATTAACCGAATGTTCAGATTACCGGGACTCCACTATATACATACATATATATATATATATATATATATATATATATATATATATATATATATATATATATATATATATATACAGTATATATACAGTATATATATATATATACTTTATTCTGATTTTATGTAATACTCAGTATTTTAGACCTACATTAATCGCCCAGGCTTAAACCAAACGACCATAGTATCCACTTGTGGTCTGCAGTTTATCAAATAGTTTGTCAGGTTACCCCCTCCTACTCCCCCTTGTGTGTTTTAAATGATTCATTCTGTTCTTAGATTTTCCAAATTTTTCATCGTCAGTCAGAATCTAACAACATGGAAATCAAGTAAGAATATACTATATATGCGTACTATAATTCCGATTTCTCATCTTGGCATTTTCAAGAAAAAAAAAATTATCTTAATTTTGCTATCAAATGCCACAAGATGGCAATATTGATAGAACCAAGTCTCACTTGCAGAAACAGACCGCCGCTCTTAAGAAGATTCTAATCAGCAAGAAACCTCTCATATTTTTTTAAAACCCTTTTCCCTGGGAATTTCCCTTCGTTTTTTATTCAGAGCAACTAGTCACGTGTCACGGGTACCTCTTTCTTTTTTTTAGTTATTTTTCTCTAAAAAGTTCCAGTTTCCTTTGCTTTCCCTTTTTCTCTTCTTTCTTTGCGTCTCATTTTCTGTTGCCTGGCTCTTCCTCCCTCTATGTTGACTAACGAAGATGGAAAGCGCCTTTCAAAGTTGGTTTTCCCAAAGAAGAGACATGCTGAGGTGATTTCAATCTTCTAATACCAGTCAGTCAACGTGATCAGACTCCTCTTTTCTGCTTGTAGATGGCATCGGTGTCAAATGACAGATTTCCGAACGTCTTTTTCTTCATCAACTTCCGTGGTAGACCCTACCAAGATAGACACTGTCTTTTTTTTTTATTCACTACGAAAGTTTATTTATCTCCTCATACTCGGAAGTCTGTTTGCATAATATTGATGTCTTCATCCGCATTTTTCCTCTTTGTTATTATTAATACGAAAGCTATTTTTAAATATTTACAAATATAGGAACGAGGGGATCAATATTGCAAATAGGCGTTTACCTAGAGAATATAGAATCGATTATTTACTAAAATAAAAGTGTGTTATAATATTCTACCCAAGGTTACCGTTTATTTTTTTATTTATTTATTTATTTATTTTTTGATAAACTGAAAGCGTTTAAGTATTTACATACTTCAAGATGGTAGGTAGTGCAACCAACGAGACGAAAAATATCTCGTCTCGAAAATAAGACGGGATTACCATTTTATTTTTCGAGACGAGACGAGAATCGAAACGATATGAGAAATTCTCACGAGTATTACTAGTTCACGCAAGCCTTAGATCTCAAACCCTGTTTTCTAATGTGACACACAATAAAAAATGGTTGTGTTCATTCAACTCAAATTTAACACACGGCATTGGTTGCAGCGTGACTACCACTATGCGATGTTAATTCAACACAGACCCCGCGGTTTGCGTTTAACAGAGGCGGTGTGTTACGTTTTTAACACACAACTTGTGTTGAGCGGTGTTAAATTCGGATCTGTGTTAGTATTTTCGGTGTTGATTCGACAGGGCCAGTAGTGTGGGTAAAAGTGTTGAATGTTACTTGTAGCGGTGTTACACCAACACGAAGAAAGTAACACAGTATGTAGTGTGTTAATTATTTTGTGTTAATATTACACCATGTCAAGTATTAATATAACACAGTCCCTGTGTTATTTCAACGTCATTTTCTTGTTATTTCAACACACAATATGTGTTATAATTCAAGGTCAAAGCCGTATAAGTAACACCGTTTTGGTGTTAAATCAACACTCCCTGTGTTAAAATTCAAAGTCAGATCACCAGATTAACACTGTTTTTGGTGTTAATTCGACTCCAGTTTTGTATTACTAAAACACCTATTTCGGTGTTGCAATAACTCCGTGTGCGGTGTTGATGGAACCATTTTTCTGTGTTGGAAAAGCTTGTGGTGTGCATGGTTACGATTACCGAAGATTCTCCTTTTAATATAAGAATAGTAAACTACAGAACACTTCATTTAGAAAATCTTCATAAACTTTTTTGTCGTCCTCCACAACACTTATTGTTAAGTATTTCTTGATGGTTCGAAATACAAACTTCACCAACAACTTGTTCAAGAATGATAGGAAACTCTTACCTATATCCTTATAGTATGTTCGAATCTTAATTGTGTTTCTACTGGTTTTCCGCCATTTTTGAAACAGTCCCCGGTGATGAGTGGTGAGCTCTAGTTCAGTGTAGAAGTGACATAGTAATACGGTGTTGTTTCTCGCTGTTGACATATTTCTTCAGAAACATTATGTAAAACAATTGAGAACACATCGTGCGGTTTGCATGTTGAAATTTTGCGAATACCTGGATTTGTTTAAGTATTGCTTTCTACTGTGTTTGACTGTGGCTACAGACATAAGCCTTTATAATTAGATGGCCAGCATATTTGGCAATCACCCAGAAAACAACACCGAAGATTCTACACTTGTGTCATTTCAACTGCCGGCATTTGATACACAACTCCAAATGGAGAGTGAGTTGTTCTAACCATCTGTTGGTGTTATATTTCAACACAGTTGTGTTAACACATAGGTTGTCGTTGAAATAACACAACGATTTTTTACAGTGCATAATTCATTGTATAACAACTTTAAATTGACGAAATTATTCGCACTAGTGCAATGAAGAGCATTTATTGACATCTAAAGATACACAAGTCATACTCCAATAGTAAAAATGGCTTAGCATTGATATATATATATATAAATAGCATTGATATATATATATACAGGGTGTTCCAAAAACAACACCGACAACATTTGGGAGGTGATTTCTGACACCAAGATAAGACAAAAAGTATAGACCAACTTGGGTGCACAAATGCTTCCTTTCGGAGTTATAGGCTGCCGAAAACATGAACTTTTAAGGTCCATACGTCCAAAATTGAGACCTACCGTAGTAGGGTCAAGACTTCACTCAGGACCTAATATATGCGCTATCCAAATATACATGTTTCAGAATCCTAAGGTACTCATGCAACAATTTTTATATAGTTAGCTATGGGCACATAATTTGAAGCTCTCCAAGTACCTCTATAAAAATTGTTGCGAAATCACCTCAGGATTCTGAAACATGGATATTTGGATAGGACACATACTAGTTCCTAAGTGAAGTCTTGACCCGACTATGGTAGGTCCCATAGTTTTGGAGCTATGAACCTTTAAAGTTCATTTTACCATGTTTTCGGCAGCCTATAACTCCAGAAGAAAGCATTTGTGCACCCAAGTCTATACTGCATGGGAAAAACTGCCCAGTTACATGTAATAAATGTTTACAACGGGCTTCTGTAATAAATGTTTACAACGGCAAAACACAAAAATTGATTTTGTGTTCAGATTGCTATCCTCAGTTTTGTCGAGAGTTGTGTTTCAACAATCATAAAAATATGCCGTAGCATTAGAGAGAATTGGTGAGTAAAATGGTAAATGGTGAACGCATCCATGACTGCATGGAAAACTTTGCATCATATGTAAGAAGATTGCTCCAGCGTCACATCAATGTCTTATGCGTCACATCATGTTTCCTGATCAGCAACGTGTCAAGCCTGGTATGCTCTCTCTTATGTATGCAAGGAAAGCAATTCTCGTTTTCTGTGAAACAGAAGCGATGCAGGGCAAGTACATTGATGACAATATGTTTGTGCACGTCCCACATTTACTGGTTACACAAATTTGTTACGTCTCCAAATATAAATAAGGTTATTTGTCTTTCACACAATACAAAAGGCTACGACGAATATTTTACATTGAAAGCCATGGTTTAACAACACGAGTCAATTTGAATGGGAGCAAACTTTTAACTGTGAATAATCTTGCATTCCTTGAATTTTCTACCCATGAGTGTTAGCAAATTGTCAAAAGCATTTAATTTACCAGCAACCAAAGGTTACTCCCGCATTTTTTTTCCAACCTGATGAAAAATCAATCTTACATTGAACCATTTCCGGGAATGAAGTTTTATAGTGAAATGGCTATGTACGTGAAATATAGAAGCAAGACCATGCAGTAGTATAACGCATATCGTGACCACATGTTTCATTTCCAGGAGGAAACTGTAAACTACTGCGTCCAAGTTGCCAATGTTCTTCGCCAAGCATACGTTTCCTTCATAACCACCTTTGGAGCAGAGACAAAAGTAGGTCCGCTCTTGTAGACTATCACCATTGCAAGCTTATGCAAACTTGTATCGACGAAATTTGCTTAAGCTTAATACTATTGCAATTCTACAGGCAAATTGTAACTGGAGGAATATACCATCAATGACTACTGTACGATAATTAAACTACACTGAATACTCACTGAATTGCAACCACCCCTCCACAAAGGCAAGTGTGAGTAGCAGTCCAGCTGATTACATGACCACTCCGACTGGTAGTATTGCAGAGAAAGAACACACTCGAGGCTATATGTTGGCAGACAGCACACTGTTTTAATGGGAGGTGGGAGGGATTTATCTGCACTCGAATAGGATATAATTGTGGTAGCCGAGCAATAGTTGCGCCAATAACCGAGACTGCAATACTAGTCAGATGCGCTCGTTCCTGTGTAGTAAAGGAGTTGGAAGAAAATGGGGTAACGGTCTCCAAGAGACGGAACTACAGGCACGTACCGAAGTTCAAAACTTTGGGTAAGCATAACGTCACACAGCTCGTGACAGACAAACGAACGATTAGTATCCGGGAATTACGTGACCAATACAATGGTAGATGCACAACACCCGTATCCTGTGCAACTATACAGAGTACACTGTCACGCATGAAGTTCCACAGCAGATGACCCACTCGTCACCCACTCCTTGCGACTCGTAACCGCCGACCTCATCGCGCTTGAACACAGGAACACACTAATTGGATCATAGATGATTTGAAAAAATGGTGTGTTGGCCCATAAATCACAGTTTGTGCTACTTCTCTCGGAAGGCGTATGCATGTTTGGCGCCAACAGCACGAAGCTATGGACCTGCAGTACATGGTGCGTACTGTACAAGCAGGAGAGGGCGTCTGTATGGTTTGGTAATGGTTCTGTTGGCATGGATTGGGACCGTTGGTGTGAATGGACCCCAGCGAGACATCCGTTGTGTACCTCCATTTGTTTGAGGATCACGTACACCCTACAACGCAACACTTCTACCAACACGAAGACGGCATTTTCCAAGACGAGAAGGCATGGTACTATCTGTATTTGCTTGGGAACATTCCACGGAGCTGTAGCATATGAATTGGCCCAATGACAAACTGGACCTTAATCCTATAGAACATTTATGGAATGTTATGGAACAAGCTCTTCGCACCATGATGCCTGCACCGACATCTGTGGGCTTATTGGGGGATGCCATCAGAAATATATGATGTTAGATCCCCTTAGAAATATATCAGCAACTACCAGAATTCATGTCACTCCGTGCCCAGGGCGTCCTCTGAGCGAAAGCTGGAGCAACAAAGCATTAGATAGGTGTCGGAATTCAGTAAGTACTCAGCATAGATGGCCATTTTCCACTGGGCTCGCTCGGGCTCGCGCTCACCTGTCTCAACTGGGCTCGCACTCACTCGGGCTCGCGCTCATCTCTCTCGACTGGGCTCGCACTCACTCGGGCTCGCGCTCACCTTTCTCAACTGGACTCGCGATCACTAGCGCTCGCGATCACTTCTCCCAACTGGGCTCCCGCTCACTCGCGCTCGCACTCACTAATCTTATCTGGGCTCGCACTCACTCGGGCTCGCGCTCACTTCTATCTACTGGGCTTGCACTCACTCGGGCTCGCGCTCACTTGTCCAAACTGGACTCGCGATCACTAGCGCTCGCGATCACTTCTCCCAACTGGGCTCGCGCTCGCACTCACTGACCTTATCTGGGCTCGCACTCACTCGGGCTCGCGCTCACTTCTGTCCACTGGGCTTGAACTCACCCGGGCTCGCGCTCACTTGTCTCAACTGAGCTCGCACTCACTCGGGCTCACGCTCACTTGTCTCAACTGGGCTCGCGCTCACTTGGGCTCACGCTCCTTTCTCTCGACTGCGTTTGCGCTCGGGCTCATTTCTCTCAATTGGGCTCGCGCTCATTCGTGTTCGGGCTCAGTTCCCTCAATTGGGCTCGCGCTCACGTATTTCATTGGGGCTCGAACTCAATTGCACTCGGGCGCACTTCTCTGAGTTGGGCTCGCACTGACTCGTTTCACTGAGGCTCGCGCTCAATTATTGAGCCCGAGCCCAGTTGAGCGCAAGAGCCATGCTCGCGAGCTTGTACATCTTAATGGGCTGATTAATGGCGTATGCCCCCTCCAATTTCAACCCCTGATGGAGTTGTTACAATTAATCGGAGTTTTCTAACTTTTTCTATTTTTGCGGCAGTCCAAACTATTATCTAAATCGATTTTTGTTAAAATAATGTGAGTCACTTTTATATCGATTTTCATTGTTTCTTTTTGCAGAATCTACGTGGATAGAGCTATCATTTAGTTACAAAATAATGTTTTTTTCTTATCTCATAGAAATACCTGACACGTTAATACTAAACTTCGTTAAAACAGCTGCTTTAACAAAATGAGCTAGTCCTACAAGTCATAGGTTGTTTATGCAGCTGGAATTTGAAATACTGTTGATTGATTAATTGATTATCTTTCACCGTCCCCTTTCATCAGCGAGGCTGAGACATGTATAGTTTTAACTTGGAATCTGAACCACCACTGTCGTTCAATACTTTCCCACATAGGTTGTTTATGCAGCTGGAATTTGAAATACTGTTAATTGATTAATTGATTATCTTTCACCGTCCCCTTTCATCAGCGAGGCTGAGACATGTATAGTTTTAACTTGGAATCTGAACCACCACTGTCGTTCAATACTTTCCCACAGGGAATCGATCACAAAAGTCGCGCGTGCTAGCCACTAGACCAGTGGAAGGGCTTGTAATACTGTTGTCCAATGTTTTTTATTAGGAATAAATTATAGGTGATTTTTTTATCGTTTAGTCATTATGGTGCAAGTTAACATTCTTAAGAACTACTCTTGTTTATTGGGATTTAAAGAAGCTACAATTAAATAATACATAATTATTTCGCTCGACTTTTCTATGAACACACGGCTTCATTAGTTGCTAGTAAATAAATTTCCTACTTCCCAAGGTCAAGTAGTTTCCTTACCCTATGATCTCACAAAAAAAAAAAAAAAAAAAAAAAAAAAAAAACTTGGGTCATGGAATTTGTTACTAAAATGACACCTCACTTATATTTACTGGTAAAACATGGACAGATGTATTCAAGAAAACTGAAGCAGAAATGAAAAAAGTGAAACAATGGCTTGATAATCATCAGTTAGTATTAAATGCTGAAAAAAACAAGTATATAACGTTTTCACCAACTTTAACAGGGAAACCAGAAAACATGTCACTAAAATTGCATTATTGTCAAAATACTGAAAAATGTAACTGTAGTCCTCTTATTAATGAAAATAAAGTAAAATACTTAGGTATATTTATTGATAAGCATCTAAAATGGTCTTCTCATCGCCACAATACTAGGAAAATTATTATATAAATTTGTTCAATTACGAAACATTGTAAGCATAAAAATATTACAAACTGTATATTATGCTCTTGTAAATAGTATACTTACATATGGTATATTAATTTGGGGTGCTGCTTACCCTACTCATTTAAAACCTCTGATTGTTCAGCAAAATAATATTGTAAGAATTTGTTTAAAATAGGGACTTGAAAGTAGACTAGATAGACTCTATGACCAATTCTCAGTATTACCACTTTCAAAATTATATTTGCAGAAGGTATTAATATATGTTAAAAAGAACAGAAACAAATGGAAAGTAATAAAACATACGTATATAACCAGAAATGTGACAAACAAAAATTTAGAAATTAAAGCAACGAGTAAATCTATAACTCAATACCAAACATATTACAGAGCTCCGAAGATCTATAATGAACTCCCACTCCGAATCAAAGATGAAAGTAATTTCAAAACATATAAAAGGTTAATTTTACAGTGGTTAAAAGAATTAAAAAGTGTTTAAAAAAACTATTGCTAGCTAAAAGTAAGAATAAACCTCATATGTTACGATACGAAAATAAATAAAACACGAGAATCAGGCTCACACACAAGCATTTGCTTATGTGAGTCATTTTCTATCATTTTTATTCTTTGCATAAAAATACAAAAAATTCACAATATAGAGATAAGTGCATTGAATTAAGTTACCCGACACTGGGAGATAGACATGACTTCTGGAAGTCCGAAGTCCTGTCATCTCTGAATACCGGGTACATTAAAACTCTACTAATAAAGGGAATGTAGGAAGTCCAATTTCCTTTAGAGAATTTAAAAAAAAAAAAAAATTAAAAAGTATACTATAAAAAAAAACAACAGCAACAAACAAATACCTGCCTCAAACAA
Organism: Thermobia domestica; assembly: GCF_964235325.1. Lineage (NCBI taxonomy): Eukaryota > Metazoa > Arthropoda > Insecta > Zygentoma > Lepismatidae > Thermobia > Thermobia domestica. Next base: position 187,613,383 of record NC_137464.1, read on the forward strand.
ATACCATCCTCTCATAATAACCATAAAAAAAAATAAAATAAAAAAAATCGGTTCTCTGTCGAAAGGTGTTTGAAGTCCTCTGGACAATAAAATGACAGCTCAGACCTCAACACTGTGCTTTTTTCTTTTTGTAAAGTTGTTTCATTCTTCCTTTACAATTCTGCACATGGAATGAGTTTTTTTTTTGTTTTTTTTTTTTTTTTTTTACTCTAAAGCAAATGAGTCCACGTGAGTGTTAAGTGAGCGCGGGCTCGCACTCAATTTAACTCGCGCTCGCTCGGGCTCACACTCACTTCTCTAAACTGAGCTTGCACTCACTCGGGCTCGCGCTCACTTCCCTCAACTGGGCTCGCGCTCACTTCCCTCAACTGGGCTCGCGCTCACCTGAGCTCGCGATAACTTCTCCCAACTGGGCTCGCGCTCACTCGGGCTCGCGATCATTTCTCCTAACTGGGCTCGCGATCCCTTCTGTTAACTGGGCTCGCGATCACTCGGGCTCGCACTCACTTCTCTCGAATGGGTTCGCGCTCACTAATCTCCAGTGGGCTCGCGCTCACTTATTTCATTGGGGCTTGGGCTCACTCGGGCTCGCGCTCAATTATTGAGCCCGAGCCCGGTTGAGCGTGAGTGCCGAGCTCACGAGGGTCAGGCTTGCGAGTTTGGACACCTATGGTACTCAGTGCATATTGAGAAGACCGTAGGCAGGAAAAATTCTACATGCTTCTCGGCATCTTTACGGGGTTATATCTGTTACAGTGACTTATGTTTGTCCGTTATTGCGCACAATAACATAAACGAGAGCGTTGTTTTTAAATTCTGTTCTTTGCAATAAATAGCTAGATCAATTATCTAACCCGAGTTCGATAGCGGAGTCAATCCATTAAACTGTTAAGGGGTATTGATAACTTATGTATATCCGTTAGTGCACACGATAACTCTTGAACGAAATCGAATTTTTGGTTTCTTTTTTTAATAGAAAGTTAGAGCAGATATTGCGCCCGAGTTCGCTAGAGAAGTCAATCTGTTAGCATGTTAACGGGTAAAAGTGGCTTACGTTTGTCCGTTACTTCACACGATAAGTCTTTAACGAAAGCGAATTTTTGAATTATGTTTAAGGCAAAAGCAGCAGAAGGTACATCTCGCCGTTAAATGATATCAAATCTTCAATGGTGCCATCTACCAGATGAAATTGAAACTTCCAGTGCGTGACCCTGTTTGATTGTCCACCAAAGTTTATTATTATTATTATTATTATTATTATTATTATTATTATTATTATTATTATTATTATTATTATTATTATTATTATTATTATTATTATTATTATTTTCACCCAGTTGAAAGTACACTGTTTGGTGGACACAACCCTACATGAAGGGTAAGGGGAAAAAACAAGGAATGTCCATGTATGTGCTTTTTCGGGTGCTTTGTCCTATCTGTTGGTGACTCTTGGTATTATTTGACTGTATATGCCATGCATACGTAGATGTAAAAATGTCCATGTAAAAAGGGGCAAAAGATGTAACTAATCCTATTCTTCTTACGCGGTTTTCAATATTAAATCGCAGTTTTCTCGAAAATGCAGTTTTGTGACATTCCTTCTTTTTTCCCCTTACCCTTCACATGAGCTATTGTATGAGCAGTGACTATTCTGCCTTTCTTCAGTGACTGTAATTTCCTTAACTTTTTAAAATTTTAATAGAACTAACTGTCTAAAAAAATAAATTTTAAAAAGCAGAAATACAAAGTAAAAGATTAAATACTTATTTATTATGTAAAATACACTTTGCGATTTTGTTAGTCTATCTTAATAGCTTCTTTCGTTCGTTATTTAAAAAAAAAACATGTTCATACATTGTGGAGGAAGATACAGGAGTTTTCACTTCATAGTGAAAAAGTTATATTTTAAAGTATTTATGTATGAGCAGTGACTATTCTGCCTCTGGACCGCAAGAAAGGTTTTGGACGATTTTTATTTTATCAAGTATTAGCCTCTGAATATTGGAGAAGATAATTTACTTTTATCAGCCATCTTAGCTGGTTCATTAGCTTGAAGTCTTGGGTATTCATCGGTTTTCAGTACTTTATTTTGTAGATTGGATGATTAATGTTTATTTAATGTATCCAAAAGTTGATTCCATTTATCTAAAGGTTTATACGATTAGTGGCTTCTAGAAGATCTTTTCTTGATTTCATTGCTCGAAATGAACTCGTGTTGTTTATTGGAAAACACCGTCGAGAATATTATGCTTTGGTTTTAGAGCATAGTAAAAACTTTTTTTTTTTAACTTTGTAATTTCTTCAAGAATCCTTTGATTCAAGCGCTCCCGAAAAAAATATATTTGACATTTGTCTAGTTAAGTCTTGTTTCTTCCTCTTCTTATGCATGAAATGTTTCTAATTTTGCGTTTTAAGTAGGCAGGCAACATAGCTTCGATATACAGTGAAGAAAACTTAAGGCGCAACTTTTGTGATTGGCTTTGGCAAGTCTCAAAGAATCATGAATTTTGTATTTAGCTTTACTTCTAGCTTCTTTATAAAATTTCTTCAACAGTTTTAGTTTCTGCTTCTCAGTTAAATACGTAGAAGCCAAGTGGATCCAAAATGTTTGATCAAACGTTGAGAATAATGGAACCTCTTTATTTAATTCACTACTCAACTTTTCTGCTTTTTGTACGACGTACCACCAATCCTTTCCAACTTTTGCGCACCGAAAAGCTTTTCGAAGTCTTTGCTTGTATTGTTCAAGTAAATACTTTTTATAATCACTTTCGAGTTGACTTATTTCTTTTCGAATTTTCGAAGAAATGGATGGTATTGCCTTTAATATCCCAAATTCTTTATCTGGATTATGACGTTCCTCATCAGTTTCATCACCTATCTGCTTGATGAAAGTTTCGTTTGTGTTTTGATCTTCCATTAACGAATTATAAGCTATAGTCATGTTGTTTTTAGTTTGAACTGAAACTGATAATCCTGGTTCACTTGCCTTAAATGGCAATTCCACCTGGGACGCTGTTGAATGAAAACCATAAGCTGAGGGACTTATTTGGCAAGCAACAGTGCGTGAATGACCTTCTTCAACTGACAATTCCACTTGGGATGCAGTGGTATGATAATCATAAAATGCTACACCTATCTGACATCCCACAGAGTTAACATTTCGACGTGGTGTAATAAAATAGTTATCTGGAAATAATTTCACTTCTAGTTCATTGCTATTTTTGCATTTACTTACTTTTTTTGTATTGTCTCCCATATTAAAACCTAAACGATATGACCAACAATCAGAAGAAATTGATGAATCTCTGGAACACTCGCTGGTGCCTGAATCATAATTGGTTTTTATTAGGGCAGTATCCATAGGTCGGTCAGATTCCAATATATCATGAATGGATACGTTTGAATTCTTCCTTGTTGCGTAAGACAAGAAGCGATACATTATAACAGATGATCTACATTGTGCAGAAGAACATAGCTGAAGTCCATGTCTTCGTCCAGGATTTCTTCTGGTTTGTTTCTTGCCTGCGAAAAATTCATACGAAGTAATGCTTCCAGAAGTACTAGAAATGTTTACTTTCTTTATCATTATAAAAGCTGACTGTGCTAGCTCACGAGAATCTCGAAATGACAAATACATAGCAAAAATTGTTTTTGTTTCGGAGCATTCTAAAATTTGGTTTCTGCTTCTGGCTCGCAGTAGGTAAAAGGACATTGAGTTAGTTTCTTCAGGCAAGACATCAATAATCCCAAACTTGCTTTCGAGAAGTGACAAATGTATTAAGTTTTCGTAAACTACTGGCAAAACAGACATCGGTTTAATATTATTCTGAATTATGCCTATTTCTCTAGCCCTATCCCTGCTATGAAGTCTTTCCTTTCTAGGTGTTACTTGAAGCAGCAGCGACTGAGGTTTAATGAAGACTAATATGCGAAGGATATAGGCGAGTTCCTTTACAGAATATTTTCTCTGTAAATATACAAATATTTCACATGACTCCAGCCAGTCTTTCTCGTCGCAATTAGATAGTAACGAACTATAACAGTTAATAATGATTTTTCTTGAAGAAGATTGGAACGGTTTCATTGCTTTTGTTCTACTTCTTTCTTCGCCATAAGGTCTGCTCTTACGTGCAATTTTAACATCATGTGGCATGTTGCTTGAACCTAATAAATTATCTTTAACATCTTCAGTTGCTACAATAGTCGAACTAGAGCTATGAAATTGGCTTCTTTCTTCCTTCACTTCAGTCTTTTTCTTCTTTTTCCCTCGTTTTCTTGGCGGAAATCCTTTTTTCCCATCGGGGTATTTTTGGACGTACAGTCCTCCACAATTGGGTATTGGTTTACGCACTACAGTTGTCTCTGGTGGTGGTAAATATTGCGCACAACTGTATGGTGTCGTTTGTGGCAAATGTGAACGCCATTCACGGAAGCTTGTTGGATAGCTTCTCGGTGGTACTTTCCAATTAATATGATGGTTAATAATAAAATTCCTACCACCTCCAAGTCTTTCATTTGGTTGATTCCGACTTAACGGGAAGCGGGGCACGACTTCCCTAGGAACTCTGAACATCTTGTACTATTTATTTATCAATTTTTCGTCTTCACCGATGCTTCAGACAATCCAATCAAAATCAACCTTAAGCCCCTCTGAGGAAACGCATTTATGTAATTGTTAAAATTAATCACAACAATAAACGTGAATACTTTAATCAAGTAATACATTTGTGTCTAATACAATTGTTTATAGTATTTTGAAAGTTAGGATTTTGATAATAATTTATGATGAATCGTTTGCAAATAGTAAAATGCTATTCACTGTCGAGTGACTGTAGGATAGAGGAAAGTATAGTGGTTGTTAATAAAAACTGAATTCGATATTTTAATAGATTGATTGATTGATTTTTAGTTTAGCGTCCCTTTTAGCAGCGAGGCTATATGAGACGTGGACCTACTGATTAACGTGGAATCCGAACCACATGAGCTCCCGCCGGGAATTGAACCCGGGTCTCCCGCGTCAAAGGCGCGTACGCTGACCTCTTAGCCACGAGGGAGCTCTAATATTTTAATAGATTTAAACGTTTCATGACCACAGATATGGAAAAGTGATTGTTCGACATCTCTCCGCATGTTCGTCCTGATATTTACTCACCTAGAGGCCATACAGTTCGACGTATCGAGATCAAAGTTTTTTTTTTTTTTTTTTTTTAAATGCGATTCTCTATTGTTGTTTCAAATTTTCTTCCTACCTGCAAAAGTAAGGGTAATTTACTAAAGAGTGAAAAAATATTTTTTAAAATGTGATTTTCTCTAAAACTACATTAACGATTTTTGTTCATTTTTCATCAATCCATATACATAACAAAACTATATTATTGTGAAAGTCGTTCCACTGAGAGAAATCTAGAAGGGTGAGATTTTGCAGAAAGATTTTCTTGAAAATTACTCAGGTAGTATTTTCTTCACATTCCATTAAGGAAGTCACAATATGATATAAATCAGTTTTCATTTTAAAATTCACAAAAGAGTAGTTCACTCTTAAAGTTGAGCTTTTTTCGGAATGATTTTCTCAGAAAAGACTCCGACTAATTTGTTCGTATCTCATAAACAATTGTTCCATTAAGAATCATACAATATGATATAAATAATTTTTAATTTAAAAATTTATATGATATAGTTTGATCTTCAGGGTGCAGTTTTCCCAAATGATTTTCTCAAAACGTTTTCAATTGATTTGGTATTAATTGTTCCAATAATCAATAAATACACAATTTACTACTCAATAACGGACATAAAGCATTTTAAAGTAACTGCAGGTATATACGCCACTGCTGCTAAATACGCCACGTGTTCAGTACTGGAACGTTTTCGACAAAATCCGCTAGAATTCGCCTCCAATATGTGCCATGAGCTTGGACAAGTTCGATTTGATAAATACTCCAGAAGACAGCGCAGAGACCGGCACGCCGCACACTGGACGAAATACACGATCTAGCTGTAATGAGTCACACAGAAACTACAGATAACAGGAGGAATACTAGATAAATATTACGTTCTGCTGGGAAATGGGTTTGCACTATAAAAGACGGGTTGTGATACAGCAGCAGGTATTACTAATAGTAATCAGCTTTACAGGGTCAAAGTTAACCCATCGTGTTCAACGTTTGCTCGACTGTTTGGAATCAAGAACTGCTGCATTTGATGCTGCAGGGATGTACTGTGATTGAAATACAAATTGACTGAAAAATTAAACGAGTTTACCACAGGTAGCACACGTACAATATCGGAAGTTGCTGTTCTTGCATGATGTTGAATTTTAATGGAAAATAGTAAAGATATCCACCTCGAAATATGTTTATGTGCAATACATGAATGTTCTTGTATAGAATAATAGTGATGTTAGCTGCAGCAAACTGCAATCTGATAATGTGTTTAATCATTTCAAATACGATGTGTTTATCTCACAGAGAGTTTTTCAAATTTGGCGTGAAGAAAGAATCCTAACTACCAAAAATGCTGCAATTGCAACATATGTCTGGAGCAGACTGGGACTGGAGAAGACAAACACAGATGGAAACGAGTACATTCAGCACCAAGTAAACCATTTTTCTTTGCAAATTGTATCAAAAGTGGCAGAAATCGAATTATGTACTGAAGGCATTTTAATTGTGAGAAGGTAAGTGGCTGGATAACAATGCCAGCTTTGTGCCTCAACAGCAACAAGGCAATCCAGAAGCAGGGTCATCATCCTGCAGCACACGCGGAAGACCACCGAAGGAATTAGAACAACCGTCTGTATCAGCGAAGAAAATAAATTTTCCTCGTTAGTGAAGACACATTCAACAGAAGAATTAGCATTTGCCGCACAAAGTAGTTTACGTTTGTCTGGGAGAAGAGATGCAGCAAACTTGTGAGGTATTGTTTCAGAGACCTCATTTTGTTGCTGTTGAGGCACAAGCTGACATTTTTATCCAGCTACTTACCTTCTTAAGATAAAAATGATATGAGTACATAATTCGATTTCTGCCATTTTTGATACAATTTGCTATTAAAATGTTTACTTGTTGCTGAATGTACTCGTTTCCATCTGTGTTTGTCATCTCCAGTCCCAGTCTGCTCCTGACACATGTTGCAATTGCAGCATTTTTGGTAGTTAGGGTTCTTTCTTCACGCCAAATTTGAAAAACTCTCTGTGAGATATACACATCGTATTTGAAATGATTAAACACATCATCAGATTGCAGTTTGCTGCAGCTAATTTCACTATTATTCTATACAAGAACATTCATGTATTATACATAAACATATTTCGAGGTGGATATAGGTAGATATCTTTACTATTTTCCATTAAAATTCAATATCACATACCGTACTTTTTTATACGAACAGCGAGTTCTGATATTGTACGTGTGCCACTTGTAAACTCGTTTAATTTTTCAGTCAATTTGTATTTTAATCACAGTACATCCCTGCAGCATCAAATGCAGCAATTCTCGATTCCAAACATTCCTGCTGCTGGTTTACAATACCTGCTGCTGTATTACAACTCGTCTTTCATAGTGTAAACCTATTTCCCTACTGAACGTAATATTTTTTCTACTATTGTTCCTGTTATCTGTAGTTTCTTTGTGACTCATTACAATTCCAAGCGCAGGATAGGTGCAATTCCAAGCGGGGACTTCATTTTGGACTTTTGTACACCTAGATTGTGAATTTCGTCCACTGTGCGCCGTGCAGTGTTGTTTGCTTCGGGAAGGTTGCGTGGAAGGACGTTATTATTTCAATAGAGGTAAGAATCCTTCATTCAGTACCGTACTAACTCAGAACCTTGCCTATTGTTTACAGCAATGTATGCCTTATTTCTTGTCAATCTAGGAACACTTTGTTTTGTTAGAGTAACTTCAGTATTTGTGATTCCCTGGCTACTAAATCAAACCCAAGCATAGTGCAGCGAAATGCTCCAGGGCTTGTACAGGACTGACTACAGAAGACAAAGATGTTTTCATTTGCCCCACATGTTCCATGTAATATCGGTGTAGTTTTTTTTTAAGTCACAGAACAGTGACACTGTTTATTTGTCTACGGACTAAAACTTGTCAGTTTGGAATTTCATTTCAACTTTGGAGATTATCGTTTTTAAATTTCCTTTTTATCTTCATCTTGCACTTCGGTTATTCAATTTTTTTCCTTCAGCCATGTTGTGTAGTAATATTTGAGTTCGTGTAATACAAACAATGTAACCAGTTGCAAGATTTATTACAGGTTTATAGTAGTATCCTAGGTTTGGCGTAATTAGATGCACGTGTTGGTAAATACGCCACTTTGTAACACTTTTTTACCTTGGGTACAAAAAAGAAATCAGCGGCATCATCGCAACATTTTTTTTCTACACGCGGAAAAGGCTACTCTGCAATGCGCATGTGTTGTTCTTTGTGTTTCATGAAAATTAAGGCTTTAAACAATCCAACACCCTTAACATGGTGTATTTACCTGCACCTACTTTACTTCAAAAAAATACACAAATTGTACTTTAGTTTTGAGAGTTTTTCTTTACGGGCAATTTTCTCCAGGACGACTTAATCAAATTTGTAGATATTTCATAAATAAACATTTCTGTAACAACCCTACAATAGATATGATATGAATAATTTCTTTTTTTAAAAAAAAAAATGGATAGTTTACTGTTGGAGGTGTTTTCTTCGATACGGTTTTCTGAAAGTTTATATTATAATTTAATTTATATTTCCTAAATAAACGATTCGGTAATAACTACTGAGAAGTAAAATTGAGAAAGTTTAGTGCAGTGGTCCGCACCTTTTTTTTTTTTTTTTTAATCGTTCAAGATTTGATTTATAGGTCGTGTATCAAATTGGTGATTTAAAATTACAGTATTTGCCCGTATAGTAGATGTGTTGTTGATATCGTACACCGTACAATCAACCAAATTAGTTATTTATACAGTAATGTTGTCGTTCAATTTCCAACCGTGTTTGTGCCAGAAGCGCAGAGAAAATGGACCAGATCTAAGAGAATTCATAAGGATCTAGAATGCATATATACAGGCTGTTCCAAAAGTTGTGGACTATACAAGGACGAAAATGAAACACGAATATCAGAAACAAATGCAAACCTTTATTCAGCAATGTATAGGTATTATATTCGATTACTTCTATCCATCTTTGGGACAACAGTTCAATCTGAAAGCGATACCAGATAGCAGGTTTAGAATTGAAAAATTCGCGACAGGTAGAATGCATCTCATCATATGAATTAGATTGATGACCACACAAGAAATGTGTGAGAGAGCGAAACAAACTATAATTTGAGGGTGCAACATCTGGACTATAGGCTGGATGATGTAAGAACTCAAACTTGTCAATGGTGGACAAACACCGTGTGCGTGGGTTTTCTCGGGGTTCTCCCGTTTCCTCCCACTTTCTTCATTCCACCATTTCATTCATTTCTCATAATCACCGTCTCCTTTAGCCTAACCGGCATAACCGTGGGACGTAAAACTCAAAGATTTCGTTTCATTTTTTTCAAACTCGTCAAGTTCAGTCAGGGTGTTGGTCACACTTCGAGACCGACGACTTAGAGCATTGTCAATTTGCAGCAATAACCTCTCCCTCCTCGTTAATGCCGGATATTTGTCGTTCATAATGGCATACACTCGGCATAATTGTTCAGAATACAATTCACCTGTTACAGCACGACCCTCTGGAACAAACTCAAAATGAATTATCCCGTCAATATTCCACCAAACACATAGTATGAGGTTTTTCCCAAATCTGTCCTGTTTGACATTTTCTAGGGCTTCCTGTCCTTTTTTCGCCCACTGTTTACGTGTATCAGTTTTTTTTTTTAAAAAAAACTCTTACTTCTCACCTTCTGTCACAATTCTCTTTCAGGAACGAAGATCACGCGGTTCTTTTTAGTCTGGCAAATTGTCACTCTGCGCTGGGCCTACTCCTCTATCAGCTTATAGGGACTTTGTTGGGGCTGTTTATTGATGTAATCCATGTAATGCATTCCACTGTTTATTGTCGCTTTGAATGCCTCAACAACTCTTGCTAACATACGTACAATCGATTGTAGCTCAGCACTCACAGCATCTTGCAGAGGATCGTTCATGTCTATCTGAGATCTACCTTGCAGTGCTTGTCCACGAGGTTTAAATCACGCGAAGTAAATTTTTGAACAAGGGGAAGCAGTCAGTCGATTCAATACTAATTTGTTCTCTACACGACAAAATTTCTTCCGTTGGAACTTTTGCACTTAGTCTTTTCTCCATAAAAATTATAGCACAGCTCGAATTGCAATTTGGCTAATTTCTTGTCACCAGAAATGTACCTCTTTCTCCTTTCCTTAAGAAACGCATTTCAATTAAATTTTAATTATAAAAATATCAACTCTACAGCGTTGAGGACGAGTTAGCAGTGAAACATTCTTACTTTTCATTTTATTCATATACAAAAGTACCGTTCTTTCCCTCTTAAAACTTGACGTAACGAGCTCACGAGATACATTTTTTTTTCGCATAAATTATGACCCTCCCACTCTCCCTTTGGGATATGCATTTTGAACTAAGAAGAACTAAGAAAGAAAAAGGTCGAGGTACTTGAGAACTATATCCAACAATTAATTTAAAACGATTGCTCATTTTGTTTTCCCATGATTCTACTACACACAACAAAGGTGTTATAAAATAGAGGATCTGCCCATACAACAAAATCGTGAAGCCATACGTCACTGCTTTGCAACACCTACTGTGCCCACTCCGCGCCAATAAGATCGCAATGTTTCGAGCCAACAATCATGGCGGAAACGAGAGTAGCCAATCAGGCGCTCCGGCTCAGATGATGCTCAGTTGTTTTTTTTTTTTTTTTTGGCTCCATTGAGTTCATATGATGAAGATACGTATGGGCAGATCCTCTATTTTATAACATCCTTGACACACAAGATGACTTTCTCTTTTATATGTTAGGGGGGGGGGTGACGAAAGTCCGTACCTCTGGTGCATGGTGTCCCTGGTACGATCCCCGTTGAAGTTTGTGCTGAACAACATTATGTCCGTGGGTTTTCTCGGAATATTCCCATTTCATCCTACTTTCTCATTTCATTAATTCTTTCATCATTCACTTGCTGTAACCATCATCTTCCTTAACCGAAAGGACATAATCGTGGGACGTTAAACTGAAAGCTTTCTTTTCATTTTCTCCTCTTTTGTATGTTAGATGTGGCTTCCTGCTTTTGTCACTTGATGCTGGACTCATCATATAATTTGTGTGCTTTCAATAAATGTATTTCCGCCAAACCTGAAAATATGAAATTTTTACTGTGGGATGGCAAAATGGGTTTCGTGTCTAACCTCAATTGAAGGTGATTTTCGGGTTCCCGAGGCATCGGTTCTCGAATTTCGACATCTCTGCTGCATACTGGTTAATCGTACTGTAAAACTAAACTACTAATCACACAGGATTGTGCTGTCACTAGCAGCTACCTCTCCTTGTTGCTCAACGTGAGTAATGACACAGCAGCCACTTCGTGGGTAGGGGTCTTTATATGGCTATGTGCGAAATGTAGAAATCCTTTCGTTCCTTTCTTTCAAATTTCTTAAAACCATTTTTCATTCTTCTTGTATTATTTTGTAGAGAATTGGAGCAAGTAGTTCAAAGAAGTAGTTGAAAACCATATCAGTTTGCGAAAACGCTTTTTCATTGATTTAAGTCCGCAACTGTAAATAATATTTTTATAGATCTTGATTTTTTTGTGCATTGTTATACATACCTTGATTCGTATAGATTGAATATAACCCAGCACACACATATATTTAGAGAATTCGTTTCGCAAAATCCTTTAAACCATTAGCGACTCTTTACTTTTATTGGAAAGGTAACCAAGAAAATTCTGTCGATTTTTGTGGAGGTATGTGTTCCATTGGCCCTCACAACGTGAGTTGAATACGAATGGAGGTAAGGCGGTCAGTTGTCGGAGTGGGTATATCCAACATACTACTGATTGTGGCAGTTCAGTTACATCGTGAACTTGTGTAAGGACAGAGTGAAAATGGGACCTCCACAGAGCGTCATATAAGCGTGTATGCTGTACGCCTTCAAACTGGGGTTAAAAGCCGCTGAGCCGGCCGGAAGATATGCCAGACCTTTTGTGAGGGTGTCGTGACTACGCGGACAGTCAGTAGTGGTTTAACAAGTTTAAGGACGGTGACGAAACACTCGAAGACGCATCACGTACCGGAAGACGAACACATGTACAAAATGAAGTTCTTGAGGCAGCAATTGATGCGAACAGTGGCCAGAAATATGAGGAAGTGGGACTACAATTCAGTGTGAGTGCAGAAACTATTCGACAGCACCTTCATCAACTTAGAAAGCTCTACATGTTGGGTAGGTGGGTCCTACATGATTTGACTCCGGACCAGAAGGCAACGCAAGCACACACCTGCGTTCCTTCGTTGTCTCGTCTGAGAAAGGAGCCATTTCTGGAGAGGGTGTTGACATATGATGAGAAGTAGGTCCTGTACTAAGCTCCACGGTGCCATTATCATTGGTTAGCATCCCATGAACCGGTTCCAAAGCAGCCGAAACCAGCACTGCACCAGAACAAGGTTCTCCTGTGTGTTTGGTGGACTGCTAGTGGCATCGTGCAATGGAAAGTGCTACCAGCTGGTCAGAGCATCAATGCAACTGTATACTGTCGGCAGTTGAACCGTCTTCAAGAAAAAAACTCAAAACTCTGGAGCCTCCTCAAAACACTTCTGAATTGCAAAGGGGTCGTCCTGTTACATTCGGCTATAAGAATGACCCGGGACACCATTCTACCTTGGATGGGAAACACTACTGTATCCGCCATACTCCCCGGACCATCCGCCATGCTGCACCGTCCAATTATTACCTGTTCCATTCCTTGGATAGTCACGTTAGAGGATGCCAATTCAAATCCCTCGCAGAGGTGCCAAATGCATTTGATACCTCCTTCGCTTCACCACCCTAAGTTCTACCTCGATGGAATCCTTGGCCTTCAATAACGTTGGCAGAAGGTCGTCGATTCTAATGTGGACTATTTTTGATATTCCAGATACGTCTTAGGTGACAAATCGATGTTCGAAGGTGATGGGTGAAAAAACGACAGAACTTTCTTAGTTACCTTTATAGATACTCTTTTACCAATGATTTTTTTTCAAAACCTAGTTTCGAGTATTATAATCTGGGCGGGCAAAGACGGGTGAGTAGCATAGAAGCGTCAATATGGCGTGAGCGGATGGTGTTTTCATGTCATATGCCGTGCAGTTGCGTAGCTAGAATTTTTTTCAGGGAGGGGGGCAATGACGGATCCAAGAAAATTTTGAAGGAGCCATCTCCAATAAATGAAAAACTTGATTTGCACAAATTATCTATCTATCTATCCATCATCAATCTATCTATCTATCTATCTATCTATCTATCTATCTATCTATCTATCTATCTATCTATCTATATATAAATATATATATATATATATATATATATATATATATATATATATATATATATATATATATATATATATATATATATACCCTATATATATATATACCGGTATATATATATATATATGTGTGTGTAGGTGTGCGTGTGCGTGTGCGTGTGTGTTCAACGTGATTGTTTTCATCTTTGTTGCTCATGATTTTACTCTTTTCAAATCAGTGAAAATGTAAGAATTTATCTACCTGGAACAACTAGGATACATTAATACAATTGATTTCTTTTCTAATATAAGTAAGTAGTTATCACGGCGTTTCGAATATGTGTGGCTGATTGATTTAAGTGGAAGCAGAAAAATACATAAAGACACGCACAAAATCAAAAGAGAACAAAGTGCCTTGGTGAAATTGGCAACGGATATGCATACTGCTATATTAAGTTTCTACAAACAGATTAATCAAAACACTCCATTAAAAGTAAACTGAGCTTATTCTATTTATTGTAATAGAGAAAGAACACTTAGTAGGTATCATAATGAAAATGAAATCAATGCTCATCTGCAGAAATTATTTTATTCTAAATGATTTTTCTCATTCTCACAACAAAGAAAAGCATTAAATGTGACACTTCAAAACACTTTTATAAACTACACACTTTCATGACCTTTAAAAAACTTTTAATATACAAGTATTCTTAATTATTATATGACAATAGAAAAATTTTGTGTTGTGAAAACAGTAGAACGGACAGTATAATTTCAAAACAGGTGGAAGATTATAAATTTTAGTAACAGCACTTCATCATATTATCTTGTTAAAATAAACATATTACACTTTGTGCTCGAAAACTGTAGTAATACTCAATACATCGCTGTAACACTTCATACAAATTAATTGTGTTTGGAAGCATTTTGTGTTCACTTAAATGTTTCCAGATCACTTCCATAGTGCTGGGCCATAGGCTCAATAATGCTGTAGGGTAATTTAAAAAGTTTTCAGTTTGTGGGTGTCGAGCGGCGATTGACCTAATGATTTTCCTACATGATCCAAAGCGGTTTTCCATCTCACGTCAGTGATTGCGCTATCAATAATAGGCAGAAAAGTGTTTCTTACTGGTTAGTGTATTATCTTCAGAAAAAATTTGCATTTGCGAGACGAGACACGAGAAGAGACTGAAAATTTTATGCGAGACGCGAGACGAGACTAAATCATGCGAGACGAGACGCTAGACGAGACTCGGTTAAGTCTCGCACGAGAAGTCTCGAGGGACTTCTCGCAGTCTCGCAACATTTATGAATTACATTTAATAATATATTTAGTGATTTTACATTTATTGAGTTTTCTAAGTTGAGCGTTAATACCTCCAGGAACAAAAAAGTGATTGGGGCAATAGACATTTTATGAGATTTATTATTATTCAAGGTTCATTTTCATAATTAAAGCCTTCTTTAGTTTCTAAACATCATTAAAAAAGAAAAACTTTGTAAATTGGAAATTTATTACAGCATCGATTTAGGACTTTATTTTGCGACACAAACACATACACGCTGGCGCGCACGGATACATGAACTTCTGTCTTTGGTCTGAAAAGCGAATAAGACCTATTGCTTCGAAATGTGATATTTCTGTTGTT
Organism: Thermobia domestica; assembly: GCF_964235325.1. NCBI lineage: Eukaryota > Metazoa > Arthropoda > Insecta > Zygentoma > Lepismatidae > Thermobia > Thermobia domestica. The sequence continues at coordinate 187,628,499 of NC_137464.1, forward strand.
TCTGTCTTTTTCACATTTACTACTAGCGATTAATGTTGGGGGATGGCGGGGAAATCCCCTCTCGTCAAAGTTTATCCCCGGCCCGGCTCGCAGAAATAATATGATATTTTTACATGGAATAAGTATTTTCTTTCCATATATTTATCAAAAACATCCACCTCTAGTTCGGAAGTTTAATTCAAACACTGGTTTGGTAGGATGGCCCTATAGGTTTGGTGGAAGATGGTAGGAATGACCCTATATCTGTCAGTAATTTCTAGATCTGGCAACACTATATAAGTTGAAAGCGAAAGTTGCTAAAATGGGAATTCTGGCAACACTGCAGTTAGTTCAACTGTATGATCTGGAAATTGATCCAGAAAGCTTTTTTCGTATCAAGTATAGTTTGCTGGATATTTGGATTCTCGCAATTGTTAACATATTGCGTTATCCACAAGTCCGTTGACACAAGTAATGTTATTCCTTGGTGGTTGGTGTAAAGGGAGATAGACGACAATAGATGGCACCACTCTTCTCCTACACAAGTAACGTATTTTTATATTTTCTCTGCTGCTTCCACAAATTTAATGCTAGAGAATTTAAACTTTCTGAAAAGAAAGTTCAAACCTATTCTAAGGGAACAATCCGTGTCAATTTTGGATATTGTGACGTTAGAGCATTCCTCGGACGAGAAGTAGGCAGGCAGAACAGAAGAAGCAGAAGACAAGATTGAAATCCGGTTAAATAAAGACGAAGCAATTTACATATAGATATAGTAAAAGGATCCGGGTTTGGTTCAATCAGTTCAGAAACACATATACGGAAACGTTATATTCTTTATATCCTAATTACATTGGTGACTTTTTTTTCGGGGCAAAAATATGCCCGCATGCCATACTGGAAAATATTGCTGGAGACCTCTAAGCTGGAAAACAATGTTGGATCCAGTAACAATTTATGCTGGTTTTGCTGTAAATTATGCTATTAATTTGACGAAAATTAATGGTCCAGCAATCAAATTCCAGCACAACTTTTCTTTTAATTTGGAGCGGAGGGGACACAAGTTCGGATACCATGTTGAACTCTAGGTTCCGTCTCCTTAGGATGCTACGAACATTCATCCCATGGAAAGCAAATGGCAAACCACCATGGATTCACCTTGCCAAGGGACTTTTAGGTCAAATACCTGGCTTCGGACAGAATATCACATCATCATTCATTAACAGCCATAGAATAACACATTGCAAAATTTTGACCCAGAATATATGCGAGACTACGAGACCATGCGAGAAAGTCTCGCGCGAGACGCGAGATGAGACTCAAAATTTTATGCGAGACGCAAGACGGGACTTCACATTTGCGAGACGAGACGAGACGCGAGACGAGACCAACATTTGAGGCTGCGATGCAAAGAACTCCGCTGGTGTAGGGATGCACGCGAGACGAGACGAGACGAGAAATGGAAAAAAGTCTCGTCTCGTCTCGCGTGCATCCCTACACCAGCGGAGTTCTTTGCATCTTTCTCACCGACTGTTGCAGAATTAAAAAAAAAATCTGTGATACTTTCTCTTAGACTCTACTCATCGTTAATATTACACTTGTAACAGAATAATGAGCCTACTCTCCAAATTCGCTTTGCAATTTTAGTAATTTAAACCATCATTTCCTTTATGCTTCCTAGATTATTTCGAGGCCCCTAATAGTGGATATATATATATATATATATATATATATATATATATATATATATATATATATATATATATATATATATATATATATATAGAATATATATATATATATATATATATATATATATATATATATATATATATATATATATATATTTTACTGAAATGGACTCATGACTCATTTTTGTTTTACATCTATTTACTTTTTGTGTGCTGTTTTGTTTATGTAATGTAGTGAACTTATTTGATGCTTCATTTATAATTTCATGTTCTTATCGTATATGGAGTAAGAAAATTTTGTCTTAAAATGAGCCCCCCCTCGAAATGCGGGAAGTTTCCCTGGAGGACAGTTGCCCCTCCTGCCCCCCATCCACAAGTTACGGCCCTGCTGGCTGTTAAATATACTGTACTACACGAACGCTCAGAAATACAAAGCACTGAATCAAATAATCAGTCTGTTTCCAAAGAAACAATCGTACTGATTTTATATTGGATTGGAATAAGTGTGTGGAGGGCATGTTTTTCGTTTTGTGTACGTACTGTATGTATATGTTTGTGTGTGTCTGAGAGAGAGAGAGAGAGCGAGCTTTATCAAATAAATGCCGCACTAACTATTGCTGACGTTTGTTTACAGTAAATTCCTATATGCAGGCAATTGTTTACCTAACTTCAAAGTAGAAAGGGTGGTTGTTCAATCTACCACACCAGACGTCTCGATTTAGTCGGGATAGTTCTTTCTTTTTGGCCCTTCTCCGGAGCTTTTGAAATAAATTAGCGTAAATTCCTTCCTTTTTAAAAACTATACAGTACTATTTTATTTTATGTTGTTCATTGTAATTTTTCTGAACTCACCGTTTCTCCACCTATAGCAATATCACTGTGTGTGGGGGCCATTAGGGAGGCCAAGAATTTGAGCAAGGGGACCTGTCCCCCGGCCCTCCCTTGGCTCCCCCACTGGTGCCATGTATCTTTCGGCAAATTGCATATATGTGGTGTAAGAATATACATCATTGTATTACTTGTCTCGTGCAATATTAGATACAGGTGTAAGTTTACAATAGCCTAGGTAGTCAAAGTAGGAAAAAAAATCGTCCACTTATATTGCTTTACGTGGTTTGGTAAGACATTCTGCATACTTTTTAATATTGTTCTTTTGGGGGGAGACGCAGAAAACAAATAATGTAAAAATCCGGGACGTCTATATGCTCCTTATAAGTTTCATACTTGGAAGTTTTTGCCGGTACACGCTAATGATATTGTAGAATTTTCAGCAAATAATTGTGTTTAATTGACAACCTTGAATCAGAATTATCACTATCCAAATACATACATTTTTAGAGTATAATTTATATAAGTTGTTCAGATTGCAACACTGGCAAAAAGTGCATGTGCATTTAACGCATCTGACATTGACGGATGACTTTTCATTTTAGTACAGCGCAGCGAAAATGAACATCTTGATACAGATTAATTGCACGTTAGACTTCGCAGATGTATTGGTAATCCGCTTATCTGGCAAAGTGAAAACAATTTGTGTTGTCTATAGATGGCAAGCTTAACCCATATATACGCTACACTGCGTTGCTATTTTCTCTTCGTGTTATCCTGAGAGGTATGCTTTTAGATACGCAAAGTTGTTTAGCGTCATTGCTTATTATCGCTTGGAATATCAAGAGAGGGCTTTACACAGCATATTGTTTTTAATAGCTAGCATTTTTTTAAAAAAAAAAAAAGTGTACTTTAACGCACGCAAACACAAATTTCTGTAATTAAAACTATACATACAGAGTGAGAGATAGAGAACCACAAAGACAGCTAATGAATTAATTAAAAAGAGATTCATGTAATTGCTTAATAACTGTTAGTAATTTTTATTTAATTTTGCACCCCTTTTGTGGAATGAAATTAGCAGACAATTTATAAACTAAAAGAACTAATTAGTACTAGTGAGTTGTTATATTTATTGTGGTTTCCAGATGGCAGGTTATTTTGTTTATTACATTCTCCTGGTTTGTAACAAGAGTCTGTTTAAATAGAGTCTGTTCGGTAGTTGATTAATAACATGAATTTCACGTACTAGGCTTGTTCTCCCACGTATACAACAACAATGGTATATACTGTAAGTAGAAAACAGGTAGGAAAAAAGTTTTCATACTTCTAACTATTATTATATAAATTAAGATTCATGTTTTATATTCTTAATTTATATAACAATAGAATATATAAATAGCATTTCATTACAACCATTTATTTAAAACGCAGGTTTTGTAATTTTGTTTTTAAAACAGCCAAAATCAATAATTAAATAAATCCTGTTACCCCTCTCCCAATGAAAACTATACATAAATGTTTATAAATACTCATGGCTCATGAATACTTCCTGCCTCCCGCCCATCTTCAGATAGGAACGAAATTGCACTTTAAAAATAAAAAATAAGAAAAGCTATACACAAATAAATAGCACTTGTTTCAGTTATCTTCTGTCATTTTACCTTTACATATAGAGAAGTTATTGTGATTCAATGATCTGATTCATTGCACATTTTGGTCCGTCTTCGAATTTCTGTTCAAAATTCTCCCATTATCATCGTCAACTTTTAATCTGCCGTGCATTTGTTCTTTGCGCTATACTTAAGAGGCCTAATCACTGCGAAATTAAAATACCGCTAATTTTACAGTAAATATGTGATATCTTCAAATATATAAAAGATAGACTAATCGAAAAGTGGAACAAGACCTCCCTAGAAAATATTATTTTACGTGAGATGCCGTTATCACGACTCATTTATCTGCTTTCGATTTTCTAGCAATTTAGAAAATCGGCATTTATTTTCGCGTTTCTAAATAATTGCAAACGGAAAGCTACTAGGTGACTCGTGATAACGGTACCTCATGCAGAATAACATCGTCTAGGGAGGTCTTGATCCACTTTTCGATTATCTTTTATCTATTTGAAGATATCACATATTCACTGTAAAATTAGCGGTATTTTAATTTCGCAGTGATAGGGACTCTTAAGGTTTTCAAATCGATATACACTACTAATGAGGGTGTGAATTACGGAAGAGAATGAGGGGGGTTTTACCCCTCGACCATATTTTGATTCTACAAAGAAACCCAGTGAAGCATCCCTGCTGGGGCTGCTTGTCCCCTCCCCCCACAAACTATCTTCAGAGATTTAAAGAGAAGAGGCACAAATTCCACTGCTTTTAACTTTATGTAATTTTAATTTGATAACTAAATATATTCCGAAATGAACTTTTTGAGCTATTCTAATTTTATAGGTTACAACTACTGCAATACACACACATTATTTTATCCTATTTTCATCGTCGCCCAGTTTAACTACTTTATTGCGCAGTGGCGGATCCAGGGGGCAATCGCCCCCCCCCCAGAAGAGGGAACTTTTCTTTTATTTTATATGTAAATGAAACCCATCCCAGAGTTTGGAGCTCTTAAAAGTAGCTATAAGTAGCAATATTACATCCCACCGCCACCCCAGAAGTCCGTCCTGGATCCGCCCCTGTTATCGCGTCTACAGTTTTCGCTTATAGGCTATATTTGTATCCTCGTACCCTTTCATCGTCCGAGGCTAATTTGACTGTACTTACTACATGTAACGGAGTCATATATAGATTTGCAAACGCCCTTAACTGTTTATTAAAAGGGTGTTTTTGTAGTTGGTGTGCCCTTGGTGTGAAGATTTTGTGTTGTGGTGTAATTAAATATTTGTGAAGTATTTGTGATTATTTAACTATAATACCTAAAAAAAGAGAATTTACTGTTGTTGCATTTATTGCTATAATAAATTGCTTGATTATTACTATTGTCTGAAAATTATATTTGTGTGTGGGTGTTGTTGTTGTTGTTGTTGGGGAGGAGAAAACGTGTTATTGACTCATTTTGAATAATTGCATCTCCCGCAGACCTCTATGTCCTGTTGAGCTCATTTTATGACCTTTTCTCCGAATATCAACAACCTAATTCATACACTGCTATTAATACCGTGTTAATTAGTGTCAAAAAATGGAAGATGCATAATTATGACCCATAATGCATCATTAAACTTTTAAAGGAAGGGTGAAAATGATATATGAAACTCATAAACAACTAAATCAGTACCTTTAAAAGAAGTTCTGTATAAGTGAGTGAATAGTACATAGCATTTCTGAAAGGTACCACTAAGGAAAGATTTTTGGTAATTCGGCGAAGAAGGGGAGAGAATAGTGGTGGCAGTTCTTATATTAAAATATCCATATCTCCGAATCTGTGAAAATTAGAGACATGAAATTTGATACATTGACTTCTCTTTTAAAATAATTAAATTTACTTTTTAACTTTTTTTTAATATTTGGGCTAGAAACGAAGAAACTGTGTGGGAAGGAAAAAAGCAAGGGATTATAATTGTTATAATAAGATGTCTATATCTTGGAATCTATTAAGGTTAGAGACATGGCAAAAAAAAAAAAAAAAAAAAAGAAAAAAAAAGAAAAAAAGAAATCCTTGAGTTTTACGTTTCGTGATTTTGCCGGCTAGACTAAAGGGAACAGTGATAATGAGAAATGAATGAAATGGTGGAATGAAGAAAATGGGAGAACCTTGAGGAACAAACGCCCACGATGTTTGTACACCACAAAGTTCACTCGGCGTGAGCTGGGATCGAACTTCCACTTAGTGGATCTTGGCCCCACTTAGGGACTTGACATCTGGTATTTCACTTCTCGTTTAAAATAACATGTCTTTCAGCTTATGCATGGGAAACTAATTTTTGGTTGTCCATATCTTGAGATCAACTGGATGGATCACCTCCATCAACGAACTTCACTCCTAGCTCTCGACTCTGTACATTCTGGCCAAAATTGATGGTGATCCCTCCAGTAATTTTTGAGATTTTGTGTCTCCTGGACGGACGCACAGAGTAAATATATAAAGAAGTTTTTCGTAAACTCCTTACAAAAGAAAATAAACTAGATCAAAAACCTCAGGAACGTTTCATTGTCAAACTAAAGATGATAGTAGCATAGAGAAAACCAGTAGCGTGATTTCAGGTTTCGGTTAGGAATTAAAAAAACTTTCCCTTGATATCAGCAGAGTTCCTTTTTGTCTAATATAGTACTATACTATTGAGAAATATAAATTTAGTCGAACTCAGAAAAGGAGAACAATTGACCTTGTGCCCGACAAAATGATGTTTCTGGAGAAAATTCAAAATAACTCTAAAATTGATTTTAAAAGTATAAATTTATAACAATCCCTCTACCTTCACTCCTGTGCTAAAAGTTAGCTAACTGTAAACAATGCTTAATATGGTGAATATCCTGGCTTGTTTGCTTAACTTCATAAGAAAACTTTTGCAAATTTTTGAAAACAGACAACAATGATCCGGTCTCGAATATTTTTGGATGTTTTATGAGTAGAGATAGATTGGACGATAGTCTCTTTATTGGCCTGGTATCAACAGAGTCACAACCCCTTTATGATGGGGGGAAAATATCACCAGAAGATTATCAGATTATAATTTTAGACCAAACTTTAACATTTAAAACTGTGCTTCAGGACATAAGCTAACATTTGGACTTCAGGACATGGGATAAATATAAGATAAAACATGCACACAGATATAGCCTTTAATGTTAGATCAAGATTTATATAGTACATTAATTTCAGAACACGATAAGATGAATAAACAGGAAACTTGGTTGAAACTTTTGTCACCAATTGCGAAACGTATCGTACAGAAAAACATTTCTGATACAATATTTAAAGAAAACATTCTACATTTCTATTGTTTCAAAGTAACGTTTGGATCAGAAAAATAAACACACTGTTGAACAAGACTGCACTTATTTCATATAAAAAAACACATTTACACGTATTTCACATTATATTAAATAAGTGCAGTCTTGTTCAGCAGTGTGCTTATTTTTCTGATTTTCTTTGCAAGACGTACGACTATGATTGTGTGTCAACGTTTGGATGATTAGCATATATTAATTCCATGCTGAATATTTCATATTCCAGTTCATCAGACCATTATACTTATATTTACCGAGAGTAACTATCTAGTTTAATGTTTCCTTTATGCGTTCAGTTTGTCATCAATAACTATGCATTCCATGTATCGAGAATATTATTATTATACATGGGCGTAACTATTATTCATCTATGCCTGCTTCATAAATAATACTTTACTTTTTCCTTAAAATATTCTTCACAGTATAATATTTCTATTACTATACGTCATTTACTTATCTCGGCATTTATTCCAAAGTTGGGCTTCCGCTTTCGCCAAGTTATTTCGCTGTTATCTCCTTTCCACACTTTCTGCAATTTGTTATTAGGTTCATTAATCCGTGCTCTTCATAAACTTTTAAAAGATTTTGCTCGTTATCAACGTATTGCTTCACAAATATTAAAACTGTTAGTTCATTGCCCTTTTACAAGTTGATAACGTAAATGCTTGTTTCTTTCCCACAATGCAACTGTTCGGTTACCTTGCGCTAAGTAGTTTCCTCCACTCGCCGTATAGTCTCATGTTTATAACCGCTTATATATAACAAATAAACAGATTTTTCGACACTTATATATTATCAAGCACACAAACGATCAAATTATCCACATCCTTCCTGTAAATTTTAAAAATTTTGCTGGAAACGGACGCCCAACTTTGGAACTTAACCCCTTATCTCATAACATCATAATCTTCTATTATCTATTTTCCTTTTATTCCCTTTGCACTTTTCATTATATTAATTAAAATAATATTCTTCGTTTTCGGCAGGCTAGTTAGTTCAAATGCAATTATTATTAATAATTTCTGATTAGAATAACATATGCTACAAAGATATTATCTTTCTCTCCTAGAATCATACTTTCAGTTATTGGAAACATTATCTCTCAGCATCAATAATTGGTCTAAATTTGCGTCAATCTCTTCAATGAAAAATACATCTTAAATCATCCACCAAATTTAAATTTACGAAATATGTAAATAGGTGCCTAATAGAGCTTAAACAAGTTGAATATAGACATAGAATTTTGAAGTAAACTTAACTTAAAAATTTTGTATATTAATCAAATCATTTCATATTAGTAGGAGGATATTATAGGGAGAGGGAGAGAAAAGTCTCTCCGACCTAAACTTAAAACTAATTCTGTATTTTAGTTATTTCCTTCTTCACAAATAGTATTTGGTTATTTCTAGTTTACCTGGTAACTAAATGTCCTCTTTGAAATGCTCTTCCAATAAATTATTCAATATATATAATTCTTCAAACAAAATTTTCAAATCTATTATCCTTAGATCAATGACAAACTTTTATTAATATTTCTTATTTATATACTCGCATTTCGATTCAAAAACTTTTTTTTTTTTTTTTTTTTTTTTACATTTTCATAAAATGTAGATCATAGAATGCGGACCAATATTCACATCGTCACTTATCAAATTTGTATTTTGTAATGCGGTGCTGCTGGACAATAGTGGGGCATTACAAATTTATACATAACTTACAGAAGTGAGTTTCATTAAGTTATAAAGATCTTATTATTTCATTGTCCAGTGACAGTATGGATGCTGTGAATATTTTCTTGTTACTGTGTCTTAACTGTCGCATTCCTACTGCGCATTCACTACTTTCTCATCTAACTTCATAAATTCCAACTAAGTTTAGATTGTTCTGTTTCATCACTTCTTTAAGATTTTCTAATTTTCCTCCCTGTAACAGGACACGTACGTTCCATATCCTTATCCTAAATCTGTTGCTCTTGCTTGTCTTCCTTTCTCTAGTATATTTTCCCCACAATAGTACTCTCTCCTCCAATAGTCTTTCCCAAGACATCCTCTTCCCAGCGATCCGAACGGGGTATAACTTACCTCTAGAACCAAGGATCTTATAAAATAGAGGATCTGCCCTTACAACAAAATCTTGAAGCCATACGTCACAGTTTCGCCACCCCTACTCTGCCCACTCCGCCCAATAGGATCGCAATGTTTTGAGCCAACAATCATGGCGGAAACGAAAGCAACCAATCAGACGATGGCAGAAACGAGAGTAGCCAATCAGACGTGCCGATGCTCGGTTGTTTTTTGGCTTCATCGATTTAATAGGATGAAGGTACATATGGGCAGATCCTCTATTTATAACATTCTTGTCTAGAACTACATATTTTGACCTGCGAAATACCAAAGTACATGTGTTCTTTTTCTGTTATTGGCAAGCTAGGGAAAAATAGAGTGGTAGTTTCCCGTTGACTTCTAGCCAGCAGTATTCCAACTCTTAACCTCAGAAGGTACAAAGTCCTTCTGGCAGGACGTAACGTCCTAAAAGTCCTACCATGTTTTTCTATAGAGCAGAGTACTTTGCATACGCCCAGCAGTACATAAAGTACTCCTGGTGGAAAGAGCATGAACTCTAGTTTTAGCGCAATAAAGGATCATGTTGGTATGACTGCTAGTTCAGTAATGGTGGGGTGGTTTCTGAAGGTGATCGTGTTTACGTTTACGTTCCCTATTTTGATCCACCAAACAGCAATAATGTGTGGAGTAAAGTGAAGTTTGGTGATAACTGGGAAACATTAAACCTACTCTTACATTAATTATTGCATATTTTAAAATGCGTAGTACTGGAAGGCTTCCGTCCTTCCGGAAAGACAAAGGCTCATTTTTTCCGTTGTCCAGGTGCGTCCTACCGGCAGGACGACGGCTCGTGCACAGAAGTCCTTCCGAAAGAGCCTTCCAGCAAAACAGAGGCTTTTACATTCTAAAATAAAGTCACTCTGACCAAGCCCGGAAGTAATGTGCAAGTTGCCTTAAAAATCAATATGATTTTCGTCAACTTGGCTACTGGAGAACTGCTGCCTTCTCTCAGAACACTCTTGGTCTGGCTACTCCTTTTAGACCAATTCGACAGGAGTGGCCCTTCTAGTAATGAATTACTGCTAACATAGCTCCAAATTTCACTGTAGCACGCAATCTTTCTCACTTGACACATAATTGTTTTCACAAAGGTGCTGTTTATCGGGAATTATTATGTTACTAGCAATTACTGTACATAATATATATTGCCATGCTTCCTTGCATGTTAAGAAAAGAATCTAGATATTTGCAAAACAGTGACAGTTTGGGTCTGCTGTTACTCAAGACCAAATTATGATATATGAAACAGAAAAATTCTGGCTAAACAAAAAGCATTTGATATTGATTTACGACTCTAAGTGATGACCAATATTATAAGAAGACAAAAACCCTATTATTCTAATCGTTAGCGAACGAAATCTGCGCAATATTGGTAAGTTAGACACAAAAAAAATTGTTTCACACAAGCTTCAGTGAAAAAAAAAATCTTCAAACTTATCGTTTACTTTTCAATTCATCTTATCCATGAAACCAAAAAAGAAGAAGAAAAGTAGCAATATAACGTGTACACTACGTGATGGAGTTTGGATTCTATGATGTGATACTTTTTTCATTTAATATTGAAATCGGAAATGGCTGTATATTTATATCGCTTCTGGTTTTAGTAAAGGGATTAAAGTGGAGATGGAATATGTTCTTAGAATGCTTAACTGATTGCAAAGAAAAATGTTTCTCGTTATATAATACCGTTTCTTACTCTATAGCGATCAACGTTAAAACCGGGAGTGGTTAACTTCTGCCACTTCCAATTTGAATAGAGGGCTTAGAGAAAAGATAGAACCTATCCATAAAACACTAAATCGATTTCAAAATTAGCAATCTTTATTTTTTTTTTTATCGGTTTTGTTCTATCCACATAAGTACTGAAACTGAAATGTAACTCGATTTCTATCACTGCAGGTTTTTGTAGTTAGTTAAGAGTGGGGATGAAATATATCCTTGGGACACTTAATCGATTGCAGATTACGGCTCCCCGCTGATTTTTACCATTGTTGCTCTATACTAATCCATATTAAAATCGGAACTCAATTCTTATGTCTTGATCCTCTATATCGTGGCCAAAATTGATGTTGATGCATCAAATGATTCTTGTAATCTTTCTGTCCCGGACGAGCGGATACACGGACAGACAAAGAAATATATAAAATAATCCAGTTATCCACAATATCGAATTCCACACAACTCATAAACGCACTCTCTTTCCCAAATACACCTTTAAAAGATAAACAGCTTTGTGAATTAAACATACGAGGCATGTTCAAAAAGTATCGAACCTTATTTTTCTCCTGCGTAAACCGATGAAGAGCGCGAGGTTTTCTTCACTGTAGATGTAGAGGGGACACCCATACGCAGTAGTGAATTTTTCCGCCCGCTGAAAGCATCAATCGGCCAACTATTGAAGATGTGTCGTGAGTTTTCGTTGGATTTCAGTTTTTTGTGAAAAGACAGAAAAACTTCAAAAGTGATATTGCACCTAATTTTGCCAAAAACTTGACGATACCCTAACGGGAACCATTCAATCGGATCGGTACATTCAATTTTGAACTAGAATTTGCGCATGAGGAGAGTGTCCGCGAAATTTGATTCAGGCTTTCATCACCAAACACAACTTTCCTGTGTGTCGTCGGCCTCCCTACTCACCGGACATAGCTCCGTGTGACTTTTGGTTATTTCCCAAGCTGAAAATGTCATTAAAGTAGATCAATTTTAACCTATTTGAGTCAAGAGAGGACATTCATGCAGAATGCGACGGTACGTTTGCTTACCATTCCAAAAACTGCGATCCAGAAATATTTCCTACAATGATGAGGGTGCTAGGAGAAGTGCGTGCATTACCAAGGGAATTAATGTTTCGGATTTCCAAATCAATAAATGTGTTTTTGCCAAACAAAGGTTTGATATTTTTGAGCATACCTCGTACAATACAAACGTGTGCAAAACTGCTGTTAATTCACTGCTAGTTCTCTTCCATTTTGTGGATTACCAATAGAAAAAGAATCAGTGTAGTGCCTATTAAGAAACTAAAATATGGCCTTGTCGGAAAGCTGTATACGGTTCATAACAGCGGACAATATGAAGTGATCACATATACGAATTTGTCATGTTTACCCAATTTGTTACGCTATTAGGTGTGTATTCGTGATATATACATAGTATATGGAGAAATGCATTTTTTACAAAAAATTCATTTCTGAAATTAGTTCGAAGGAAAAAGATTACGAATTCAGAAATTACTGGCAGTAAATAGTTACGGATATTATATCACATAATGGTAATACTTGGGGATTTATAAAATACAATACCTTGTATTTTGTATCATATATACTTGTACCATAACAATGTATTTAATATATCAATGTTAATATATTTCCCTTCAGATAACCAAAATAGGGAAATATATATATTGCATAATAAACCTAAATATAGTACGAAAAATCTTTTCTTGTATTTATTTCACAAAGAAGGATTAATACAAAGAGAGAAATCAGGTTGGAACGAATTACCATATACTTTAATGCATTCTTAAAACTCTGAGTTGATGGCATTGTATTATGGTCTGCGTTCACAAACAATATAATAATAATAATAATAAAAAGCAAACCTATTTACAATAGGTTGACCACAATACAATACACTAACATAAAAGAAAAGTAAATGACAGTCATTTGTCAAATGAAATATCACGAAAGAAAACCTCCCTATTCTTTTCGTGAAATCTCCCGCAATGCTTTGCTTGAGAAATGACTTGGAAAATAATACAAAATAATCTGAATCACAAAACGCATAACCCGAGAACTTAATTTCATTCATAACGAACACAATTGTTATAAAAGACATGCAAATAAACTAGGAAAATCTTTATTATTACTTATCTAAATGAGATACAGTCATTTGATATACTCCTTTAACTACAAATGACAAACAGAATTTCCATTTTTCTCCAGGCGTGTCACTTTTCTGTTTAACTGGTAATGTCCATATATTTTTTTTTTTTTTTTTTTTGATGAATTGTCTCTGAAACTGTGAGGCACGAACCACTTGTGGTCCTAAACATTAAAGAAAAAGAAACAGAAAAATTATGTCATATACTATAATTGAATATCTCAGACAGACAATAATACAACTTAATAAGGTAAAAATTATGCCATTTCTAATAGCCTATGTAGATTATTACGAGGGTATTCCAAAAAGTTTCCTGTCCGACACTAAAGGATTTTAAGATTTAGATTTCTGAGCTTTTGGTATCTATGGCCATGCTAGTCCGTCACGTTTGAGGGATAACGTCCCTCAGCGAGCACACTATCCGAAGAAAGGGAAGGAAGAAAGCTGCCTGGGACCTATATGTTAGGTATCACTCCGGTATTTGCCTTGTATGAATGAGGAAAACCCAGGAAAATCTCTTTCAGGATGGCAGAACCGAGTTCCCCTCACCAGGATGCCTGACACTAAAACTATCAGTCGGATCAGTCAGATCACCCAAACACACGAACGGAAAACCTAATTTCCGAAACGGCCAAGAGCATCCACAATAAGCCAGCACGGTGATCAAAATGGCCAAAAGAGCAAAGTACATCATTAACTATAGAGTCTAGTAGACAAATTGTCCCTTAAACGGTGATAGACAGAGACAAACTTTTTTCTTTTCAGTTGACGCAATGTCTCAAGAAAATATACAATCTCTATTATAGGGAGCTAGTTTGTTTACCAGCGGGGACTGAGGTAAAGGGGAAGAATTTCAACAATTTTTCTGCCTGACTCTTGCAATACTTTCTTTCCCCTTTCTATATGTCAGCGTTGCCAGGGTTAAAAATTTGTCACATGAATGTCATTCTGAAGAGTTAGTGTGAGTTGGTTATTTGTTGTGTGCTGTTGTGGTTGCGGTTTTGTTGCTTATTTTCATTTGACAACGGCTTCACAGCGTAAGAGAGGGCAAACTATACACAGAGAAGCTAGAGAAGTAATAAGGAAGGCTATAGTGCAGTGCGACGAAGAAGCGAGGGAGAAAAAACTGAAGCATTTGTTATCACAGCCTAATTTGCGTGTGTCCACGTATACAGGGATCTTCGATAGGGATTGCATAATTGCATAAACTCTTTGAATTAAGTGAGTATTAGCTGAATTTTTTGACAACTCACGGGCAACCCTACCCAGGACCGTCGAGTGACCGTTTCTTGGCGACGGGGTGGGGAACCTGCCAATCAACTCTGAATTCCTCAGCCTCGCATTAAAGCTAGCTCCCTATAATACCTGTAACACTCTAGTGATACCGAAAGTGCTAGAACTTTACTACTACTTCCGGTTTAAATATTGATTTTTCATGGAAAAGAAGCGGTAAGAGATATTGAGAAGCGCTTTTTTTGGAATCAATTTAGCGTTCCAAGGATAGATTTCATCTCCTCCGTAAACCCTTGATTCAAAACCGGAAGTGGTAGAATGAACCATTCTGGATATAACGTTGATTTTCATAGAACAAAAACGGTAATAGATTGCGACAAGCGTTTTCTTGGAATGGATTCAGCGTCTCAAGAAAATATATCATCTTCAGTCATATTATTCTAATAAAAATATTGTAGTAAATATTTTCTTCTACTTTCGGTATCTACTAAATATTTATCTCCATAGAGTAGAAACGATAGTATGTAGTCTAGTGAGAAACGGTTTTCTGAAATCGATTCAGTGTCTTAACAACAGATTCAACCTTCTCCTATATTTCTCTTGTAAGACAGGAAGTAGCATTAACTTGCTACTACTTCTGGTTGAAATATTGATCCCCATAGAGCACAAACGGTAAGAGATATTGACAAGCAGCCTTTGGTATTAATTAAGCTTTTGAAGAAAATTTTCATTACTACCATTAAACATGTATGTCAGCTGGAAGTGGGAAAAATCTACGATTTCGAGTTTCAACAGCGATCACAATACTGCAAAACAATAACAGGAAAAGAAAAGCAGTTTTGTAATACGGAGTTAATATCATTATTAAAGGTTCCATATTGGACTTTATTCCTCTGTTGCAACACGAAGTATATCCTACGGTACGGACGTTGTTCCCTAACACCGATATAATCTTCCAAAACAATAATGCACCAGTTCAGACAGCCAAACCTTTCAGGCGTGTAATAAAAAAACAGTAGGATTGACGTCAAGATTTCCCCACCGAAAAAATCATGAACTCCCAACGAGAATCAAACCCAGGACTCCTGTGCTAAAAAGATTTTTGCTTGAGTTTTGTGCCCTCAGTAATACCGAGATTACAAAAGAGATCATCTACTGTTAACGTGGTCTCCGAACTACACCCCGGAGGTTGAGTCTAATGCAGGTGGCGAGTGCACAGGTCATTAGGCAAGATTAATCCTTCAAGTATAGGCTGTTCCAAACCTCAATATCTCGTCTCCAAAAGATGGTTTACAGAATCACATTATCGGCTCAGAGGGTGTCATTTGGGGCTTCAGGAAGGCAATTGCCCACCATGAGTTTGAGATTTATGTAAAGAATCGAGTTTGAAAGGTCTGTCTAAAAAGACGTAAAATACATACAATAATGAATGATACATGAAACAAGTACGTCATTTGCAAACACAGGGGGCAGTTACTCCCCTGAGTTTGAGAAAAAGAAGATAAAGTTTTATGGTAAAACCTCCCTAGCAAAACCTGAAATGACGCTACTGACCTAAAAATATACAGACACTGTCCCAAGTTTCAGGCATCATTGTTACAAATGTTCGCTGTGGCTTCGTTTCCTCACACGATATACATTTATGCAGTAGTGAAGTTCTATCTACACGCGCTCTAGCATATCCCTACCAGTAGTGAGTGAGCCTTAGGGAACGTTTATGCAGAAATTCGAAAGGAAATTGAGCTTTCTGAATATGATTTTTAAATTTATCTCTAACTGATTTCTTATATGCAGTTGGTCTATAATTACAATATTGTTTCAAAACCTGCTCTATGCTCAGGCCCGGACTGGCCCAGATGGCTAGGCGGCAATCGTCGCCCAGACAGAGGCCAAATCTAAAGGGGAGCCAAATGAAAATTTTAATAAAGATAGGAGGTCAACAGGAAGAGAAATATGTGGAAAACGTGTGCAACAACTAATATTCTTGTTAACAGTCCCGGCGACAATCTGTATGCATCGAGCTCTTTGAGCGGGAAAATAGTGGGCAATTGGGGTAATGGTAGTTGCGGGGGAGGGATTGAGAATTCGGAGCAAACACAATATGTCAGCCGCCGGGGCCAACTAGTAGCTTGTCCGACCCTGTATACTCAAAATAACGATGTATGAAGTGTAACTCTCGAATAAGTAATAAACGTACAATAATACAAGAAATAAGATTTCCGAAACTTTCTTCTAATAATGAATAAATAATCTTATAGAAAGCAGTGAAAAGTACTTTTCTAAAATTATCGTATTCTTCTAATCGACGAAGATGAGAATTCGCTTCTATCTTATAGGATAACACTATGTAGAAAGATATTTTATAGTTTTGGCAGAAAATGTCCAAATTACAACAAAGGTATTTCCTAATAACTGTTCACTCGTATATCACAGTTCATACGATAGTTCCGAAATATTTTCTCATGCTGGAAGAAAACAGTAGTTGTGTAATAACAAATGATGAGTGAGAAAATTTCTAAATTGAAGTCAAATTAAATGGAAGTTATCATTTATTCTGCCCGTTACGTGTATAAACAATAATATAGTAGAATCTTTGTTACCCAATCACTACGGGCTCGAAGACCTAGTCGAATAACGAAAAAGTCGGTTAAAAACGAAATTCACTATTTCATAACCAGGGCCCGGATCTTGTTGACAAGTCAACTTTCTTCTGTTACGCATAGGAGAAGGCAAGTTCAAGTAAAAACGTTATCCATCAACTC
The DNA here is from genome assembly GCF_964235325.1 of Thermobia domestica. Lineage (NCBI taxonomy): Eukaryota > Metazoa > Arthropoda > Insecta > Zygentoma > Lepismatidae > Thermobia > Thermobia domestica. The sequence continues at coordinate 187,645,964 of NC_137464.1, forward strand.
TAGGTTCTAAAAATATAGTTTTTTTGGATCAACTTTTGGTCTCTTTTTGCTGTTTTGAAATTTCAGATCATTTTTTTAATATTTTAAGGTAACTTTTAGGTCACTTATGGTCTTTTTATTGTTTTTTTTCTACATAAGGAAATCTTTAAATGAACACGGTTTACGGATGTGGAAAAGACGAAGTTGAATAATCTCTTTTCTTACTTCCTGACTATTGGAGTGGAAAAACTGCATTCTTAACAAGCTAATGAAAACTAAACTGTAGCTGGTTAACGAAAGGCAGGGGTTGGTAGGTGGCCAAACAGATAGTTTTGGGTTATTGACCACAAAGAATGTGATCAAGTGAATAACTAAAAATGCATTAGAAGGCGTACAAGGGCTTTAAACGTGTTTTTATCTATTATTTACATGTAGTCTAAACTTGCTAAGTTTTATTGTTTAAGAGTGCTTCCTAGTTTCAACTCGGGAGTGAACTGACGCTTTCAATACTTACAACGCCGTGCAATGGACTGATCAATGGACATAAGTGATCAATGGACTGCAACTAACTGAAACAAAACTTTTTGAATATGAGTGAGAAATGTTAATTAAAAATCCAATGGATATTCAAAAATGTCAGTTTAATGAAATAAAAGTTTGAGAAAACGTAAGTTTTAAGGTCAATTTTTGTGATTTTTAGGGTCATTTTACAGGAATTTTAGTGTCATTTTATAGGTCACTTTTTAAATATTTTTTGGTCAACAAGATCCGGGCCCTGTTCATAACCATAAAATTATATAGGATCTCTATAAGGCTTGCAGTATTCTCTCTCTCTCTCTCTCTCTCTCTCTCTCTCTCTCTCTCTCTCTCTCTATATATATATATATATATATATATATATATATATATATATATATATATATATATGAAGGTGACTCTGTTTGTGACTTCATATCTCTTGAACTACCCATCTGATCTCGATCAAATTTTCAACATAGATGAAGTTCAAGCCTGGGATGGTTTCTATCATTTTATTTTGACGGTGGAACTTAGGGAAAGGGGAGGAGTATATATTTAAAAATGATCACAAATGACCGACAGTGACTTAAAAAATTATTCATACACCCAAAAATTTCGTCGTAGGTGAGTTATATGTGAGAACAGAAAATTAGAAGTTATTTTTAAACAAAGAGACGGGATAGCATTAACAGTTGTATGAGTTCAAAATCCGCCAAGACTATAAGGAGATGAACACAATGTGAATCACATAATTATGATACTCAAAAAAGTATTCATGCAGCGGGACTATTATCTTGTTCTCAGACTTGAACACTTGTACTGTTCGACTCGAGCAATCGTACTGCACCTGCAGCAAGGGTTCATTGCATCTCTGTTGTCTGCTCTTGTTGTGTGGTAGTAGTCAACATGGGGCGCAAGAAAAGTGAACTTTTCTTGACGCAAACGTGATGTGGTTGTTTCTCTTTATAAAGAAGGTAGGAGTTACCGTGAAATTGCAAAAATTCTCTCAATTAGTTTTGGTAATGTTTGTTCCGCCATAAAGAAGTATAAACTGGAACAACAGAAAATAAGACGGAGATCAGGACGCACAAAAATGCTTACACGCAGCGACCAATAGAAAGTAGTCAATTTAGCACATAAAGCACGCTTCAGAAGTGCTGTGTCTTTGGCAATAGAAATAGCGTCGAAATCTACTTGCCCTGTAAATCCTCAGACTATACGAAATCTGCTACAAAGTGCCAATTTTCATGCTAGGATAGCGAGGTAAAAACTATACATCTCAGAATTAAATCGACAAAAGCGCCTAAAATTTGTCAATAAATACCATACTAAACCTAACGAATTTTGGGATACTGTTGTATTTTCTAATGAATCGAAGTTTAATATATCTATTCGGATCAGATGGCAAAAGATAAATATGGCGAAAGCCAAACAGTGAATTGCAATCGCAACATATTATCCCTACAGTAAAACACAGAGGACGAAATGTGATGGTTTCGGGATACATGGCGTCTTCTGAACTTGGAAACTTTTTTTATTGAAGAGATAATGGATGCTAATAAGTGTATTAGTGTGTTGCGCCAAAACTTATCAAACAGTGTGCAGAAGTTTGGTCTTGACAGAGTCTTTGTTTTCCAACAGGACAAAGACCCTAAGCACACCGCTTTGAAAACTAGGAAATTGTTACTGTATAACGCTCCAAGACGGCTTCTAACTCCCCCACGAAGCCCAGACGACAATCCTATCGAACACTTGTGGGATTATCTCAGCAAAAAGTACAGGAACGTCGTCCTTCCAGCAAGGAAGCAATACAAGAGATACTTTTGGACGAGTGGTCTAAGATTTCCCCAGGAATGACCAAAACGCTCGTTCGGTCCATGCCAAGGCGTCTCGAGGCAATAATTTATGTTAAAGGTATGCACACAAAATATTAAGACCTTGATTTTCTAATACATATTGTTAGAGCTCGTCGAGATTTGTAGTTCGTGTTGCTGTATGAATACATTTTTGAGTTGAGAAAGAACATTTATTTATTTTTGTCATCTAAATATTTATTCTTTTGATATTTTTGTACAAACAAACATAGTAAATTATGTACATTTTCAGATGATTGTAACATTGTTTTTTTTTTTAATTTAACCTTTATATATAATTTACGTCAAAAACGTTGTGTGTATGAATACTTTTTTGAGTCACTGGATATTAGTGTCGAGGTCGTTGAGATGAACAGTGACAGTGACATTTCCGATGACGATTAAATCCAAATTCAGGCCCGCAACTTGGGCAAAAGAGAGGGGCAGACATATAAAAAAATAATAAAAAATTACAACGATATGTTGTATTTTTAATTGTATTCTTTGGGCAAAATGTCTGGTCTATAAAATATGCACTAGCCAGCTAGGTTAAGAAGAAGAAGAAAAGAAAATATAATAATACAAATCAATGTATTAAATCAATGAATGTGTTGTTGTTATCACCAAGACGACATATTTAGTTATTACTGTGGTAACAGAAGCAAGGTTAGACATAATGTAATGTTAACTAGGGGGAACAAGATGGCGACGGACATCTTTACATTTGGAGTATCATGTTCCTTCGATTGTGCAATTATGAATTCGTACATAATTTTAAATTTTGACAAAATTTAGTTTCTTTACAATTTTTATATAGTATTACATCTTTTTTATATGTCCTGACTCTAACCCCCAAGTAATTTTACAAATTGTGTGAAAACAAATCTACTTAGAGCAGGCAAATTCATCCATGTTGGAACGCGCCATTTTATACAAATCTACGTTTTCAAAAACAATTAAAACAAATTTAGTGAAGCAGTCCACTGGGCTATAAGGGTGGGACTTTCTTTATAAATTTCCCGAAAGGGAGATAACTAGAACTAGAAAATGTTAACTACCTTTTAAGGATCATAAAATTTATAAAAAGGAAGATATACAATAAACGACATTTTGCATTATGACAATGTAGTGCATTCATTGTGAGGCTCAAACAAGATAGTATAATGTTAGAATCAGGACTATAAAAACAAATATAACGAAAATATCAGTTGTAGTCGCTGCTTTCAAAGACCTTAAACGCTGCCCCTTAGTATAATATCATGTAGACGCTTTCAAGACAAATTTTCCATCCAAACGTTTTCGTTTCTGAGAGTAATCATACACTTATGAAGCTCCACAATTTCTTTTTGAGGGGAAGAGGGTGATTAAGGAGATGACTCCTAGATGTGGACATAAGTTCTATCATTTGAGAACTATATTTCCTTATGTATTTGTGTTTGTATAGTTTGTTCATAGTGACATAGATGGTTTGCGTAGAGACCCAACATTGTTATATTTAATGGACATATATGGAAGACGTCTATAGTGGTGTAAATAAAATCAGTTTTACATCCCACTGTTATTCCGGTTAGGCTGAAGGAGACGGTGATGATGAGAAATTAATGCAATGGTGGAATGAATAAAGTAGGAGGAAACGGGAGAACCCCGAGGAAATCCACGGACACGGTGCTTGTCCATCACAAAGAGTTCACTTGGTCCGAGCTGGGATCGAACCAGGGACCCTACGCATCAGAGGTGAACGTTCTACCACTGAGCCACCGTGTTCCTATAGTGATGTAATATACCAGTTTGTGTGAACGGCACACTGGTGATATTAGACATATTAAGTAATTAAATAGATAATCTATTAAAATATTTTGTGTGATGGGGAAGTTAGTGATGTTAGAAGAATTATGTGGTTGTGTGGGATAGTATGTGTGGTGAGCACGTTGGTAGATATATTGTAGTTATGCAATGGTAAAGATCCCAGGTAGCACCGAACGTCATTTATGACGTCTTCTGAAGGTCAAAAATAACGTCAATGGTACGTCATGATGTCACCAAATATCGCGTCATCTAGACGTCATTATTATGGGCATTTAGGTACGACATTATCTCCAAGGGTACGATTGCCCATTTCTTCATTACATACGTGGCCTACCGAAATGTATTAATAGCTTACCAGTAACTTGAATCATAACAACTCTATTGTTAGGATTATACAGGCTGTTCCAAAACAACACCGACAACGTTTGGGAGGTGATTCCTGACACCAAGATAACACGAAAAGTATAGACCAACCTGAGGGCACAAATGCTTCCTTTTGGAGTTATAGGCTGTCGAAAACATGAAAAACTGAACTTTGAAGACGCATAGCTCCAAAACTATGGGACTTAGCGCAGTCGGGTCAAGACTTCACTTAGTAACTAGTAGGCCTATGTGCCCTATCTAAATATCCATACTTCAGAATCCTGCGGTACTTCCGCAGCAATTTTTATAAAGGTAGTTGGTGAATACTTCAAATTAAACACCTGTAGCCAAACTACCTCTATAAAAATTGTTGCGTGAGTACCTCAAGATTCTAAAACATGTATTTTTGGATAGCGTACATATTAGTTCTTAAGTGAAGTCTTGACTCGACTACAGTAGGTCCCATAGTTCTGGAGCTATGGACCTTTAAAGTTAACTTTCTCGTGTTTTCGGCAGCCTATAACTCCGAAAGGAAGCATTTGTGCACCCAGGTTGGTCTATACTTTTTGTCTTATCTTGGTGTCAGGAATCACCTCCCAAACGTTGTCGATGTTGTTTTGAAATGCAAACAATTTCCACGTTTCTTCATTTGGAGGTTCACTGTTTTGTATAGCTGATTCGAATTTCGATGACGACTTGTAAGACGGCCAGAATGCTTACGATTTTCGCGGCATTAAAAACCCCACATTAATAACTGCAATGGGATTGTTGTCTCGTATAGGTGCCTCTTCTTCAACTACAGCATATATATTTCTTCAAATTAAAATATATACAGTTACTTTTCATAAGAATTCAATGACAATAAAACACACACAACATGCAAACAAACACGACCGTTGCAATGCCGGGCGCCAAGCTGGGCTTTTGGGCATGCGTGTTCCATTAATTACTTTGATCTCTTTTACTTCACTTCTGTCACTATAATGGTACTATAGTGTACGTTTATTTTTGGTCCCACTTTTGACGTCATTTTTGTCACTATTACGGTCCGTACAGTGAACGTTCATTTTTTGTCTCATAGTTAACCTCATTCTTCTACCATATTCGGTGCGTACAAATAACGTCAGAATATCTTGCAAGACGTCATTTGCACAAACGACCCCTTAATAATACGTACAGTGTACGTCAATGCGCTACCTGGGATGTCTTATGTGTGGTCAATGCGCCACCAACCTCCACCACAGTTTTGATAGAGTGGTTCGTATTTGGATTACAATCTTCATTGAGATCTTGTTGGACATCTGATAACAAAACACCTACATGGCCAACATTCTTCCCACCTCCCTCAAAGTTGTACAGAAATCGGTGCCGTTGAGTGTTGTCCACTAGAAAGTTTGAGTAAACTATCTTTACTGGATTAGGTTTTGATGCACTTATCTTCATGAAGGGTAAAGATGTGTGGTATAATTTATATTTACAAACTAAATGATTACGTAGTTGTTATTAAAATGAAACCCGGGTTATACAGGGTATCCCAAAAGTAATGGCGAAAAATGAAATCACAGATTCCTGGCACTAAAACAAGAAAAAAGTTTATATGACATATAGTCTGGAAGTGGACAGGAGCGGAGATAGACAGCTTTGAAATGTGGTCAGAAAGGAACTTCAGGTTTAGAGAAAGGAACTTGCCGATTTACAAAACCGATTTGCTGATGTGTGTGAACACACCGGGGGTGGTGCAATGTATTCAAAACTCACGATTAGCACGTTGAATAGATGTGGGAGGACAGCACTTTGAACATCTTCTGTTACGTTTATTGTTAGCACTTTGACCTAGAAGTTCGTAGTTCTACCCTGTGTAAGATACCACGTTACAAATACAGTGCGTTGTTGTGGATTCTGCCCCTTATATCATCGCATGACACGACTAGTTACTCTTGTTCTTATTTCTACCTTTCTCTCTCTCTTTCTGCAAGTTTCAATCTGGTATACCAGTTTCCATTATTCTCTAAGATTATGCAACCGTGCTAAGTGAAACTTGCTTTGACTCCCATTGTATATACACAGAACGTCTGGAGATTTTAGGGTCAGGTATGGACTTCTGGATTTCCCTTCTCCTTATAGCAGAGACAAAAAAGTTCATACCCATAAGAATATATTTATGACGTCACCAAATATGTAATTCCTTATATCTCCGTTACTTTATTAGATATTGACATACAGTTTTCAGTATTCGACACAGCTGAGTGTTGTGTTTAACCTACCCGAAATAAATTGAAAATTGAAGTATAAATGGGGGTTTCACAAACCCCATGGTACCCCTAAACTCCATAGGTGTATATGGTTGTTATGGATTATAAATATTCTTGGAATTGTCATTAGCACTCAATTAGTTTTTCAAAATTGTTCCTTCCGGCACGCGAACCCCACAAATCTTATGACGCAGCTTTTCTATTTCCTCATATTTCGGTAACCGTTAGGTGTACCGACTTCGGGTTTTCGGTAAACACACACTTGTAATGTTCTTAAAAACTTTGTTAAGACATATTTCGGTAATTTTTAGAAATGGGTGTTTTGCGACTTCTATGGTAACCCCAAAACCTCACAGATGTGTGTGTTTGCTCTTGATTGAAACTGCTTCTGAATAATCAGTTTTTCGAAATTGTACCATCTATAGTACGTAAACCCAACACATCTATGGTATCACTCTTTATTTCCCTATATTTCGGTAACCATGAGGTGTAGCGAGATTAGTGATGGGCAGTGGGAATATTCCCGGTGGGAAGAAAAATAAAGAATGGGAATATTCCCGGGTTTTTCCCTGGCATATAAATTCCCGGGAAGGAATTAATTTCCATTTCTTTACTTATCTTCCACTTTATAAGAACCATGTGTCTAATTACTTTGTTTTCATTTATTATTATTTACTTCTAGGTTTTAAGTAATTTGGAGATTAAAAAGATAAAATTCTTTGACATTACTTTATATAACTAATAATATGATATTTTAAGTTCTATTTCCATTTGCACTAGAAAGTAGCAAAGCACTAATTTACAAATGATGAGAAGGAGCCATTTTGTAAAGTAATGTAGAAATTATGTAGAAATAGAAATGGAGTACTATCTATGGACTCCAAACCAGCGTTAGTAATAGACGTTGGTCTGTCCCCTGTCTCTGACTCGAATTTCTGAAGAGGTCCTCGGACTTCTCTTACATGTGAATTAACGCATGAAATTTCGAAAAACAGGCAGAAAGAAAGGTCGTGTGTGGCAATGTTAAGTGCTAAATTATAAAACTAGGTCAGTATCTTGCAAATATTGTGAACATAAATCTGTATGTGTCTTCTAAGGCATGGTGAGATATGTCTTCTGACAGTTACCCAACCTAATTTGTTTATAACGTTTAAAAATTTAATGTGTTTATAATATCAATAGTAGAGTCAAGCTTAGCAAATCCACTTACATTTAATTTAAACTGTTTAGGGGTGTAAAAGTATGTGGACTTACTATACCATTTTTTCACATATTTACTTGCATACAACAGTAAATATACATACTGTAAGTGGATTTATGCGTACTCTCTAAATATAATAACATAATACCGTTCAGAATATACATTTTGAAGAATCCTCTGGACATAACAGTAAAAATATACAGTGATAAGAAACGAATTTGCCTTTGAAATCGTAATATAGTAAAAGAATTCACTTTTCTTTGTGTTTGTACATAAACTCCCGGAACATTTCCATTTTTGGGAATCTTCCCGGAAATTTTCCCAGGGAATATTCTCGAAAAATATCTTCCCGAGAATTTACCTATCACTAAGCAAGATGCGGTTTTCGATCAACTGGTATCTGTAACGTTCTTTAGAACATTTCATAGACATACGTTTCGAAATATTTAAAAATGCAGAAATTAGGTACCCCACCATTTTCATATTCATAATTTCATTGTAGGTATTTGAGTAACATATACGAGGTGCACAACAAAAATACGAGCCGTATCGTTCTAAAAAGATCCAAAAACAAGCAAATACAAGGAACTAACCTGTCTATTTCTCAACAAACGCTTCTTCTTTATTGGTATACAATTGCCACCGCTACGTCCATTTTGTATTGCATGTGGCATAGTCATCTTCGAGGGTATATTTTAGGTACGGTACTGGAAAGTAGCACTCCCCAGGGAAGATCTCCTCGCAAAATGGTGTCCTCGAAGAGAATCCTTGAGGTTTTGGAACAACCAGAAATCACTCTGAGCTAAATGTAGTGAATAGGGTAGGTGTGGCAGAAGTGAGCTAAAAATGAGGTCACAACATTAGCACGGTGTGGTGATGCATTGTCCATCTGGAGAACGAATTTTCTATTTGTGGTCGTTTGTCAGTCAATTTTAGCAAAAGTTCTGTATCCACAGGATCTTTTAATTGGATGTCATCTTACGATTTTTTTTAGTGACAACATTCGTTTCCAGTTGTATGTTTGCTGCAGGATGTTACCTATTGTCGTACTTTAAGTTCAAAAGCTACAGGATTTACGCATGTAACCTACATTTTTACGTACTCCAAATACTATTTTTTCTGTGTATAACTTCCCCTAAATTGTTTTCAGAGGATCACGACAACTTATATAAAACTCAGTCTGCTTTAATAAAATTTCATATAATTGTATTATCTTTGACACTTTCCCTCAATCCATGTGTTTGAGGCAAAAACAGTCAAGAATGAGCGATGAATTAAGCACCTTAATGTATGTAGTATGTATTACTCCTCCTTCCTCCGATCAATAAACCTTGTTTGTTGCAAGGTATATTTCGTAAAAGTAAGCTTTGGTGGAATATGACTTATAGTTTCTCTGAGGCTTCACAATCATTCACGCTACCTCCCTCAGGTTTAGAAAATATGTTCTATGATTATCTTCTCAAATATTTGATGATGTACAGCATGATGTACATGTTTATTAGGATTTTCAGATACTCCTTAGCAGCTCAAGTCGATAAAATATGGGGACTCACATAACACCCTCCTTGTAAAAAAAAATAAAATAAAAATAAAAAATAGAAATAAATAAATAAATAAAAATAAAATAAAATTCCGTCGAATATGGTTAAATTTTCTTTCTGAAAATTTCCAATCGTCTAAATTGCTTGCAGTTTAAATAGTCTAATAAAGAGGGAACGCGTTCTCCATAGTTTTATGTAACGAATTTTTCTGAACATTTATTGAAAACTCTCAGATTTTTAGGAACATCGTGTGTGCGTGCGTTGTCGGAGATAGAGACTTTCTCCCAGTGTGACTACCCACCAAAAATAATTCATACTAACCTACGCACAAAAGTAATACTAGATGTAGGGGAAAAGTATTAAAATTTTATCTGCTCGCGTTTCACCCTACTTATCACATTTTACGAATTTAATATCTTATTAGAAGGTTTCCGACAGCTCTTCCTCCCCTGTGGGTGGTGGAGTGATCCCTCACATTCTTGAAAAAAAAAAAACAACTTTAATTTATTTAGTTAAAATTCGATATAAACCGTGCAAACCACATACACCATCTCAATTTTGACTTTACACCCCCAAACTAAAATCCTGGCGGAACTTCTGCTTAATTGTTGTATTAGAAGTCACTTGTAAAACCACTAAAGTAACACAAGTATGACAAATATAGAGGAAGTCGTGAGAAAACAAGAAATATCATAAAATGGGCTTATTGAGAAAATCTAGTTTTAATTCCTTAATAGCCTACCGTTTATACAGATCACCAAATATGTAATAGTGCCTATTGTTTACTTTGGTCATCTATTAGTTTTAAACCTTCGTTCTTTGACACTTTTGTACTTCCTATTTTCCCCAATAGAATAAACTATAAGTTACAGAACAAAATAAATAGAAATGTACAACTTCTTGCATTATAAATAGATTTCGTTATTATAAGTTATTATAAGTACTTAAAACCAATAGATTCTGCAATGATAATACGATCAATATTCACAAAACTTTTTGTTGTAATCATGCAATTAGGTAATTTGACACATGTCATATCTCAAAACATTTTTAATTTTAGGAAGCACTTCATGTCCTTCACACGACGAGATTCGTAAAAGGTGTGCCAATAACCAAAAAAAAAAAAAATCATTAAAGTCATACATCAGAACAAAAATGAAATTACTACTTATATTTCTTTAATCTAATTTAAATAATTAATTAACAAATTTGTTAAAAGGTTTGTTCAATAAAATTCAGAAATTTGATAGAGCGACCTCTATAAATATTTATGTGTTAAAAGATATAATTATTTCTTCTATTATATCTTCATGTAGGCCTATAATTTCCGTGTCTTCTGTATTTATGCACAATTTCCGGTAGTTATAATTGCAAATTAATAGTATTATTCTGATTTTAAGTTTATACGCTAACAGTTTTATGTCAAAAGTTTCCCTTATGGTGAAGCATTTGGAGAGGGAAGGGGGGGAAATGGCTCTCCCCTCTAAGTTTGACAAATAGGCAACGTATGTTTTTATCAATTAAATAATCGTATGGCAATAAAAAGCGTTAAACTCTTACATGAGTTAATAATCTTTCCCACTTCTTGCAAAATCTGAAATGACGGCGCTGTGGTGAAGTTAGTGAAAAGAGCCTTTGAAAGTAAAAGGAAGAAAAAAGAAACGTTTTGGACACATTAACCGTAGACGACAAGTTTTACATATGCTATTGAAGAAGTATAGTTTCATTTGAAAACAGGTATGATCATGCAAATGGGACTGTAATATTAATTCCACACACACGAAATTGTAATGTGACTATTTACTACGTACTTTTAAGTCCGTCCGTTACTCCGCACGTTAACTCATGAACGAAAGCGAATTTATTATTATTATTATTATTATTATTATTATTATTTTTTTTTTTTTGCAGTAGATATCTAGAGTCAATATTTCAATTGGGTTTGTTACTGGAGTTAATCCACTAACATTTTCACGCACAACGGTAGCTTTAGCGGCGATAACCCATATTCCAATTGTTTTATTCGAAAGAATGTTAGAAGTTACATATTGCTCCGTTACATGGCAGCAAATATTGTTCTCCTGCTGATGTCTACCAGGCATATGCTAATTGAAGGTTCTAGATGTGGTCTTCTTTATACGGTATTAAGGGTAGTCTATTCATGGATAGTCATTCCCCACCTAACATCTTGCAGAGAGTAAAGAGTAGGGGAGACCGGGGCTAGTTGTTACAGCAGAGATGTTGCAACACTGTGTTTTTCGTGGCACTGGTAACACGCACGAGCCATTCAGCCACCGTAACACGTGACGCGGTCAGGGAAGAGGAAGCACAGTCAGTTCGATTGTTGAGATTGTTTATTTAAGTGTATTGTAGCAAATTTTCTGTTTTCTGCAGTGAAAAGTAATTTTTTCGAGTTGCGTTTCCTTGTACATATCTACAAATAAAACAGGAGGTAAGTTGTATGTCATATATGCACTTTATTTTAATGTTCGTTAACTATAAGCTTGCATACTATCACCATATTACTTGTTGATGTTCTTGCGTAATATGAAATGATGTAAAATGGCAGCGGACGGGGCTAGTTGTGACGCCAGCGTTGGGGCAAGTTGGTACACTGTAACAATGTGCCCCGTATAATATATATATATTTAAAATATTCTAAAGTAGCCTACATTCACTTTCTTTAACATCATGGTACGAACGTACAAGAGGAAGACACAGAGAGGAAAAACAATGGAAGAAATATATATGACAGCAGCAAGGAAGGATGAAGAGGGTAAATCTCTCAAAAAGGTTGCAGAAGAACATCACATAAGTTTTATTATACTGCAGAGATACATAAAGAGAAAGAAGGACAGTGAGCAAACGTCAAATGGAAGAACTCAGTTTGTTGGTTATAGGAAACACAGACAAGTGTTTTCGGATATCCACGAGGAAAAACTAAAGGAATACCTTGTTTATTGTAGCCGTATTTATCATGGTTTGACCTCAAAGTACACAAGACGCCTAGCTTATGAGTACGCAACTGAATGCAAGCTGGATTATCCAAAGAACTGGGACACCACGCAAATGGCTACTGAAGATTGGCTGTTAAAATTTATGAAGAGGCAACCAGTACTCTCCTTACGTACACCGGAGGCAACGAGCCTTGCCAGAGCTACAAGTTTTAACGCAAACAATGTGAGCATATTTTACGAGAACTTGGATACTCTTTTCAAGAAACGCAAATTGGAAGGGCATAAAATATGGAATATAGACGAAACAGGAGCATCAACCGTCCATAGACCATCAAAAATTATTGCAGAGAAAGAAAAGAAAAAATTGGAAGAACGGCTTCAGGAGAAAAGGGGACAGTTGTTACCATGGTTCTTGCAGTGAATACGATAGGAAATTTCGTGCCTCCAATGTTTGTTTCCCTCCGCGTGCACTTCAAACCCCACTTCATTAGTTCGGGACCAGCTGGTTGTGTAGGCGCTGCTCATCCTACTAAATGGATAACCGGTCCAAATTTTCTGCAATTCATGCGACATTTTCACAGACATGTGCCATCTTCTCTTGAATCTCCCGTTCTAGTAACCTTGGACAACCATATTTCTCATTTGTCCCTGTCAGTGTTGGATTTCTGTAAAGAGAATGGCATTGTACTTCTATCATTTCCACCCCATATTTCTCACCGCCTTCAGCCATTAGACTTAAGTGTGTGTGGCCCTTTCAAGAAATGTTATTATATCGCTTGCTCTGATTGGATGAATCCGCATCCTGAAACACCCATATCAATTTACGACGTTCCGTACATTGCAAAGGAAGCTCTTGCTTGTTCTTTTAGTCCAAAGAATATTGTGGCAGGTTTTAAGAAATCTGCTATATGACCTTTCAATCGAAATGTGTACACAGAGCCTGATTTTTTGAGTGCTAGTGTTACTGACAGATCTTTCCCTGTCGAACAGAGTAATCAACAAATCGTACCGTCCAACATTGCCAACCATCCAAATGACCTGCCTTCAACAAGTGGACAATATTCTGCCATAGACTCTGCAGATAAAAATGGGCCTACCGTTTCTACTCCAGAAACAGTTCGCTCTTTTCCAAAGGTTCTCCCTCGGAATAACGTAGGTCAAGCAAGCAAAGAAAAGGAAATCTGCAGTCCTCACGGATACGCCGGTTAAGGAAATGTTATGTAAAGGGCAGCAAGAGAAAGAGGAAAGGAAAGCAAGGAAAGAAGCATGTGCCAAAAAGAAATTAATACTGCAATTCAAAGAACAGCGAGCGAAGAAATCACATAGGCCTAGGACAAAAAGAATTACACTATCTTCCAGCGAGGAAGACGACGATGACTATTGCCTTTGTATAGTCTGTTTAGGTCCATACTCAAAGATTAAGCCTGGAGAAACCTGGGTTCAATGTCTAGAATGTGAAAGATGGGCACATGAAAGATGTGCAAGTAATGATAAATTTTACATTTGTATTCATTGTTCCTCTGGTGGGCCTAATGTAACCACAGATGATGAAAATTAAGTCTCGTTACTGTGTGTTATTTTTGAACTTTGAGTGATACAACGGTAATTAACATATCCTTTCACATTTGCCATTAGGCCTATTCTTTATTTGATAATATCTAGAGAGTACGAAAATCGAGAGACTGTTTTTTTTTTTAATAATAAACTAAATTTATTTTGGTGTTTTGATAAGCAAGTTACTCGTATGCCAACGCTATATTAACATTAACACAAAATGTAGCATATGTTATTGTCACAATTATTGATAGCCTACAATAAAAATACATCATTTTCTAAATAAACGTTTCTTTTTTTTAAAAAAAAACTTAACACATTTTTGCTTATTTTTTATTTTGACTTTTCTCCAGTTTCATAATTTATGTACCATAGAGTAAGATTCTAGTTAACATGTATTTTGTAACATCTTGCCCCAGTGTGTGTAACAACTTACCCGACTTCGGGGTAAATTGTTACGTTTCATCTACGTGTATAAAGCAGCAAACTGTGGGTTTCACACAATGCACAGCAAAACAATACTCACTCTAAAATGTTGACAAAGGACCGATGTATAAAATACAAGTTTATTTTTATCTCTGTTTGCAGTATGTACCTCACAAGAAATTAAAATTTGAAAATTGTAACAACTAGCCCCGGTCTCCCCTACGTGATATCATTGAAATAGTAGGCTTACATTTGCTTTAAGTTAATCGTTTCAGAACTCTTAATAGTGTTTCTTCTTGTTCAAACTTCAAAATGGATCACAAAACTCAAAATACTGCTATGCGTCATGCATGAAATACGTATTTTGTCACTCTTACAAATATAACAACTTAGTTTTTGAAATCGTTCTGTGGATAAATATGTTCATTCCTTTTCTTTATTTCTTCTTCTTTCTTTGTTTCTGCCTTTATACGTTACACTGGCAACACTGGGCCCATTCGGTCCAGTGAAACTTAATAAGTGTTTCAATATGAGTAAACCAAGCTACGGTTTTGTGTTACTTGTGTACAAAGGAACACAAATTCTTCAATTTCAAGAACTTTATACCTTCACTACGGGGGAGGGGGGATGTACTAGCTCAATTTCACAATAATAATGTTATCTCCGAAATCAAAGGTGCTATTGAGCTAAAACTAGGGTGTATATTTTTTCCAAAACAATCCCAGGAACCAAATATCTATTGACCTGAAACTTGAGAATACTAAAGATGCTATTGAGCTAAAACGTTGCTTTTTTTCTTTTTTTTTTTTTTTTCGAAACCAAAGAACGTACGTATTGAACTGAAACTTGAGTATCATGTTGATATTCTTAATCGTCATCTTTTCTCTCATATTAAAGGTTGATGCTTACAAAGTATTCATGCAATTTTTGTATTTAAGCTGGATTTCATGCATGAACTGTTTTTTTAAAACTCAACACTGGAGTATTTTTACGTCAGTTTCTTACATTTCTGTTATAACAAAGTTCAGTATGGAGACAATAATGTTTCTCGGTAGACCTCATCCGCTGCGTGACTATAATCCTCACGCTCTTTTACTACCTGAGGGGAAATAATAAAATAGATACAACGAAAAACATTCCAGTAAATAAGATATGTTTTATACAAGACTCTGTACTGTGGTATAAGTAATAATTTATGAGAAACAGCTACGTAGGTTCTATAAGGGAAAAATAATTTCGCAATGAAGACGTGTAATAAAAAATTTAACAAGAGATAGCTCACTCAGTATGATATAAGAAAAAAAAAGGGCGAAATTCCATTGTAAGTGCTTTACTAGATAGACATATAAAAGAAGACATATCTGAGAAATTCTCCGAGTTGTACGTCAAACACACTGGATCTTAAGAACTAAATTATTTAAAAGAAACCACTTTGAGGTTACACTCACAGACCAATTTCTTCCCGCATATCTCTCTCAATCTTCCTTTAGACAGTAAGTTATTCCAGACATGCTGTCTGTCTTTGTCAGTGAAGTTCAGAGATAATTTACAGTCTTCTTATCAAGATGGCAATATGTAACCTCTTTTTTTGTTATTATTATGTGAATATAAAAGCGAGCATATTTAACTCACTTCACACCAAACTTAGTTTGAAGTTTCTGGATTTTTCTAAATGACGTTAATTTTTAACTCATTTATCTCGTAAATTTTATTAAGTTTAGGTAGAAGTTATCTGAAGTGAAACTTTGGCAGAATGTTGAAAAACAGTATAACTTACTTCCGATTCGGGATAGCTCATGAAGGCCCACAAATTGTATGAATGTTGAGGCTCTACGCTTCAGACTTCTAATTGGTTTGTTGGTTTCTCCACTTAGGGGTGTAGATGCTGGGAGAAGAGGGGACAATTCTCACGTAATGATTTCTGTTCGGAAGTAAGTACCGGATTTCCCTACTGAATTTTTTAACAAAATAAAAATTTAAGTGTTACTTGTAATTAGTGCTGCTTACGAGATGAGAAATACATATTTTTGTAATTCGAGAAAAGACGATAAATTTTCACGGGTCTCGAGGTCAAAATTAGTTGACTCAAGTCTTATATCTCAATGACAGACGCAAATCCCGGGTGATGAGGGGGACATGATCCCTCCAATCTTAGAACTGGGGGGTACTGCCCCCGCAATAATTCGATTTGAAATGTGTTTTTTGAAAAAAAAAAAAAAAAAAAGATGTGATGATTTGTGTCCGATTGCCACAAAATAAAGTGAGATGAAATTGATCTCTCCCAGAAAATGAAATGAAATCTTTCAGTTTTACGTCCCGCGGTTATGCCGGTTAGGCTAAAGGAGACAATGATGATGATTAATGAGTGAAATGGTGGAATGAAGAAAGTGGGAGGAATGGGAGAACCCCGAGAAAACCCACGCACACGGCGTTTGTCCACCACAAAGTTCACTTGGCTGGGCCTGCGATCGAACCTGGGACCTGATGTCTCCCAGAATAAGCCTCAAATCTGCCTACTTACTTTCTCTTCTCTAAGTTCAATTCACGCACCATTTCTCGTCATTTGTATCGATGTTTCCAAGAAATTGTTTGTGCTTTTCACAAGCTAATCGGTAATGGGCCAGAAAAGATGAACATAAGGTTATTTGCTGATTTTGATTGGTGCCACCTAATACATTTGGTACCCATGTACCCAATCTCTGCACCTTATCCAAGGTGCACAATGGTTGTGTGATCACACTCCATAGCTTGTATCAACTCCGGCGTCGTTTGACAAGGATTATCGTGAACCAACTGATTGAGGCGGTTTCCATCAAAATGAGATCTTCCAGAGAGTGATTCATCACAAAAATCGAATTTTCCTTCTTGGAAACGAAAAGAACATTTTCGTACCGTCCCCTCAGCAAATGCTCCATTCCCGTACACACCAAAAAAATGTTCTCGCGACTTCTGTAGCATTAGATTAAACTTGAAGAGTAAAATGTGTCAAAAATGTTCATTTTTCTCTACTTGACACTCCATACTGATTAACCTTGGAAATGACCAAAATGAGCTGTTAACAACATACGAAATCCTGCTCGCAACAAATTCCAAGATGAAGGAAAACATTTGAATAACGAGAAACGAAGGCTTCACAATGCAGTGTTGCCAAACCAATGAAGACGGGCATGTACTTTTGCACTGATGCAATGTAAAGTTCAGCTCTTTATATAGACCCTACTTTAAATATTACTCTTGAACAAATGTCAGTTTTATCACTTGCAAGAAACAAACGTACCATTTACCCCGGGGCGGATTAAGGCTTTTGGGGCCCTGGAGCCAACTATTTCAAAGGAGCGCTATGTTACAAATAACTCCAGCGCATGCATTTTCCTTACTGCCTCCCACAGCCTCATAGGCTTATCGAAACACCGAGAACTATGCTGTAATATTTTAATGTGCTCCCAGTTTACAATAATTAGTTTGATTACATTCATTATTAACAGTTAAATGCTCATATACTGCAGTGTAACACACAAATGCCAAATACATGCCAAATGGTCAACACAGTAAAGTAAGTATCATGAAGACGTTGGTGGAAGAAGACTTATCTCTAGCGAAGCCGCAAACGTAGCGAGCGGGAAAAAAAAATAGCATGAGTCTGACGCCTATAATATAGTAAGTTGATTGCTATGGTTTAATATTAGATTTTTGGGGCCTCCTGAGGCTAGGCTCCATTGGCTACGCCCTTAATCCGCTCCTGCATTTACCTGTATGTACTCGTGCAGAAACATCGATGATCAAACAGCCACGACTGAGCTCACTTACGAAGAAGCATAGGGGTTACTGATTCCGAGATTATCAATGTATACATATCAAGATTACCGTATATACATACACAAAGCTTTGGGTAAATATTTTGTGGAAGTAGTATGATGTCACATTGTTGTTCAGCTCCGAAAAAATCTTCATACTCGTACGTAATCATGGTTTTATCTTTTGTATTACATGTACCGGTAGTTTCGCCGTTATATTATAAAACGAAATTAAATCTTTAATTTAATGACTTACAGTTATGCCCTTTATTTTAGGCTAAAGAAGACAGATGGTCAGTAAGAGTCAATTATTATGAAAGAATTCCTGGAATGAGAATATGGAAGAAAACAGGAGAACCCCGAGAAAAACTCCAGTCACGAAGTTGTCCCCTACAAGCTCATTTGGCCGGGGATCAAACTAGAGATCTCTTACACACTATATCTGAGCCACTGTGCATACAATAGCACTAGAAATCTAGTTTATACTTTTCTTTACATTACACGCACAAGCATGAGACGAAGAAAAGCGTACTTTGTGATCATTCAAAAATTGCAATAAGAACCTGTAGCTTAGGACCTACATACCTAGATTACTCGGTTTCTACGCATATATGTGAGTCCTGAGGTATAACATCAAGGGTGCAACCTCAAATAATGAAATGAAATTGAATCTTTCACTTTAATGTCCACGATTTTGCACTTTAGGCCAAGGAAAACGGATGTTTAAGGCAAGTAAATGATGATGGAAGAATTGGTGAAATGATGATGTGGGAGGAACCGGAAGTATCCCGTGCGAACTCACGAACACGATTGTCTACCACAAGCTTACTTGGCAGAGAATCGAAGAACCAGGGAACCTACGTACCAGAGGTAAATCTCTACCACTGAGTCAACTTGCCTCCCACCATCTCACACAAAGATTTAGGTCTAATGTCATTAGTATATTTCGTTGTTTATGATTTTTCTTCTACGTGCCGACATAATACACAATTCCCAAGTTTGAAGCAAGATAACAAATGCTCTTTGTAAAACTAAACTGAATTTTAAGACATAAGCTTCAAAGACTAGTGTTTTAATAGGTGAGAAAAATATTGAAATGCATTGTATGCACAAAAATGTTTATATAAAATGTTCATAATAAGCTTTTAATCGGGGCAATATCGACGTGAGAGGGGAGGTGTGCATATAAGAACGATTAAGTTTACTTAATTGAAAAAAATATATTATATTGAATAAATATATATTGTGTTTCAAAACAACACCGACAACGTTTGGGAGGTGATTCCTGACACGAAGATAAGACAAAAAATATAGACCGATCTGGGTGCACAAATGCTTCCTTTCGGAGTTATAGGCTGCCGAAAACATGAAGAATTGAACTTTAAAGGTCCATAGCTCCAATGCTATGCGACCTACCGTAGTCGGGTCAAGACTTCACTTAGGAACTAACATGTACTCTATCCAAATTTCCGAATCCTGCGTTATTTCCGCAACAATTTTTATACAGGTAGTTGGTGAGTACTTCAAATTATACGCCCGTAGCTAAACTCCCTCTGCAAAAATTGCTACTCGAGTACCTTAGGATTCTGGAACATGTATTTGTGGATAGTGCACATATTAGTTCCTAAGTGAAGTCTTGACCCGACTACGGTAGGTCCCATAGTGTTGGAGCTATGAACCTTTAAAGTTCAATTTTTCATGTTTTCGACAGCTTATAACTTCGAAAGGAAGCATTTGTGCACCCAGGTTGGTTTATACTTTTTGTCTTATCTTGGTATCAGGAATCACCTTCCAAACGTTGTCAATGTTGTTTTGAAACACCCTGTATATACAGCTCGATTGTTCTAAAAAAGGCGCCCACGGATAACAGAGCCCTTTTTTCAGGTAAAGGTAAAGCGATAATGCTGTATAATGATATACCATCCAGGGCCTCCTTCAGCCGCTACGGGGAATCAAAGATTTCACTATGTGGCAACGTTGTAGATTAACCTGGAACGATTAAGATTTTCTCTACGAATCCATCAAGGAGTTACATCGATTATTATGCTAACAAGTTGTGCTAGTGTCAAAATATATCGACATTAACTTCTATCGGGAATGAATCGATGTAACTACTAGGCAGATTGGTAGATTTTCTCTGTAGTTCTTTATCTGCGACGTTGCCACACAGTGTAAGTTGTGTTTCCAGACGATGACCCGAAAGGTATCCTACATGTTATTCGTTTTATTTTGACTCGTACAATAGTGTTCTTTAGTCCGTGGGCACCATTTTTAGAACACCCGATATATATATATATATATATATATATATATATATATATATATATATATATATATATATATATATATATGTGTGTGTGTGTGTGTGTGTGTGTGTCCTTATGCAAGATCAAGATAATGAACGGTGAAGGCTGCTATTCTTGTTTTCATCTGCGACCAGGCTCGAATCCGTTACAGTTGACGGACGCGCATGCCTTAATTTAACAACAACTCTCCCGAGTTGTATATCTGTCTACTTTAATTAGTGTGACGTTCTATTTTACAGATTGTATGCTTTAATTTAAGACATCTTGTACCTTGAGACACCTTTTGCGATTAAATCAAGAAAGAAACGCTGAATATAGTATTTCGATAGCTAAGAATCCAAATGTGTTTTAGTACTGGAAATATGGAATTTATAATTATTCGGGAGACGCGCTTCTTATCTTGTAAGCCTTATGTAGACATCATAAAGCTCTTGTTACTCGACACATATATTTAGATAAAAGTCTAATATGGTCGTTTTCTGAGGTAACCAAGTTAGCAACCGATGTTGTTGTCGTCGCTGCGCACAGGGCTGGCAACTAGAAGCGACAATCAATACTTTAAGTAGATATGGAAATCAACCGAAATGCAAATGACAAGCTATTCAAAGTTCCATCAAGGAGCGGCAATACGCGTCTCAATAAGCGATAAGGACGACCATTAGATGTTTAGTACGATCATGGGTTTTAAACATTGATGAAAATGGATATTGACGCTTAAGGTTAGATACTGATACAGTAGAATAACCGTCTAAGTTTTAAGAAATAAAACTTCAAAACTTAGTTTTCTTTTTAGTTCTAATTCAGGGAAGAAATAATGAATATTATACTAACTACATCCTGTTACTACTAGCTGTAAGGCAAAAATATTTAAAAGTTACCAAACTAAAAACTTCCAAACTAAATAAAACCAATGTAAAAATTAATTTTGAACCAGGAAAGAAAAGAAAATCACAGTTAAGGAGCTACAGGGTGTTCGAGAAGTCTTAATTATAATTTTGGTTGGGTAAGTGATACAAATTTTCAAAATGATGTTAAATTATTGAGCAACTAATCAAATTTGTCTTCGCGTATTAATAAATTTCCGCACGAACATTTTTGGTACATGTTGACTTTGTTCGCTATCACTTTATATATTGATTAACAGCAATATCGTTGCAATGAGCGTGGATACTTTTCAATGTTTCAAGAGGTACTTGTGTTTTGTACACAATGTCCTCATAACTTTAGAGGGAACAAAATCAATAGGAGGAATATCAGGATAGCGGAGAGACCAAGCTCCCGATGTACCATAACCAATCCATCGTCTGGAAAAATTTCGTATCAAGGTAATCATGGTTCTCTACATCTCAATTAGAAGGAGTACCATTTTGTACCATATAGGCCAAATTATAGTAATATAAAGACTTCTCGAACGCGCTGTACATTTTTCGTGTTCGTTGAGTCTTTCTAGATGACTTTCTTCACATTTGTTCTTGATGTAGTCCAAACAGGGGGAAATGCAAATTACTGTGTCCAAACAGGTAAAAATTTTTAAAAAAGTATAATTTCAAAATAAAATAAATTAAAAGTGCTTAAATTAACGACAGCTAACAGCGAAATCGTTTACGGTTATCGCCACGGTAGAGCGGAAGAAGAATATTTAATGTACAAGTCTGATGTTTGCAATTATGTGCAGTCCTCCTTGTGTGTTCCTTTGTGCGCATCGTGCACTCATATTTCTGCAACATCAATGTCTTGCTACTATTCGTCTAGTAATTTCAAGTTCTCACGCTTTCCAAGGTGTCTACCTTCTGAAGAAGCCATTTCCCACTTTTTGTTACATAATCGATTTTATTTCCTTTCAAGTGTAATATCCTTCCACGCATTGTCAGCGATCTCTCGTACACTATGTGGGACGGTGAGTCAGCGGTAGAACGCTCACCTGAGGTTCCTTCAGAAGTGCGCTTCTTGGTGTACTATGACGATGTGTTACTCATTGGACAGCATTCAGTGCTTAGTGATTCAGTGTCTATTCTTTCGCAATTGCCTTGGGCAATTAACTTTAAGAAATCAGTGTTAACGCCTACTCGTGCTCTCACATTCCTTGGTGTTCACGTCGATTTTAATGCTAACTGTATGTCAGTGCTTCCCAAGTACTTGGATATTATTAGGTCCGTCCCATGGACTCTTGTGCATGCATCTCGCCATTTTCACCAGATTTTAGCCGGCTACATCGCTTGGGTAACGCCAGTTTCCTCGTTAACATATCCTGTTTCGCATGCTGTACTCTCGCAACAGGCTCCTAACTTCGTTCAAGCAGCCGTTTCCGGAGCCGTCTCAAGACCTGCTCGCATATGAAGAGACACCACTCCGTCACTCACCCTGTACGTACATGCAACACCGTCCTCCTTGGCCATCATGGACGACAAGGGATCTCCGATGTTCTACATTGCCATCGACAAGATGTATCCGACTTTTGTAATGGAGTTTCTGGCTGCCGCAATTGCTATTTTATTGTATGCTGAATTCAATCCTCTCATTTTTAGTAATAATTTAGCAGTAGTATACTGCTTCAACAAGCGTATTTATCGAGTCCCATAATTATATCCAATTTCTCATTTTGTGTACCTAGGTATAACAATTTTGTGTATAGTTTAAAACATGTAACTACCTTCGAAAATAAAGCTGACAGATTGTCGCTGGCCGGGGACCGATTCTCCAACAGCCCTCAGGCCAAATTACTTTATGGTAATTTGTACCACATTTGTATCTATGTGAACTCTATTTTTGTGGTGAAAGTACGCCCGTTTCCTCCCGTAACTCATTCTACCAATTCACTCCGTTTAACCACCTGTCTCCTTTAGCCCACAGGGCATTATCGTTGAACATTACAACAAAGATTTCATTTTCTTTTATTTTGTCCTCTTCATTTATTTACTACTGATGTTGCGACTTCACACACAAGAAAAGTCTGCATTTTGAGCTTCATCTCAAGCTCCTTTCATTTAAAAGATTAATGTTCAGACATTATCCCAAGTAATTCTTATAAACCATCTACAACGGCACGTTGTATATTCGCATTGTAAATCTGTACTGTCTTGTAATTCTGGGTTATAAGATATTTTAAATATGTATAGGCTGGCTGGTTGTTTGTACTATTAGAAGAAGGAAAAGAAATGTTAATTATAATGTTAATGCAAAAAAAAGATATTCAAATGTTTTTAAATAATGAGGTTGTTAATACATAGTTGGCAGGACGACTATATGTAAACATGATATAAAAATAAAAATGGAAGGATTATTGTAGATGAGTTCGTCATTTTAAAGGCTCAATAGTAAAGTAACATCATAATTTATAAAGAACCAGTGGATATTTTATCGTTGTAAATGGTGCCCGAAACTCGGGAGTGAAAAATAATTAGTATCGCTTTTTTGAAGAATAGTAAAAAAAAAAAAAAAAAAAAAAAGAAAGAAAAAATCAATATTGAGCCCAATACATGGCCCAAAAAGTGGCCGTGTTATGTACAGAAATACCATGAGTGTCGCGGATAATGGAACAATGGACACTCAAACAATGAATTATTCCATGTTGGAGATGTTACAAGAAATCCCGACAAATTAAGGATCACCAAACCGAACAGTTTACAAAAATGAATCAGCGTTTTGATAAAAAATTGGAACAATTGCAGCGATGCAATGACAGCAAATGGGACCTGATTCAAGAACAATTGAATCAAGTAAATCAGCAAATTGCTGTTAAACCGAATCGGCTTGATTCCAGAATTTATCGTCCATCGAGGTTAAAATGGGTTAATAGAAAAGGAAGCAAGTCAGATGAAAATTATAAGTCTGGTAGCGAGAAGGTTATTTCTAAGAAGCAGGATAGTGACACAGCAGATGACCAGAGGAAGATTCCATGGAACCGAAACCGTGGTAGGACAAAGTACCGTGAATATTGTGGCAAAATTAGGTACAGCCTTAGGAGAAGACACAAGATTTCATCACCAGTCAAAAGGATGAGAACTGAACCTAGGGTTACCGGTAAGATAACCAAACCTAACCTTAGAAGGGGTTAAGTTCCAAAGTTGGGCGCCCGTTTCCAGTAAATTTTTAAAAATTTACAGGAAAGATATGGATAATTTGATCGTTTGCGTGCTTGATAATATATAAGGGTCTCGAAAAATCTGTTTATTTGTTATATATAAGCGGTTATAAACATGGGACTATACGACGAGCGGAGGGAACTACTTGGCGCAAGGTAACCGAACAGTTGCATTGTGGGAAAGTAACGAGCATTTATGTTATCAACATGGCGAATGTACAAGGGCAACGAACTAACAGTTTTAACATTTGTGAAGCAATACGTTGATAACGAGCAAAATCTTTTAAAAGTTTGGGAAGAGCACGGATTAATGAACCTAATAACAAATTGTAGAAAATGTGGAAAGGAGATAACAGCGAAAAAACGTGGCGAATGCGGACGCCCAACTTCGGAATAAATGCCCTTAGAAGTGACGGTAAATGTGATACCGGTAAGATAACCAAACCTAACCTTAGTAGTGACGGTAAATGTGATACCGGTAAGATAACCGAACCTAACCTTAGTAGTGAAGGTAAATGTGATACCGGTAAGATAATCGAACCTAACCTTAGTAGTGACAGTAAATGTGATTGTGTGACTCGACCTAATTCTAATGTAGTACTATCACGTACATCTAAGAAGCATGTAAACATTAGATCTAATCACGTTCGATGGAGATTTCGTAGGAATCTCATAGATGACGAAAATTCTCAAAGTAAGAAACCAAGAACTGTAGGTGCAAATAACACGCAAGACTGTATTCCGGTTTATGACTTTCGGTGCAACCCAAACAAATTCATTGGTCATGTAACCTAATGTAGGGGCGTCCGAAAAGGCATATCAAATTGATTCTTAATTTGACCAAATGCTTTAATGTTATGTGTTTTCCTTGATATTTGTATTATCAATCACATTATTTGTATTCCATGTTATTGAAGTATATTTAAAAGCATCTTTGTAATACGAGGATATGTATTGAAGTTAATAAGTTTGGTTTTCTATAAGGAATTTGTTGGATATGTAACTTAGATTGTAGTTACGGCGTCTGAGGGGACCGTACTCAATTTGATTTTGCTTCAAACGTCATTATAATTTCATATGTTGTTCGTATCTTGAGTTCATGTATATGATCGCAATTACTCAAATTATGTCTACAAATATCGTAATGTTATGTGTTTTTCTTATGACTGCCAACATATAATATCAATCTCACTATTCATGTTATGATGTTAATAAGAAGACGTTAATTATTATGTTATATTCGATCATTTTTGTGTTCAAAGAACGACTATATGAATATCACATACATCTTTTTCAAAACCTTCTTCATGATGCCTAAATAAATAATAATGGACCCGAAAAGGACCTAAATAACTTGTAAATATAATTTCGAATATGCCTTATCGTCGTTGGAATGTATAAATAAATGAAAATGATGATAAAGTTTAAAATAAATATGATAATAATATTGTTATAGAGTTAAATATTATATATATGTATATTTATATATGAATTGTAATTTCTAAATATACGAGGTACATTCGAAAACTCGAATGATAAACAGATATATGTAAACGGTCCAGAATTCTTTTTCTTTTTATAAAGTTAATGAATAAAAAGAAAAGTCCGTCGGACGCCATAATATACAACGGTACGTAGTATATTCGCATTGTAAATCTGTACTGTCTTGTAATTCTGGGTTATAAGATATTTTAAATATGTATAGGGTGGCTGGTTGTTTGTACTATTAGAAGAAGAAAAAGAAATGTTAATTATAATGTTAATGCAAAAAAAGATATTCAAGTGTTTTTGAATAATGAGGTTGTTAATACATGGTTGGCAGGATGACCATATGTAAACATGATATAAAAATAAAAATGGAAGGATTATGGTAGATGAGTTCGTCATTTTAAAGGCTCAATAGTAAAGTAACATCATAATTTATAAAGAACCCGTGGATATTTTATCGTTGTACACCTAATGTAAGGAGAGTATGTATGTCTGTCTTTACAAATTGTATGTCTCTCTTTCACATAAGTTTGGTAATATGACGTGATTTCTTTGTGCTCAGAGCGGCCTATAATAATGCTACTTCTTGGTCATTTTGTAGGCGGTGTATAATATCCCAATCCAAATAATATTCATTACTCGGTACGGATGAATCTTTCTAACATGTAACACTTCCCAAGTGTAACACTCCGATTTGGATAAAAATTGGCAGGTAGATACTACACATGAAATAAAAGAATACTTGATTTTTTTTTATTTTCTACGGAAAAACGGTTCTATGCTGCAAAAGCACCCACCCAAAAGTTTCAACGTTTGCACCCGAAAGGCAAGAAGAAGTGGAGCAAAGTGAATGAAATTGTTCACAGATATTGTAGACGTAAAATGAGAGAATATGTGTTTTGTATTTTAGTGCAAGAAACGGTTGGATAGGATACGGATCCCTTCAACCCTTTGATCACAAAATATCAAAAGTGCGAATAAGTATATGTCAGAAGTACCTAAAGGACATGAAGAATTGCAGCGAAACTTTGTGTAGGGACAATACACAAAAAATAAACGAATAGGTGTTTTATATTTTCTACAGAAAAACAAAATTAGGGGGTAAAAGCCCCCAACCAAAATTTTGAAAGTTGATGCCCGGAAAACAAGAAGAGGTACACCGAAGTGAACGAAATTCTGCACAGATATTGCAGACTATAAATGAGGGAATTCATGTTTGTTAATTTCCTGGAAAAAACGGTGGGTGGGGTACGGATTCCTCCTAACCTTTGATCACGAAATATGAAAAGTGCTAATAACAGTATGTCAGAAGTGCATGAAGAACATGAAGAATTGCAACTTAACTTTGTGAAGGAATAATAAGCAAACAATAAATGAATATGTGCTTTTTATTGTCTGCGGAAAAACAATGGTGGGGTCAAGGCTCCCTACTAAAACAGTAAATGGTATCGTAGAAGCTCAGGGAGGAGTGGTCCAAAGCGAATGAAATTGTGTGTAGTTATGTAAAACAAGGCACTCCGTGTTTTCCAAGTGCCCCCATCCGATTTACTTCAAATTTGGCACATCAACAGTAAGCAGAAAATAAATCGATACGTTTTAACTTACGCAGAGAAAACATAGTAAGGGATTAGCCCCCTTGAAATATTATTATAAAATATTACTATAGGTAGGAAACGGCTAGTGTTAAAATAGTGAAAATCTGCCAATGCATGGATGGTTAAAAGTAGGAAATACTTGTTAGTTTGTGCATCCGGCAGTTTGGAGAAGTAAATAACTCTTCATTTTACGTCTGCAACATCTATACACCATTTTATTCAGTTCGGTTCACTTCTTCTTGCCTCTCGGGCGTCAACGTGCAAAATTTTGGGTTTGCGCTTTTGCCTCCTAATACCGTTTTTCTGCAGAAAGTATAAAACACCTATTCGTTTTTTTTTTCTTTTTCTTGCGTATTGTCTATTGTCCCTACACAAAGTATCGTTGCAATTCTTTATGTCCTTCAGGCACTTTTGATGTACTGTTATTAGGACTTCTGATATTTCGTAATCAAAAGTTTGAAGATGTCCGTGCCTCACCCAGCCTTTTTTTATTTTTATTTTTTTAAGGAAAATACGAAACACATATTCCCTCATTTTATGCATACAATATCTGTGCATAATTTCATTCGCTTCGGTCTACTTCGTCTTGCCTTTTGGGCGTCAACTTTCAAAATTTTGGTTGGGGGCATTTGCCCTCTAAAACCATTTTTCCGCAGAAAATGAAAAAAAAAAGTATTCGTTTATTTCATGTGTAGTATCTACCTGTCAAAGTATATCAAAATTGGCACGTCAGATAGTGTCTGATGAAGGCAATATGTTCAATTAATTAGCGAAACATCTACACAGTTATTATTATTAAAATAAACGTTGCTCTGTCATTGATTTGATTTCTAGTGTAAGATTATTGTGTCCATAATATACCACGTGCTTATATATATATATAAGCAATTTTTTACGCTCTTGTTTAAAAACATCATCATATGGATTCACGACAGAGTGGATCTACTATAAGAAGACGAAGCACATGATTAGAGGACAGCAGCAGCGCTACCGCCGCTCTGAGCACCTATATAGTGGGACGCAGCCGGCAGATCTTCAGTGTAGTTGAGTGTGTCCTACAATCCCTCACTTAGCTTTATACTGAAGACTTCTTCCCGAGGCCGTCAGGTCGACGGATACCCATATTTATCCAGAGCCTTATATTAGAGAATAATTGTATATTAGTCTTTGTGAATACTATTGTAATCTATTTGAGGATTTGTAAATAAACTGGTAGTGGGAGTCGATTCCGGACACAAAACCATTCAACGTAACGCTACCTATAAACTGTAGGCTAAGGAACAGAAGTTTACAATATAGCTACCTAAATATTTTTTTCTGAACTGAATTTCAACAGCTCTTTTTACTTGTATTGTCATTTTTGTTGAAAGTTTCAAATTCAAGGTTTCAAAGTTAGTACCAATCTTTTGGTTCATAAGAAAACATTTGAGAACAGTTGTTAGTTCATAAAATAGTATTTAATAAGTATCTGTCTCTCATTCTAAATTGTTAAAAGATTCCCTAAAATTAACAAAAGCGTCAAACATACGACAAAATCAGTACATACTCAGCTTGTAGATAGCACTTGAAAGACTACGTTCTCTAATAACACAAAGAAACTTCCTGTTTTCTTGATCAAGAGCAATCCATTCTGTAATTTTAATAATCCATTTAACACGGCATATAACACAAGTAGACGAGCTATAATCCATAAAAGAATGAACTAAAAGCAAGATTAAAAGCAAATCTCTTGTACTGCTAAGCCTCCACTTCATTTACATAATAAAAGAAATAAATGAGGAAAGGTATTCATTTTAGGTTGTTGTTGGTAGATACAAGTAAAAAGGGATTATAATTCATTTTAATGCTTCATTAGTATTACGAAGATATAATTCAAACGAAGCACTTTAAAGACTTCAGAATACTTGACTGATTAAAAGCGATCGTATAATTAGTTCCCACAGGATGGAAGCACAAGGAAAATTTACCACAATATAAATGTTACTATTTCTTCGTCAAAGTAGACAGCCATTTTTGTCATTATTAAAAGCAACATTTTGAAATATTATTTTTGCACTGGTTAAAAAATAGTCTGTAATAAGTGAATGCGTGTGAAACAGGAGAGTCTAGGATATTGATTTCCATTATTGAAACACTTTTGCATAATGTAGGAAACCAGTATTTTATGTTTACAAATATAATGTTACTAGTGTAAAATCATTACAAGAGCTGTACCAGAATTAAAATAAATAAGTATATATATATATATATATATATATATATATATATATATATATATATATATATATATATATATATATATATATATATATAATTGACGACTATGTAACACATCAATTTCCAACCGGGGGAGAATTTCAGCATGATATAGGAAACCTGTATTTTATGTGTAAAGCATAGAGTAGCTAGTGTGGAACCATGCCAAGTGCTATAATCTATATGCTTTAAAGTGATTCAAGTGTCCTTGTATTTATACTATCCTTGTTTATGAGTATACCCTCCGTCTATGACGAGGCTGCTCCCTACGGACGCACCTCGGAGGTTCCATACAGTAACCCGTACTGGAGTTCTGCTCTGACTTGGTTAGATAGGGCGCTCTCTTTCAGCGACCACCTAGCACAAGTTGGTTTGCGTTTCTGCACAGTCGTTTTTCTAGCATACGTCCGGATGTGTATTTATGCCCGTCAGGGGAAACACATCAGTTGGTATTCATATTACCAATCTGTACGTAGTCATGTAGTCATTAGGTCATGAGACAATCCATACTGTCTTAGAGAATAATTTGAAGCAAGAAAAATAAGATTTAAAAAAAATGACGGGCTATTGTACGTGTTCATTATTTATTTTTATATATAACTACACTGTTATAGTTGTGTTATTATTTACACAAAAATTATCTATAAAAGAATGATGAGTTTAAATAAAATTATATATATATATATATATATATATATATATATATATATATATATATAATTATATATATATATATATATATATATATATATATATATATATATATATATATATATATAATTCAAATATATTCTTCATCCTAAAGAAACTATTTTCTGGAGTATTTACATGTGTTTTTTCTTCGTTGAAATTAGACTCTCTTTTCAATACCGAGGCTACATAAGGCATAAACTTAAAAGCGGAAACCTACCTCCGTACTATGTTCAAATATTTTGCACATGGAATGACGCCCAGGACCATGTGCATCAAGTTTGGAGCGATGAAAAAAACAAGATTCGTCGAATTTCAAAGTGGCTGGCCAATTAATAGTGGCCATTTTTTTTTTATGTTTAAAAATGGTGTGCGATGAATCAGTCATCTTCAGGAGGCATACTCTCAAGAAAGTTTGTCTTTATTAAAATAAATAGAGTGTGGACCACTTTATCTTGTAACTTTTAAATTATTTCAGAAAAATCAATGTAATTTATTATTAATATTATTATTATTTGTAAATGCAAATATCGACCGGGAAACATTGTTGATATCATTCTAACCATTCCACTCCACCATACCGTTCCACTAACAATGTTGCCAGCCTAACATTTATCTTTTTAGCTTCAAGCGTAAGCGTACGAGAACTTGAACTTTTACTCCTAGTATATGTGTATATGTGCCATGTGGTACTTTATTTCTCAGTAACTACTGGCCTGCCTGAATGAAACTTAGTATATCGCAAATCGTTCAAAGAATAAAGGTCGCAATATTTGGTCGTCGAGTTCGTTCAGGGACAGGCTTGTCTCGCCTTGGCTCTGATCGACTTGTATATGGTACTTTGTTTCTCGGTAACTACTGGCCGAATCTGAACC
The DNA here is from genome assembly GCF_964235325.1 of Thermobia domestica. NCBI lineage: Eukaryota > Metazoa > Arthropoda > Insecta > Zygentoma > Lepismatidae > Thermobia > Thermobia domestica. The sequence goes on from NC_137464.1 coordinate 187,677,500, forward strand.
AAGTTTGGTTGAAAAGTATCCTATCACCCAGGGAAAGCAATAGCTATATCTATTTGGTGGCCTATATCGGTCAGGGACAGGCTCGGCTTGGAAACAGATGCTGTTCCACAACACAGCACTTTTTAGTTCGGTTCAGATAGTGTCGAACTTATAATATAAAGTTGTGCCGATTGTGTTTTAAATGGTACTACCTCATGTTATTACATATTTCAGATATATATGTTAAACAAAAACTTACAATAACACAATTATTTTTCAATGTTACAAGCTAAGGACGCTAAACATCTATAAACAACTAAATGTTGGTGCCCTCTACAATATAAAATCATAAGTGAGACGGACATGTCAATTCACATCAGCCACCATAATGTCAAATACTATGACCAACATATGACGCAGTGTTGCCACAGTCTTAGCTCTGGAGTGGGCTGAAAAATAGTACCAAATTGAAACAAAAAGGGCTGAATTCATTATTTTATACCAGTGTAATACATGGCTTTATAACACGAAACTAAAAGAGGTAAAGTTCTAGAACGCTCCCCACTTCCCTGCAAGAGTCAAAATCAAGAAAGTGCTCTTTTCAAAAATTAATTTTTAGAAACATCCAAATAAGAGGGCCCCGAACAACCGTGAAAGGAGATGAAACATTTCTCGCATGTAGGGAGTATAACAGAGGCCGCAAATTAAAAAGGAAAATAGTAACCATCTTCTTTATGTATTGTAAGGAAACCAAACGCGCCGCTATTTCAAAGTGACCAATAAACCAAAACGGTATTATGGTCATATATGAAAAAATACATAAAAAACTAGGAACAAGTCAAACATCTCCGAGTTCGTGTGTTAAAATATAAATTATTGCACCTTATTCTTGCTTGTTTCACGACCGTAGGGGGATAATAGTACTGACACTTTCGAAAATGTGATAAGTATTTGCTTAATAGTGCTGAATTGGGTAGAATTGTACCAACTTTTTCACAAAAGGGGCTGAAAATGTCAGTGTGGTACCAACGGGCTGATGAATGACAAAAAGGGCTCAATTTGGTACAATTGTACCAAGTGTGGCAACACTGATATGACGTGTTTCTAACAAGAAGAAACAATGTTAGAAAGGGTTGAAAATTAGATTCTTTTCAGCAGGTTTTAATCTAGATATTAGTTAGTTAAGTATCGTATCAGCTAGCGTAAACGGTTTCCAACAAACTTTAAGCTCACAGTACTGCTTATACCAATATGATATCTGAATACTTTCCGGAGATATGGTAAACATGAATAAAATTTATAACACTGCTTAAAATTATGCAATATCGAGAACTTGTCGTATGTGCAAGTACCAAAATATATTGATATAATGTTATAAAAGCAAGCAAAAGCAACATTTTATATAACAATTGCTTACAATAACGTCAGTGTAAGCAATACAGTCGTCTATACAAATATTTCTGATATTTCTGGATTGAATTGAGATCTCAAATTACTGTAAACGGCATTATCACTTTTCATTTATTGGAAACCACTGTTTGTAAGAGCTCAGAGAACGACAAGCAGCATAAAACATTAAAAATGCCTAAACTCTGGGCTATCTTTACCCATCTTCCGATGTAAGGACATTAGTAAGTTACCAGTATTCCACGAAAATGTTAGAAATAAGCTATAATAGAGTGTGTGTGTGTTACAAGTTTCTTGTAAAATCACCCTTCTTACAAACAGCCTAGGAATTTTACAAATCGCCAGCCATTTGTAAAGTAATGAAGTACTTCTCAATCAGCCTAGTCCGCATCAGTCTCTTTGTAATGACTGATAGATTTTAGCTGATTTGTAAGGATGCATCACGTTTCACAAAAGGACTGCCGAGATGACCAGGCTCTTTGTAAACTGACTGAAAGAATACGCGTATTCAAGGTTGCTGATTGGTATTTTCTAATTACTTCCAGAAGTGGTAGTATATCAATTGTTAATTTAGTTAAGACGATTTAGAACGTATCAACATTTGAAAACTTGCACAAAAGTTTGGATCACCCAAAAATACTATCGATCAAGCGTTATACAAGCTGAGAAAACATACAAAAGTCCGAGTCTGGTATCCCGTGATCTCATAACAGAATAAGCAAACCGTCCTTTGTAAACTTGCGAAACTCTCCTTGAAAACTTTCGAAATCTGAGTTTTCACAAATGCATAGTACCATGTGATGAGAAGTGGGTTTACTTATAAAATCCAAACAACAAAAAACAGTGGGTGGATGTGGATAATCAGCTGAAGCTCTCAAAAACAGAAATGACTCGTAGGAAAGTTTCTGATTAGTGTTGTGGGGGATTTTGAGCAATTAACTCATTTTCAAATAGTCGCAGACGGTTAAGCTGTGAATTCGACTTCTTTGTCAATAGATGAATAGAATTCATATCTCGTTGACTGAGAAATATTCCGTAGTGATCAACAGGCGAAGAGTTCTTCTCCAATATGACAATGCTTACGTTCATAAATATGAAAAAAAAAATCTAACTACAAATAGAAGATATGGGAGAAATTGAAATTTTGCCTTAAACGCCATGTAAGCCAGATCTTTGAACTGCAACACACGTTATGATCTGTGGTACTTTTTCGGCACGAGTTGTATCTTACTTTTGTTGGTAGCTGGGAAAGATCATGGTACTTTTTAAAAAAATCGAAATCCATTGCAGTACTAACAATGATTCTAACAATTTACTAAAAAGACAGGCGCAAACTTTTGATCCAGGGGCGTCATTTGTTGCTTAAGGGTGACAATCGAACCCCCTCATTTTGAGAGACGTAGACATTTCAAACAGTAATATACTACTGAAAAAAGTAAAACTATATTTACCTAGATATATTAGATATCCTGCCCCGCCCAAAATTTAAATCTGAAATGACGTTGCTGTTGGTTATTATGGCTTATATTTTAATTTGAAACATACCAAGTATTTATACATTTTATTCATTGTAATCTAGATGTACGAGTAATTTTGAAAATACTTTCGATTAATCCCAATATTTAGCTTATAAAAATTAATCATGAAGTAACAATGCAAAATGGTAAGTCACTATCAGTGATGTATATGTACAGTCATGTCTAAAATGATTGTCACATATCTATAACTGTCTTGTTGTAGGAATATAATTTGATAATGATTTTGCAGGGTACTTTTAATACTGTTACTAATTATATGCATAATCGGGAAGTGTATATTTGTATTAAATTTCGTAGGAAAAGAATTATCGTATAAATACGAAAATTAGAAAGAGTAAAACAAAATGTTGCTAAATGGATAAGAAAGATTTTCTTTTTTCGTAATATTATTGTTCTTCTTTACTGCTCTTTTGACATGAAGTTTACCACATACATGTATTTCCCGATTATACAGATACAAATATAAGAAATATCGGGCGAAATTATTATCAAATTATATCCCTACAACAACATTTATAGACATCCGACAGTCATTTTGGACATGACTGTATCTCACAGATACTTAAACTAAAATGCTAGCTATCGAAACATATTATTCAACCGGAAATTAACAAAGTAACTATATATATATATATATAATATATGTACTATTTATTTTCTGTCCTAGTTAAGGAAGCTAGATGAATCACTTCTAGTACAGACCTACAGTAATTTATTGTATCTATCCATACATAAATCAAGAACCAATTCCCGAAGGAAAGTTTCACTTGACAACAGAAGCACAAACAATGTCGATAGTTTGTTATTGTTAAATACCATAGGGACCTTTGTTGTTGAAACAGAATTATGTTGCCCTCTGTTTAACCCTAGAATGGCAAGCATGTTAAGAGAAGCACTATTGGCAAGCATTAGTAAATATTACGACTATATTATAAAGTCAAATTTGGGTAAGGTTATGGAAAAAAAAACTAAATATTTTATACATATTCTGAAAGTTTATTTACTACTCAATAAGATACCGTTGCTATATGACCTAAGTAAAAGAATACATTATACAAATATTTCAATATAAAAAGGTATTACATAATGATTAAGAGAAATGTATATGAAAATATATATAAACTAAATATATGTTTAACTTGACAAATTATGCGTAATTTGCTCAAAATTACTAAGTAGAGTAATAATACTAAGTCTTAGACATAAATTTGTGATATAACTTGGAAACAGAGTACGCAAAGTCTAGGTTTGAAATTCAACTTTCTTCCGTGCATGCGACACACACCATACCTCGATGCTCGGCGCAAAACGGATGTCGGCTTTGATCACAATAGTTTTCAGCCATGCGTCTTTATTTGGTAAGGACAAATCTTGCATGTTGTCCTTTTGTTTTCTTGCCGGGGAATAGCAGGGACCTCTTCTGGAAGGCGCAAAACGTTGGTTATCATTGTCCTAATGGACCGTTGGATTGTTGGCAAGTTCCGCCTTCGCTCCAGCCAGGGAGTTAGTAGCTGGGTGTAGAGCTCACAGAGAAATCTCTTTCTTGATACTGGTTTTTCCTTCTTTGTTCTCAAAATCTCATTTCGAATAACCCAAGAATTTATGCCAGCAATGTTTAGCATGCCAAGGAACACACAAAGCGGACGTCGCTTTGTCTTTCTTGAACATGTTGTGCTGCACATCTGGTCGAGTGCATCAACACCCACTTTTTCCTTTTTGGCCAAGTGTCTTTAAACTCATCGTCAGATATCAGTTCATCTGAGGACGGTTCGTAATCATCTGACCCAGAATAACACTAAATCTAATCATGTAATTCACTGCCACTCTCCTCGGATTCATCACTAGATGTTATTGGAGACTCATCGTCTAACAACTTGGCTATTTCAGATGAACTTAACGCCATGTCTTGACTAAAAATATGGGGTATTTAAAACGTTTTCACCGCACAACCACCAAAATAAAATAAAAAAGTTAGTTAAGAAAAAGTAACACTACTGGCAAGCATTCGTAATTTTCACGACTACGTCCTCAGATCATGGGTACGGAACGGACTCCAGCGGAAGCCGCCACCACACGGACCTTGAGACAACACGGGGCGGGAATAGCCGGACTGTCAGAGTTGTCAACGCAACAATTAATCAGTACCCGCCAAAAGTTTAACGCGCTTCGTAAAATTTACGAATGCTTGCCATTCTAGGGTTAATAGCCGTAGACTTAAATACTCCAGAATTAACATGGAGATCAATTTCAGGCGGGACAATAAAAAAGTTTAGGAAACGAATTAAACAATTGTTTGTGAGCTGCATGTGGTGCCTCCATTGTGTGTAAATGTTCCATAAATCACAACTAAATCTTCCGGTTGTGCTCCAGTCTGCGAAATAACTGGAGTAAAGAAAAATATAGCAGACAATGGTTAGTTACTCATTGGTAAACACCCTCAAATGAATATGTAGTCCCAGAATCTGTCTACACAACGGAAGGAGTTATTTCACCGCGGTGTGATTATGCACCATCTAGCGTTTTGTGTAGAGTTTTAAATCCTGTTTGATGTCCTTCCTGCTATATTGTGGCTAGCAATTTGCTATCTCCCTCTCTGTCTCTCTCTACATACATACACACACACACACACACATATATATATATATATATATATATATATATATATATATATATATATATATATATATATATATATATATATATATATATATATATATATATATATATATATATAAGAGAGAGACAGAGAGTAAAAATGGATCTTAAAAGATAGGGGGATACATGACAATACGCCATTCCCCGTACCTATCTTTGTCCATTGGAAGTTTTTAGGAGGTGGAGGAACCCCATAGATATTTTTTATTTATTATTTGTTAAGTGAGGTAACAGCGTTCCCTCTCATTTTAACCCTATTATATAATATATATATATATCATACAACAATTTTTATACAAATGCATTAAATTTAAATTATTAACATTATACCGTAAATCGAAAATCATGTTCGTGTTTTCCATGTACACTATTTCAAAACTATTAGAAAGAATCACATGTCTTATGATTGTTTAAACAAGAACAGAAGAAGAAAGAACGAAAATAACAATGATTAGAAAATGTTGTCATCATTAATTTCCATCGTCGATTGCAGGATTTTTCTATTCGTAGCATTATATGCAACTTCAAGCATAATACTTTTCAGAATGAATAAATGTACTACTGGTAATTGTCTGGAAAAATACATTTATTTATTTATTTATTATTTTATCAACACAACAGGCATATGGCCAATTAGAGTGTTGAAATATTATAATTCATTTCACAACAGTTTTCTTTTAGTGCTTTACAGGACATTATAATATGAATTTCATCATGTTTGTGATAAAATTTGTTATAGAAAGAACATGTTCTCCATATTGGTGACTTCAGTATTATGTTGGTTCTAGCCTTTTTGCAATAAAAGATATCTATATTATTGGTTCTACTTCTAATTGAAGGAACATGAAAGTATAATGAAGATATAAAGTTTGAACAATCGACTCCATTTTGAACATTTTTTTCGAGGAATACCAGATCGGCAATATTACGCCTTTGTTGTAATGAGTAAATATTAATATTGTCTATTAGTGTACTATGACTTTTAAGTGAGGGTTAAATTCCAGTTATGTTGAACACTTAGAAATTTAGATTGAACTCTTTCAGTTTGTTGGCGATATTTTTGTTGTGAGGGGTTCCAAATCACGACGACATATTCCAACTAGGTGCGTACTTATGACTAATATATTTTCAAGGGTGTTTCAATATTTCTGAAGTCCTTACCTCTTCAAATTATGAATCCCAATAGTTTAAACGCATCATGAGTAACATTTTCAATGTTTTTAATGAACGTTAATTTAGGGTCAAATGTAACACCTTGATCTTTAACTGTATTAGGTCTACTTATAGAAGTATTACTAATCTTATAACCAGGGCCCGGATCTTGTTGACCTAAAAAAATTTAAAAAGTGACCTATAAAATGACACTAAAATTCCTGTAAAATGACAATAAAAATCACAAAAATTGACCTTAAAACTTACGTTTTCTCAAACTTTTATTTCATTAAACATTGACATTTTTTAATATCCATTGGATTTTTAATTAACATTTCTCACTCATATTCAAAAAGTTATGTTTCAGTTAGTTGCAGTCCATTGATCATTTATTTCTACTGATCAGTCCATTGTACGGCATTGTAAGTATTGAAAGCGTCAATTCACTCCCGAGTTAAAACTAGGAAGCACACTTAAACAATAAAACTTAGCAAGTTTAGACTACATGAAAATAATAGATAAACACCTATTTAAAACCCTTGTACGTCTTCTAATGCATTTTTAGTTATTCACGTGATCACATTCTTTGTGGTCAATAACCCAAAACTATCTGTTTGGCCACCTATCAACCCCCACCTTTCGTTAACCAGCTACAGTTTAGTTTTCATTAGCTTGTTAAGAATGCAGTTTTTCCACTCCAATAGTCAGGAAGTAAGAAAGATTATTCAACTTCGTCTTTTCCACATCCGTAAACCATGTTCATTTAAAGATTTCCTTATGTAGAAAAAAGAATAAAAAGACCATAAGTGACCTAAAAGTTACCTTAAAATATTAAAAAAATGACCTGAAATTTCAAAACAGCAAAAAGTGACCAAAAGTTGACCCTAAAAAACTATATTTTTAGAACCTAGAGTTGATGGATAACGTTTTAATTTGAACTTGCCTTGTCATATGCGTAACAGAAAAAAGTTGACTTGTCAAAAAGATCCGGGCCCTGCTTATAACCATATTGAAGGGTACTTTTGTTTCTGTTGAACGATAATATGCAACATTTGTGTATAGACACTCCAAGTTCATTAACTGAACACCAGTTCACAATACTCTCTATGTCGTGTTGTAAATCAAGACAATCATGAATAGATTTTATCCTGGCGTATATTTTGAGATCATCAGTGAACAATAATTTTTCACTGGTGTGTATATGATCTGGAAGATCGTTGATAAATAATAGAAACAGTACAGGGCCTAAGTTGGAGCCTTATGGAACACCTGACAACGCAAAATACTCGTCTGATTTGAATTCTGCATACACAACTCTGTGCTTACGTTCACTCAGATATGATGAAAAAAAATGGTGTGGGCTAAAGAATATTTTAATGATTGAATTTTTTAAACAGTATTTTATGACACTCTGTCGAAAGCCTTCTCAAAGTCTGAGTCACGTATTACGTCAACTTGGCATCCTTCATCTAAGGAGTTAGCTATAAAGTCAGTGACTATCGCTAGATTAGTTGTTGTTGATTTGCGAGTGACAAAGACATGTTGATAGATTGAAATTGCTGGTTTAACATGATCAATAATCCGTTTATATAATATCTGTTCAAATACTTTCGCAAAAGTACATAAGATTGATATGGGTCTAAAATTAATAATTTCACATTTATTATTAGATTTAGGTATCGGACAGACCAACTAAGATTTCCATTTACCAGGGAAGATGCAAGTTTTAATGTAAAGGTTGAAAGCAATCCATAGTGGATGTTTAAATATATCAATACAGCCCTTGATTATATACGAGGGTATCCCATCAGGTCCTACAGCTGTTCTAGTCCTGCAGTCTTTTTTTATTGCTATTTGAATTTCAAGTAAGTGAATTTAATTAATACACAGAGTTTCTAGGATTTCATTACCGTTACTTGATAAGACGTTCGTCATAGTCACACTCATATATGAACAAGAGGACACAAATACGGAGGCGAAGTATTGAGCAAAGGTATCAGCTATTTCGTCATTACGATGGGGGTCCCGTCCTTCAAACTTCAGTGAGCACCCAGGGAGATGTTTAGTTCTATTTTGTAAGTAGTTCCAAAGTTATTTAGGATTATTGTCAATATTTTCTTCCGAATTTTGGATAAATGAATTATATATTGCCTTGATGTCTTTCTTAATATTCTTACGTAATTCTTCAATTTTTTTAAATAGAAGTTTAATGAGTTGGTAAGTTTATGCTTGCTATGATACTTCGCTTTTGCTTTGAGTTTTTGAGTAATTTCCTTCGTTAACTAGCAAGGATAGTTATAACATTAAATCTTTTTTGGCAGAACATTCCTATCAAATATGTTATAGATAACATTATAAAAAAATATAATTAACGATACTAAATCATTAACGATATCGTAGCTTTTAAAGCAAACAAGTCACTGGACTTGTAGCCAATGAGCAGCCATTTGTTTTGGTAGTTGCGTGAATTTTCTGTAGTGATCTTATAGGGGTGTGCTTATAGGGGTATTCGAATAAGTAAACAAGTCTTTGGGAGCACGGTGGTTCAGTGGTAGAGCGCTTACCTATGGTGCATAAGGTCCCTGGTTCGATCCACGACCAGGTAAGTTTATGGTGGATAACATCGTATCCTTAGGTTTTCTTGGAGTACTTCTGTTTCCTCCGACATTCTCATTCCACCAATTCTTCCATTGTCATTTACTTGCGTTGATTACCCGTCTCCCTTAGCCCAAAGTACATAATCAGGGGACGTTAAACTTAAAGCTTTCTTTCTCTTTTTATTTTTTTTTCATAAACGGATTCTCAAAACGAAACACGTTTTTAGGGAGAGTCTTATATTCGAGTACGTACGGTGTATTTGATCTGTAAATTTGAATAATGGCTTTTGCATGTATTTTTACTGTTCTTTTATATTTCTTGTGCTAGTAAATATTGATCCTTTCTGGAACCTTAAGCAACATTTCCATTAGGGCTATATCATAAGTTACGGCAGTGAGAATGAACTTTCAACCAGGAACGCTCTAAAGGCCATTACGTTGTCCAATGCTAAATTTTGCAAGTTATTTTGTCAGCAATGTTTACTCTAGTACGAAAGTGTTTCCAGAGCAAAATCTTTTCTAATTTCTTAATTAAGTCTTATTTATGTTGGGTGATTTTCTAAGCCTTATCGCTAGCACTCTTACTTTTGTTAACGTGTATTTCCAACTCCTAATCATGCTGGTAATAAAATGCGTAAGACAGAAACGCTGAGTTGTGATGGATCAAACTGCACTTCCTAAATGACAGTGATACACATAAGGATCTGAACCAGTGATTCTCAGCCTTTTGAGTACTACGACTATCTTTATGCTTGTCTTGATATACGATTGCCAATTCTCGTATTGGCAATACTGCGATTTATGATGCGCGCATATTTACGTCAGTTACAGAAACTCAAAACTTGCGCTTTTGATATGTAAAATTTCTCTACTCAACGTTATAATTCGATGCGATGTTCGATATTTTGTAAGTAAAACTTCTTTAGTCCTTATTTTGAATAAAAGTTTTCCTTTCTTGCAAATAATAACAATAATAAAAAATGTATTAGTAATCACATTTTAGGCAACCCTTCCACGATCCACCGATTAAGATTAACTGATCTACAGGTAAGTAGAAGAAAATATCATATTACTTAAGATAAAATTTTTCATTAGTAGTGTGCAAGAGCTAATTTTGTTCCTTCCAGAATTCAATATTGACGATGGTTTCAGATACACTGCCTTTGTTCGCGTCTGTAATCGAACTTTCTTGAGCTTATATGTCGATTGAGCGCTATGGAAGCATTGGTTGTAATATCACATAAATATGACAATGCCCTGGCGCACTCACTGCTATGCGTCACTACTAAGAGCTCAGGTTTCTGTTTGCGAAACATGTGTTGTGAAAAACACCGAGTATTCCTCTCCCAGACTGTTAATGGTGGTAAGAAAGTTGTTCACCTATCAGCAACAAAATAATAATTTTGATAATAATCATTATAACAAAAATAAAGCTTTAACAAAAGAGGAACTTCTCCTAAAATATATATAGTTCATGCAGATAACATAATATTATAAGTCTTGTGGGACCAATAAGACTTGGTACACTATCAATTCCTTGCCAGAAATATTCTCACTCCTGAGATATTACCAGCAATGCAGACGTCTTACTGCCATCCTTAAAAAAAGGAAAAAAACCGAGGTCAGTTTGGAGCTTATTCCACATCCTTCTTACTCAGATGATATTGTGCCTTCGGTTTTCTACATGTACTGCCTCTACTCTAGAGTCTTCATGGAAACTTCTTTCATAAAAAGTTCTGTTTAAGGACAAGGTGGCTCAGTAATAGAACTCTTCCCTTTGGGGCTACAGTTTCTGGTTAGATTCAAACCAAATAATTTTATAGTGAAAACATCGTATTCGTCGTCGCAACCAGGGCCGGTCTTTAGCCGATTGCTCCCAATCGGGCTCCGCGCCTAACGGGGCCCCGTGCTAGTGCTGTCTACTCTACTTTCCGGTCTACTCTACTCTCTACTGCCGTTTTAACAGCATATTAGGCCCAGAGCAAAGAAATATGTTGTGATTACTATGACTAAATTTTGCTCCTAATACATGTAATTAATACATGACATTCTGCTTGTGGGCCCCCACTGCTCCCTAACAAGTAAATGAATAGTTTATATTGAGTTTCCGGGAATAAGAAAATATTTTCTGAATTTAATGCTGCAGTAGTTTCTTTATTATTATTATTATTATTATTATTATTATTATTATTATTATTATTATTATTATTAACGTTCACAACTTCTGTTGTAAAAATAAATATTATATCCAGTGAGTATTCTGCACAGCTCCAGCACCCCATATGCTTTCCTAACACACCCCTATGATGAATTCATTTACTCATTCATTCATTCGTGGCCCCGCATGGCGTAGTCGCTAACACTTTCGTCTTCGGTGCGAGTGGTCCCGGGTTCGGTTCCCAGTGGGAACACTCGGTCAAAAAAGTGTAGCCTCTTGAATGAGTTTTTTCCTGGGTTTCCCTCATTCACACCAGGCAAATGCCGGGATGATACCTAACATAATGGTCCTAGAACTCTTCCTTCTTTCCCTTTCATTGGATAGTGTGTGCTTGCTGAGAGACGCCATCTCTCATATAAGTGACGGCTAAATGGCCTTACAAGAGAACATTTCGATTTGGTGAATTCAATTGCTGAAAATGATTGCTAGCACTGGATTCACCACCAAAAGAAACATAGAAAAAGTGGGTGTCTAGTGACAGACCGTATACAGGGTGGGAAATAAGTAAGGGCAAAGTGCGAAGATAGAATGCAAAAAATGTCTGGAAATCCCATGTTAACTTTGAAACAAGAAGAAGGATTGAGGTCAAATGTTAGATATGAAGAGTGCATGTAGAACTTCACTGAATAGACTTGATGTGAATCGTGGGGAACATCTGAAAAGCCGCCATGTTGGAATTAGCACTAAAAGAATATATGGGAAGTGGGTCATATGACATATGGCTCTTGACGCACACTGTCTATTGAAATAAACAGATGACAGCCCATAAATCTAATCCTAATCACTCATTCATTCATTTTCAAGTATGCCTTTAGTAACGGGCGACTTTTCACAAGAAATTATACGCAGGTGTTATGTTTTATTCTGTCATATTAACACACAGAACAAGTACGACCTATTATTTTAATCATAAATTTAAAAAGAAAACGTTTCGAAAGTCAGTTCGTGTAAGGCCAAATTGACAAAGAAACTATGGTATTTATAATTATTATGACGCATTCAAGACGACATTTTTTAATGTTTTCCACAATATAAGAATTGTTGGTGGCTTTTGATAAATTTTAAAAACACGTCTTAAGTATAATCATTGTTGTATGCATGGCCGCCCGCAGGGTGAGGCAAGGGGGTTAGTTAAATCACCTATATTTTCACATGTTAAGTTAAGTTATGGCTATTTATTTTTATTTCTAGACATTTTTTATTTTTTTTCTCTCGGCCGTGCGCCCCCTGGGAGCTTGCGCCCATAGGCCCGGGCCTACCGGGCCTATTGGGAAATCCGGCCCTGACTATATTTAATATATGCACAGTGGCGTAGACAGGATTTCATTTCGGTATGGGCCCGGGGGACTTCCCCAGGAAACTTCCGGCAATGAGAAATTAAAACGCAATTTTTAGGGTTTTTTTTAACAGCTTTAAAATTTTCAAGGGTCCGGTGGCCCTCAGTTTTTGGTAATGTTTGATTATGTGGGAACTGAAAACGTAATTTTAGATTTTATTTTAACAACTTTTCAAAGTTTCGGAGAGGTCACTAAAACAAGTAGTATTATGACTATGTCCTTTTCAGATAGGCAGGTACCAAAACGGACGAGTTGATTCCCATTCGCTGACAGTGGATTTACCCCTAGCGTACGAGTTGATTCCCATCTGGTGAGTGCGTATTTACCCTTAGCGTACGAGTTGATTGCCATACCGTGCAATTCCGATTTCGCATACCGTACCGATACACGTGCCAACCATATTTTGGCTGCTTGTAAAGTTGTAGTTAAGCAAACTATCCTAAATAACTCCAACTTTCAACCTTTGAATAACTCACTTGACAGATGCAAGTTGCAATATAAATTTGAGAAATTTTATACAGTGAACAAACTACAGAAAAAGAAGAAAATTACTTTTGACTCACCATTTCCGCTACTTGGAAGATGCTGGAGTAAATATGTCAACTTCATTTCCATCACTAAGCACACCACTAAAATATTTTCAATCACTGAACTCGGTCATTCACTAAACACAGTCAGGAAACACAATTACTAGCAAAGACGCCGCGGATCACCTATTAAGAAACACTAGTTCACATGCATTACACACTTATATTATTTTTTTATTGTTACTCTCATAATTTACGTGCTAAGTTGCAACTGTCAAGCATAAATAATGGAATTATGTACACACCTGTTCAGAAAAAGCTAGAAACTCGTTCAGAAACTAAGTCCGAAAACGTTAGCCTAGATGCGTCACAATTCCCGCAGATCTATACACAGGGAATTGCATTTTCCCTCCGTTCTCTATATAGACACGTACTGTCATCCGTACTGTCATCGTACTGCAAACCGTACTGCAGCTGCAAACCGTACTTCATCCGAGCGATGTGAAAATGTAAAAACAAAATCAAACTACTTATTTCTGAGATTAATATTGATTGCACACTTCATGCACAGTTCCAATATGCAAAAACACAGTTCCGATGTGATACACTAATATTGTTAGTTGTAGTAGTAATGGGGCGACTTGAGGAAACTTTTTGGCCCCTGGGTCCCTGCCTCAGGACCCATGGTCCCTGGCCCGGGGTCAATGACCTAGGGGTACCATGGCCCACCCCTAAAATTTGGCAGGGGTACATAGGACCACCCCCCAGGACCCATGGTCCCTGGCCCGTGTCAATGACCTAGGGGTACTTAGGACCACCCCTCTAGATTTTGGCAGGGGTACATAGGACCACCCCTTAAATTTTGGAAATTGCCAAATCTAAAAATTGGGTATGGTAGCCTAGGACCATAGTATGTACCTCTATTAGTATTGGGTGTCTATGTCGTTCCCTTTCATGGGTAAAAAATTGCCAAAAATTCAAATTTCGGAGGTTTTTGACCTAATTTATCCCCTTTGATGAGGTGTTATTACCTTATATAGTTATATGGGCGTATACAGGGGTCCATTCCCTTTCATAAGACATGGGTATATTAATGCACCCCTTGAAAATTTTGGGAGGGGTACCTTGGCCCACCCCTTCAATTTTGGAAATTGCCCAATTTCAACATTGGGTATTATAGTATAGGACCCTAATATGTACTATGATAAATTTGGGTGGTCCACCTCATTCCCTTTTAGGGGTACATAGGACCACCCCCCTTAAATTTTGGAAATTGCCAAATCTAAAAATTTGGTGTGGTAGCCTAGGACCATAGTATGTACCTCTATCAGTATTGGGTGTCTATGTCGTTCCCTTTCATGGGTAAAAAATTGCCAAAAATTTAAATTTCGGGGTTTTTTGACCTAATTTATCCCCTTTGATGAGGTGTTATTACCTTATATAGTTATATGGACGTATACAGGGGTCTATTACTTTTCATAACATATGGGTATATTAATGCACCCCTTGAAAAATTTGGGAGGGGTACCTTGGCCCACCCCTTAAATTTTGGAAATTGACCAATTTAAACATTGGGTATTATAGTACAGGACCCTAATATGTATCATGATAAATTTGGGCGGTCCACCTCGTTTCCTTCCAGGGGCACAAAATTGCCAAAATATAAACGTAAGCAATACGTTATACCACGTGTTTGGTTTTTGGTCGATTTTATCCCCTTTGATGAGATGTTATTACCTTATATGGTTATATGGTCATGTATAGGGGTCTATTCCCTATCATAAGACATAGGTACATTTGTGCACTCCTTTAAAAATTTGGGATGGGTACTTTGGCCCACCCCTTAAATTTTGGAAATTGCCCAATTTAAACATTTAGTATTATAGTACCGGACCTTAACATGTATTATTATGATAAATTTGGGTGTTACACCTCGTTCCCTTTTAGGGGTACAAAATTGTCAAAATATAAACGTAAGCAATACGTTGTACCACGTGTTTGGTCTTTTGGCCCAATTTATCCTCTTGGATGAGGTTCTATTACCTTATATGGTTATATGGTTATGTATAGGGGTCTATTCCCTATCATAAGACATAGGTACATTTGTGCACTCCTTTAAAATTTTTGGGAGGGGTACTTTGGCCCACCCCTTAAATTTTAGAAATTGCTCATTTTATATATTTGGTATTATAGTACCGGACCTTAACATGTATTATTATGATAAATTTGGGTATTCCACCTCGTTCCGTTTTAGGGGTACGAAATTGCCAAATTTTAGTACAACCACGTGTTTGGTCTTTTGGCCCAATTTATCCTCTTGGATGAGGTCCTATTACCTTATATGGTTATATGGTCATGTAAAGGGGTCCATTACCTATCATAGGACATAGGTACATTTGTGCACTCTTTAAATTTTTTTGGGAGGAGTACTTTGGCCCACCCCTTAAATTTTGGAAATTGCTCATTTTATATATTTGGTATTATAGTACTGGACCCTAACATGTATTATGATAAATTTGGGTAGTTCACCTTGTTCTCTTTCATGCGTAAAAAAAATTGCCAAATTTTACTACAACCACGTGTTTGGTATTTTGGTTCACCCCTTGGATGAGGTCCTATTACCTTATATGATTATATGGTTATGTATATTGGTCCATTCCCTATTATAAGACATGGGTATATTGATGCACCCTTTAAAAAATTTGGGAGGGGTATCTTGACTCATCCACTCAGTTTTAGAAATTGATTAATATAAGCATTTGGTATCTTCGTACAGGTCTTCAATATGTACCACTATAAATTTGGATGGTCCACATCGTTCCCTTTCATGGGTAAAGAACTACCAAAAATGAAATTTCGGATGTTATTGACCCCTATTTAATACGTTATATGGTTTATTACCTCTATATGTTTATGTTCTCTTTTAAATTTGGGAATTATCAAATAACAAAATTCGGTAAACGTTTTCTAGGACCCATTGGTGTTCCTCTTATGGCCAAATATTCAAAATTTAAAGGTTATTGACCGGCTTTATTATTGAATAAGTACAGGATTTATTACTTTTTCATAAGACACAGGTGTATTTGTGTACCAATCTTAAATTTTGGGAGGGGTACATTTCTTATTGTCATATCAATAATTGGTAATTGTTCTGTGGGTAAATCATTGTGATCACGTGATCAGTTATTGACCTATGATGGGATTAGGAGTCCAGGACATTGGTACATTGAAACTTTGTAGGATAATTTGAGAATGCGTCATTGGTATTGATTATTACAGCCAAATATAAACGTAAGCAAGACGTTGTACCACGTGATTGACCTTGATGAGGTAGTGTACAGGGATACATAGCTAACCTTATTGAAACTTATGACTCATAGTCTTAAGGGAATACATGCTACAACACTGGCAAAGTTATTGTTGATGCAATTTGATTGGCTGATCACTATCTTTCGTGCAATCTGATTGGTTGATCACTATCTTTCGTGCAATCTGATTGGTTGATGAGTTTTAAATCTTTGCTGTATTCAGTTTTAAGTTTTGTTTTACATTTAAAAATCTTGTTTTCGTTCAACATTTTGCACTCAATGATAAATATGATCAAAACCGTTTATTTGTTAATCGAATAGTTAAAAACCGGATAAAGTTTGACGGTTAACCGTGAAACGTAAAAATTTTTTAGTTTGAAAATTTTTTGTTTGAAAGTTTTTGTTTGAAAATTCTTGCTTTCAAATTTTTTGTTTGAATTTTTTGTTTGAGAATTTTGTTTGAAATTTTTTTTGACAACTTTTGTTTCAAAATTTTTTGTTTAAAATTTTTTTGTTTGAAATTTTTTTCGTTTCAAAATTTTGTTTGATTTTTTCGTTTGAAATTTTTGTTTGAAATTTTTTTTCGTTTGAAATTTTTTGTTTGCAAATTTTTGTTTAAAATTTTTTGTTTGAAATTTTTCGTTTCCAAATTTTTTGTTTCAAAATTTTGTTTGAAATTTTTTTCGCTTCAAAATTTTGTTTGAATTTTTTTTTGGTTTGAAATTTTTTGTTTGAATTTTTTTTTCGTTTCAAAATTTTGTTTCAAAGATTTTTGTTTGAAATTTTTGTTTCAAAGTTTGAGTTGACATTTTTAAAAGTTTGTGCACTTATTAGTAAAGAACTGGAACTGTTTAGAACAAAAACCTTTGACAACATTGTGGTGCAATAGTACACGTCAGAACATGATAATGCAACGTCATCAGTTTTGCATCATATATAAGTATCGTTCGAGTTAGTATTCATGATAACGTCATCATGGCTACTTGTCTGCAGTTTCTAAACACACGTGATGTGATGAAATCATTTACCAAGATTACTGATTTACAACAGAATGTACCTTATAGAATCTTAGCTAGCCAAATGATCCCTACAAAGGTTGGATTAAGAATCGTAGTGAAGCTTGAAAATGATAAGAATATAATTTTACCAGCAAGATATTTACCCATGGAACCATCAAAACAAGAAGAACTGTTACGTTTCTTAAATACTGGATCTGTATCTTTATGTTACAAAGGATTCTTGGGTCGAAGTCATCAACTTGAATTTAGTACACAGCCAGATTCGTCAGCCATTGTGATGAAATCATGAATTCAAACGTCAGCACATCAGCTGTAGTTGTATGAATTTGGTTGGTCGGCATGACGTCAGCAACTGTGATGAAATCATGAATTCAAACGTCAGCACATTCCTTTCCAATGACGTCAGCAATAACTATAAACCAGCAAATACAGTGTCATCCCACGAAATCATTTGAGCAAGTGCTTTTCAGGAGGAAAGATGTGTACTTCTAACGATAAAGAGTTCATCTTCGCAAGCTATTATCCAATAAACAAAACATGTGATGATTGGTATCAGTGCTAGAACATTTGAACCTGTGATTCGATTGGGCAAAGCAGAACAATTTGGTGTACAACTGACCTGTGAAGAATGGCACGAATCGACCAAATGAACGATTATTTTCATGATGAGCTAAATGTGACCATAGTCAAATCATTAGGCTCAAATCATGAAGTGGTGCTGCGTACAGTCCTCGAAGAGAAGATGGTGCTGTTACGTAAAAAGAGTACATTTCATGTCCCTCGCAATATGGTGTATCTAACACAAACGGAATGGAACAAATTCATCAGCGTATTCCAGTGTGTTAAACATGCAGTGGAAGTGTGCAACAAAACTAGTATATTCCTGAAAAAGTACTATTTTGAAAAATGTGTTATGCATATTGTTCAACATGTATCTAGATATTGTGATGGTTGTCAACATCGTTCGTGGGTGCATACCTGCATTGATAAACAGTTTATTTGTGATCAAATGGACATTGAGTTTCCACCAATTGATATTGCATTAGACCTTAAAAGACTTCAACTGGAATTAAAATTATATGCTAAAGACAAACTAGTGCAAGAAGTTCAAAATACATTGTATCGACAATATCGAGAACCACTATCTGGTATGGATGTATGTGGAGTGTAATAAAATGATCCATTTCAATGAATTGTGTTTTTTCATTTCAAGTACAACCCCAGGTTCTGACGTGTACTATTGCACCACAATGTTGTCAAAGGTTTTTGTTCTAAACAGTTCCAGTTCTTTACTAATAAGTGCACAAACTTTTAAAAATGTCAACTCAAACTTTGAAACAAAAATTTCAAACAAAAATCTTTGAAACAAAATTTTGAAACGAAAAAAAATTCAAACAAAAAATTTCAAACCAAAAAAAAAATTCAAACAAAATTTTGAAGCGAAAAAAATTTCAAACAAAATTTTGAAACAAAAAAATTTGGAAACGAAAAATTTCAAACAAAAAATTTTGAACAAAAATTTGCAAACAAAAAATTTCAAACGAAAAAAAATTTCAAACAAAAATTTCAAACGAAAAAATCTCAAACAAAATTTTGAAACGAAAAAAATTTCAAACAAAAAAATTTTAAACAAAAAATTTTGAAACAAAAGTTGTCAAAAAAAATTTCAAACAAAATTCTCAAACAAAAAATTCAAACAAAAAATTTGAAAGCAAGAATTTTCAAACAAAAACTTTCAAACAAAAAATTTTCAAACTAAAAAATTTTTACGTTTCACGGTTAACCGTCAAACTTTATCCGGTTTTTAACTATTCGATTAACAAATAAACGGTTTTGATCATATTTATCATTGAGTGCAAAATGTTGAACGAAAACAAGATTTTTAAATGTAAAACAAAACTTAAAACTGAATACAGCAAAGATTTAAAACTCATCAACCAATCAGATTGCACGAAAGATAGTGATCAACCAATCAGATTGCACGAAAGATAGTGATCAGCCAATCAAATTGCATCAACAATAACTTTGCCAGTGTTGTAGCATGTATTCCCTTAAGACTATGAGTCATAAGTTTCAATAAGGTTAGCTATGTATCCCTGTACACTACCTCATCAAGGTCAATCACGTGGTACAACGTCTTGCTTACGTTTATATTTGGCTGTAATAATCAATACCAATGACGCATTCTCAAATTATCCTACAAAGTTTCAATGTACCAATGTCCTGGACTCCTAATCCCATCATAGGTCAATAACTGATCACGTGATCACAATGATTTACCCAAAGAACAATTACCAATTATTGATATGACAATAAGAAATGTACCCCTCCCAAAATTTAAGATTGGTACACAAATACACCTGTGTCTTATGAAAAAGTAATAAATCCTGTACTTATTCAATAATAAAGCCGGTCAATAACCTTTAAATTTTGAATATTTGGCCATAAGAGGAACACCAATGGGTCCTAGAAAACGTTTACCGAATTTTGTTATTTGATAATTCCCAAATTTAAAAGAGAACATAAACATATAGAGGTAATAAACCATATAACGTATTAAATAGGGGTCAATAACATCCGAAATTTCATTTTTGGTAGTTCTTTACCCATGAAAGGGAACGATGTGGACCATCCAAATTTATAGTGGTACATATTGAAGACCTGTACGAAGATACCAAATGCTTATATTAATCAATTTCTAAAACTGAGTGGATGAGTCAAGATACCCCTCCCAAATTTTTTAAAGGGTGCATCAATATACCCATGTCTTATAATAGGGAATGGACCAATATACATAACCATATAATCATATAAGGTAATAGGACCTCATCCAAGGGGTGAACCAAAATACCAAACACGTGGTTGTAGTAAAATTTGGCAATTTTTTTTACGCATGAAAAAGAACAAGGTGAACTACCCAAATTTATCATAATACATGTTAGGGTCCAGTACTATAATACCAAATATATAAAATGAGCAATTTCCAAAATTTAAGGGGTGGGCCAAAGTACTCCTCCCAAAAAAATTTAAAGAGTGCACAAATGTACCTATGTCTTATGATAGGTAATGGACCCCTTTACATGACCATATAACCATATAAGGTAATAGGACCTCATCCAAGAGGATAAATTGGGCCAAAAGACCAAACACGTGGTTGTACTAAAATTTGGCAATTTTGTACCCCTAGAAGGGAACGAGGTGGACCACCCAAATTTATCATAATAATACATGTTAAGGTCCGGTACTATAATACCAAATGTTTAAATTGGGCAATTTCCAAAATTTAAGGGGTGGGCCAAAGTACCCCTCCCAAAATTTTAAAGGAGTGCACAAATGTACCTATGTCTTATGATAGGGAATAGACCCCTATACATGACCATATAACCATATAAGGTAATAACATCTCATCAAAGGGGATAAAATCGACCAAAAACCAAACACGTGGTATAACGTATTGCTTACGTTTATATTTTGGCAATTTTGTACCCCTAGAAGGAAACGAGGTGGACCGCCCAAATTTATCATGATACATATTAGGGTCCTGTACTATAATACCCAATGTTTAAATTGGTCAATTTCCAAAATTTAAGGGGTGGGCCAAGGTACCCCTCCCAAATTTTTAAAGGAGTACACAAATATACCCATATGTTATGAAAAGTAATAGACCCCTGTATACGTCCATATAACTATATAAGGTAATAACACCTCATCAAAGGGGATAAATTAGGTCAAAAAACCCCGAAATTTAAATTTTTGGCAATTTTTTACCCATGAAAGGGAACGACATAGACACCCAATACTGATAGAGGTACATACTATGGTCCTAGGCTACCACACCAAATTTTTAGATTTGGCAATTTCCAAAATTTAAGGGGGTGGTCCTATGTACCCCTAAAAGGGAATGAGGTGGACCACCCAAATTTATCATAGTACATATTAGGGTCCTATACTATAATACCCAATGTTGAAATTGGGCAATTTCCAAAATTGAAGGGGTGGGCCAAGGTACCCCTCCCAAAATTTTCAAGGGGTGCATTAATATACCCATGTCTTATGAAAGGGAATGGACCCCTGTATACGCCCATATAACTATATAAGGTAATAACACCTCATCAAAGGGGATAAATTAGGTCAAAAACCTCCGAAATTTGAATTTTTGGCAATTTTTTACCCATGAAAGGGAACGACATAGACACCCAATACTAATAGAGGTACATACTATGGTCCTAGGCTACCATACCCAATTTTTAGATTTGGCAATTTCCAAAATTTAAGGGGTGGTCCTATGTACCCCTGCCAAAATCTAGAGGGGTGGTCCTAAGTACCCCTAGGTCATTGACACGGGCCAGGGACCATGGGTCCTGGGGGGTGGTCCTATGTACCCCTGCCAAATTTTAGGGGTGGGCCATGGTACCCCTAGGTCATTGACCCCGGGCCAGGGACCATGGGTCCTGAGGCAGGGACCCAGGGGCCAAAAAGTTTCCTCAAGTCGCCCCATTACTACTGTTGTAGATTTACACACACACACACACAATTTTATATCAAAATGTACCTTTCAAGTCCCACGCAGAACATTTCCACCCATTTTGGCTGTGTGTCTTTAAAGGCAAGTGCTACAGCAATGAAGAAGTAGGAGATATATATATATATACCAAAAAGAAAAACTTCCCGCATCGCTTTTGTTAAGATCACACACGTTATTGCTAGAAGAACATCAACAATTCTCAGTATGAGTAGTATTATTTTCATTTCCATGATTTAGGCCCCTATTAATTTGTCACTTTTGCCTTTATCCAACTTCGTAACTATTTAATGTAAGATCACAATAATTGCAAGTATTTCTCTTTATGCAATGAAAATGTTTTTTTCAAAATGTACCTTATATGTGTTTACTCTATTAAATTTAACGCACTATTTAAGCGCACATTTTGATTGCCACTCATTCTGACTGCAAAATCTCTATTAAACGTTTGAAATGTAATGATATTTTTTATTTGACGTTCCAGGACTTGTTCTTAGGAGATGGACGATCAATGAAAGAGAGTGATTATGGAATTAAATTTTGTGTGCTCTCTCACCGGGAATCGGGCTTGAGACAATGTACACAACAGGAGCACGCGCTAAGCACTAGACCAGCAGGGAGAGGGATATATATATATATTGGTTCTATAGACTTTGGTGCAAGTTAGTTGTAAACCTAGGTGCCAAGCAAAATGTTCCCAATCGGGTCCCGCACCACCTAAGGCCGGCCCTGCTCACAATACCCCACAAGTCGCGCTATTTCCGGGATGCTCATTCCTATCTGTCTGGCCATAACAATCAGATGCCTATCAAACTCTGATATATTGCCCCCTTCCCCATTTTACGCGCAAGCTTCACACGAACTGATCGAGTGAGATCCCTGGCAGTCTGACGAGTGGTTCTGCTGTGCCTCGTTGCCTCTTACATCAGCCTACCAAACGACTTCGTTCAAAAAATAGCAGGTGCGTCATAATGCTTTGGCTGGTCAGTGTACATTTATTTTCTGACTTTTTATGAAACTGGAATATAAACGGTGAACTTTTCAGTCAACTACTTAAGTTTGTTTGCTTTCTGTGTTTGAGAAATAAGCGTATTAATCAAGCAGATTGAAGCACGTATCAATTATTTCGAAACAAACATAGTGTCATTGATTCTGTTCACCTTCCTCCATACGAAAGTTTTCTTCATCAACATGCCATTGGAGCAAATTACGAATCTGTACTTTTGGAACGATACTTTGAGAACTTTCCTGAAATTGCTGATCCTGAAAATCATTATTGAACAATTGATGACATTTTACATTTATCTGTTCAATGACTGTCTGGATTACCAACCCCAGAAGCTATCTTAAATCTTTTAGGATTTATTATTTAGATTTGTGGGCATCGGCGTCTACTGCCACGTTAGTCCGTCACGTATGAGGAATAATGTTCCTTTGCGATAAATTATCTGGGGAAAAGGGAAGGAAGAAAGGATTGGGGAAGAAAGAAGCGGCCTGGGATCTATATGTTAGGTACCTTCCGGCATTTGCCTAGTGTGAATGAGGAAAATCTAGGAAAACCTCATTCAAGATTTTTACACGTTTTTGACCGAATGCCCCCACCGGTCTTAAAATTTTTCAGATGCTCTTGATCTTGTTCCTACCAGCTACGTATTCGTTTTTTTCTTGGTAAATAATTGGAAATCCACACCTGCTTGTAAGCTTATCGACTTTTACAACCTTCTTCAAATAGACCCTGAGAAGTATACGATTAACGAACGGATGGGATTTTCAAACAGTGAAGGCGAGAACAAAAATTTGCAGGTCAGTGTATAGTGTATTAATTAATTTTACATTTTAAGAGGGCAAAGTAATATACGAAGCTTAATGTCGTGTTACGTGCTTTATGTAGAATAGAGAAATTCCTTACAAAAATACGGTTTTGATTGAGATTCTGCACATCAGATATTTTCTGCTGTGTTACGATTAGACTATTCACAGATACATCAAACGAAATGCAAATTAATTTCTCTATCTTATTTATGTTTACGCAATATTTGAAATTGTTACGGATAGTATAGATTAAATGCAACTTAAAAGACTACAAAATTCATTATTTATTTTCGTCAAAAACCGTTACACGTATGGGGAGAAACAATTATGATAAACTTTGTTGCAGATACAATAAGTTTTCATTAACAGAAAGACTGTTAAAACTGAATGATTAAGAGGTAAGACATTACCAGTTTTGTGTACTGATTAGGCCCTCATCTTTGATTCCACGCCATCTTAAAAAGGCACCATTTTTTCAAAATGGCTGTCATGGCTTTTCTACTTACTCAGGCATCAATACAATTGTTGGATTGAAGGAAATGTGGTACCCTCAAACTATACTCGCCCCACCTACACAAATCCTCTGAGTTGATAGACTATCCGCAATGCTGTTGGGATAAGCGGGTCAGTATAATGCTCAGGATGCAAACTACTAATCTGATCAGTGTAATATAACGCTCACGTTTTGTACATTGTAGAAAAATACAAATTTCGTCATGTGGTGTACATTATAACGATATTATTTTTTAAGGATACAAATGAAATCTTTTTCTCGATTTTCTCGAAATTTAAAGATGAAAATTTACACTTATGCACACAATTTTGTTCAGGTGAACGAGATCTATCTACCAAATTTGGACATATTTTTTTCATTAAACTCTAATAATATCGTATGCAGACTTTTTAAAGCTATATTTTTAGAAATAAAAAATGCAAACGCCTTCATGTTTCAATAGGAATTATTGGCTCTTCCACTTTAGGGTGTCAGTCAATAATGTAAAACCCGGAAGTATAAATGAAGGCCGTGACTAGAAGCTACAACAATACGCGAGTGTCATGATCCATTGTTTCCTTTCTTCTTCCCTGTGATCCCTGTAATAATCCAAGAGATTGAGTATTGATCACATTTTGTGCTACGTTCGTTATATATCCCTGTCCATACGCCCACCTGTAGCAAACATTAAAAATGCACAACATACACACGCACACACACATTTATATCTACATCTACACTTTACAGTATTACTGTGGGTGCTAACTCCACGCGCCGGAAATGTCAACTTAGTTCAGGAAATTGCATATTGTTCCAGCCCATGAAAGTGGAAAGTTTTGAACAATCCCGTTGCTAAGTTACCGCCACCAACCAGAGAGTTGGATCTGTATTATATATTAAGCATGCTGAATGTTACCCAATAACCTCTACCATACCTTTTTCTATAATTTTAATATTTTTTTTTTACGTTTAATAATAGTACCATACAGTTTATTCTTTCATAATTATATTGATATCGTACACGTACCAAATTGTTTTAATTAGGTCTCTGTGCGTCCGTCCGTCTATCCGGGAGACAAAAGAGCTACTTGATGGATCCTACCAATCTTTGTCAGTATGTAGGCGGTGAAAAGTAGGGATGGCCAGAACCGGTTCTGAAAACCGGATCTCCAAGAACCGGTTCTGCCAGAACCGGAACTTTGTGGCCATCCCTAGTCAAAAGTTAAGACATCGAATTCATTGATGGAGGTAATTTTTAAACCGGAAGTAGTAGAAATGAACCATTTCCGATTCTTGTGTTGATTACTACAGAACAAAATCTGTAATAGATATATTTATAAGTGTTTTCCTGCAATCGATTAAGAGTCCGAAGAACACATTTGGTCTCCGTCCTCAATTCTCTATTATAATGAATTAACTCTCCGTTCTTAACTACAGGAATGATAAAAATTCACTACAACCTTGATCGTTATAGAGTGAAATAGGTCATACATAGCGAGAATTTGTTCTTTGTAATAGATTTAGCATTTCAAAAGAATATGCGCCATATTCCTCTTAACACTCTATTCAAATCGGAAGTGGTAGAAATCAAGCACTTCCAATTTCAACATTGTTCGCCATGGAGAAATAACGGTAATGCGAAAAGCGGTTTTTCTGAAATCAGGTAATCCTCCCAGGAATATGTTCTATTTCCACTCAAATCTTTCTACTAAGAGCCGATGTACTCACCACTTTCGGTTTCAATATTAATTCAATTTTTATTATTATTATTATTATTATTATTATTATTATTATTATTATTATTATTATTATTATTATTATTATTTCTTTTTGCATTTGAATCGAACAAACAAGAAAGTTACGAGAAAAACTATAATAAGAAATTTCTTGTACCTACAAAACTCATATCTAAATAGTTATATATGGTGTAGGTACACACTATTACGATAGCAGAATAGACATAGATAACAGGTATAGAGCAAAGGAAGGCAGGGAATAGATAAGAGATAGAGCAAAGGAATGTAGGTAATAGATAACATGTAGAGTGAAGGAAGGTAGGGAATATATAACAGGTAGGGCAAAGAAGGTTCGGAATAGATAACAGGTAGAGCGAAGAAAGGTTGGTGAATAGATAACAGATAGAGTAAATGAAGGAAGGAAGTAGATAACAGATAGAGCAAAGGAAGGTAGCTAATAGAAAACAGATAGAGCAAAGGAAGGTAGCTAATAGAAAACAGATAGAGGAAAGGAAGGTAGCTAATAGATAACAGGTAGAGCAAAAGTAGATAGGAAATAGACAACACGTAAAGCAAAGGAAGGTAAGGAATAGATAACAGGTAGAACAACATTAGGCGGGAATATGTAACAAGTAAAACAAAGGAGATCAGATAATAGATAACCGGTAGAGCAAAGGAAAGGAGGAAATGAAGTACCGTATATGAATAGAATGAAACAAGTGTTAGGAGTCCAGGAGTAGCGTATCAATAAAACAATTGACTACTCCACAAATATTTTTGTTTGCCTGTCACCAATAGCTTTCACCAGCGCCAGATTATCCTGTTTGTTCCGTGTTTTTCTCTGTGTGGTTTGTATAGGAGTAGCAAACGATGACGTCACAGATCATTCAGTTAAAAATGACAGATCTACAAACATATACAAATGGATAGATCTAATTGAGATGAACAAAATGATATGTAAATCGGCATGCGTAATTTTTGAGAACCTACAAATTGATGCTGTATAATGATAACTTATGCCATTAAAAATGCCACTGGAATATACCCCCATTACAATTTTCTTTGATACTAAACAAGACTATAATTTAATATAGACTATAGTTTAATATAGTTAATTAAAATAAAACCTAAAAGTATTACTGAATCTATAATTTTGGGACCGCGGTGGCTCAGAGGTACAACGTTCACCTCTGGTGCATGGGGTCCTGAGTTCAAACCCTGCTCCCGCCAAGCGAACTTTGTGGTGGACAAACACCGCGTGCGTGGGTTTCCGTGGAGTTCTCCCGTTTCCTCCCACTTTTTTCATTCCACCATTTCATTCATTTCTCATCATCACCGTCTCCTTTAGCCTAACCGGCATAATCGTGGGACCTAAAACTCAAAAGATTTGCTTTCATTTTTTTAAAACCTATAATTTAATTTTTGTTCAATACTTTCCAAAAGTCAGACTTATATAGTGTGGCGATTTGAAATCGAGATTGGAGCTGTGAAGAAAAAAAAGAGTGAACATAGAAAGTTTCTTATCTTGGATCATTCAAAGCCGAATCCATATATCGTTGTGTCTTGGCTGTCACTGCATAGAAAGATTGATGGAAGTTCTTTTGCAGAATGATGTTGTAAACCCTTGTCGTAGTCCTCTTGATGGCCATTACGTCATCAAACTGCGAACCTTCGTGTGCAGAATTGAGTTTAGGAAATAGAGAATAATTACATAGGGATAGTGGGAATCACAATCTGGTGAGTAGGGATGGTGGCACAACAAAAAGATCCTCTTTGGGACAAAAAGTCTTGCAAAATGACTGGCTTGTGACTTAGGTCATTTTCTTGGAGTAGATTCCACTGAACATCATCGTGATACTCAGAGCTCAAACGTGTAATGCGTTGCAGTAAGCGCTTCAATATATTACGGGAAAATGAGACATTAACTGTCTGCCTTGTAGGCACAAATTCCTTATGCACAATGTCCTTACTATCATAAAAGAAAATCAATAAGCAAAATCTTTATTTTGGATTTTGACTGACACAGTTTTTTGGTTTGTGGAGAGTTGAAAGATTTCCACTCTGCACTCTGATGTTTTGTCGACAAGTCATTTTGAAAAACACATGTCTCATCCCCAGTAACGATATTCAGGAGGAAGTTAAGCTCCCTATTGATGGTAGCAATCAGTTCTTCGCTATGAATAACACTGTCCCTTTGTTGGTCATTTATTAAGGAATGAGGCACGAAATAGGGACAGACCTTCCTCTTGTTGAGATCGTGGATTTTTATTTGTCTCACAGGTTCTTTATTCATGTGGAAATCCTCAGCAAGGATTCGCAGTGTTGCGTTTCGGTTTTACCAACTCCTGTGTTCTCCTTGTTCTTGCTGCACTTGGATATTGATCGTGTTCAATTGACTCCCGTCCGTCTCTAAAACGCTTGTGCCATGCAAAACACATGCGAACGGGATAAACAAGTGGACCCATACACTTGTTGCAACATTTTATAAGTTTCTGTAGCAGTCTTAAATAGACGCGCACAAGACTTGATGCGACTGTTTGTTCCATGCTGAAACCACGATGCAACTCAGCTACACTTGTTTACATTCCCCTCGCCCACATACATAACCGTCAGTCAAGATCACTGAACTTGCGATCAGCTACTCATGAATAATAATCTTCCTTTATTAGCACCATAGGTCACTTACAAAGCTGGATCACATATTGAGGAATAAAATAGTATCGATTTCAAGTTGCCTCACTGTGTATATATATCAATGGAAAAATGGAAATCGGCCTGAACAAAACGTCATGCAAGACGGTAAATCCCATGCGAGCTTTTCGAGAAAAATACTAATCTCTATAATATGAAAAATTGTTTAATTCTTTGCCTATAACAATTGATAGTTTCTATTCTGCTGAGACTGTTTTTTATTAGGAACACGCAATGGGACTTTTGAAATTGTAGTGCTGGTAATACCGGTCGTTAATTCATGCCATGAATTTTCAACGGAAGTAAATTTTTGAATTTTGTTTGTCGCAATAGATAGCTAGAACCGTCATAATCTCGGACAAATTCGTTTATGGTATCAATCTGTTAACATCTTGATCGGTAGCGGTCACTTTAACGGTAAATAGATCCCGTTTAAAATCTCTAACATTCCCTAGTTTCTATGCAACCTGCGCAGTATCAAATAAATGTTGGTTCTCTTTCCTGTCTGGCAGACTTTATTTATATATATACTGGGTCTTCTCCGAACGGTAACGCACATACTCCTAACAATGAAACAATGATGGGAACATATATTTAAATCACAATTTAACAAGATTAAAAGCCGTGTGATCACTCGCGTTAGATCATGAGTGTGATCGGATCCTGGCCGAGAGATGGGACTGGATGTCCAATATTTCACTTTTTTTCCAAATACTTTTTTATTTTCCTAATAATAGGCACGATCATTAAAAAAATGTTGTCTCTTTACGGCCGATGACGTATAGGTATTTGCAGACTTGATAATTTCATTATGTTATGAATCTAGACTTAACTTCCACAGATATCGAAGATAGTTCATTATGATTTCTCTATTATATCTATATGCATATGATATACACTCGACATAAATGATTTCCTCACATGTAAGTACTCCGATACTAGAATTTTAGTTTCATAAAGACAAAAATGCATAATACGAATTGGTGAACTTATACGTCTAAAATTACTCTGACAAACTTCAGAATAAAAAACAAAATCTGTCACCGTCATTTCGAACAGAGGACAAACAATATACTAGCACTCCTACTACCATGCTTGACAATACAATGCAATAAGAGAATATACATACCAACTACATAATATATTACATTTAGTTATTTGCAAGCGAGTCTCTTGGCTTGAATTTATGGCTTGGCAGTTTCTCTGCGGATGTGTTGCGTACTTTTGAGAGTAACACAACAAGTAACACTCTCACGAAGTATCTTTACAAGGAGTACCTCTTGTACTTCCAATAGCATAGAACACTAAAACAAAGAAGAGCACTCTCCGTAACGCAGTAAAACACTGTTGCCAAACAAATAGAAAATCTTTTCCTTCAGAAGAACAACGAAAAACTCATCTATCATATAAAAAAATCGAGATCATATCTGTCAGTCTTCGATTCAGAATTATGCTACACTATACACATACATTTATGCGCGCCAAATACGTGGGTGCTGCCAGGCTTGGGCACCACACAAATAATCTTGTTGGTGCGCCGCAAGATTTTTAGTTCAGACCAGGTTTTGAACCCGTTTCTCTTGCGTTTAAGTCAGCCTTGTTACCGGTTGAGCTGGAGCAGCCCCAACTTATTCTTATAGTACCGGTATATTTCACTTTATCACAGTACTAAAAATAAATGAATCAAATATCGAGGCTTCCTTGAAAACATAAAGCACGTCCCTCTATTGATATGCACCCACATACATTTTGGAAAGTCGGCGCCGTTGCATACACTAAGAAATCTCTCTGGGTAATGTAGTAGATCAGCTAGAAATTCATTCACTGCACTAAGGAGATGAAAAACTATTGAGTGGACTTGACTTAACTTTAAGGACCATACCAAAAATGGGTGTTTTATTGCGTATTTATGCTTCAGTTGTCAATATTTGAATTTCCTCCATGTTAACAAAAAAATATAATGCTACTATTTTTCATATCACCTTCAACTGGAATACTAAACAACCACTGACCAGACAATTTTCTCTAGTTGACGCGAGTGTAGCGAAGCGTCTACCATATTCGACTCAATCGGCATTTGTGTATCTATTTGTCCGTAACTCTCGTTAAACTTACCTGATTGTAATGAGATTTTATATATGTCTTTCTTCAGCTTGCAAAAATATCCCATTTGCTTGTAGCTGGAATCCATCAAAAACAAAGGGGAAAATCAATCCCTATAATGTAAGTTTAAACGTATATATGCAAGACAAGCTTCCAATATAAACAAAGTAAAACTAATCTGATTTTAATGAAATTCGTATATATATATATATATATATATATATATATATATATATATATATATATATATATATATATATATATATATATATATATATATATATATATATATATATATATATATATATATATATATATATATATATATATATATATACTGTATATATATATACATTGCAAAACAATCCTTCGTTTGTAGCTGCAACTCATCAAGAATAAGGATATAAAGTTGGATAAAAAAATCCACTCTATTTTCTACATGGACGACAATTTTCTGTTATAAAAAAAGTAAAACTAACCTGATTTTAATGAAATTTACTATTTGTCTTCTTTCAACTTTAGAAAAAGTGTTATTGTTTGTGGTTGCACTTCATCAAGGATTAAATGGTAAAATGGGATAAATCCGATCCAATTTTCTAAGTTTGAACATGTACACTTATGTCCAAAATTATTGTCGCATGTCTATAAATGTGTTGTTGTAGGAATATAATTTGATAACGAATTTTCCCGGTATTTCTTATAATGTTACTATATGTATAATCGGCAAAGACATGTATGTGGAAAATTTCATGTCCAAAGAGCAGTAATAAGAACAATACAACGAAAATAAAACTCTTGTTCATTTAGCAAAATTTTGTTTTACTCATTCTAATTTCCGTATTTATGTTTTTTTTCCTATGAAATTTACAACAAATATAAATTTCCCAATTATACACATAGTACCAGTATTAAAAGTACCTTGCAAAATCATTATCAAATTATATTCTTACAAGAAGACAGTTATAGATATGCGACAATCATTTTTACATGAGTGTACATGCAATACAATTTTTCACTATAAATAATGTAAAAACATTCGTTCACGAGTATAGTTTCTTTAGGGCATTCTGGTCATCTTCTTCAACTTGGGTTGTTTATAATCTGCCAAGAACGAAAGAGTGAACTATCTCTTTCCCAATTTACTAGTTTAAAAAAAATCGCTAAAATATGTTCGATTTGGTATATTTTCTTTAAGTATCAATTATTATTCTGTCTGAATGAAGTTAAAATCTTTAAAGGATAAAGTTGTTGATTTACCCTCCCCCAATCTCTGCGTTTGTTTATAGACTTCTACAGTAACTTTCCGGTTTTGATACAGTGTTATTTTGATTATTTTGCGTAATACCTAGGGAAATTAGACAAATATGAGGACTCATTCCTCCTTCCCCCATTCCTTTTACCAGATGTAAAAGAAGATTCTATGACAGCTCTCGTAAAACAAAAATCGATTTTGGTCGAATATGGTGTATATAGATATTTTTTTTCTGAGGATTTCCAATCGTCTGAATTGTTTGGAATTGAAATGAGTTAATAATGAGGGATTGCACTTTCTCCGACTTTAAATAACCTATTTTCAGTTAAAATTTATTATAGCTTCCCGGCTTTTTATAAAGCATAGTGTGTGTGTTTGAGATTATAGATTTATTTGGATTTACTCTTATAAATTGAAATTGAAATTAGTGAGAAAGAAGAGGCAGGATCATTTCCTTTAAAAATGTGCGACATCACTAGTAACTCATGATTGAATTTTATATGGATGTCAGTGATATGAATGTCAGTGATAGTATAGCTAGTATTGGTTGTCTAGCTATCTAAATTCACCATGTAACTAGTAAAATTAGCTATTCCAGTCATATATTCGATCTTTATTAATTTTTAGTGAATACTAGCTCAACCTGCACTCTCTACACAGCGCATCATTCACATATGAGCATGAACTTCCTTGTCATTCCTCACAACATCCCTTTACAGACACAAGTGAAAGACGGCTTGATAAAAAAAATTGTCAAGATGTATCATAAAAGAGAGATTTTTTCGAATATCTCTCACCGTTTGCAAGATTTGAGCCTACTTCCAGTTGGAGTTTTTAATTCATGTATGATCAGTGCTTTCTCCCCTCTTGCTTGCAGCAAATACATTATACACATAATTAATTGAATCGTTGAGTTCGAAAACTGGTAATCTCCATCGAAGCTAATTTGAAAGGAGTGACAAACAAAACTAAATTAATCAATATGCATCTGACGTATAGGGCTGTTTTCATTTTCGGACCGTAGAACTAACATTTTTCAACTTTCCAAAAATTAAAATAACCCCATATGTCAGATACATATAGGTTAATTTACTTCTGTTTGTCACTCCTCTCAAATTAGCTTCGATGGAGATGATCGGTTTTCGAGCTCAACGATTCAATTATAATGTCAGTGATATATGATGCACATTGGACAAAATACTGTAAACAATAAAGATTCATTTTACAATGTACATTCGTGAAGTGTCCCCTCGGGATTCGTGTAAAATTGATTCAAATGCAAAGTTCTCCGAGGCCCAATATGTATTTTACTAATTTTAGCGGCACATACCTGTAATTTGAATATTTATGGGCCTTAATATATCGGAAATTCAATTATATGCTACTGTAACGCTCGGACACAAAATTGCTTTTAGTTTCTTTAGATGTAACTGGACATGAATGTAGGCGTATTCAAAACTAATTGGATCAAGTAATGCTTATCTGGCACATGTTACCCACCCCGGCCGCCATCTTGGTTCACAATATCGGACTCAACTTTTGATTTTTCAAATGGGAATAGGTGCAAGTGATACATCAACTTCATGTACAATTATCTCGGAAATGCATCGGTGTAGTGAGTTTTACAGTAGCTTGTACCGTTCGGAAGGTATTGCATGTTAAATCTCTCCAGGCACTTAGAATAGATTGCAGACTAATATCAGTTATGGTTACGCTTTTGATGATGACAAATCAAAACAATTTCTAACTGGAAAAGTACTGTCGGTATTAAAAAAAAAAAAAAAAAAAAAACCTCTTTACAACATTAGTGTCATAATCTTTTTACATTTCTTTCAGTGATTGTTATTACTTCCATGTTAATACTATAACAAGGAAGTATTGTAAATTATTACGGTCAAAATGCCTGACGTAAATCCAGATACGACCAGATTTGGGTGAAGACCTACCATTTCCGTGTTGACGTTTGCGTGTTTGTATGAATGTACGTTCAGAGGATATTTCGTCAACCACTAATCACTTAAGATTACATATACACACGGGGCCTTCTTGCACAACTTTTTATTTAGTTTAATATTCTTGAAGTGACTGACATTTAACATGCAATACCTTGGGAACAGTACAAGCTACTGTAAAACTCACTATACCGATGAATTTTCGACAAAATTGTATATACATGAATTTGATGTATCAGCTGCACCTATTCCTATTTGAAAAACCGAAAGTTGAATATGTCGGACCAAGATGACGGGCGGACCAAGATGACGATTGGAATGAGTAACATGTGTCAGACAAGCAGAACTTGATTCAATTTGTTTCGCATATGCCTACATCATATCCAGTTACATCTAAAGAAACTAAAAGCAAATTTTGTCTGAGCGTTGTAGTAGTGTATGATTGAATTTCGGATATATGAGGGCATATATATATATATATATATATATATATATATATATATATATATATATATATATATATATATATATATATATGCAAATTACCGGTATGGGCCGCTAAAATTAGTACAATACACATTGGGCCGTAAGGGGGCGCGGTGGCTCAGTGGTAAGAGCGTTCACCTCTGGTGCTTGGGGTCCCAGGTTCGATCCCAGACCCCGCCAAGTGAACTTTGTGGTGGACAAACACCGTGCTCGTGGGTTTTCTCGGGGTTCTCCCGTTTCCTCCCACTTTCTTCATTCCACCATTTCACTCATCTCTCATCATCACCGTCTCCTTTAGCCTAACCGGCATAACCGTGGGACGTAAAACTTAAAGATTTCATTTCATTTCGTTTTACATTGGGCCGTAGGCCACTTAGCATTTGAATCAACTTTACATAATCCCGAGAGGACACTTCGCTAGTATACCTTGCTAGACTGGAGAAATGGTTATTATCCTTCGCTTTTGATTATCATTTGGTCGTGAAACAAACGCTTGACATATTCAACACTTCCAATAACGGCCATGCCTTTTAAATATTCAATTAGAACTGAACAATCTACACAAAATTATGCAATCGATCATTGAAAACGGCATCTTTCTAGAACCTATGGTCCCCGAGAAGTCACTGTCGAAAGGATTGGCCACAAACATATAAACTTTTCAAGCATTTTAAAATATAGATTATTATTATAAGTATGCGGGGAATTTACATGGCAAATCAACTTTCTCATCAATTATTCTCTTATAGTTAAAAAAATGTTTATTAAGGTGCTTTCGTATGATTTTGTTGCCCTAAATAGCAATTTAGGAAATTTTTATCTGATCTTTTTTCAAGTCCAAGTCTTATATTTTAAGGCCCGTTAGTCGAGAAACAAAGATACGTACTGGAAGATATTGCACGGGCGTACGAAGCAGGTCAAGGTATACAACCAAAAGCTAAAAAGCTTTGATGAAAACCGGTCGAGTTTAACTACGGAGATACTGTATAATACTTGTATTCAGGTATTGATTAAAAAAAAGAGAGAAACAAGGATTAAAATAAAACTTAAATCTTTAATCTCCATCTACGTACATATTTATGTATATATAAACTTTTGTAAGTTACCGATTTCTCAGAGTGGTGAAAAATAAATTACAAAATGTGTATTTACTTTACCAGCGAAAAGTTTCCACTTCGTAACTTTTAATTATCTAAAGTTAAGTAGTGTATGGAAAGCTTAAAAAAAGAACTCTTTTAAAAAAAATCAGCTTCTCGCCTGTACATGATGAGATATTAAGCTACGTAGACGTGATGCAGCAGAAACATAATTTCATTACCTAGTTTACTTAATATAACTTTTAACTATTAATAACATTTTGTTTTTGTAATTTCCTTTCCACACTGCCATCTAACGTACGCTGTGGAAAAGTTGAAGGTCACCAAGAGGAAGGGAAAAATGGAATGTTCATGTAAAACCAAATAAGTAACTCTCTTAATTCAATTTGGGAATCATTGCAAGTTCAAAATACAAGAAAATTAAATAAAACCACGAACAAGGGAAACTTTTTAAATACGTATGTACTATTCTGAAAACAAATAAAGTTTCATGTTTTGTTTTTCTCTTAGAATCAAGGAATATTTTTTGCACTGTAGCACTATACGAATGACAGGTTTTCACTACCAAAAATACATTTCCGTGAACACCGATACTATGATAGTTGGAGATCTGAAACTAGACATACATACTAGGATTGGGAAAGTAGTTATATATTTAACGAAATCTATACACGTGAGACTAAGCCAGTAGATAGCTTAAGTTTGGGAGGCCTAAATGTACTAGAGGCACGAACAAATAAAATTTAGACCTCTCTAACAATTGATTTGCAATAATGATAGGATAATATTAATACACAGTCTATACAGTAAGAAAGGTAACGGTATATGTTACAGAACCAACAGAGCCATCTATGGAGAAGTATGTCTACTACGCAGCGACACATCTCAACTATTTTCCGTCACGATTCGTATGGGTTTTGAGACTTACACTACTTGTTAAACGTCAATAGGAATGGGAGCAATGGAACAACCGGCCAATATTAATTTCTCTTTCAAATTGGTTAAAAGTGCAACAGGGACATTTCAAATGATTCAAACTGTTTATGGTAGTAAGACATTGAGCCGTAACAACGTGTTTAAATTATATGCGAGATTTCGTGATTGTCGGAACGACCCACAACAAAGACCAGCAGTGACTGTGACAGCTGACAAAAACATCTAAACAGTGGCAGAGATTTTATGTTGGGATCGTTATGCATCTGCAAGAGTCTTGGCGTCCCTGAAATTCTAAAATCCACAGTAGATCTCATTCTAATCGAAAATTCGGACAAAGAAATGTTTGTGCGCGATTTGTGCCGCACATATTCAGTAAAGGCATTGCAGAGTGGAGTGCTGCAGAGACATGAAACAAGCAGTTGATGTGGATCCAGGATTCATGTCGTGCATTGTAACAGATGATGAAACCAATGTGGTTTTAGTACGAACCACTCGGTCAAGAATCTTCTCAAGCGAAGAAAATGCGCTTCCAAAGGAGTCGAATAATAACTCTGTTTACTGTTTGCTTCGATTCCAAAGGCATTGTTCATTAGGAATTCAATCCAAATGCCGATCAGATGCCTATTGGTACATGGGTATTTTGTAATGTCTATTAGCAAGGATTCGTAAGAGTCTGATTTGAATATCGGCACCAAGAGTCATGACACCCGTTGCATGACAATATACCCGTGCACAAGAACAAGATGGTACGTCAGTTTGCAGCCCCCAAAAAGATAATTGAGTTAAATCATCACTCACATTCTCCAGACTTGGCTTCATGAGACTTCTGGCTATGTCTGAAACGGAAATTGGCTTTGAAAGGAAGACGTTTCGAGACCATTCCAGACATTGAAAAACTTTCCATTTCGGAGGCAATTCAGAAACAGAATTACCAAGGCTGCTTTACCAAGTTCTTCTGCTTCCATACATATATTGTCTTACGAAATATCTATTTTGGATAAAAAAAAATTCTAGCCTATTGGTCCACAACATCTTATCTTTTATTTCTCATTCTTCACGTTTCTCATTGGAAATACTATGTAATAATAATAATATTTATTATTAGGAACGTAAACTAGGGTTATAAGATTGAAATGTCATTACGTGCGTCCGTTACTCCATACGACAACTCTAACGAAGGCGAATTTTTCAATTTCTTTTATTGCAACGTAATATAGCTAGAATAATTATCTCGGTCAGAGTCATTAACGAATGAATCCCTTAACATTTTCACGTGTGACAGTAAATTTAACGGTAGTTGTTATTATCTCATATATGGATAATTTAAGTTTCGCGTGATGCTGTTCACTGTCTTTATTATAAAATGAAATGAAATCTTTAAGATTTACGTCCCACGGTTATGCCGGTTAGACTAAAGGAGAGGGTGATGATGAGAGATGAATGAAATGAAGAAAGTGGGAAGAAACGGGAGAACCCCGAGAAAACCCACGCACACGGTGGGTTTGTCCACCACAAAGTTCACTTGGCGGGAGCAGGGTTTGAACCTGGGACCGCAAGCACCAGAGGTGAACGCTCTACCACTGAGCCACCGCGGCCCACTGCCTTTATTAGAGTTTATCATTATATTAAAATACGCAAGTTCTTTTATGGGTGCTTGAGAGAATTTTACGGGTAGGGGAGACCGGGGCTGGTTGACAAACTGCATATAACTTTTTCATTAATTAACATAATGAGCTGTTGTTGCTGTCATAAAAGAGCGACCTACGAATGCAGCTGCCACCTTCATAAGGAATTTGTAACTTGCGGATTATGGCGTCTATTAGATAAAGAGTGTTTTTGCCAGTCTGAAGTATTTTTTTCAGTTCTCCGTTACTACATCACAGAATCGTCACTACTTGGAGTACTAAGTAATATAGCATTAGTTAGATCTGAACTTTGTTTTTATGGATATTCAAACAATAAAACGTAAATGCCAAACAATTGCTGAGTGATTACGACTTTGTTGCACAACATAGGCTTGCGGTTAGTAGGCGTATAGCATTTGGGGTTGGTTGGCAAGTGCGCCAAACAACCCCGTGTGGAATTTTATTTCATTTTACTTTTATTGTTACATTGTTTGTTTTATTGTTATGTTGTTTACAGTTCTACCAGTCTTTTACTTCAATGTTATAGAATAGCATGCATGTATTGGATTACTGTCAAAATTTAGAAATCGAGAGACTGTATGCCGGACTCTGACTTTTCTGAATAGGCCTAATTCTCGGGATCAAGAATATTTTGTATGTGCTCTTTTGTTACAAAAATAGAGGCCTAGCTATTGCTTATTCTTTCTTTGTGGAAAGTAGGAAATAAACTGCATTTCTCGATAATTCAGCTAAAACAAATCTTAGTTTCTCCTAGCTAATTTGTGAACAGCGGGAAATAAACTACGTTTCTTGATAGTTCAGTTATTGCCATTACATTTTGAAATAATATGAAGAATTAACCTACACCAAATCATATTAAAACTGATGTGGTTTGATAATCTTGTAGTTTTCAATGTCATGACAACCAAGCTAGAATGAAAGAAAGAAGTGTTAATATTTCATAATGCTGATTCTTTTAAATGTTGTAAATAAAAGTCACTTCAAACTTCAAATAGCCTACTTCATTGCAATATATGTACTAGAAATTAGAAAAATAACGTTTATTTCTAATAAATCTAATTTTTGTTTGTGTTTTTCTATATTTAAAAAGTATGCCAACTTGTCCCACAATATCAGCCAACCAGCCCCTTACTAGGGGTCGGTTGGCATACTTCATTTTAAAAGAAAGAAAAATTTATTTCTCGAAAACTAAGCAACAAAACAAAAACAAAAATTGAATTTATTAGAGGAAACATTTTGTCTGTCCGTACACATCCATTACATTGCAATACAGTGCACCATCTGCTCATAAAAAAGTAAAGAATGAAAAGTTCGCCAACCAGCCCCGGTCTCCCCTACTATAATGAAATTCTAATGATTGAAGTATGTTGTAAGTAGTTTGGCGTTTTAGTAGCGTAATAGAACTATTACGTCTATACTCAACGTTTTAAGTTCTTCTGTTAGCACAATTTCGT
This sequence comes from Thermobia domestica, assembly GCF_964235325.1. Taxonomy (NCBI): domain Eukaryota; kingdom Metazoa; phylum Arthropoda; class Insecta; order Zygentoma; family Lepismatidae; genus Thermobia; species Thermobia domestica. The sequence goes on from NC_137464.1 coordinate 187,717,417, forward strand.
TTCTATCAAATTTATTACTCTTTAATCTGTACAAAGTGGGTTCGTGAGGCTTTTGATTACTAATGTTACTAATTCAGTGATTCAATAGTGTTAGATTAGATTAGGTCAAGTAAATCTTGATACATTTTACTATTTTAGAAACTACTTTTAAATGATAATAACCGAGAAAGCTATTAACAATGCATATTTGGAAAGAAATGTAAAAATACACCGAAATATAATAGTATATATATCGTCGTCTGACATTCAACATCGCATATCTCCAATTTGAGGAATTTGAATTTTTGAATCAGCATTGAATACCATTAGAATCAGCATAGGATTGCGCACAATCTGGTCAAGTTATACACCTATACGACGGAAAATGGCTCTGTTATAACCTCAAAGTAATACCACATATAATGAACCTGAAGCTAGCTTCTACTTTTTTTTTTTTTTTTTTTTTTTGTCTCTTATGTAAAATTGGTGAAACGTTACTCACGCGGTGATTAATCTCAAACGACGATATAAAAAGTTTGGGATGTGCAAAGGATATGTAGAAGCTCGACTACTATTTATTTTACAAATAGGAAGGAAACGCAGCAACTTTTTTCTAATTTCGATGTGAGGAATTACCTCTTTCAGTTAGTCGGTGTAGTTCATTAATACCCTTTATATATGTACTTCACACCATTCCATTTACTATGATTACCATTATCCGATTCCACTAGCTACAGTTTATCTATGACGTCATTGAGCAGTTCTCAAAAATTAATTTAAAATTCTGCTAAAATTTTGCATTTTCCCTACCTTGCTAGCAACAAGATGAGTGAAGTCGAACTTAAATATCCAACACTTTTCATGGCTTCTTTATGTTGTTAAAATATAGCCTTAATATAATCTGTTATTTCATCCTATTGATCCTGAAAATACTCGTAACGCTTCTTTTCTTCGTACTTAGTTAATAAATATTTCATAAATGCTCATTATGGCAATATTCGTTTTCTTCGAAACATCTCGAATAAATATGTCATTTGGTATAATCATGAAATGGTAATAATTTTCTCTTTAATTGCTCTAACAATGTGGTACATAAATAAACCTACAGTATGGTAAGGTTTCAGAAGGGGAGAATCAAAAGATGATTTCTAGTGCTTATAAAGCTTAAATAGTTTTTTCAAAAACATACCTACAAATTTATTCGAATTTTCTCACACATTTTATTAAATATCGCACCAGAAGGCACTATTTATTTTTGGGAGCCAGAGTAACGAGTGTGAACTTAGCAGGACCACTTTTGAAAATTATAAATATTTGCACACCATACGTTTGTACTGCGTTTGTACCGGTTTGTACCGTAAAAATTTTCATTTGTACCGGTCTCAAATTCGAAAAAATCGAAAAATAAAGTGGTCCTGCTAAGTTCACGTGAACATAGCAGGACCAGAATACAAATTTCTGTAATTCTTAAGATTTCTCTGTTTGAATCGTTTGTTCTACGTTTGTACCGGATTGTACCGTAAAATTTTCGTTTGTACCGGTCTCAAATTCGAAAAAATCGAAAAATAAAGTGGTCCTGCTAAGTTCACGTGAACTTAGCAGGACCACTGATAAATTTCTACAAATTTGATGATTTTTCTATACGATTCGTTTGTACTGCGTTTGTACCGGATTGTACCGTAAAATTTTTCGTTTGTACCGGTCTCAAATTCGAAGAAATTGAAAAGTAAAGTGATCCTGCTAAGTTCACGTGAGGTTGGGGATTAGGTTGAGCATTAACTGAGACAGAAACACGGTCAGTGATACTACTACAGCCCAAAGTCAACAAAAGACTGGTCTTGTAAGATCTTGAGATTAAAATCTACTAAAACAAGAATTGAGCTAGTATCAAACGTTTTAGTTTCAGTAAAACTATTGTTCATTGTGAATAGGATACTAAACAAACAAAATTTGTATTGTATATTATAAATTTGTGATTCCAAATATAATTTTTTTGAGTTAAACTGGCAGATAATTGCAAGTAGCCGAGAACGTAATGGGTCGCCCAATTTGAAATTTTGGTAGGAACTTTTGGATCAAAAATTGCCCAATCCGCTTCTTGTAGCCCAATCTGCCTACACTGCTGAGAAGGCGCACGAATCATTGAAACCACCTTTCCAAAAAAAGCAACTGATTGGACCACGAAGATCGAGAAGCAAGAGGCGATTTGCGAATTAGCAACATACAGTTAGAAAAATTTAAGGTATAGGTTTGAGGTACCAGTATAAAGAATAAAAGCTCCAATCTATACTTAATATTGTTACTGACTGTACAAGATTCATATACCTACAAATATTGTCAATCCCAAACTACCGTGTCTCCCTCAAAACCCGTACTTCTAAAGAAACCTGACTGCCAAAGACCATGACCCTAGAAGAACCACGTCTCCTTAGAAACTACGACTCCTGAAAATACACGAATCACGAAGAAACACGACTCATAAAGAACAGTCGATCATTCCTAGTCAGAGACGACAAACTCACTCATCCAAAAAAGTAGTCAAAAGATTCGGCTCAATCGCGAGCGACACATTATTAATTAATCTTTAAATTCGTACCATAGTTTGACACCTAGCGTTTTAGCAACAAATAATGCAATAGAATATAATGAAAATTGTTTCAAAAACTATTACATGAATGTCTCATTTTGTCTTAGCAGAACACTTTCCTTTCCGAGTTTTTGAATTTCACGCCGATACAAACGAAACTTTTTACGGTACAATCCGGTACAAACGCACTACAAACGATTTGTTAAGAAAAAATCCTCAGATTTCTAGAAATTTGTATTCTTGTCCTGATACGTTCACGTGAACGTAGCAGGACCACATTGTTTTTCGATTTTATCGAATTTCAGACCGGAACAAATGAAAATTTTTGAGGTACAATCCGGTACAAACTGAGTACCAACGATTTGTTAAGGAAAATCTTCAAATCAGTGTGCGAATTGAAAAATTTTCCCAGGGGGGGGGATGAATTTCACGCATATGCGCACCGTCCTCACACACACACACACACACACACCTATATATATATATATATATATATATATATATATATATATATATATATATATATATATATATATATATATATATATGTATGTATAAAGTGGACTCTTTTTAATTCGAAGTCCAAGGGGACACGAAAAAACTTGGAATTATCCAACAACATTCATTTTCACATATATAACAACAAACAAACGAAAGTACTGTGCATTAAAAACATATTCATATGGTGTAGACTTTACCTTTAAAGCAGCTTATTATTTGCGTGATCGAATACCGCAAACTAGCAAACAACATTGACTCCACATAATTCAAACTACGTGTACAATGGAAAATATATTTACGTACAACACTACAACTTACATTGAATAGCCCAAACAATTAAACACCAGTAACAATTTGAATATTTTGTTCTCACTTTTAAGAATTCGTAAACCTCATTTGCTTAAAGTTGATTGTTTTTATACGGTCAATAAATCTTGAATTTCATGTATTGCGTGGAATACAATACTAATAACATTTGGTTGACTTTATCAATAATTCACCTTAAATTTTCAACCAATTCTGAAACAAGATGAGATTGGTACACGTTCTCTATCTTTACTTCTTCTCCAACTCACCTTCATCTTTATCATTACATAGATTTTCTATTTTTCTTTTGTATTACTCTTCCCTATGGCTGCATCTGGATAACCGAAAACACGTTAAAACTGCATTTCTCTGTTTACATCTGTCCAACATTAAAAAAATTCAACTGTATTTACTTCGAATTATCCAAAACATAGGTTCAAAAGTTCGATTTATCCACGATTTTTTTTACTATTGTTTTCAATACAGTTTTCAAGGGGAATGGACTTCTGTTCGAATTATCCAATATTTCGAATTATCCAAGTTCGAATTAACGAGACTCCACTGTATATATATTTACTAACAAGTACAAAACAGTTGAGATGTGAGATGTTTCATACATTTTCACTCAAGCAATATTTAGGTTAGCTACGCAAAGTAAGAATTGTTCCCTTTTTCTATCTTCATGTCCATTTAAAAATACTCCAGAGGGGGGAAAAGTTATCCCTGCCAGGGATAAAATTTTTCTTCTCCAGGGGGGGAAAGATTTTTGTCAGAGGGGAAATCCCTGGCATCCCCCCGCCAATTCGCACCCTGCTTCAAATTCGTATAAATTTATCAGTAATCACGTGAATTTAGAAGGACCATTAATTTTTCGATTTTGTCTAATTTGAGACCGGTACAAACGAAAAGTTTTATGGTACAATCCGGTACAAACGCAGTACAAACGAATGGTACAGAAAAATCACCAAATTTGTAGAAATTTATCAGTGTTCACGTGAACTTAGCAGGACCACTTTATTTTTCGATTTTTTCGAATTTGGGACCGGTACAAACGAAAATTTTTACGGTACAATCCGGTACAAACGTAGAACAAACGATTCAAACAGAGAAATCTTAAGATTTGCAGAAATGTGTATTCTGATCCTGCTATGTTCACATGAACTTAGCAGGACCACTTTATTTTTCGATTTTTTCGAATTTGAGACCGGTACAAACGAAAATTTTTACGGTACAATCCGGTACAAACGTAGAACAAATGATTCAAACAGAGAAATCTTAAGATTTGCAGAAATTTGTATTCTGGTCCTGCTATGTTCATTGAACTTAACAGGACCACTTTATTTTTCGATTTTTTCGAATTTGGGATCGGTACAAACAAAAATTTTTACGGTACAGTCCGGCACAAACGTAGAACAAACGATTCAAACAGAGAAATCTTAAGATTTGCAGAAATGTGTATTCTGGTCCAACTATGTTCACGTGAATTTAGCAGGACCACTTTATTTTTCGATTTTTTCCAAATTGGGACCGGTACAAACGAAAACTTTTACGGTACAATCCGGTACAAACGTAGAACAAACGATTCAAACAGAGAAATCTTAAGATTTGCAGAAATTTGTATTCTGGTCCTGCTATGTTCACGTGAACTTAGCAGGACCACTTTATTTTTCGATATTTTCGAATTTGGGACCGGTACAAACGAAAATTTTTACGGTACAATCCGGTACAAACGTAGAACAAACGATTCAAACAGAGAAATCTTAAGATTTGCAGAAATTTGTATTCTGGTCCTGCTATGTTCACATGAACTTAGCAGGACCACTTTATTTTTCGATTTTTTCGAATTTGAGACCGGTACAAACGAAAATTTTTACGGTACAATCCGGTACAAACGTAGAACAAATGATTCAAACAGAGAAATCTTAAGATTTGCAGAAATTTGTATTCTGGTCCTGCTATGTTCATTGAACTTAACAGGACCACTTTATTTTTCGATTTTTTCGAATTTGGGATCGGTACAAACAAAAATTTTTACGGTACAGTCCGGCACAAACGTAGAACAAACGATTCAAACAGAGAAATCTTAAGATTTGCAGAAATGTGTATTCTGGTCCAACTATGTTCACGTGAATTTAGCAGGACCACTTTATTTTTCGATTTTTTCCAAATTGGGACCGGTACAAACGAAAACTTTTACGGTACAATCCGGTACAAACGTAGAACAAACGATTCAAACAGAGAAATCTTAAGATTTGCAGAAATTTGTATTCTGGTCCTGCTATGTTCACGTGAACTTAGCAGGACCACTTTATTTTTCGATATTTTCGAATTTGGGACCGGTACAAACGAAAATTTTTACGGTACAATCCGGTACAAACGTAGAACAAACGATTCAAACAGAGAAATCTTAAGATTTGCAGAAATGTGTATTCTGGTCCTGCTATGTTCACGTGAACTTAGCAGGACCACTTTATTTTTCGATATTTTCGTATTTGAGACAGGTACAAACGAAAATTTTTACGGTACTATCCGGTACAAACGCAGTACAAACGAATCGTACAGAAAAATCATCAAATTTGTTGAAATTTATCAGTGGTCCTGCTAAGTTCACGTGAACTTAGCAGGACCACTTTATTTTTCGATTTTTTCGAATTTGAGACCGGCACAAACGAAAATTTTTACGGTACAAACCGGTACAAACGCAGTACAAACGTATGGTGTGCAAATATTTATAATTTTCAAAAGTGGTCCTGCTAAGTTCACACTCGTGCCAGAGTATATGGAATAACTATATACCTTGCTATGTATAGATTGGAAAACAATTTGCTGGTGATATAATTTCGTCCGGATGATTTTCTTGAATACTGCTATCAAAGTTACTTAAATATTATGATAACTGTATGATGTTTCGTGTTGGCTATTAATCATTTTGCAAAGTTTGTTTATAAGTTGGTGAGTTAGTTTTGTTACTCGAGTTTCCAACGTATATAAACAGTTGTATTGTTGGCTGATTAAAATTTATCAGATTGTCGTTTTGAGCACGAAGGCAATTTGAGACAAGGTCAGTGTTGCCTCACTTGGTACAATTGTATCAAATTCAGCCCTTTTTGTCATTCGTCGGCCCGTTGGTACCACGCTGACATTTTCAGTCCCTTTTGTGAAAAAAGTTGGTACAATTTTACCCAATTCAGCCCCATTTAATAAATACTTTTAAAAGTGTCAGTGAGACTTTTCTTACATGTCATGTTGCTCATACTGTGTGTTGGACTCTTAAAAAACCCTGTTGAACATTCATTCTGCGGCATTACACTGCATAACGCTACGAACTTTGTGTGGGTTAATTCGTAATTCGCACTAGTAGGGTAAAATTAGAGGGTGACCCAGAACTAAATACTATTGAAATAATCTTTGGAATATGAGATCAGGTACCTATGAGTGAATTAACCAGAGAATGCTAAAATGTGTAAGTTTGCGAAATTCGAGATATTCCGGGTTGAAGTTGTAACTCAAAATTGTGTTTTGAAACAAATGCTGCTATTGAAGTAATTCTAGTTAGTACACACAAAAATTGTTTTATTTATGCAGTACAATATATATTTCGTCCGTAATAAGATAGTGGCAATTTATAGTCAAAATGTGTTGAAGTTTCAATACTGGTATAGATGGTTATACACAGGGTGACTCAAAAGTCCAGCGCGATAAGATAAGACAAATGGGTAAAATATGCATCTGAACCGCGAGGTAAACATGGATGAGAATAAAAGTTCAACATTTTCAAACAGAATTTGCAATTTTGTAAAACGAAAGTCTCCCCACTGCTTTCAATATATTTCCCCTGAGTCAACTTTAAAAATTCGAATTGTTGTTTTCTGATTCCTTACTGTAAAAATAATTAAAATATATCTGTATGAATTCACATTTCAGTGTAATTTATATTCCATAACTTGTTTCTACCCTGTATGAATTCTTTATTCTTTTATTTAAACACAAAATACTTCTTTGAATTCTCTTACAACTTTATGTTTCGTTGATTTCAATGTTTTATTCCTTGTTTTTGAGCCTTGTATGCAAGTAACTTCAACCCAATGGTCAGTTGTTATTTATTTTGTTTGTGAAGTTATTTTCTATATGCTGTCTTGATTGCATTACTTGCCAGTATTTATTCTTCCTTCACCTCTATACATGCGAGTCCTGATGACCCGTTCTGTGTTCGGTTCACTAAAAAAAACAACTTTTGGTCACTTTTCTTGCTAGATGCTTCTAAGATTCATTGTGTATTTACTTTAATATAAGCACTACTTTTTATGAATTCTTGCTGTTATATCACACACATTTTTGCATTATATACAGTACTCCTACGAATTCACATACGTTCCCCTGCGTTCATTGCGGATTCGTTCACGATTTTAGAGTTTACGGTATGCGTAAACTCAGGTATACTGACTTCAGTGCTGCGGTATACTGACACACATTAGCACAATGTTTGATTGTGAATTTAAGAGCATTTTTTTACGTTTCTTTCCTAATTAGAAGCTTTCTTCGTATGATGAATCGTCTACGGAAATTCTTATGTTTCACGACCAGTAGCGCAGCGATCGCCATAGCAATATCGACATACAGACATACACTTTAATCTATGTTTTCTGCAGTAGCAGCTCGTGCTACTACATAGGGCTACTTTTCTTTCCAGGGCTTTGCACTGACAACGTACAACTTTCAAGATGGAATCAGGTGTTGGAGGTTTATCTGTAGTTTCCGGATAAAGATACTGACCTTAGAGTACCCAACCTCATTCAAGAAGATCTATTTCTGTCGTTGATAAAATTTTCCATTGTTGTACTTGCATGTAAGTTCTTAACCAATGAATATGCACGGCTCGTGTTGGAAGCTACTTAGGAACCAGTCTCGACTCTACCGTTCTCATTTGCATGTAGGTTGTGTAACGAACTAGAGGGAAGTCATCAGTTCGTGTACTGCCATACAAAATGACGAAGAATTGCTTGAATGCTCTTGAGACTGATTTTACTGACAAATTATCTGAAAGAAATACTTTTGCACATTCTTGAGCGGTTACATTCTTTTGAATTGTCTTCAGAACTTTTGTCTTTTCTTGTTTGTGGGGTGCTGACATTGTATCACACCCGCTAACCGCATAAATGAACAGGATATGCCTGCAAACTAGTGGTCCAATGTGATGCTGGATACTTCTGACATCATAGAGTGGTTTCTGCTAATGCCTCTTTCCCTTTGCAAGTAATTTAATGAAAATTTTACCCACCAAATCATCAGCATGATACAGTACCATCAAAAGTACATCCGTGTCATCCGCCAAACTGTAACTTGTTCATTTTTACGAGCCACGCTAATTGCACTCGAAATAATTAACATGTCATCATCATTCTGCGCTCTGTAGATGACGTGGCCATTTTCTCTCAACTCTGTAGACACAAACCTATTAGGTGGTTAATGTTATTTTCGTTTAAGAGGAACGCAAGCTGGTTATCGTATGCTATGCGCTCAATGAAATTTTCACATCGAATGCTGCAGTATGAATCTTTCGGCGTTGATGTTCATGGTCTTTGATGGAGGGACTATTTGGGTAACCGTCAAATACTGCTAAACATGAAACATGAAAATGAAGACAAAAATATTGTAGTATGGCTGAAGCACATCCGTCCATAAATAGAGTTTAGACCATACTACGTGTCGAAGCAACATCCCCCATCAATAACGAATGATTTTGATAGCTCAGGTTCCTCAGATGCTTGCGGTGTAACGCTCAAAATCCTTTCATAAGTGAATGAATTAGTGCAACTTTTGGAGGTGTGGGAGTGAGTTCATGTGCGAAATACTGGGATGGTGTGTGCTCGAGCTTAACGAGCGTAGCAAGTCCCCAAAAGAGAGTTGAATTGTCGAAATAGTGAATACTATTAGAAATCTGAACTCCTTTTCCTACATGTTGTGATGTTTTTGCTTGGTCAGTCTTTTTCAATCTAACGCCATTCCAAGGTTTGCCATCCAACTTCTGATGTATTCCATTACCAACAACGTCTACATCGTCACAGTTCACTTTGTCATCAACTCCTGCTATGACGCCGGTTGCTACATTGCGCAACGATGAGTCGTAGACTGAAAAAGGTTTATGCTTATTCAGCCATTGTATCGCAAGTTCGATTACTCCGGTCTCTCTTCATACGTGATGGCAATAGCTCACAATTTTGTGCACTCTGTTGGCGTTCAGTTCCAATTAAAGATGTCATAGCAAAATGCATCTCTCCAAATATATATTCACATTGAATGCATGTGTCCCACGTATTTTGTTGTCATCCACGACCGTGGGTTAAACCTCCTCTACTCTTGATAACACGCATTGTACTCTGTTCAGTTGCAAGTTCTGAGCAATTCCTTTCCAGTTTTCTGATGTTCGACGGATGACATAATTTCTATGGTTCTGAAACTGATCGTATAGGCACGGATGTGTAATTTGTAATTGCAGCATTGCTGAAGGTATATCCGTCCACAATTAGCATACATATTGTGCCCTGTTGCAGCAAATAGTGGTAGCAGCAAATTTTATACAAAAGCAAATAAATATATAAAATAAATGTACAAACCAATTTTAACTATGTGCGGATGTTCCATATATATTTTACCTATTTCTCCTAGGGTGCCTGACTTTTGAATCGCCCTATATAAAGAAAGTATCGCAATATAATTACTATTTTCAATTTAATAATAATTTAAAAAATGATTAGAGAGACAAAATAAATATGTAAAATATGAACATAAATAATAATTATGGTTATATCAAATGTGTTACATAAATACAAACAGCAAAATTTGTAGAAGACTGTGGTCAAGAACTCAAGCACTCGTAGAACAATTTTCGCAAAATTCCATGCTTTAGCATTTCGCCTATGAAGTGTACCAATAACCATTAACGTTAGGGTAAAAAATTATTTCTATAGTATTTAGTTCTCGGTTGTGAGAGATTTTTGGCTATTTTTACCCAACTTGTGTCAAGATACAAATTACGCTAGATGGGCGTATCCGCGCCGCACATGAAGAAGACGACGAAGCAGTGTGGTGGAAATTTTAGCTTTAAATCTTGAAAACAAAAAGTAACACAATATTCTACAGTATTATCCTCCTTCGGTCGTGAAATAAGCGAGAATATAATGCAATATTTATATTTTAATATTTTATAATAACGCACTGTTTATACACGAACTCGGAGATGATTGATTTGTTCCTGATTTTATATATTTTTTCATATATGGACATAATGCTGTTTTGGCTTATTGGCCAGTTTGAAATAGATAGGCGTTTGGTTTCCTTATAATACATACCGATGATGATAACTGTTTTCCAGTTTTCCATAACTGTTTTCCAGTTTTCCATAACTGTTTTCCAGTTTTCCATAACTGTTTTCCATTTGCGCCGTCTGTTATACTCTCTTCGTGCGAGAAAAGTTTCAACTACTTCCACGGTTGTTCGGGGTCCTCCGATTTGGATGTTTTAGAAAGTAATTTTTAAAATAGCACTTTCTTGATTTGGACTCAGAAGACGGGTGGGTGGGAAGGGATGTTTTATTACTTACTCTCTTTTAGATTCATGCTATAGAGCCATGTATTACACTGGTATAAAATAATGAATTCAGCCCTCTTGGTTTCAATTTGGTACTACTTCTCAGCCCTCTCCAGAGCCAGAACTGTGGTAAAACTGGACAAGATCTTATTCTTTAAGTTAACACAGCTTGTCCGTGCCTTGTTTTTGGATATTTTGATCAGGACAATAAAGGAAAATCGACTATAATAAATATAGCTCCATTAAGTTCCTTAGATAATTAGTTTCACAAAACAATTTTAGACACGCAATAGTTTCTTTAAAAAATCACTTTTTTTTAAAAGAGCTTGAAGTCAGTAACGCAGGAGCTGAGACCAGAGGCACAAATATAGACTGTACTAATTCTTGTGAGGGAAGGAGTAATTCTTCTTTCATTCTCTCTCCCTTATAAGTTAATAATAAATAAATTTCGATATATATAAAAGAAATGTTAATTTGTTGACTCATCCGCCATCTTTCATTATCATCATTCATCATTTTCATATTTTTTTACATTAAAATTACTATTGGGCAATACAATTTCTTATACAAAATTCAGCGATATAGATGACTGGGGACTAGGTTTATACCTGACGACTACATAATTTTAGTATATTCCATATTGACAGCTTCACTACAGGAAATTTTTTCTTCTTTATCTATAATTATGTGTACCTAGGTAGTGATTAACTATATACCTAGGTAGTAATATACCTACGAATAGAGAACGTAAAAATATATGCTTGGAGAATCTTGTTCTCCTCTAGACAAGTCTGAAACGCCACTGCTGTGATTCTTCATAAAGTAGAGGTTCGTAAGTTAATCGTCTTGATATTCTTCGGTACTTTCCAGAGTTTTGTCTCTACGAGGCTCTGAAGCGTCATCCCCTAAACGGTGACGAGTTTTGTATTATCCATCCTGTTCCATATCCTCGGCTTTTTTCTTCGTCATTCCATGGCGTACTGTTTCGTCAGACTGATCAAGCCAAGGGCGGCCAATACTACAGGTTTGGCAAGAGAACTGTCGTACCTTGACTACTATCCAAACGGGTAGTCGAACGTGCAAATCATACATCACACATTTGTAGGCGTAAGACATCTTTCCATTTGGGCATCAGCCCAAGGGCGGATTTTCGATGGCGGACCCACTTCTAAACTCAGGAAAAACGATGAAAAACAAACATACAGGGTTACGTCAAGTTTCAGCTGGACTCTCCGAGAGCGCCACGAAGGGCAGGATCCGCAAGGATCTGAGCCAAACCTCTTCCACTATTTGTAAATCTCATCAGCGGCGAGGTTCTCAAGCCTCAGTTGCCTCTGCAACTTCGGTCATCTCTTCTAGTTCTGTCCGTAGCAGATTGCCACATGCACCAGAACATACAGACAGTTATGCCGAACGCCTTCAAAAACTCTCCACCTCCGAAAAAGCAAGATCTCGCTTCAAATCCAGATCTAAGCCAAGTTCCAATGGACATGGCTACATCTTCAAATTATTCTGACAGATCTATTACACCTTCAGTTCATTCCATGTTGCTCACGAATTTCGACGTAAAATTCAGCAATGCGAAGTTTGTTGTCATACAACTTCGCAAGTATCTCCCTCGAGCAGCTATATCACAAATCGTCCACACAAGGAATGGTATCATTTTAAAAACATTGGATCCAAGTCTCCTCACTACAATAAAAAACAGAGTGCCTATTGGCACTTTTGGTCCAAATGCGAAGATTCAATCACTCAACTCCTCCACACATATGCAGCCTCCACCACCGAAACGATCACCACTGTTATCTCTCATTATTCGGGGGTTGACCCCTTTCATACTGATGAAGAGGTCCAAGAGGAGCTCAAGCTAAAGCGCTACACCATTACGAAAGTAATACGCATTCAAAACGATAAAGGTCCTACTTATATGGCCCGTGTGCTTACAAACCATCAAGACACCATCGGTGAGTTACTAGCATCAGGTGCATACATTTATAAACACAAGCACAGAGTCGAACCATCACGAATACCAGTTCCTATGCCAGTCCGCCAGGTATACAATTCCCATCACACATCCGATTGTAAAAGTTCAAGTAAATGTGGCTACTGTGCTGGTCCCCATAACACCCGGACTTGTATTAACTTGCAATTGTCACCAAAATGCGCCACTTGTAATGCACAGCATCCGATCTACAGTTACAAGTGTAAGGCAAAGCCGTACCTTATTCAGGATTATCTTGAACTCGTTGTTCCCTTGCGACCACCGGCACCAGTTCAAACCAATCCACATCCACTTGACGCTCCTGTTTCATTAGACCAGTCATTGACGTTTCTAATGCTAGCTTTGCAAAACATCCATCCCTTTATTAGGCCTCATATCCTACAACAAATCATTCTTGCAGCAAATACCACTTTTCATGTTAATTTTACTACAACCTATTCCGGCACACCACCAAAACATAAAGTTTTATTTGAACAGCTTCTTCTTGAGGAACATGTTACAGTCTTCTTACTCAATGAAACCTTTCTAACAAACTCTAGTACTTGCCCTTTACCACGATATACCATGTTACATTCTGCAAATCCTGTATTTGCAATTCGATCCAATGGGGTAGTGACCATAGGGATTTCCCCTCACATCCTTTATCGCCAGGATCAGTATACTGCATCAGCTCTTCCCGAATATCTCCTTGCCGTTGTTTATTTCAAAAATATCGTCATCACCCTAGCAACTATATGCATCAGACCAAATCATCCATTACCTCAGCAGTTCGTACAATATATCTCCAATACTTTCAATAGATATATCATTATGGTCGATTTCAATATGCATAGCCGCAACGATGGTGACCGGACAAATTTCATTAACTTCATAACGACCCACACTACTGGGGCCATTCTTGATCTTCCACAAGCTACATTCCAAATCTCAAACACCAAGTCTGACATACTCATTACCTCCATAAATCTTGTTTCACATTGCACTGTAGAAATCCTTGATCTTCTTGGTAGTGATCGTGCACCCATCAAGCTTGTCTACAAACCATACTCAGCTACAACCCGTTCCTCTTTACCAGTACGAGTGAGCTTGAGCTACGATAGAGCTAAATGGGATCAATATCGTTCGCATATTTCAGACTGTGGATTTATACCAGACTGTGGATCGCATTACATCCGCAATCCAGGAAGCCAGCAACTTGTATATTCCAACAATACAACTCGTTCCGTATCAGCCTAAACTTCCGCCACAATATATCTCCATAATCAAACGTTTACGTCAGCTCTATCGGGACTATCTCCACACTCGCAACCCAGAAGCACTTCATCATCACAAACAACTTCAACATACAGTGCACAATTACATCAAATCATATAAACTCCGGTGCTGGGTGAAGACATGCAACATTCTGTCTGAAACATCGCATCCTACTAAATTCTGGACTCTCTTAAATGCGCTGTGTGGCAAATTCTCTAATAAACCCTATCCCATTTTATTGGGTGACACAACTGTTAGTACCGATAGCGATAAAGTTAATGGGTTTACAGATCACCTACAAGGAATTTCCACACCGCCATTTGAGAAAGCACCTCACCCTGCAGACAGAATCAATACTTTATTGCCACAACTACAACCAAATTCTCATATTTTACCCCCTAATACTGCTGTTTCCACCCCAATCACCACTCACGAAATATTGCAAGTTCTCCATAATAAACGAAATACTGCTGCACCTGACCTAGATAACGTGACGTATCGACATATCAAGGAATGCCGTATTTCACTATTACTTCTTCTTGCAAATATCTATACATTCGTATTGCGCACTGGCTTCTTTCCTTTAGCTTGGAAAACATCTAAGACGCTAATGTTTCCCAAATCACATAAATCTCTTCAGAATGTGACATCCTATAGACCTAAATCTTGGAACGTAACCCGGTTGAACGATTACATATTTTCATCTCAAGTCACGGCCTACTTTCAGTCACACAAGCAAGTTTTCGGCCAGCCTTCTCTATAAATGATAAACTACTTCGACTCACAACGCTCATTACTCAGCATTATAATTCAGCTCATCCTTCCTGCTTAGTATTATTTGACTTGGAGAAAGCACTCGATAAAGTCTGGCACCATGGGCTTGTATACAAACTTCTGCAATTTCAGCTTCCTATCTCCTACATTCGTCTTATTTACTATTTCATTACAAAACGTATCACCTATATCTCAGTACGGGGCAGTTTGTCACATCCTATCTTTCTGTTCTCTGGAGTGCCGCAAGGATCAGCCTTGTCTCCTTTACTACATCTTCTGTATGTAGCTGATATGCTTCGCCTGCCATATAAGGTCCATCCCTTCCAATATGCGGACGACACGGACCTTCTCGCTCTTGGAGCAGCTATCCAGCAGTTCAGCATTATCTTACAGAATGCTATCGATCGCTTTACACCTGGTGCATTCTTTGGCGTCCTACAGTTAACGCAGCTAAACCCCAAGCCATCGTATTCTTACCACCTTATTCAAAAGTCCGCATAAATCCACGTAATCTCTCTCTGTAAGTTGATGGTGTGCCTATTCAAATCAGTAACACTATCACATATCTGGGAATTACCTATGATCACCACCTTACTTGGTCGCAACACCTGAGAACCATTACTATTAAAGCTTATAATAGACTCAATCTCTTGAAACGATTGACTGGTACCACCTGGGGCCTTAAAGCACACACCATCCTAAATACCTACAAGGTTTACTTACGACCTGTCCTCACTTACGGACTTACTGCTTGGATAACTGCCCCAACTAAGTTTTACAATAAACTTTTAATTCTCGAACGCCATGCTTTCCTAAAGCGTTCCGCATTAAGCTGCCTAGTCCCACACAGGGTCTGCACCGCCAAATTACTTTTCCGACCTTACAATACTACCTTGAAAAGGTGCGGCTAATCTATATCACCAGACGCTTCGAAACGCGACATCCTTTATTACAGGATACAGGTTATTTAGTACTTCGTCCAACACCCCACCGTTATAATCATCCTCCACTCTCGTTTCTCTTCACATTATTTTATTATACTCTACCACCGTTAGACCCCGCTTTACTTATTATCACAGATTACGCCATTCATAAACATCTTCCTCTCATTCAGCCATCATTTCTAGCACAAGATTACCATTATTTACTAACATGGGCCACATACGTCTTCATCATTGCCTGGAGTAGCTCCTAGGCTGATGATAATCACATTTATCTAATTAATATCACACACGTGTTGTCCTGTGTATCCACCTCGCCACATCTTTCACTCCCATTGCTATACTTATAAATATCATGAACCTAATCATTGTTATCATTTTTGTTATGATTTATTTATTTAAAATATACTGTATGCTTATTTTCCTTTGTGTATATACCCGCACCTAATGTTAAGGATTAATATTCCTTAAGTCTCCACCTATAAAATTATTTATTTATGTAAATGTTATTGCTAATGAAGATTAAAAATCGGTTAGTCCATCCAACATACCCATTCCCTAGTTAACCTTCAACTCTCGTTCCTAAAAGAGGGCGTAACCCTCTGAAAGGCAGCTAGCCCTTCAGGCTAGCCTGTAGAAAATAAAAAATAAAAAGTCGATGATTCTCTGTTCATATTTCTATCTACCTCTTGATGGATGTAATCATCCTTCAATTTCTCGATAACTGAAAAATCGAGAAATTGAAGGATTATATATATATATCGAGAGAGAGAGGTCTTTACGCAGGAGATGGATCCTTGAGGTTTGGATTCCCTGGAAATCTTAACTTTTCTGTAAACATAGTCTAATTTAAGGGATAATGTTACAAATTTTGATATAATTTATGCGCATATTGAATTTGGACGACTCCGAAATAAATTCTTAGGTACGTCCCGATCATAGCTTTATCAAATGTCCCGTTTTGAACGGGATAGTTCTAGTCTAAAGTCTCTTATCCTCATTTCCTGCAGGTTTTTAGTTGTGACAATATTGTTTTTACTTCTTTTTGCAGTGCCGTATCATGATTGCAGAGTTCCAAAAAAGTTCTTTTTTGTATTACATACTTTTACATTAGCAGCTACGTATGAAATCTTAATTTATAGTACACTTGATTATTTGTAGAGTATGGCACATCACGGCATGCAATTCATTTGTAATCTTTGGATTTAGGATGTGTGTTAAATTCCTAAACATCATTACTGATACGATGAACACGAATGAAATAAAAGTAGCTGTTTTACTGGTCAGATACTTCCTACTGATGAAACGAGTAAAAGTAAACCTTCCTTCGAAGTGTACCGATTTGGAAGATTTATCTCCCACCAAAATGTTCCGATTAGGCAAACTTGAATAAATTGCCCTAAGTTAGAATAGCAGGAATATGGTAGTCATGTATTGAAATCTTGTTCTCCTGTATAAATCCACTAATCTCTTTAAGATGTAACCCTTTATGTGTTTTAATAATATTTTTAATTGTAAAAAGTCTATATTTTCTCAGTTAATGATTTTTTAAATACGTACGGTTCTTGGCGTTGGGCTTACAAAAACTCAGAGCTGAATAAAGCTATAAGGTGTTCATTTTTTATGAATTGTTTAAAATTATTATAGCTACGGAACTTTAATTTATCAAGTTGATTTTTAATTTAACGTCCCTTTCAGCAGTGGGACTCTAAGAGCTCCCTCCGGTAATCGAACCCAGGTCTCCCACGCCGAACTTTAATTTGTGTTATGATTCTGCGCCCATATGCCACTTTTGTCATCTTGTCGCATAATTCGTTGTTTTGAATCTTACATGTTAGAATGACTTTCAGTGAGAATCAATTGGACAATAAATCCTTTTTAAAAAAGCAAGATTTTAATGTTAATGCAACAATTTAAGGATTAGTCGCGCACATTTGGGAGTTCAATTAATACAAGATAACGTATACAACATACTTAACGCATCCGAACATATGCATGGGGTCATTAGTATATTGTTCTCAATGTAAATTAAGACCTATCTAATTACAATGCCCTTCATTTACTAGCTTATAATTTTGAAAGGTCATAATTTCCAGGAAGATTATTCTTGCTCGATGTATCATGTACTGAGAATTTCAGTTAATATAGCAACAGAATCACCAACAATATTTCAATAATATTTATTTATTTTAAAATGAATTACAATAAAATATACGTATGTATTGCAATCAGAAAATGGAACAAATCAATTAACAATATTAATTATTTGCAACACGTATTATTAATTAATTCTTGTCATTAAAAATTGAATTATTTGCTCTTGAGATTATATCACATGCGGAGGTCATAAATAATGCATACAAAGTACAAGCCTACAGCTTCAAATATATAACAAATACAAATAAATATAAATTATAATTCATAAGTACTGAACAAATATCTAATTAATAAAATGAAACTCAAGTACATGAAGCTCAATGAAATAATAACTTAGGGACTGTTATATTACAGGTTAAATGCATCGATATTTCGTTTCTCCTGAAAGATTCCATATTAATGATACTTCAAACATGAAGCAGTAAGCATTTACTAAAACCTTAAAGGTAAATGTAATATATTTGTTTCTCGTATATAAATTACCACTGATAATGTATTGTAAATATATAGTCATTTAACTCACAAGGTACTGATCTGATTTAAAAAAAAAAAACATTTGTAACGCCATCTCATAAATCTCGTAATGTAGTAATAAGCTATCTACCTTCCCATATACTATAGATGTGTTTCTTACATGAACAACAGACATCAATGCCGTATATCAGGATGTCCAAATATCCGCTTATGTTCCGGAAATTAACCTTTGTGCCGGATTCAGGTAAAATGCTTCTTGCCTTTTTGCGTGATAACCTTAAGACATCGAAACACTCTCCGTGACAAGAATGTTCCATTGAAAAAAAAAGAAAAGAAAAGAAAAGAAAAAAGAAAACCCCGTGGACATTTTCTTTATTCTTTAAAATGTGTTTTCTTTATGTCCTTATTTTTTAATATAAAAGAGTTTTTTCCCAGTATTTAGTAGAGTGGGTCAAATGTAAAAGTAATGGACATCCTGAGATTTAATAGAACTTCTTCTGTTCGTTATTTATCGCATATAAATTCTATAAGATTTTATTACAAAATTCAATGTTCAGAAAAGTACCGGTATACACGAAGTACAGGTTGCACAATCACACTAAATATTCGTAGTGTTTTGCGTACAGCTCTGAGTTAAAGATTCTATTTATTCATGTGGAATGTATCATTTAAAAACAATAATTGTTAAACTGTATTGAAGAAATTGTT
Organism: Thermobia domestica; assembly: GCF_964235325.1. Taxonomy (NCBI): domain Eukaryota; kingdom Metazoa; phylum Arthropoda; class Insecta; order Zygentoma; family Lepismatidae; genus Thermobia; species Thermobia domestica. The sequence goes on from NC_137464.1 coordinate 187,736,687, forward strand.
AACATTAACTGTAATATAAATTTTATAATTTTCTAAGTCTTCTATCAAAGAATATTTTTTAGTATTATAAAGTCATTAAAATCTATAGAATCTTTATAATTCTTCTTAATTAAAATCTTTTTCTTTATATTTCGTTTCAGGTAAGAACTTCTATGTCTGGAGATGCGCATATTTTTCGTTTATGGTGAGTCTGCTTTCGTTGTGCACTCTTTGCGAGCACATTGTCACACAAACAAATGTTATTACCGTATAGTGAGTAAGATTTTAAGTAAAATCATATTATAGATAGACGCTGCCAAAAGGTGGATGTCACTTGACTTGAGAGAAATACGTTCGGACCAAATACGACGCCATTTTGGTATGAATTAATGAACTATATTCTCATCGTTTTTATCATCTTTTGAAATTAATTTCGAGAGACCAAGATGACAGATTGTGCACGAATGTAGTTACCATAATTGAGAAGTGAATAGTAGTACGATGGATACAAAAAAAGAAAAATCTATTTTGTTTTTGAAAGAAGCGAAACCAGTTTTCGAAGAAGTTTTATTAAAAAATATATTTTCAAAACCGTTTTCTATCAGAAACTGGTTGGGTTCCTATCAAAGACTTTAAGCCCCTTTGATAGCTGGTTTTGAAATGCGTATTATAAGAACAAGAACAGATACCAGCTCGTGAAAATCGCATTGGTTTTAGCAAAAATCCAAAACAATTTTGGAGAAAACAGGAAAACCAATTTAGTTAAATAGAAATTAAAATATAAGAGTAAATCATAAGTTTGGGCTATTGCAGGGGTAAAAGTGGATCTGAAAAGGTAAGGGATGCATGACGTCACACCGTCTCCCGTGCCCATCTTTGTCCATTGTATTTTTTTTTTTTTTTAGGAACTGGAGGGATGCCATAGATATTTTTTTTGGAAGTGGCGAAACGGCATTCCCCGCGTTTCCCCTCACATTTACCCCTTAGCTATTGGCATTTCTCTGCTGTCATAATGAAAAACTTGATGAAAATATACTTGAACATACGTTTTATCGTAATATGTGGCGTGGTTTTCATTGAGCATGGGTTTGTTTTACAAAATAATTCATTTTTTCTAAATTTTCTCGCATATTACGCATGGACTTATATACTCACGGATATATTTTTTTTCTCTAGTAGTGAAATCTATAAAATTTTTAAAGGCTAATAATATTGTCAATTTATCTGTTTTCTTTGAAATAAATTAAGATTTAATGATTTATTCATCAAATTTATTTAAATGCTCTTTGCTTCGTGAAAATGAAATCTCGTTAATTATACAATTTTATATTTAAGAATAAAATATAATCGAAGTAATATTAAATTCATGTTATAGATAATGCAAAGTCAATTAGGAAAGAAACACTGAATATTTAATTACATTTGAAGAGGGAACCAGTGAAGTCACGTTATTAAAATATCAGTTCCATTTCAAATAAAATAGACAAAATAATTATTCATATAAATTTATGGTGAAGAAAAAATAAAGTTGGCTTAGGTACACAATATTGTTAATCTCTATGCCAGAGGCGCACCTACAGGCGGGTTCAGCCGGTCCGGAACCTCCTAAAGAAAAACTTCATAATTGGATATATACTTGTACATTTTCTCAATAAAACTATCCTTGTTTAACAGGGAAATGACTGATGTAGCATGAAAATTTGAACTTACACTTTATCTGTACTTTTTCTTTTATAAAAACAATGTAGTTCTATATTTTTGCTCTGAAAATATAGGTGGAAATATTTTCGAATTCATTATCGTCTTTTCAGGTTCCGAATAATATCCGTTCAATATTTCATAGATGTATTTAGTGCTTGTAGTATTGACCACATCTCCACAAGCTTGGACACCTCCCAAGAAGAATTTCTGGCTGCGCGACTGCACCCACCATATTGCCTTTCTTACAATTGTGGCAACACAGGACTTTGAAGAAAGGTGGTCACTGTCGTATTTACCCGAGTTGAGTAGATTTTGAGTTTAATGTCCCTTTCAGCAGCGAGGCTATATGAGATGGGACCTACTGAATCCGAATCACATGAGCTCCCTCCGGGAATCGAACTTGGGTCTCTCACGCGAAAGGCGGGCACGCAAACTGCTTAGCCACGAAGGAGCTCCGTATTTACCCGTGAGCAAATGTGAAATCGCAAGTACCGGTAGCTAGGTGCATGGTGTCTTTAAAAAAAGGTAGTTTTGTAGAAAAAGTAAAGTCAAAAATTTTTGCTTCTGACGTATATTAAAATTAAATTACAGTAAATAACCCTGTATGGACTCTACAGGAAGTACAAATAAAATTGATTATTTTTTCTCTACTTATCTCAGTCCTCTAACTACACAGTACACAGTCTAACTATTGATGGTTCCTCAACCATTCTGATTTGAGTATAATGGCTTTAATATTCACCTTACTGGTGCCAATTATTATACACTGTTCTAAATTTCCCTTGATGAGTTACTGTTCCATTGAGACTTCTCCCTGCTTCCATCCTGAGAGTATTGCGCGTAATAGAAAGTATATCGTCTGTGCCTCCAATCATACGGATCTATCATAAAATCCAATCATACGAACAAAAACTATCGTTTTCTTCACAAGAGGTAAGAAGTTAAGAATATTTTCCATCATTATTTTAAACTATCTTACCAAAAACCTATACTAATGAATAACGTCATTCCGAATATATATATATATATATTAAATTCATTTGCTTGTGCTTTCAAGACAGAGGGTTTCAAAGCAGTTAAGACATTTTCGTTTTGAGATCGAACGTAGACATTGCTAATTAAATCAAACTCATAAAGTTCACAGTAGGAAGATAGAAATTGAATAACAAAACCTTGCTTCAGACTCAATTATTTTATTCCCTTGAAGAATCATTATTGAAAGGAAAACATTCACAAAAATAGCATTGAAATGTAAAGCAACGTTAGCAGTTTGTCTGTACGTTGTTAAGAATTCTGAAACAGTTTCCATGCTTTAAACTCATTGTCAATTATGTTCAACCCAGTGATGAGTAGAAGTTTCTCCAGTTCATTACAAGCTCTTCTCTCTGCTTTAGTAACTTTCTCACGCGTCTTCGATACACAGGGTCTCGGATTCGATTCTTGATGGTTGGGCTTTGAACTGTTTTCTGTGTTTTGAATCCCATTTTAAACTGCAGATTCATGTTTCAAATAGACTCGATGTTGAAGTACACGATAAAGTCCAATACAATTTTTCACAACAACGCACAATCTTGGTCAATTATTTTCCATGTTGATATGGAGTGCTGTTTGATTTCGCCACTTCTTTATCTGAGACAGTGCTTCCAAACCTAGGGAGGAGGACGTGGAGAACGAGTAAGGATTTGCACTACTGACAGAAATAAACTGTGACATTATGAATAAAGCAAAATTTGTAGTGAAAATTTACAAATCCGTTTTAGGAAACTTGATAGATTGTACCTGTTTGACATTTTGACTTCATCACTGGAAAGAGAGAAGGTGTTTACGAAGGAAACGCCAGGTAAACAACACATTGGGAGCCAGTGGTCTAAGAGGAACTTTCCTAATTCGCTTCTTGTCTCTTGATATTCAAAATACCTTTTTCTCATTTGTCTCTCGCTTATCATTTCCTTTTCCAACAATCACTGCCCACTGCAAATTCAGGTCATTGCAATTCACTGTTTTATTAGGCTTCTAAACTTGCTATGCATAAGTATCCGAAGTCGTATAGGACGGCTACGTCCAGGATTTAGGATTTAGGATTTAGGATTTAGAAATTTGATTTCTGGACTTATGGTATGTATGACTATGTTAGCCTGTCACGTATAAGGGATGACGTCCCTCGGCGATCACAATATCCCAGGAAAGAAAAGGAAGTAAATATTGGAGAAAGAAGGAAGCGGCCTGGCTAGTGTGAACGAGGAAAATACAGGAAAACCTCACTCAGGACGGCTGGTGTGAAAAACCTTTTACATTTTTTTCTACCAAGTGTCCCCACCGGGAACGGCTACGTTCATCCACCCATCTGTAGATAGGGGATAGTGTGGCTTAGTGGTCCTGTGGTGTGTGAAGTCCCTAGTTCGATCCCCGGCCAAGCAAGTTTGTGGTGAATAACATCATGTCCGTGAGTTTTCTCAAGGTACTTCCGGTTCCCCCACTTTCTCATTCCATCATCACTCACTTCGTTTAATTATTCTTATTCTTAGCGTAAAGCGCATAAACGCAGGACGTTAAACTCAATGATCTCATTTAATTTTTCCAGCTGTCGATAAGTATATGAGCAAACACGAGTAATATTTCTACTATCTTCTGCTTCATATAACGTGGATTATTCTCAGTTAATATCTCAATTGGATCTCTCTCAACTTCAATTGATCTACCATACAACTCAATTATTTAGCTGAACAATTGAAAATTGACTAGGGGAAACCGTACTCTCCGGGGGGAATATTCCCCTCTCTGGATGCATATAAGAAAAATATCATAAACAGAGCATTGACACACGTTAAGAAAATCCGATTAATCTAAACTTCTTTTATATTTCCAAATTCCCATTCCTGTATTCATGTGAGAAAATCAAGTACTTCAAAATTTAAAAGAATACCTTGTCACGCCAGGAAGAGCACACATCGGCCCAACAAACGATGATAAACTGAAGAAAAGAAACGATAACATTGATAAATTAGAAAAAAATAGTATTAGCACCGTGAACGGATCAAAGAACTATCAAGGTCTTGTTTTGATGTTATTTTCGCTAACATCACTCACAGTGTTTGTACACTTTATAAAATATAGTTATAACCTATGTAATCGAGTGCCATTCACAGCCATCCAACGAATCAAGCAACCCTTGAGCGCTCTCTCGCCTTTAAAAATCCCCCCCTTCCATCAAAAAACAGGAAAGATGAAAGAAAAACAACCTCACATGAAGCAGTGTGAAATATTAGCTAAGGGCTGTCATATGACATACACGCAAAGGAGACGACCGGATGTTGATTCTTCGTAACCACCAGCACTCAGTCGTTCCGTTGCTATGTTGTTCTTATGAGACTTCATCAGAAATTACTTTTGCGCTTTGAAGGAAACTGACAGGATTGGCCTTGAGTTCACACCCACTAACGATGTAACACTCTACCATTTTACTAACACACACACTCACACACAGGCGTAAATATAATACGGTCCATTACATCTATTAAGCTATCTCGTGTGAGATGTAGGAGGTATGCTTTTGTTATAAATAAATATCTATACAACTTACTAAGAGGTGTGGAGTTGACATTGTATGCTGTAGTTTGTAATTGAAATAGGTTATCTCGATGGTAGTTGCATTTTCCTCAATTACACTAATATGATGCAGAGAGGTAGCTTGCAAAAATAATTTAGAGGTACGAGAAAAACAAGCGACCATGTGGTCATATGAGTGATGGCAACGGAAATGGATAGGAAGAGAGGTAGAGGGAGACAAGGAACGAAATGGATGAATAAGGTTAAGAATGACGTAAGAGAGAAAAGTGACGCGGGACAATACTGGAGCAGGGCTTTATGGAGATTACAAATCAGAAACATCGACCCACGTAAGTCGGAAAAGCCGGAGAGAAAGTAGAAGAATTTGGACATTTACGAATAAAATTTCCATTATTCATTGGCACATCAACAGAAAAATTTTAAGGTCGAAAATTTTCCACATAGATTAACTTCCAAAATCCTAAAATAAATCCATACATCAGGAAGAAATTTTTCGGCAAGAAATTTCCGCAATTACTTTCGCGTGAACGGAATTATCAACTGCCCTAATTTAATATTGGATTTAATGTTAATGACATCCTATTTTATGATAATATTCCTTATTTTTAACTTGGCAATACAGAGCAATTTTTTTTCTTGACAATCCTGGTTTTATGCTGGTATTATCGCTTTTATCATGCAAGACAACTCCCAATTTTATCATGACGAACTTGATTTTATCACGACAATCCTGATTTCATACTGGCAATCCGGATTTTATCCTAGAATGTCCAGTGTTCAGCCTTAGAATCTTCTTGTCCCGACATTTCATTTTCTTTAAATTTTATGAGATTTTTGAGTTGTGTAATATATCACTTTAACAATAAAAATAAACTATTCCTTCGCGATTTTTTCAGAGAAATAACATACCACATAATGGGATTGCTTTTCGAAAATTGCTTTATCAAGTATAAGCAAAATTGTTGGAGTCTTTTTTTTTTTTTTTTTTTAATGCATCACAACTAGATATTTTCTTCTCTCCTTTCGTCGCTCGAAATTAAAAAAAAAAAAAACTACTGTACTCTACCTAACAAGGGGATTTTATTTCAAAATCTTGTAAAGCACCAACTCTAGTTAAAATTCTGGAATTTACACACGACAGATGTCAAAAAGTTAAAATTACTATGATTTTAGACAAAAATATTATTAAAAAAAGGCAAGTCGTCCCTTTTAAAAACAGATCTTTCATTGGGTACTGTTTTAGAGAGAAATGTTGCAACTTCTACTTACTTATATTTTACTCACTTGCTTACTAAGAAGAGCTCCAAAACTTTTTCCAGATACGCTAACCAGATGACAATACGATATTTTCTATATGAAATTTCCTCTCGCTGCTCGCTTTTACTGTACAATTACTTTGAGAAATAATTAAGTAGCGCCTGGTACAACTAAACCTTCACAGAAGTTTCGTTAATTGCAGAGAAATATATTCATACCAACAAGTTTGAACGTTCGAGGACAAGAAATTTACCTAGATAAGTTATCTAAGCATTAATTCAATAGATAACAATATGTTACTGTGCTGGTTCGAGACTTTTATGGGCGCTTCTAACGGAAAAGTTATTAATTACTGTCCTTCACAATGCAGCAGTGTCCGTAGTTTGAGGGAAATTTCACCTAATTTAGGGAAATTTCTCAAATAAATTTGTTAAAAAGGGTAAAACGAAATTTTTCTTTAAAAGCGTAAAATCCAGGGAAATTTTCGTACTGGCTGATTGACCAATATAAATGCTTAATTTTTTCTTTATTCCTCAGATATTAACCAATACAAATAGCAATAGTTTGTGTGTGTGTGTGTGTGTGTGTTAGGGTGTCTGTTCAAAATAGCATAATTTGTATCCATTGTTGGTAGGGTGTATTTGTGTGTATTTTTTGTAAAAAAAAAAAAAATGAAGGAAAAAGCAAAATAAATAGAAGCAAAAAGCAAATGAATAAAACAAATGTGCCTGGCACTTCTTGTAATGTAGTCTAATAATCTTATAACTTAGCTTCTGTCATAGGAATTTGACAGTTGACCAACTAGGGAAAATTTGATAAGAAAAAGGGGAAATTGTGTTCCAGTTCAGGGAAATTTCCTTAAGAAAACCTACTAACACTGCAATACAGTTAGTAAAAGGGTTTTTTAGTGGAATCACTAACGTAGTAGAATTGTGAAACAGATAACCAGTGACAGATCGAGCGACAAAAATAATTTAAGCTATTATTTGTATATTTTTTGAAAGTTTATAGTAAATTCATGATGTACCCATCATAGTCTTGGTTCTGGTTGCCCCCTTCCCAGTTTTTACGTTGTAGATCTGCCTCTGCAGATAACCAAGATTTTTATTTATGTAATTACATAGCATATGCCTATTACAATGTTCCCTTCTAAGATTCAATCAAGAATTGATTTAATCTGAGAGTATCTTTCATAATAAAAAAAAAATAAAGAAACAACGCGAAAACACTTTAAAAGACAGGAGAAAATAATTCTTTGGGTACGGCAGAATGAATAAAATTAAATAAAATGACTTTTTCAGTTTAGTTTAACATCCCACGATTATGCCTGTTAGACTAAGGGAGACTGATGATTTAGACAAATGAATGATGATGAAAGAAATGGTAGAGCAAGAATGTGGAAGAAAAAATGGAGTACCCCGAGAAAAACCACGGATACGAGTCAAATGAAGAAATGGGAGTAAGATTACAAGCATTGAGTGCGATTGATTTACTGTGCACTAGTAAATGTCTCCACCAAGGATGTTATAAAATAGAGGTTCTGCCTATATATATATATATCTTCATCTTATTAAATTAATGAAGCCGAAAAACAACCGAGCATCAGCAAGTGTCATTTTCTACTCTTGTTTTCGCCATCGTCTGATTATTGGCTAGTTTCGTTTCCGCCATGAATGTTGGCCCAAAACATTGCGATCTTATTGGGCGGAGTGGGCAAATTAGGGGTGGCGAAACTGTGACGTATGGCTTCAAGATTTTGTTGTAAGGGCAAATCCTCTATTTTATAACATTCTGCTCTCCAGGCTAGATGCTTTCTAGTGATAGAAGAAGTGTGTTGTTTCAATATTTCAACTTTCGGAGATAAACTAATGTTAGGTTGCAAATAATGACTATTCCTTATTTTATACTATTAAATCACATTTAATGAATCTTAAAATTTTATTAATTTCTTGGCTTTTACTTTAAATCTTTACTCTTTCATGTATGCAATATTCGTTCTAATCTTTAGGTAGTTAATATTTATATGTTATGTTTTTTCAACGTTTCAATTCTTATTCAAGGTATATAAAATATCAGGTAGCCCCAGTTCGCGATTAGTGTTCTGATTTGCTCCCTGTACGTGACGTCATGTGGAGGTATCGGTGAAGATTTTTTTCGCTTGCCTGTTTGTTACACTTCGCACTTTATTCGTAAAACTGGATTCAAAACATAATTATGATATTCCTTGTGTTTCCAAATAGAAATAATGAGTTATTTCTACTCACAGATGAGACAATATAATGTTATAAATATATAAATACCGTCAATAATGATTAATTATCTATACAAATAAAAATGAATATAATGTTTACTCGCTAATTCATTCTAGAGCTTTGGATCGACTTTTATATTTTTTAGTACCGTACATGAGTTGACCTGGCCCTTAATACGTTGATTAAAGGGTGAATCCTAAGTGATAGAAGGGGTTCAAAATTTGTTCCTAAAATACAGTATCTCACGAACCTATTAAGTTAGAAAGATGAAACTCGGTATATAAACTCCTTATTAAGCTTAAAGAAAAACGCGTCCCATTGTTTCTGGAGATTTCCGTTTTAAGGGGAAGAGGGGGCATTTTCTATTCATTGTAACAATGTTTGATTGCTAACTTCTCCTCGACAAACTTTAACGATTTTTGGTACTTTAATGCAGCCAGGCCTAACTTACAAGGGAACCTTCCGAAAATGATAGTTGCAGTGAAAGATATGGCCTATGCCAATTGAAAGAGCTGTAACAGAGATGAGCATTCTCAAAAAATTAGCTGCCCATAGCAATAGGTTCAAGAAATATAAGGGGTGGAAGTTCGGGAAACAGCAAAGTTGGACAAGGGGGGAAAAGTGCAAATTCCGCAAAAAAGGGGAAGTCACGGCAAAATACAATGCTGGCAAGTGATGTATAGAAAGAGACTTGCCACAATAGGGAACAAATGGAGGCCACCAGTAGGGTTAGCAGTGTTGCCAACTGCAATGAAAAGTACATGTTTTGCAAAGAGCACTATATGAATTGAGTGCAATATTCAGTGTCATGTAGAACATAATATATGGCGTGTATAATCAGTGGTACAATCTAACAAAAGAGAATAGAAAAAACGGAAGTACGAAAAATACGGAAAAGACGAAGTTGGCCATAATGCGCCACATTTGATCACGAGCTGTGCATATTAGAATGAACAAAACAAGAAGCACCGACTATGCAGGAAACTGACGTACCTAGAGTCGAAAAGAAAAACGAGCTCCAAAGTTGGCAGTATTGGCCATGAACATCCAGACAATTCTAATATAGTTAGGCCACTCGCTTCACAAAAAGAAAATTCCGGCAACAGGCATCACTCGGAATGCATCAATGCTAGATTGATTGAGGCAATGCCAAGTCGGGGAACATGAAATGGTTGGGTTGAGCCAACAACCTATAATAGAAGTAAACATTATGTCATGGTTTGGTCGTATGTGCGAATATACAGGGTGTCCCACCAAACTTTGTGACCTGAAAGATTTGAGAAACGAACAAAAATGTGACGGATCCAGTTGTGCAGGAATGTACTAATGTCAGGGGATGATAAAAGTCTGTGAGAAGCAGGTGCCCCCAGGATCCCCATCATAGGGCCCCAGGAGCCAACTTCAAACTTTCAAATGGCAACAGGGACCGAGTTGTACCTCTCTCGATAGATCATGGAATGTGCAAGAACATATATAGGAAACATTTGCTATATGAAGCATGTTTTTCAAAATGGCCGCCACAAATATATGTTGTGTCTTAACATGGCATCGAACATTGTGATCTCAAATTGCTGCGAAGCGAAAAGAGATGTTGCAAATCCATTTGCACAGGAATGTAATCATGTCGAGGGCCAAGAAAACTTTGTAAGAAGCAAGTCCCCAGGGTCCCCATCATAAGGCTCGAGGGGTCAACCGCAACATTTCAAATGGGAACAGGGGGCGGATGATATTTCTCTGGATAGATACAACACCGCCTATAAGAAACATTTGCCATATGAAGCACGGGTTTCAAAATAGCCGCCAAAAATGCACATTGTTCTTGTCACCGAGCAGATATTTTTGGCGGCCATTTTGAAATCCCATATAGTAAATATTTCTGATATGCGTTGTTGCATATTCCATGATTTATCGAAAGAAATATAACTCGACCGATGGTGCTATTTGAAAGTTTGAAGTTGGCCCCTGGGACCCTATGATGGGGGACTTGGGGGCACTTGCGTCTCACAGAAGTTTCTCGCCCGCTGACATGGGTACATTCCTGCACAACTGGATGTGTCACATTTTTTTCGCTTTGAAACTATTTCAGTCGCAGAGTTAGGTGGGACACTCTGGATACATCATATAGGCGGTGATAGTACTGCAGACAGCAACACAGAGCAGATCAAGCCTTTGATTATGTTTGCTTTCTACTGGTGTGGATATGTGATAGAAAGACCACCAAAGGTTCCGACACCTCTAGAGTACTGTTTCGAGACATTCACAGGCGATCATTGTACCATGTATGACGGATTGGCAGTATTCCGCTGTGCTCACTGCAAATATATCTTCTGTTTGGACCATTGTCTCATCGAACAATTGCACGTACAATGTGTACGAGCATGTACAAATGATGCGAAGGCTAATGCCTCTTGCCGGATTTTTTTTTTTTTTTTGTGAAGCGAGTGGCCTAACTATATTAGAATTGTCTGGATTTTCATGGCCAATACTGCCAACTTTGGAACTCGTTTTTCTTTTCGACTCTAGGTACGTCAGTTTCCTGCATAGTCGGTGCTTCTTGTTTTGTTCATTCTAATATGCACAGCTCGTGATCAAATGTGGCGCATTATGGCCAACTTCGTCTTTTCCGTATTTTTCGTACTTCCGTTTTTTCTATTCTCTTTTGTTAGATTGTACCACTGATTATACACGCCATATATTATGTTCTACATGACACTGAATATTGCACTCACTACATATAGTGCTCTTTGCAAAACATGTACTTTTCATTGCAGTTGGCAACACTATTAACCCCACTGGTGGCCTCCATTTGTTCCCTATTGTGGCAAGCCTCTTTCTATACATCACTTGTCAGCATTGTATTTTGCCGTGACCCCCCCTTTTTTGCGGAATTTGCACTTTTCCCCCCTTGTCCAACTTTGCTGTTTACCGAACTTCCACCCCTTATATTTCTTGAACCTATTGCTATGGGCAGCTAATTTTTTGGGAATGCTCATCTCTGTTACAGCTCTTTCAATTGGCATAGGCCACATCTTTCACAGCAACTATCATTTACGGAAGGTTCGCTTGTTAGGATCTTAACATTTATTGCTCGGGATGAGAGGAGATAGGAAGGATGTGACAAATAATCAAAAACAGCCGAAATTGGTGTCCATTTCATAATTTTCAGGGTCACTGAAATGAACAATGACCATTCCGATGGGCGTGGGGAAGGGGTGGCATTATAGATTTTTGTCGTTGCACTTTCATTGAAACGTGAATTCTAAGGGTGAAAGGAGTTCAAATACTTTCCATAAACCAATCCTCTCAATAAGAACATTTCAGGTAGTATTCTTACTTACTTATTCATCACCTTCATTGGTGTTAAGAAGTGGGACCAGACATTATGTTCTGGTGTGCTACAAATGTGTAATTGTTTTAAGCATATAATGTTTTGATATAAATAATTAGTTGCAATATTTCATAGCGTCAGTAATTACACTTTTGATTAATTGTTCAAATGCTTAAAATAGTTATAAATCGAGCTTATCGTGTTTTATAGTATAAATATGTATGGGATGACTTAAAAGATGAAGACCGTTGCCATTTGCATGAGACATTTTACATACGAATAGTAACTCTGTTATGTGATTATCATTTAATACATTGTATTAAATGTTGGCACAAACCAATTGTCGCATTATCTAAAACATTCACAAATATTGAATACTATAAACTTGAATTGATAATAAGTAATGAATTAATCAATTATAATTGTGAAGAGATCAATTGTTTTTCTAGTCATCTTGTTTCGAAGGATTTTTTTTTTCTATTTTCCACTATTCACAATGAACTTAAGTATTTTCATAATTAATTGTATATATGTAGACATTTGTTTAGATGTAAGAAATAAAGTGCTATAAAACACTAGAAAAAATTCTAAGAAACATGCATATAAAAGAAGCACTCCGGTTTACAAACACGTCATCTTCTTCTCTGCACTACGTATAATTCTATCTTGAATGTAATCTGTTTCGTTTTTCGCTTGTCTGACAACCACTGCCTAACTTGGCCTGTGCCATTATTTAAGATCTTTACCTCCAACGAAGTGAAAGTAAAGTTCCCTCCAAAGTTTCACAGTTTGAAAGATGTGCCTTCCAACAAAATGTTCCGGTTTCACAATTTACGTTCCACCAAAGTTATTAACTTAGAATAACAGAAATATGGTAATAATCCTAAATTGAAATCTTGTCCTGTATAAATCCAGTAATACCTTCAATAAGAATAATTTATGTTGTCATAATATTGTCACGTGTTGTCATAATATTTTTAATTTTTAAAAAGTTCACATTCTAGCAATTGAATTTTTAGTACTGTCCTTGACGTTGGATTTGGAAAAAATCGCCACAAAATAGGCCTATAAAATACTCAATACTAATTAATGTTTTAAATAATGATATGGAACTTAACTTGTTTTATAAATCTGTCTTCACATGCGTCTTTTGCCGTTTTATCGCTTAATTCATTGTTTCTAATCTTGACATGACCTCTAGTGTTCAGAAATTGGATACCGGTACTATTAAATTTATGAACAAGGTTTTAATGCTAAGGATAATGTTTGTAGAGGATAATGTTTGTAACACTCTGAATGCGTCCGAATTTACAAATGATGTCTTTCGTATTTTGTTTTTAATGTAAATTAAGCCCCATCTAATTGTGAAGACTGGAGCATCAAATGTAGTTATATTAAGTGGTAGCTTTGAAAGGTCATAGTTTCCGGGAAGAGTATTGCTGCTATATATATATTATGTACTGAGAGCTTCAGTTACTATAGCAACAGAATCAACAACGAGATTTCAGTTATATTTAATTATTCAAAAACAAATAGTATTAATATATATATATATATATATATATATATCTATATCTATCTATCTATCTATCTATCTATCTATCTATCTATATATATATATATATATATATATATATATATATATATATATATATATTAGCTGAAATGCCAGTTCTTCGAACGAGGAGAATAGTTTTATGAAAATGATCATATGAATTCTCTCTTTGGATTACAGAAAACTGCAAGATACATTAGTGTTATCAGAAAAAGAAAGGTCCGAAGACGAATGTCCCAATTGATAGACGGCATTAAGGAGAATAAAAAACATGTATTTGTGTCTGTGTCATTAAATAGAACCTCTTTAGTCATTAAGTAAAAATGATACAGAAATATTATGGTTTTCATTGTGTGTTAATATAACTTCATAAGGATTTTCGTTGTGATACTAGCAACGAGACAGTACGTAATATGGTTAATAAGATATGATAAAATATGGTTTACAATTTATTTTTTGTTTAACTATTCAAAAGATAACGTAGTAGTATATGAATGGAAGAATCAGAACGAGCTGAACAAAATTAGATGTTTTGGGGTTTTGGAGAAAAACAAAATTTTATGGCGCTGAAATATTTGTCGTTCTTTGCTAATAGACCTAGTAATTGTTAATCTTTATACTATTATAACAGAGTGCTTACTTAGGTTAAATATATAGTATTAACTAGCCGATTGTATGTATTGCCGTATATCTTCTCCCAGGGGCGGATCCAGGGGGAGCAATCGGAGCGAGAAGAGGAAACTTTCTTATTTTATATATAAATAAAACCCATCCCAGAGTTTGGAGCTCTTAAAAATAGCTCTAAGGAGCATTATTACAACCCACCGCCCCTACTCCAGAAGTCCGTCCCGGATCCGCCCCTGTCTTCTCCTAACGATAACACACATACTTTTATCAGAGATGCATTTTCCATCTATTGTCATTACTTCAATATTTTGAGAGCAGGGAAAAGTAATGTACTTTTCCTTCGCAAATGCACAGGACAATCAAATGGTTGTAGTTTGGTGATTTAGTGATATTACTATTATATTTAATAATGCCATTAGTATGATAGTATTGTAATTTATTGTAGTATATATTGTAGTATTCTGTAATAATAAATTCAGGGCTTCACTGATAGGGTGTAGTCGAGCAATCTGACACATTAAGTTAATGATTATAAAATAAAACCAATGTGGGTTCGCGTTCCACTGAAGAGCATGCGCGATTTTAGCTATAAGTACCCGATATGAATATCATTTTAGACCCAAAAAAAAAAAAAAAAAAAGAGAATAGAAAAAACGAAATGAGGGAACTCAGGTGCTCTGGAAACTTAAGTAGGACCAATTCTTCAGTTTTTTTTAAAAAAATAGGAGGTACATCGTTCATCTCTGGTGTGAAAGAGTACCTGATTCGATCCCAACCCATATGAGTTTGTGGCAGACAACACTGTTTCCTTGGGTTTTATCGTGATTTTCCCGTTATCTCATAATATTATTACACAAAATCTTGCATAATCATTCACTTTCCTTTAATCTACAGGGCATAATGGTGGAACGTTAAATTTAAACTCCCATTTTCGCCTATTGAGATTTGAGACGTGAACTTCAGAACTACTAAAACATACAAAGTTGTTGGTCAGTCAGATAATTTTATGACCTGACAACACTGATATACGCTCAGAAGTCTCAATATTACATTTAAATACGCAGTTTTATGTCTTTTTGATAAGAAAGTAGTTGTGTCACCTTCTATCGCACTGAGTAGTTATGTGCAAATTGAGTGACTATGTTCTCTGAGAAAAATAGTTCGTTAAACTTTTTCTTAACTTCTGAATAAATTATTTGCTGAATACTCAGTACACAACATGTATGTGTATACATTCCAGCAATGTTAGTTTGTATTTGGTTTAAAATCACTGGATTATAATACATGTCATATTAAAGTTATTTCGGTTTTCACAAGTTTTGTGTGCTTGCGTTAATACATATAGTATATATACGGTTCCTTCATAAACATCAACGGTTTGTCACACTACAACCACAAAATGCAAACTCTTGCTGGTGTTTCATGCCCTACTTTCTAGCTAAAAGTTTTAATGGGTCCTCTATGTCGTCCATGTTTTCCCCCAATGTGTCAGTTCTTGCGCGCTTGGGAATAAACTTTTCCCATGATTCTTGCTGTACTTCCCGTCCAGCTCGCGTAATCGTTACATGTAACACACGAACAGTTAGTTTCGAGCTGAATTATGCACCTGAATCTCCCATTTGCTCACTAACTGTGCGTACTGGTAGTACTTTCCCAATGTACCAACTTTTCTCCAGAGAGATTAGAATAAAACGATTTTTTTTAAAAAAAGAACCTTTAATTATCTTCCAATTTTAAAGTAATTTCTGTAAATTGCGACCCAGCGTGGTGTGTCACTGTTATATATCGTAGAATGTTGATTAAGGATAGTGTTTTCAATGCAGTGAGAGTGAGATAAATTCTTATTTTCATGTTTTGTCAAAATATTTCTTTTTCAAAGCAACATGACATATTATTCAACTGCCAGACGTCGGAACATGTCATACAGCACAAATGCATTCTTTAATTATGTATATAAATTTTACCCTTTATCCTATATATAGGTGGGTAGACAGAGGCTTGCAGGTCCCTTTCAAACTTTTATGATACCCTCTCTCCTAGTTTCTTGTAAAGTGCCTTACATATATACTACACATACATAGAGACGCTTCGATCATATGCTAAGAATTTTATAATGCTAACGAAATTTCCACTATCATTTTCCTCAAGCCTGCTTTTTTCTGTATGCTTCGAGTTGTAAGTAGCACATTGCAAGAGTGAAGGAACGTAAGAAGTTTCTGCAAATCTGGGCGAGAAAATGGTTTATTTTTCTTTATAATTTTTAGTTCCTCATTCAGAGTACCATGTATAAAGGTAACCACGAAAGTTCTGTCGTTTTTTCACCCACCACCTTCGAACATCAATATGTCACCTAAGACTTACCTGGAAGATCAAAAGTAGTCCTCATCAGCATCGACGACCTTCTACCAACGTTCTGGAAGGCCATGGATTCCATCCCGATAGCACTTACGAAGCGAAATGAAAAAGGTATGAATTGCATTTTGCACCTCTATTAGGGATTCGAACTGGCGTCCTCTAAGGTGATTGTCCAAGGAATGGAACAGATGATAATCGGACGGTGCATGTAGGGGCAGTATGGCGGATGCAATAGTGTTTCCCAGCCAAGGCGTAGTATGGTATCCCTGGTCATCCTAGCCACGTGGGGTTTAGTGTTGTCCCGTAACAAGAGAACCCCTTTGCGATTCAGTAGTGCTGGCTCCAGAGTTTTGAGTTTTCTTGAACACGGCACAACTCCTGACAGTACAAAGTTATATTGATGTTCTGACCAGCTGGTAGCAGTTCCCGATGTACGATGCCGCGAGTAGTCCACCAAATACACAGGAGGACCTTCTGTTGCAGTGCTGGTTTCGGCTGTTTCGGCCGGTTCATGGGATGTTAACTAATGATGACGGCGCCCTGTTGCTTCGTACAGGACCCATATCTCATCACCTGTCAACACTCTATCCAGCAATTGCTCCTTCCTCAGACGAGACAACAAAGAAACGCAGATGTCTGCTCACGTTGCCTTTTGGCTTGGAGTCAAATCATACGGGACAAATCGACCCAACTTGTAGTGCTTCCCAAGTTTATGGAGGTGCTGCCGAAGGGCTTCTCCACTCACACTGAATTGTGGTCCCAGTTACTCACAGGTCTGGCCACTGTTCGCCTCAATTGCTGCCTGAAGATTTTCATTTTGTACATGTATTTGTCTTTCGGCACGTGGTGCGTCTTTGAGTGTTTCGTCACCGTGCGTGCAACGCTGCACTGTCCTCGAGTCACTACATCCTCACCAAAGGCCTGACATATCTCCTGCACCGCTGTAGCGGTATTTGAACTCGTACAGCATTACACACTTTTCTGACGCTCTGTGAAGGTCCCATGTTCACTCTGTCTATACTCAAGTTCACGGTGTAACTGAACTGCCACAACCTGCTAGTATGTTGGATATACCCACACCAATAACTGACTTTGGACTCACTTCTATTCGCATTCAAGTCACGGTGTGAAACCAAATGGAACACAGACCTTCACAGAAAGCGACAAACCTTTCTTGGTTCCCTTTATGTGTCTCCGTTTATACACAAGACAGAAATCGGCTAATATCATTATTTCATAATTACATTACTCATACATATGAGAGAAATCTCTATGAATTTGTTACGGTACTAGTAATTTAAGACTTAGGTACGAGTACGACATGCATTGATATAGTTATTAAAATCCACACAATGTGTCTAATCTCTTTAATATTAAAAATGCTTTAAAATAATTAAAAAAAATAGAAGTTATACATAGTCGTGGATATGTAGCTTCATCTTGAGGGCCCTACTCATTTGCAAATCCTGCCACCTTGTAATTACGCCACTGCCTACACATATACTAGAAAGATAAATTGAAATTCAAAACATTTTTATGTCACGATTTAAATCGGGCTACGTTTAGTACTATTTTCTCAATCTATCAAACATCAATGTGATAAAAAGGGTTAAAATCACGTATATTCTTTTAAAATTATGTTTTTTAAAGAAAGTAAGGAAGTCTTTGTTTTACGATTTATTTTATTGATTGTTTAAATTTCTTTTGTGCAGATAGGAAATGTTAGTTCAATTAGTTCAGATGTAGAGTTGTGATTTGCTCATTACTTACCATATATTACTGAAATAAAGGGATGTAAATGGGGATGAGAATCGACAACTCAAACGCAACTTATACTGTGGAAGGTTACGCTTCAATGCATAAATGAGACTCAACAATTTCAAATGATAAAATATCGACTAGATTAGGCAGAAGGTGAAAGAGGGAAGAGATGAAGAGAGGATAGGATACTAGCACTTACCTTAATTATTCTTTGTTCTCTATGTTGATATATTTGTTGTAATTGATGAAAATAATTCTCCGAAGTTGTTGCTTATTTCCTGGCAAAGCTGCAATGGAAAAATACTAAAGTTGACGATTGGACTTCGTATCCCGTCAAATCTGTCAGGGACGATGAATGGATTATTGTGACTCAGCTCGGTGATGACATTTGGGTGGTGGCCTGGGCTTCCTTCATTGGCTGCTTCTGTGGTAATGCACTCTTGCAGGTTCTAAGTACCGGATGGCCTGGAGATGGTATTAGCCTGCAATAGTGGCTGCTTCTTCACTCCACGTTCAACAACATAACCCACCTAGAGATTTTGATGGGGAGGGTGACGTTTCTTGATCATTCAACCGGAAGGCTTGTGCAATGCCAATGAATACGTAGTGATGGTTGGAGAAACACTAGTCTATCATTTATTGGCTTTTCTTACAAAATGATGAAATTATTTTATAAATACTTGTCTAGCAAAGTACAGTTAAGGTAAAATGTTATTTGAAATTGAATTGATAAATCAAATGAGATTTAGAGAAGAATTTAAAATGATTTTAACAATAATTTGAATAGTCCAATGAACATGTAGTCGTAAGAACTTTATTGTAATTTCTAAGTATTAGACAGTACTTCACACTTTTGTTAAAACAACCTATAGAAAAATCTTATCTTTCTCATTACTAATGGCATACATTAAATTCCAGATCGTAATTCCAGATATAGTGCCTTAACAGTAGTAAATATGAAATACATCAACAGCAGGTAGGAAGTGTTAAGAACCGTAAGCTCCACGCTTTCTTATGTTCGAAATAACGGATATTGAAATGTAGTTTATCCACTTTGGGCGGTCCTAGCTCTGAAACTAACTACTCTTCGCCGTAGCTCCATATGAACTTTTTTTTCTTATCTTGGTATCAAGAAGCACTTCCCACATGCTGTTGGCGTTGTTTTGAAACACACTGTATATTTTGAAACAGTCCAGCGTATACCTACCAAAAATTCTAGCATTACATCATTAAAAATAACGTAAAAATAATGCATGTAGCATTGTGCATGTAGCACGTATAGAATGTGCATTGTAGCAACTTCACTTTGGCCAAGCGTACAGTACATACGGTAGGTAGAATTACAAGCGTATAGTGTAGGTCCGTGAATAGGTTTAACATGTTTTCGCTATTCCATACCGGAACGCTTTGGTAGGAGGTAAAATCTTCCAAATCGGGACAATTTACTTTCAGTTCTTGGATGGTAGGAAATACCCAACCAGTACAGGAGCAATTTTTATTTCATTCCTGTTGGATGGATTAGTAATAAGCATTTTATTTTCAAGTGTATGCCTTAACATGGTACCAATGTAATATTTTAGTGTTCCATAATGAAATTAGAACATACAAAAAGGGATGAAATGATTTCACGAATGTAAAAACGGAGAAAGATGTAAACCGGCAAAACACCGGGACAGAAGCCTTCAAACTGGTACTGTCCCGGTCAAAATGGGACAAAAGATAACTTTAAATTTCAACTGTTTCTTCTCCAACTCTAGATTATACCCGTCAATCTGAGTTGTTTAGAGATTATAAGAAGTACCTACAATTTGTCTTTACAGCCTATTGCATGCACAATCACAATCAAGAGCGGATGTTCTTTTGCGTTACTGAATGAATTAGAATCCGGTTTCCGGTCATCTACAGAAGATTATATTCTCCTTATATAACGAAAAATCCTGATTAGGTTCGACCATTAAGCCCTAAATTATTGACATGAAATGTTTATTAGTTTAGTGTATTTTTTGCTACTGTCTGCACACTTTTTTAGTCGAGCTTTGACATTCTTGCAGAAAATTTATGGATAGCATCTACTGGGTAGTCTGCTTCTTGATAATGTTTGTAACACGCTTTAACAAAAACTTATTAACTAAAACTTATCCTTTACATTATGCACTTATGATTTATTTGTTGTTTCATGGATATATCATAAAACTAAGACTGGATCAGTATTTGAAGTGAACCCCAAGATTGTGGCAAATGGTTCCTCAGTAGACCTATTCCAAACAAATGGCTAAATATTGTAAAGTTCTCCCTTTTAGGGTAAAGCTAAAACTGGTACACGGGAATGTTTGGACTTTCCCAGTCACCTTTTATCATAAAATTCCTCTGTATGCAGTAAGTAATTACAGTTCAAATATTAAGTTCCTCTTGGATATTTGGTGCTTTGTTGGAGAGAGTTTGTAGGAACCCAGGGACCAAACGTCTTAAGGGGACAATATCAAAGGCTCTTGCGACCAAGAAGTGTGAATAGATACCTCTCAGAGACCAGAGTTCTAGAGAGGAGAATAAAACTCAGAGACCAAGCGTCTTAGAGAGTGGTAAAAATAAAGGAGCTCTCAGAGACCAGGCGTCCTACAGAATGATAAGGATAAAGGAGCTCTCAGAGACTAGGCGTCCAAGGGAATGGTAAGGATAAAGGAGCTCTCAGAGACAAGGCGTCCTAGACAGTGATAAGGATAAAGGAGCTCTCAGAGACTAGGCGTCCAAGGGAATGGTAAGGATAAAGGAGCTCTCATAGACCAGGCGTCCAAGAGAGTGATAAGGTTAAAGCAGCTCTCAGAGACCAGGCGTCCAAGGGAGTGATAAGGATAAAGAAGCTCTCAGAGACCAGGCGTCCAAGAGAGTGATAAGGTTAAAGCAGCTCTCAGAGACCAAGCGTCCTAGAGAGTGGAGGTGATGATCAATTAGTGGAGATGAATGCCTTGTGCATTGTTATGACTTCTTTTATCCAGAAATGTTGCTGACTTCATTCATTTTCGTTGCTTGACAATCATTGACGATATATTCTTCGTGGTTGTCGTGGGTATGGTTGTTTAGAGCCAGCAATTGGTGTTGGAAGCACGTGTAGAATGTTGCAATATAATGCGTGGCCTAAGTCGTTATCATTTTACCAAAAAAGAGAAGTTAAAATTATAAAATATATTAGCTTGACGTTGTATATTTATGCTATCGATATCTTCCGGAATCCTTTATTTGTTGCTTACCTTTATAAATATCTCGAATTTCATACCCACTCCAACAGTCATTTAGTACAATGCAATGTATTTCATTGTTTCTAGTTATAATAGTTTCGAATTGAGATACAGTGAATAACTAATTGCTTGTCATTTTGTCCCTTAGCATATATGAAGAAACGTAACTTTTTCGCAACAATTTTGATATTTTGTAGCATTAATTATCACAATTTTCGCATTTATGTTTTTAATGTATCACAAGTTTTTATATTAAAAAAATATGAAACTTGTCAACAGTATATTCTCGGTAGTAAGTTGTATATCTAATACAAAATTGAGGATATACCTTGATTAGGTGCACATTCTAGCTAATGTATTCACTGAAAAATAGAACTTAATGTAAAAATTTTAACAATTGCTCTAACTTCATCCTTTGTTAAAGGATAACATTCAGCAAGACTTAAATAATTCTTCTTTTAAGTATATTCTCCTGTCAGTAGCAATCATATTATACTTGGAAAATAATTTCTCGGTATCAACACTCGAAACTGGCAACCATATTTAACGTAACGAGGTGACAGCAGATGACCTGTGGTTCAGTTTTAAACTGTTTAACAATGAAACAATGTCAACTTCTTTATCCTCACTGTTGAGAACTTCAATAACCTAACATTTAAATTCACAGTAAGCAAGCAACAGATCATAAACACTTTCACCACAGTCAAGGATTTAAACAACAGTTCAGTTTTGATGATGTTTACATCTTTCAGAAGTGAGTTTCTGGATCAAATAACTCACAGAGCTTTTTCGTAAATGCAACGTTTCTAAAGACATTTAATATTGGAAATGCGTTTTTTTTTAGTTATTATTAGCAATAATTAACAAGAATTCCACTTGTTCGTTTTCAATCGCATCTATCGCAAGTAATGCGGAATTTCGCAAAGAAAAAAAATCGCGATAATATAAACGTGATTTCTGGTCTTGGAATGAAAAGTTTGAGGTTTCCTGAAACATACACGCATTTTTTTTAACGTTTCGCACATATCGCATTAACGAAAAAAAAAATATTCTCTAGATGGAACAACGTTTCAGTAGTTTGGGTCTCCTTCTACTGACTTTAACTCAATTCCACTTTCTGATTCGAAACTACTGATGTAGACTAAAGATGATTGATGATAAAAGAAAGTGAAGAACAGAGATAGAGTTGGTATTTGGAAGCGAGAAAATCTCAAGAAAATCAATAGTTGTGGTGTTGTTTACCAAACATTTACAAGACCTGGGATTTTGTATGAGAAACTGTTTTAGAACATATACAGATACTATAGGTGGCAGAAGAAAAAAAGGTTTGGAAGTATCCAGCATTAGAAAATCCCCACATTTTGAAAAGTGTTCTGTAAAGATCATTGTCGGTTACATGGTGGGCTGGGTCAATTTCTTTTTCCCTTAATTTTCGAAAGGAGTTCAGTTCAAAAAGTTTGAAATATATTCTAAAACATAGATATGCTTAGTCGGACACACTGAACGAAATTAGAGAAAACCTAATAATAACCTAACATTGTGTAGAGCGATGAACATTTTTTCAATCGTGGTAGACATAATTGTGCTTACTGGTATAATGAGAACATACATTTAACATTAGACCAACAACTAAACCAGTGTGATATCACTGATTGAGGTGGTATTTCTTTTTCTTCTTCTTTCTTTTTTGGTAGGACAATCATAAGCGATAAGAATTTCAAAGTTCCAATGAATCAAGTTCTTCTACAGTTACAACTAGACATGCAAAAAGAAAAGCTTTGCGGGGACAGATATTTTCCATAAAGTCGAAGAAACGGAATTTGGAGCTTTTTCGGTCTTATTATTTTTTTTCTTCAAGTGCCACTTTTGTTTCCTCGTAGTGCATTCTACAATTCAGTCTTCTATTCCAAAATGTCTCTTGTCCACTTTTGTATTTTTATTTTTGATTTTTGCTTCGTTAATACATAATTTCAGCTAATTTATCCCATTTAATGGTTTAGATATTTATTTTAGATTTTACAAAATTTATTTTACTCGTTCTCAGATATACTAATTAAAATGATAACAAAGAAAAACAAGATTTTCCGAAAAGTTTGTAAAATGGACTAAGAGACGTTTTGGAAACGGGCTACACAAATAAGAAAGTGTGTTTACATCATTAAATACTTGTGAGTGCTATTTTCAGCCCCTGATTGGCTAACTTGATTGAAGATAATCATTGTATTGTTGCAAGTAAGTGTAAAGTATGTAACCCATCATATCACAAGTGCCGTGTTGGTTGCTTAATCATTTTATCTAGTGCTTTGAAGCAATACATCTAGTCATATGTGTTCTACTGTTTGACTAAACTAAAACCATCATGCAAACAAACAAACAAAGAAAAAAAAACATAAACCAAGAAAAAAGATACAAAACCTTTTTGTTCCGCATAACATTTCACTTACACTCGTTCTTCGTTCAGGATACACTTTATTCTGAGCTTCAAATATTCTGTCAACATAACATTATGAAAATGAAATGAAATGAAATCTTTGGATTTAACATCCTACGTCTATACCATAGAAAATAAGGGAGACGATGATTAAAGCAAGTGAATGATGATGGAAGAACCGGTGGAATAAGAAGGCGGGAGGAAACGGAAGTACTCCGAGAAAACTCACGGATATGAAAATGCCCACCACCAACTTACTTGGGATAGAACCAGCGACCCCATGAACCAAAGATAAGCACTCTATCATTGAGCCACCGTGCCCTCTACCAGCTGTTTCTTTCAGAAAAAATATTCCGGAGGGCACACTTAGTATTCGAAGGGGCACATATTATTTTCATAGGATGTTATTCTATTTATTATTATATTATAGACGTATTATTTTGATCTCTTCCGGGTATGGGGACAGTGCCTCCACAAAAATATGTCTAGAAGAAACACTATCCACCATCTTTGTATTATGACTTCAGTTTATGAAATTAAAACCATAATTAGCTATTTTGTGCATGATGTTAGTTTAACACAGCAGTAAAGCTTCATTATTCACTGCATTACTACATTCTTTACTGCTTTATCGTCTTAAAATACACGAAATAAGAAACTTTTGGATAGCATCTTTAACTTTTGTACTTTAACGGGGTCAATAAATGTTGGTGAGGTTTAATAGTTTATTAGGAAATAATAAAGAAATTTTAATTTATTAATAAATTTTAAATGGTAAATTTGTATCACAAAATTTATTACATTTTCAGAGCTATTATTGATAATACTTTTTTAATGTATAGAATTCAACGTTTCACGATTATGCACCAAGGTTAAAGAATGTTTTCTTAATTTGTCTTTAGAATGCAGTAATTCAATGTTTTTATTTTCGTGTTATAATGAAATCACAAAGATGAAACATACCGTTATTTCTTCATTAAAATTGAAATATTTTTTAAAGCTCAAAAATTTCGTCCCCTATAAAGAAAACCTTGAAAAATCTCCGTTTGTTTCAAAACCATTTAAAACGGAGTCCTACTTTACCCACCTTCATTGCCATAAAGACAGGTCTCCCACATTTTTCAAGAGCAGTCCGTTAGTATCTCGATGGAACATTTCCTGATAAATAAATTGGTCAAAGAGGATTAGTTGATAGACCAGTACGTACACCTGACTTTATATTAATGGAGTTTTTTCTTCTTCTAGGGGGTATTCATGGATGAACTTTATAGCTGAAAGCCACAAAATGTCAGTGATTTAAAAAGAATACATCATAGATGCATTTCAAGAAGTTAATACATAAATAAACTTATGCAAAAAGAAAAAAAATATATAGAAGCAAGAAATGTAGACTTTCAAGCTGTGTAAATTGTGTAAGAGATACATTTCAAAAAATCAATACACACAGAAATTTGTGCAATAAAATGTTTGTAGAAGTGGGAAATTTCCCCGAGACCATTTCTTCTATCATATTTAATGTAGATCCCCAGTATATTTTCGCAGTAACTTTTCACCCACTAACGTACTGAAATTTATCCCATGACAGAAACGTTCTGAAACCTTTACTGATCGTATGGGCATCCTCTTTTATCCTACTCTTAATCACCTACTCTCTCCTTTATTCACACCGCAAATGGTAGAAGTCAACCTCTTCAGGTTTGAACATTGCTCGCTATAGAGTAATAAATAAGGAGAAGCGGTTTTCTGAAAGCAATTAAGCATCCCAAGAATACAGGATGTCAGGACTATAGGAATACAAAAACAACACAGTACAAAAAAGATAGATATTTTTATATACATGTTCATTCCAAAAAGAATGATCTTCAAGTCTGTGTAACCAGATTAGCAAAATAGAAACCACCACGTTCCGCACTTGATCGCCGTTAAATCTCTCATTGTTGGTATTGGAGCATGCTTTCTTGCTTTGGTATTAATTGCGGACCCCACCGTCTAAAGTGCAGTATCTGTTTTTTCTTCTCAATAAACATCATACAATTATGCCCATAATTTATCTTACCAGAAACACAGAAAGTGAACTATCACTAACACCTTATCAAGAAAATTTTCATCTTCATCAATTCGGGTCAGCATTGTAACAACTAAGTCTATTCAATTCTGTAGATTGTCTGACCTTGGAAGTTGACAAAAAATGCACTTTGTAACCATGCAAATGTAGCAGTTTGTATACAATATCGTGAATTTTGCATGCGGAATACCTAATTCTTCACTAACATATTTGAACGGCTTCCGTGGACTCCTAGAGGACGCCTCCTTGCACCCATTCAACAGTCTGTTGAGTAAACATGTTTCGCTGAATGTTTTTTATGCCTGAGGCAGCAAATTGTGGATTTCTCTTAAGATCTTTGTTCCGCTTGTAAACGGCTTTGCGTGTGATAGATCCCACATTCCATTCCACCTTTATACGCCACTGGAAACGTGTAATGTTCACCAAAGCACAAAAAAAGCAAGGAAGCAGACTGTGGTAAAAAATAATGAGAAATTTCCCAGTCTGCAGAGCACCATGGTGATTGTGGTGTTAACAAGGTGGTCATTCTAAAAGAAGCCTGAAAATATCTATCTATTCGTTTCTTATTTGTATCGTGTTCTTTTAGTAAAGCTATAGCCCGAATGTCCTGTATATTCGGTCTCCACTGTAACATTTCTACCAAATCTACAAGTGGAAGAAATCTACTACAATTTCCGGCTTCAATATTAACTGAAAAAATATCACGCCATACAAATCATGTTTTATAATAGTTCCACGATTTTTCTTTGTGGTAATGGTCCTATGCATTTCTGTAGAAAAAAAAAAGAGAGAAGTCAGAATTTACATGTATTGGATAGTGACACGAAATGTGTGGAGAATTAATTTTGCGTTTGTTTTGTTCTCGTTAGCAACACAATTCATCACATATAAAAAGAATATTATGAATGACATGGAGCTAATAACGTTTAATCAAGGAGATAGTGTTTTCAATAATTGAGATTTGTATATTGCTGATCAACAACAACAGGCTATTAATCTTCGCTAACTAACACCATACAGAGGATAACCCTGAACCATATACAACAGAAAACACATTTTATTGGTTATGTAATTATGTTCGACAAACTGTATAGCAAGCACATCGCAACCTTCATATGAAATATTAAATTACAAGTTTCGATGTCCTCACTCCACCTTTTTTTTTATATAAGGTTTCTGATATGCTGGATGGATGGCATAGATAGATAGATAATTATTTTAGCCTGCCATTTGATATAATCAACTTTTCATCCGACATGTAAGCTATCAAATTCCATTTTATGATATTCAGTCTCTATGATACAATTAGATATTTCTATGTAAATAACGTTACTAACGCACAATATTCTATAAACGTTTCCACAAATAATTGCTTCAGGAGTAGATTAAATTCAAATATTTCGGGAATTAAATTATTATTATTATTATTATTATTATTATTATTATTATTATTTGACATTCTGTATCAAAAAGGACTTTACAATTTTAAAAACTCATATTAATTTATTCATTTATCTTACAGACATGGCTTTGTGGTTTTGATGTCATTTTCTAGCAAAATACATCAAATTTTGACTTACTTAGTACGCTAATTCTGAAACAAGCCACCACAAGCGTTAGTTAGCGTGTAACGGACCAAAATTTTAGATTTTCTTAGTTACAGACGTTTTTAATACTTTAACAAATAATGTCGTTTTTCATATCCTAAAATAGCTAAGTCGGTAAAGAGAAAAGAATTTGCAGAATTATTTATTTTGTGTCAAAGTTGTTTTATATGCAGAAAGGCTATAAATATATAGGTTCGGATTATTTTTAACATTTTAAAAATTTAAACTTATTATTAAATCTCTTTCCTCTTTACTTATGAATATTTCCATGTATTTGAATATTGTCATATGGTATAATTTAATGTTCTCTTTTAATAATTGCAAACCTATGTAGAATGTTATGACTATGACTATGTTCTAACTTGTTCGAAGAAAAGAAGGAAAGAGATATACTGTTGTCGATTAGAAGAAGAAAAATTATATGGATCTAGTTTGTTAACGACAACAAAATTGTAATTAAGAAAATGTCGTTGAAATTGAAATAATTGTTGAACAAGGATTCTGTTCATTTCTGTTAATAACTAGAGTTGTCAAGTGTTGTAATTATATTGTGAAATGAATAGTTTTGCCAATATGTTGGCGCAAATCAGCTTCGGGTCCCCTCATTCTTCTCCACCTCACCTTATAATACAATCATCTCTATCTTTCTGGTATGGTTATGTACAGGCGTTTAATCTTTCAAGAAATTTAATAAACTGTCATAATGAAGTTAAGTTTCGACGTTGAAGCTGTTATTATTTGATGGATAGATTTATGAAGTAGTGTAAAAGTATCTATACTTTTCTCTGACATGTACTGGATGGTTGAAATATATATATGTATTAGAGTCGGCGTGTGGTGCTAAAATTGGATTCCACGTATTTATATAATATTTCAAGTTCGAGCCGTAGTATGCCGAGCTGAATAATGATTGGTGTTGAATCCAATGTAGTAGATTAGTAACCCCGTTGACCTTAGTTTATGATCGCCCCTGTACACAGTCATTCTGTTATGTGGCTACACACTTCTGATCAAGTCGATTTTATGAAAATGCTTACGTCGACTAAACCTGCCCTTTTTGAAACACCTTGTAATATTGAATACCGTAGCTCACCGTAAATACAGTCAGGGATTCCAGTCTGAAGCGAATCTGGAGAAGCGATGTCCTGAACCTATTAATTGATGTAACAATTCTCTATGTTGTCGAATGAGAAGAGAAATGTTATAAGCGGCAGTTACAGCAAAGATGGCTGCCTTTACTGGTCCTGAGCGTCTTAGCTGTGTGTTTTCGTTTGAAGAATCCAAGTCTGGGACAACACTGTGCAACGTAATTTTCTTTTCGTACAAATTATGGTAAAGATCCTCCCAGCAGGCCTACTACTATTTATCAGTGTATAGTGTATAAGTGTTTTATTGAAACTGGAAGTTCGGTAAGACACAACAAATCTTCAGGTCGTCCCCGTACATCTTAAGACGTTGTAGAGAAAGTGAGAAAAAGTTTTCTGAACATTTCTACAAAATCAACCCGGTGTGCTTCTCGACAGCTGCGATTACGATATATGATATTATGGCGTGTGTTGAGAAAACGGTTACAAAGCTCAGAGCTAAAATTTACCTTGCAATTGAACAAGTCACACCTGACAAGCTGCAGCGGGCACGAAGTAGACTTCAGATGGGATGTGTGCGGCATTAGAATTGGAAGCCACATTAAACCTCTTTAGGTATAAGGTATAAACATTGGTATATTTTGCTACAAAAGACACCAAAACCATTTCTGTAAGCTAAATAAATAAATCAGTATGAGTTTTCAAAACTGTAAAGTCCTTTTTGATACATTCTGTATTTTTATACTTGAAAGTAAGCTTACTTTCAGGAAGCATATTACCACTGTTATAACTAACTAACTCGATGGCCTATGGAACCCGGAGGTTCAGTGCCGCGTTCACAAAAGCTCTCCACTGACTTCTATCCTTAGCTAACTGCATCCAGTTTCTACTTTGTATTCCAATCTCTGCGAGATCCATTTTAATATTGTCCTCCCATCTGCGCCGAAGTCTTCCTAATGGTCGTTTTCCGATTGGTTTTCCAGTCAAGACTTTGAAAGCGTTTCTACTTTCTTCCATTCTAGCTACATGACCCGCCCACCTAAGCCTCCTAGATTTGACAACCCTAACAATGTTGGGTAAACCATATAAATTATGTAGTTCTTCGTTATGAAGTTTCCGCGATTCCCCATTCCCGTTCCTCTTGGGTTCGAATATTCGTCTCAGGATCTTGTTCTCAAATACTTTCAGTGTATGTTCTTCCCTTAGAGTAAGTGACCATGTTTCACAGCCATACAAAACAACAGGCATGATTATCGTTTTGTATATTTTAAGCTTCAAATTCCTCGACAGAATTCGCGACGACAAGAGATTTTGAACCGAATAGTAACACGAATTCCCTGCTTTTAGTCGACATTTAATTTCTTCGTGAATATGATTTTCCTCTGTTAATACTGATCCTAGATATTTGGAACTATTCACTTCATCAAAAGTATTATTTAATATTTTAACGTATCTATAATTTGCTGCATTACGGTCCCGACGCACTTCCATGTATTTAGTTTTCTCTGCATTTACTTCTAAACCCATGTCTCTGCAAGCGTTTAATACCACTGTTATATAAAATAAAAATAAATCTTTGTCTCCATTGTTTCGATACATTTACCCATAACCTGAAGTAACTTCATTATATTATCAACTTCAAGTTCATACTGCTTTGTTATTATTAACTCACATACATAACGTTGTACCATTTATAGGGTAGTTATTTATTTTTATGTTAGTGTTTACTATGGGTTTCTGAAAATATTTTTCAATGCGTGGGTTGCTTTAAGTTGTTTGGTCAGGATACATATAATGAACAGAGTTACCTTGGTAACCTCTCTCTTGACTTGAAAAGGAAATAAATGAAAGAATATTCATGGCTGCGACCTTGCGCCATAATAGAAACTCTTGAAGAAAGGAAGACAGTCTTTTCCACAAATTAAAGGCACACACACACACACACATGAAAAAATACTTAATATAGATGGATACTGAATTGCCAAAAGGTTTGCATGAATATGCATGATAAATATGTATATATATATATATATATAAAAAAAAGTCATTTGCTTCTGATATTTACAAGGTAGCTTATGAATACACTTTTATTAGTTAAAAAAATATATCTCAACTAAAAATAAGTTCTAAATAACGTTTATACTAAAGCCTATTAAAGTTAAAAAACTCCATATTGAATCATTACAATCACCAACATCTTGCCATTAATTGAAGATCATTTGCTCCAAATTACGGATTTTCATCTACAAATGGTTGTAAAAAAAAGCTGAAGACACCTGAAGAAAGTGCAACTTGCCTGTTTAATACGGCAGGGAATTACCGTTAGCCTCCAGAGCAGCTCTAATTCGTCGTGGGATAAAAGCATGTAAGTCATAAATGACTTTCATAGAAATATTCTATCAGCTTTTTTGTAGAGCAGCAGTCACTTTGCGAGTAGATAAAGAAATAATACAGGGTAACATGCGTTATTATAACTTGGGATGGGCAAAAAGAAAGTTAAAACTCAAATCATGTGTCAACGTTGTAATTTACGGAAGAACACGCTTTAGTCATTGATGTACCCTCGATATTTGTTTAAACTCAAATCTGTTGAGATTACTTGACAATAGATACTGCTGGAGTACAAGGAGAATGTATGGCAATGTACCATGCGCAGTGATTTTGTGACTTTCAGAAGATTTTCTCCGAGGACCTTCCAACATAAGGGGGCTGAAATTTAATACTGCAATAATGCTATTTGTCCACATTTAGAATGATCGGATATATGCCCTTGGGTAGGGGAGGCTTTCGTAGGTCTAGAAGATAGTTCCTCTATATGTCACCTCTGAAATTATCACTGCTTATGGACGTTGGAGGTGAGAAATTACCCCTGGAAATAATAAAATTGTAGACATGCTTTTATACCAGTAAACGTGCTAGAGAATTTGGGACATTGCTGCCTCTTCAAATATTAACACATCTCTGGTATTTCTCTACACATTCACTTTAAGCCACCGGCTATTTAGCTTAAAGCCTTGACATTCCACCAACAGCGGTCTATGTCTCGACAATTTATTTGCAATTACTGTGAAAACAATTAATATTCATTTTATAAAAAAGAATTTGCAGTGTTATTGTTTTATACAATGTGTTTACTCATATGCATGTACTATATGTATCTTTGTTATAGAATTTTGGTATCTGAATCATTAGGTCCGGAATGAAATGAGTGTATATTTAGTTACCGGAACTATTGAAACAGAAGTTTTCATTCATTCATACACGTATAGATTTTCAAAACAAACTTATTTAGTTTGTTCGTTATACAGTATATGTAAATCACTTTCTAACTTTTCTGGAAAATTCGATTTCTCAAGAGATGTTGTAGTAGAAGATTGTAATCAGTAGCTAGACATCCGGTGCCTTATGCAGAGTCGTTTTGATGCGTGATTAGTGTCATACTAAAGAGTTCGACTAACATATGTTTCCTGCAGTAGTCTGGCTTTTAGTATGCGGCTAATCATATGTCAAAACGACTCTGCATAAGGCGGCCGATGTCAGACTCTCAAGCCGGGCTATTCTATCAAGTTTCATATAATTTCTTTGCCTTGCTTTGGTTGCCATATACGTATTTTACTTATGAATCAATATTTTGCTTACAATGTTAGATCTTTTTCGTGGGAAAAGTACAAGGATATCATAACTGACAGACACTTATTCTTCTGTCTGTCTCTCTCTCTCTCTTGCTTCGGAAGTAAGGAAACTACTTCATCCTATAATGCATTAAACGTAATTTATATTGTTGAAATAAGACTTAACAAACAATGACAACATACTCCTAACCAGGCGCGCACACAGAAATTTTTGAGAGGGGTCCAAAGTTTTTTTTTTCTGGGAGGGCACATCCAATACGTCTAGGTGTGAAGATAACTAAGAGAGTTCTTTCGCTTTTTGTGGAGGTCTATGTTTAATTGGCTCTCACATCGTGAGTTGAATGGGAATGGAGATAAGGCGAAGGTCAGTTGTTCGTATGAGTATATCACTGAAGTTCAGTCATTGAAGTTGTGTCAGTTCAGTTACACCGTGAACTTGTGTAAGGAGAGAGTAAACATGGGACCTTCACAGAGCGTCAGAAGGGTGTGTATGATATACGAATTCAAACTGAGGTCAAATGCCACTGCAGCGGGCGGAACATACGCCAGGATTTTGGTGAGGGTATCGTGACTACGCAGATAGTGCAGCGGTGGTTTAACAAGTTTAAGGACGGTGACGAAACACTCGAAGACGCACCATGTGCCGGAAAATCAACACATGTACAAAATGAAGATCTTCAAGCAGCAATTGAGTCGAATAGTGGCCAGGCATGTGAGGAACTGGGATTACAATCCAGAGTGTGTGGAGAAAACATTCAACAGCATCTCCATTAACACGTGTGGCACTACAAGTTGGATCAATGGGTCCCACATGATTTGTCTCCGGGCCAGAAGGTAACGCGAGGAGACACCTGTATTTCTTTACTGTCTCGTCTGAGGAAGGAGCCATTTCTAGAAAGAGAGTTGACATGTGATGAAAAGTGGGTCCAGCACGAAGCTCCACGGCGCCGTCATCATTGGTTAGCATCCCATGAACCGGTTCCAAAACAGCCGAAACCAGCACTGTACCAGAAATAGGTCTTTCTGTGGGTTTGGTGGACTGCTCACGGCATCGTGCATCGGAAACCGGTACCAGCTGGTAAGAGCATCAATGCAACTGTGTACTGTCAACAGTGGAACTGTGTTTAAGAATAGCTCAAAACTCTGGAATTGCAAAAGAGTCCTCCTGTTACAGGACAACCCTAAGCATCAAAGTAACTAGGATGACCCGGGACACCATTCTACGCCTTAAATGGGAAACACTATTGGATTTGCCATACTCCCCGGACATTGCACCGTCCAATTATCACCTGTTTCGTTCGTTGGACAATTGCCTTAGGGGACGCCAGTTCAAATTCCTAGTAGAGGTGCAAAATACACTTGATAGGTTTTCGGTTCACGACCCACCAAGTTCTACCGCGATGGTGGAATCCATAGCCTTCCAGAATGTTGGCAGAAGGTCGTTGATGATGATATGAACTATTTTTAACCTTCCAGGTATGTCTTAGGTGACATATCGATGTTGCAAGGTGGTGGGTGAAAAAGGGACAGAACTTTCTTGTTTACCTTTATAGTATACTTGCTATTCTTCACCCGAAAAGACGATGAGAAATTACAAAATATAATTATCTATTAAAGACTTTTATTTTATAATTATTACTGAAGAGAAGATAGCTTGGAGCAAGAAATGAAGATAGTTTTTGACTTGTAACCTGTATTTTTGTTTTGATTATATTTACATGTGGAATATATTTAGCAAAATGTCCAGTCACTGAAGCATATTGTTTTGGAAATTGGAACGCCTTTGTCCCTCTCCTTGTTAACTCACCACTCAAAATGTAATGGTTCGTTCTTTGGTTAAACCACATCTAAATCTATAGTTAGAATAATTATTAGGGGTTACGTTTAGTGGTACCCTCCGTTTTTACCAAACATTTTAAAAATTTATAGGAGAAAGGAGGTAAGAAATGGTAAGTTGGAGTTCTTATGTGATCTTTAGGTTTGTAAGTTTAGGAGAAAAGCTACGCTTAATACGAGGATTTATATATAGAAATTGGTACTATTTGCAAGACGCGGAAGCATTCGCAGAAGGTTACAATAGTTCAGGAGTATGGTGGTCGTGTTTTAAAAGGTAAAGTAATCAACCAAACTAAACCATACCTAAAATTACAATTTTTAATGTTTTAAGTACTTTTTCTGTAGATTTGAAACTGGAGGGGCACCTCTAAAGTTAAGCCATCATTGTTATACTTGCTCTATTGATTTTGGTAAATGCACAAGTTAAAAGATTATGGAACAGATAAACATTGTGCAATCCAGCGTTGGGATATGGTGGCCCCATTGCCTAGTTCTTTGGAACTGGAGTCAGCTACTGGTCCCCGCAGATTGGAGGTTGTGCAGGCCGATCAAAGGGCATTTAAAACTCTCGATCGAGCACAGTAGAAAGATAAGCCTCTGATGTAAACTGTTGTTTTTCTTTTGGGATGCCAAAATTTCTATGGCCTATTTCCAATGAATGAATTTGTGGTTTTTAAGACGTATGGACCAGAAACCATGGGACGGAAGAGTGAAGCGCATGCGCACCCATTAGGACTGGATGGAATGGTGTCCTGAATGGTTGGTAGGAGTGTTGGAAAGTGGATGGTCCCTGTACGTTTTCCCCCATCTGGGGTGGACGTACACCCATCCCTACCTGTTGTGTGTGTGTGCTCAGTGCTTGTGTTATCCGGTGTCCAAATCTATGAAAATTTAAAAGATATTATAACATAAAAAAGTAAAAAAATAATAAAACACATAATTTTTTTAAATTGCACATTTTCTTCTCTTGTGGGTTGGTGAAGTACTTTTTGTTGTTATTCTTGTTGTTCGACAGTTTTTTTTTTTTGTTGTTGTTCCAATTCTTCTATTTCCGGAGCCATGCGTTTCTGTCGACGGGAATGTTTTTTTTTTCTTCCGCCCCGATTCCTCTTGGACGCGTTGGGCCCACGCTGATCCTACGATGAAGGCCTGCTTATGGGATAGTATCGTAAGTTCTCGTCGCAAGAGCCGCAATGTAAAGCTGGAGAAGTCTTTAAAATCGGACCCGGACTCACCCTCTCGTGAAAAGCCTAAACCAAACGAAACTGAGACATATTCTCAAGTTCCAAATAGTGTGGGAAACACAAGCATACTGATGCCTGTAGTCCGATACCGTGTAATTAAAGATGAAGATGCTGAAGAAAATCGTCCGAGTGCTATTAAGGGCTTTTCCCTTTTCCTCATTAATAAAGTTATTGCTTATAACGCCGGACAGGTTAAAGATATGCAGAAATTACGGAATGGTATTATTGGTGGAAACGGTTGACGAGAAGCAAACAGCGAGCAGTAAGCAGTCAGCTTACTTAAACTGACTACCGCTAGACCACTTAACATGTTGGTAGAACCCCATTATCTACTGAACGTCTCTCGCGGTGTGATATCATGTTGGAACCTTCTAAGTGCCACCGAGGAGGAGATTAAATCGGAGCTAGCTGACGAACATGTTGTAGATGTAGCTCACATCAAAAGTAAGAAGTCAGGTAAAAATGAATCAGTAATTCTTATTTTCAGTTTAGCTACACTTTCGGACTATATGAAGGCTGCATATGATCGAGTTAATCGCCCCTGTAATCCCAGTCCCCTGCGTTGTTTCAAATGTGAACACTTTGGGCACACCAGCACGTCGTGTAATGCGAGTGTTGCTATTTGCGTGAATTGTGGCCAGGGTAGTCATGATGTGGAACCTTGTGCAGCGACCAAGTTCTTTTGTGTCAACTGCAAAAGCAGTCTTTTAGCAGCGAGGGGCTATATAAAAGGTGGATCTGCAACTTAAAGTGGAATCCGAATCACATGAGCTTCCATCGGCAATGGAACTCGGGTTTCCCACGGCAAAGACGCGTACGATAACCGCTCAGCCACGAGAGAGTTCATGTGAGTTTACCGGTATGAGTATTATTTATACTAAATTCGATTGTGACATATCGGCTGATACATGTCTTATCGTTGGACAATATATCGGTTAGACAGAAATTGAAATTAAAAGTTAATAATACTAAAGCTATATCTCATAACCATTAACTGTGTTGCGTATTGCTGTCATCTTGAGGAACATAATGAGAGTATATTTCCGTGTCAGTTTCACCTCTATAAATTTCATGATTTTCGTACAGTGTCATTTTTTTTTTAGGTTTACAGAGGAATTTGTTGTCCATTTTATCGAAAATTATGCATGAATTTTTTACAGTCATGAGTATAATATTGTTCAGCTCAATAGGTTCTACCAATTGGTATATGTCTAATGTTTAAACATTTTTTCTTTCATCACATGCTAATAATATTGCGGAATTAACAAAATGAATAAGATCAACACTTTGTTTAAAGATGTACGCTAATAAATCAAAAATTATCCGCAATTTTGACACAACTCTTGTTACATTGTTTATACTGATCTCTGTCTTCGTTCGTTTTTTATTGTTATGCTGTTGTTGTCATGCTATGAAAGTTTGGTCCTGATTCCTCCATTTGTCTTCCTTTTGTTGCAGATAGATTATGGCCGCTCCATTAGAAGTTTGCACTAAAGAGGAACAACGAGCAGTGATCCGGTTTTTAGTGGTTGGAAGTTGTATCAAGGGTCACTATCCATCAAAAAGACTTTCGGTACAATACGGGAACAGTATCTTGCCGCAACAGAGTGTCTACAAATGGATTGAAAAACTTCAAAAAAATGGTCGCACAAGTGTTACGCACGAGGAAGGAGCCGAACGACCATCTACGGCCAGAAATGATGACAACATTGAGTGTGCACGTGACATGGTTCTCTTAGACAGACGAGTGACTATTGATGAAGTAGCACATAGTGTGGAAATTAGTCATGGTTCCTGATACACCTTCCGACTACAAAAACCGGATCACTGCTTGTTGTTCGTCTTTGGTGCAAACTTCTAATGAAGCGGCTATGACCTATCTGCAACAAAAGAAAGACAAATAAAGGAATTAGGATCAAACTTTCATAGCATGGTCACAACAGCATAACAACGAACTAAACGAGGTCAGTGTGAATGAACAATGTAAGAAGAGTGAAAATTGCGGATAATTTTTGACTTGCCCTCGTGTAATCAATGCTGTCAAGCCAACTCTAGTACTACAATCATCTACTAGTTGAACATATTCATATTATAACATTTATGTATTATTTTAATTTTCACCGAACCTGCAAATTCTTCATACAGTATTTACAATGTTGTACCAAATGTAAGCTTTTTCACAGCTTAACGAAATGTACAGAGTAAAACTTTGAATTTGCAATATTCTTGTCTATGTTGTTAAGAGCTCATAATTTAAAAGCGCATTTTAGCAACAGGCGAAATGCATAATAATCTTGAGTATCCTCGTAATAACTGTAAGCGTGTGATGTTTTATATGTGATAACCCATAACATTAAGTCTTTACAACCAAAATGATGGAAAAACGCTAGAAGAGCAACAGGTCAAGAACTCGGAGTTGGGTTTTTGTTATTCGTTCGCTAGCTTTTTTCACTGATCTTTTTAAAGCATAAAACCTCTAGTGAAAAAAAGATTTTTCAACTTGAGAAAGAAACTTGATACCTTGATTTAGTTAATTAGCCCTGCACATACTCAACATTCCAGGGGGTTTCTTCACCCAGTATTCTCCTCCTCAGTCTTTTTTAAACCTTATGCTATGTAGTTGGTTTGAAACTTCTCAAGTGCCTACTGGCTAATTAGCTTCCTATATCTGACGTCAAGAGTTTTTTTTTTTTTTTGTAAAAAAGAAAAGGGTTTTCTTTCTTCTTGATGAGCCACTGCTCTAATAAAAGTTCACTTGTTCAATTTTAATAACATTTGCTCTTCAAAATGATGAAAGAGAACATTTTGTTTGCTGAAGTTTGCAATTGGAGAAGGTTAAGGGTTGTAGTGTTGTGCAGGGTTTAAATTAAAGCTTGGAAGATGGTGTACAATTCAGAGTATGATTGCTAAAGCGCAAGAGTTTTACGTGTACATTAAACAAGCATTTCAGTACACAATGGTAATTGCAACAAGCAGAAACACCCGTACGATTTTCCCAAAGAGGTCGGAGTTAAAAATCCGACTTTTAAATTCGCGAATATAGGCTACACAACTTGATGCACATTAACGCATATTACATAGCTTTGCAACTACAATCAGTGGTGTATTTAGAGGGCTCTCGGGCTCAAGCCCCCGCACAACTTCATTAAAATTTGTTGGCACCCAAAAGAAAAAAATATAAATGGTTATTTACGTGCTGTGCAAAGCCCCCTCCCTAAAAAAATCCCAAATACGCCACTGGCTACAATACATATATTAAATACTGTAGTGTGTGAGTAGGCAAATCTAACATGTTTTGAGGTGTATTTCGACGACTCAAAACTCTTTCTAAAATCCCTTTCCCCTCCTACTTTTCCAACCCCGCTGCAGCAGCCCATGATAACCAGTAATGTCCGCTATTACTTGCTGTATAGTGAATTATAACGCTAAAATTAAATCGAATAATACATATCTCGTCATTTATTGACGGCGCCAGTTTTAATTTCTTGAGGAGAAAGTAACCTGAGATTCTGAATTAATATCAATAACCCATGACCCAGACTTTTAAGGATAGTTATATTTGTATAGCTAAAAGGATTGCTTTATTCGACTTCCAAACTATGCTATGCATATTTATCGTAAGTCTTATGGAATGTTTTTGTTCGTGTGTCGGCAAGTAAGAAAAATCAAAAAGCTGTTTTTGGTGCAATCGATTTAACGTCCAAAGAATAGGTTCTATCTTCTCCATGTACCCCCTATTAAAATTAGAACTGGTTCAAAACAACTATTTCAAATTCAACGTTTATCGCCATAGAAAAAAATAATAATAACAGATAGCGAGAAGCGATTCTTTGCAAACTATTCAACACATGAAGGCAATATATCGTGTCTATCCATAACTCTTCCTAATCCGAATCCGGTTCGGTTTATTTTGGTTCACCTTGTAGAAACATGCTTATATTTTAGTTTGTATTGAGTTATTTTTAATTAGATAGAAAGCAATCTTCTAACTAGTTTATTTGTGCTTTTTTGTCTTATTTTAGCACCTTTTGTTCCTATGAAGATTGTTTCTAAAAGTCCTAATCCTACTAAATAATTGGAAGGGTAATGGAACTTAGGACATTTCTCTTTTTTTCTCATCCGTGCAATGCTTATATGATGGCCATGAACATGTAAATATTATTGTACATTCCAGGATTTTAAAAAAGAAGCCTATTCACGCAACTGGAATCAGTGGCGGATCTAAAAGGTAAAAACACGGAAAGGGGGGGGGTCGACCGGAACCCAGAGTATGATAGGTATATCATGAGTTTGCTATGAACTTTCAAAATAACACCTTAAATTATTTTTGTCGATCAAAAAACTGGGGGGCCTAGGTCCCCCCGGCCCCAGGCTAGATTCGCCACTGACTGGAATATAGTTGATAATGATGGTAATAACTTTAGGGGAAATGTCCGTGTTTTGGCCGCTTACGAGAAATTTGCCAACCCACGGTCTGCTATTGCCTGCAGAAGTTTAAATTGGCTCGGTAGATGGGTATAGAAGTTCAGCATTTGTGTGTTATTTTTTTTCCCTCTATCTTGCATTTCACGAGTATGGCAAGGGCTCAAATTCTTAGCATAGGTCTAAAAATGTTTCTAAAAGGGAACTACTGAAGGGATTCGTTTAATTTTTATACCATGCACCCTACACTAGCTGGTAATGCTACAGAACTAGGATTATTTTTCTAGGTTACATACAAAGCCTATATTTTTTAAAAATATTCTAAGAATTTTAATAACGTTAATTTTTTATTCACCAAAAAATAATTGAGAGAAATAAAGAACTATGCCATAATTCTAGTTCAGTAAATAAAACTTCGGTATTTCCGCAACAATTTTTTAGAGGTAGTTAGTGAGTAATTCAAATTAAATGCCCGTAGCCAAACTCCCTCTATAAAAATTGTCTTGACCCGACTACGGTAGGTCCTATAGTATTGGAGCTATGGATATTTAAAGTTCATTTTTTCATGTTTTCGGCAGCCTATAACTCCGAAAGGAAGCATCTGTACATCCAGGTTGGTCTATACTTTTTGTCTTACGTTAGTATCAGGAATCACCACCCAAACGTTGTCGGTGTTGTTTTAACACACCCTGTATATGTGGATACCAGTGGTATATACAACGATCAGAATTATATCGGTCTGTGGCAACAGTACGTTCGTATATAGCAAAATGTTGATTCACCGATAGGTAGGCATAGTGTGGTAATGTTTGAAGTTGGTCTAACAAGGTACATTCGTACAACAAGGTACACGAGTCCCCTAGGGATTCGTGTAAAAATTGATTCAGATGCGAAGTTCCCCGCTGCGCAATGTATATACATTGTACTAATTTTAGCGGCCTATACGGGTAATTTGCGTATTAATGTGCCTTCATATATCCGGAATTCAATCACACACTACTATAACACTCAGACAAAAATTACTTTTAGTTTCTTTAGATGTAACTAGACATGAATGTGGGCATATGCAAAACAAATTGGATTAACTGCTGCTTCTCTGACACATTACCCACCCCGGCCGCCATCTTAGATCCGCCATACTGGATTCAACTTTTGTTTTTTCAAGTGGGGACAGGTGCAGGTGATACATCAAGTTCGTGTACAATTTTCTCGGAAATTCATTGGAGTAGTGGGTTTTACCGTACCTTGTACCGTTTGCAAGTTAATGAATGTTAAATATCAGGCACTTCACGAATATTGAACCAAATAGAAAGTTATGCGGGGCCCAGTGTGTATATGTAACTTTTTATGTGATTTATCGTTGTCGAAATATTCTCTGAACGTACATACATACAATCACACATACGTCAATATGGAAATGGTAGGTCTTAACCAAAATCTGGTCATATCTGGATTTACATTAGGCATTTTGACCGTAATAAATACTTCCTTGTTATATTATAACATGGAAGTAATAACAATCACTCACAGAAATGTAATAAAATTACAACATCAATGTTGTAAAGAGTTTATTTATACCTACAGTTTTTTTTTTCAGTTAGAAATTGTTTTGATTTGTCAACATCAAAAACAGACGTAACTGATATTACTCTGTAATGTCTATTCGCGAAGTGCCTGGAGGGATTTAACATCCAATACCTTCCAAGAGGTACAAGCTATGCTAAAATTCGCCACAGCAGTGAATTTCCTAGAAAATTGTACATGCATTTGATGTATCACTGGCACCTATTCCCATTTGAAAAAACGAAAGTTAAATCCAATATGGCGCCCGGGGTGGGTAACATGTGTCAGATAAGCAGTACTTGATCCAATTATTTTTGCATATGCCCACATTCATGTCCAGTTTCATCTAAAGAAATTAAAAGCAATTTTGTGTCCGAGCGTATAGTAGAGTATGACTGAATTCCGGATACAACTTACCTATATGGGCCAGGGGCGCCAGAAGAAAATTTTCTAGGGGGACTATCTCCATGGTTGCTATATTACTGCTGGTATTTCTAACATTTTCGTGAGCCAGGGAGCTCGAGCCCACCTTGCCCTCTTCTTTCGGGCGCCCATGGTATGGACCGCTAAAATTAGTACAATAGACATTGGACCGCGGAAAACTGCATTTGAATCGATTTTAAACGAATCTTCGCGAATA
Organism: Thermobia domestica; assembly: GCF_964235325.1. NCBI lineage: Eukaryota > Metazoa > Arthropoda > Insecta > Zygentoma > Lepismatidae > Thermobia > Thermobia domestica. Next base: position 187,778,827 of record NC_137464.1, read on the forward strand.
TACCTTGTAAGATCACATGAACAAATGCATATGCCAGATCGATACATTTTGTGATGCATCGTGGCGTAGATAGTAGAGGTGCGGCGAAAGGATTGAACATTGCGCAGGACGATATATTTCAGCAGTTGGAATATCGAGAGAAAAGGAAGCCGGCCAGACACAAGGTACGTTATTCGAGAACTTTGAGACACCAATAGACACTAACGGCTGCTGATAGGCAGGCTTGCTGACTATGATTGTTGGGGTACAAAGACTTTATATGTGAGCAGTAGAAGCTTAGTGTTGAGACTCCAAGTGGTGGCTTTAAGATTTCGTAGAAGGTTCAAACGGCGACCAATATTAGCTTCTAGTTGTGTGAGATGAGGTTTTGAGGGAAGATGTTTGTCAAAGGTTACATCCAGGTACTTGAGACCAGGGGTGCCCATCCCCCCCAAAGCTGATGGCGCACTCCCCCCCAAAACTAATAATCTCTTCCCTCCTCAAAACTCAAGTTCTCTAAAAACAATTGCCCAGTGTAGTAGTAGTTTTTATAGTACTAGTAATTGTTATTTTTGTTGTTGTTTTTATTTCCTGTAGTAGTATTATAGAATGCTTGTAGTAGTAGTAAGGGCAGTAGTAATTATAAAAATGGCATTACTTTTATTAGTAGTCTTGGTAGTGTACAATACTAAATATGTTCTATAAGGATATTGAAGGGTATAAAAACTTCTACACACTGTGTATGGCACAGGTATTCTTTTTTTACAATTAGTAGTATTATTTTTTCTTTATTGATATAATTCCCTTGTACATGAAAAGTAAGACGCAAGTTACAAGTTATTGAGTTTGATACCAAAAGAAAATGTTATCCTCGAAATTAGCCTACAAAAAGAAGTGATATCCAACAAAAAACATTCCTGTAAAAGAGCCAAGTACGAGTGGCCTTAAAATGAATTGAAATCACAAAAATAGGCGCCACGTTCTGGTGGACAACAGTTGCAAACACTCACTGGCTCACTTCAAATTTAGATTTGAAACTTGGCTGTTGTCTGTATGGTTACCACTAGCTCACAATTATGTCAAACTACTTTATAATTTTCAACAGACAACATAGGCAAGTTTCAAATCTAAATTTGAAAGTGATTCCTTGAGTGTTTGTGACTGTTGTACACCAGAACTTGGCGCCATCCTTTCATATAGCAACTTGCGCGGTACTTCATTCATAGAGTTTCTAAGCAGGGGGTAGGGGGATTCATTCTCGAGATTAAAAAAAAATCGCATCGTGTTCCAATGTTATTCTGACGACAGCAAAATTACTTATTCGACGTTAGAGTAAAATTCTTCCCCAATTTTTTTATTCCCCCAATTTTTTTCTCGATGGCAAAACTTGCGCCATTCATCCCTCCTGTGGGCGGCCCTTCTCTCTTAAAACGAACCAACCTTTCCTTTGACACGGCTACTTGCGCGGTACTTCATTCATCGAGTATCGAAGCAGGGGGTACGGGGGTTCACCCCGGAAAATTTTTGAAAATTAGCTTCTCAAAATCGTGTTTTAATTTTATTCCGACAGTAAAATTGCTAGTTCGAAAGTAGAGTAAAATCCCCCCCAAAATTTTTCTCAATGGCGCAGCTTGCGCCATACATCCCCCCTGTGGGCGGCCCTGCTTGAGACAGTTTTGAAGAGGTACTGGAGACTTAAGAGAAGTAAATGTAAAGGGTCTGGATTGTCACTGTTATAGTATTTATGTCTTTTAGTCCAGACAGAATCATTTGAGTCTCTTTTGATTCACTCGAGCTTCCATTTGAGACATAAGAAGTTGGTTAATGCGGTCAACAGAAGAGTCCAGTGCCATATAAGCAGTATCATCAGCAAATTGTAATACATATTATGGAGGCTGATGTTGAGGCATGTCGGCATAATAGAGGTGATAGAACAGATCTTTGTGGCATTCCGGCAGTCGAGTACCTATTTAATTAATCTCTGCAACTCCTTCAAACTCTATTGGAAATATACAGCAACTTCTATAGCATATATGTATATTCGCGTAACCATAAAACCTTCTTTGTTTCTCTGTTCTCTACGAACAACTTTTAAATCCTTTACGTAACATTTGTACACACATATAAATATATTAACATAGTCTGTTGCTTCCTCAATAACATATGACTTCTGGGCTGACATATCTCGACAAAATTACACTTCAGCCACTTCATCTACTTAAACAATGAGGTATTATCTTTAGTTACTCGATATTACTATAAACTTTATCATCAATAACTTCATACATTAATATAACTCCCATGCTACTGAAGTACTTATCCTTTTCGTACGATGGTATTATCTAGCTTATTCTGTCACCTTACGACAGGAATAAAATGTTTTTTTCATATCTTATGAAGGGTAGTCAACTCGAAGAGATCCATTACAATATGAAAAGTATTTTTTTAAATGCTTACTAGAAGGTCTTAACATGAACAAATCCTTGTGACGATTCGTGGCGAAAGAGAAGATTTCTCCAGTGAATTTTAAGTAATTTCATTTGCCAAAACTTTTTTTTTTTATAATCCTATATTTACTTTATTTATCCATCCGTTCGTCTAGGAGAGAAATGAAACCTCAAGAACTACGTGATGGATCAGAATCAATTTGACCAGGATGTAGAGCAAGGGTGTGCAACTTGGAACAGTGGGCGGGCCAATCACAGAGCACTAAATGGTGTCGCGGGCCTCACTGTAGGCATATAATTTTTACGACAATTGAATAGTATAGTATTAAATGATAGAACATGTTCATCGTAATTTACATCACAATAATACAAAACAACTGTTATACTGGTAACCAAAATATTTACTCACTAAAGAGGAGCAGAATAATGTATTTAGAACTTTGTCGGTGCATCTAGTAATCCTCATACTGAGGGAAACTACCCCCAAGTACCTGCGCTTGCCAAGTGCTTGTCTTCATGGCGTTACCACTTTTCGCACTGTGTGATAGATGGAAAATTTCCAGTTCACTCTTAACAGGTTTTGTAAAAAAAAAAAAATAAATAAATAAATAAAAAAAATAAAAAAATATAAATAATAATAATAATAATAATAATAATAATAATAATAATAATAATAATAATAATAATAATAATAATTATTATTATTATTATTATTATTATTATTATTATTATTATTATTATTATTATTATTATTATTATTATTATTATTATTGTTTTCAATAGCTGACCATCGGGCCGGAAGACAGGGTTAGGCGGGCCGCACATGGCCAGTGGGCCGGCTGTTGTACATGGCTGATTTAGAGGCTCAAAAGTTAAAAAACCGAGTTTGTTGGTGGAAGTAATTAATCCATGGGAAGTGGAAGAAATCGTTTCTGGATTTAAGTTGGTCGGTACGGAGCAGAAAGCGGTAACAGCTAATTAGGAGCGGTTTTGTAATCGATTAAGCATCACACATTCCGTCTTCATCCTTAACTCTCTACTAAAACCGGAAGTGGTAGAAATTCACTACAGCTTTCGGCTTCAATAATTATCCTTCTTTATGAATTGTTGTCATAATAGATACCATCTCCTCTGTCTTTATTCTGTGTTAAAACAGGAAATGTCAGACATCAATCACTTCTGGCGTTAACGTTGCTCGCAGAGTAAACAGTAACAGATAGCGAAAAGTTTTTTTTTTTTTTTGCTATAGCTAAAACTAAGAGACCCAAGAATACATTTATTACATCTCCGCTTTAATATCTCTACTAAAGCCGGGAGTGTTATAAATATATTACCACTTTGATATCAATATTAAATTAGGAAATATCACACCATTCAAACCAAACTCCTTCAAGTGGTACATATACTTGACACTGTTACGTGTTTAAGTATGTAACGCTGTTGCTCTAAAAGATTGTCAAGGGAAACTGTATTCGTTCTCCTATCGTTTGGCTTAATCCTTGTTTAACATTCCTAACCGTTATTTAAGGTGAGTTATCCTTGTTTCGCCTGAAACGGGAAAAATCGTGAGAATGGTGGGAAATTACAATTTTCTTGATGCTCTCGAAGCTCAGATTTTAATTTTCTTTTCGAGTTTTACAATGAACGTTCGCAAATATGATTTCCGGAGGTGAACTCTTGGTGAATATTCCCACGCAGCTGCGAAATTCTCTAAGGGCAAATCTCCGATCATGCTCAACTTGGAAGCCCAGTTTTCTCGCAGTACTATTTTCACCCCTTATGTATGGAAATTTTCTTTTGGATGTTGTGTCGCCTCTTAAGAGAAAAGACATATATGGTGAATTTGTACGAAAGACACTTACTAGCCTGTGCTACGTGGTCACTACAAGCTAGAATATCCATCTATATGATTAGATAAATAAGATGTTTAATACATTTTTTTTTAACTTTTCGAATTGATTGTTTTCTTCTAATCCATAATTACGGTAACTGTCCTTGATTTCCGTGATTCCAGGTTTATTTCCTTCACTTCTTTGTAAACTCCGCCTTTTTAAGGTTAGCCAAAACAAGAATCTTTATTGCTCCTAAAATGGTAGATACAAATCTTATCATTTAACTCCCGTAACTAGCCAATACGTATGAGCTGGCCCGTATTTAAACATTGGCTACATAGGTGAAATATTAAAAATAATCAAGGTTAAAATATGGTATTCGAAAAAAAAGAAAAAAAGAAAGAAAGAAGGAGCTTTCCTCAAGAGACCAATGTGTATACAAGGACAGAATCGACGTTTAAGCAGTGTTAGGACACCTTACACATTACCATACACACATTTACAAGTCGTTTGTTTCCGTATACTCATTAGAAACATCATAAGTGCAGGTTCATTTTAATTAGTCTTAATGCACTTTCTATTAACTATTATTAGGATGCGTTCTAGAGTTTGTTTGTTTGTTTGTTCACAGATTGAACACTTCAGTATATTTTTGGGCATGTTAATTAAGAAACAAAAGTCATTTTTAAAAAAAATATATCAAAATGCTGCTTATTATTATTATTATTATTATTATTATTATTATTATTATTATTATTATTATTATTATTATTATTATTATTATTATTATTATTATTTTCACAGTGAAAAGCTTGAGCAATTGTCTTGCCTCGGAATGAGCATTCCCAGTACATTGTTTAGAAAATACGTGTGTTTGTAAGTTTCCCTTACCTGATGTTATTATGGAAAGCAACTTTTCTTCTACAATTCCCTGACGAAAAAAAAAAAGAAAAGAAGAGAAAGAAAGAAGATAGGAAAAGAAAGATGAATAAATGTAAAAAAAGAAAGAAATATTTAACAACAAAATACATTAATAACAGGAGTACAAAAGAGAGAGAGAGAGAAGGAAAAGTACTGAAACATTAAAATTATGAAAGGCGCCTCGAAAATGTATTCTCACACTACTACGAAGAGATTTATTTCGTTTATTTAGTAAGAAAAGGACTGAACCTGGAACTAGACTCGCTTTCCTAACAATAATCTCTGTCTTCCAGCCTCCGCATACGCCTTCATCTTTCCTTTCTAAAATAAATATAAGGTTTTATATTTTTAATTCTATTAGGTTTATTATTATTATTATTATTATTATTATTATTATTATTATTATTATTATTATTATTATTATTATTATTATTATTATTATTATTATTATTTTGTTAATGCAGTATTTTATCTTCACATCCACTCTATTTGCTGAGGTTGATAATCTAAAAGCTCTGGGATATGATGTGAAGGATACGTTCACTCTAAAACCTTTTCCGAATCCAGGTTCCAGAAATTATATAACAAATTTAAAAATTTAAGAAGTAAGAAATATGTCTGTGCCAGCTTTATGTAATGAGTTTACTAGTTATGTAAGTGAAGCTGTCGCCAATACATACGACGAATTCACAGACGTGATTGCATAACAGAGTGTTTATGTTATGTTCCAATTCTTCACATACAATTATTTCCATATTTTATGATATTTAGTGGTAAATGTATACCACTAAAATGAAAATTAGATCTGACTCGAATTAAAATCTTTGATTATGACTACCATTTATAATAAAGGTACTAAAAACCAGACAATACGTGGGGCGTTCAATATATGTTTCCCTAAGCTGTAAAAAAAATATTTTTAAGGATATATTTGTGGGTCTTTCCTCATCTCTCCACATAATCCCCGTTGCGATCGAGGTATTTGTCTCACCGTTGCACCATTTGTCGAAACCTTTTTCAAAAAATCAGGACTCTGACTATTTAGCACTCTCCTGACATTTACCTTACAATGCGGACTATAACACCGGGAAAAGATGGAAGTAACTCGACGCTAAATGGAGGCTGTGTGGTGCGTAGGGCAGCTGTTCCCACCCTAATTCTTTGAATTTTGTGTCTTATTTGCATGCTGAGTGGGGGATGGGAGTTATCGTCAAAAAGAAGAAGAAACCATGTCACTTATGTCGAATTGCGTTTCCATGAAGACGAGTCCAGGTTCGAAATAAGCGCCCTGGTGTCCTGTCAACTGGTGATGCAGAAGTACTGTAAAACGGAATGTGAAGAGAGTGCTAAATAGCCAAAAACCCTGATTTTATGGACAAAGGTGCAACGGTGAGATAAATGCCTCAATCTCAACGGGGATTATGGAGAGGTGAGAATGGAGATAAATGCCTCGATCTCAACGGGGATTATGGAGAAGTGAGAAAGGAGATAAATGCTTCAATCTCAACGGGGATTATGGAGACTGAGAAATGAGATAAATGCCTAAATCTCAACGGAGATTATGGAGAGGTGAGAAAGGAGATAAATGCCTCAATCTCAACGTGGATTATGGAGAGGTGAGAAAGGAGATAAATACCTCAATCTCAACGGGGATTATGGAGAGGTGAGAAAGGAGATAAATGCCTCAATCTCAACGTGGATTATGGAGAGGTGAGAAAGGAGATAAATGCCTCAATCTCAACGGAGATTATGGAGAGCTGAGAAAGGAGATAAATGCCTCAATCTCAACGGAATTATGGAGAGCTGAGAAAGGAGATAAATGCCTCAATCTCAACGGGGATTATGGAGAGCTGAGAAAGGAGATAAATGCCTCAATCTGAACGGGGATTATGGAGAGGTGAGAAAGGAGATAAATGCCTCAATCTCAACGGGAATTATGGAGAGGTGAGAAAGGAGATAAATGCCTCAATCTCAACGTGGATTATGGAGAGTGAGAAATGAGATAAATGCCTCAATCTCAACGGAGATTATGGAGAGCTGAGAAAGGAGATAAATGCCTCAATCTCAACGTGGATTATGGAGAGGTGAGAAAGGAGATAAATACCTCAATCTCAACGGGGATTATGGAGAGGTGAGAAAGGAGATAAATGCCTCAATCTCAACGTGGATTATGGAGAGGTGAGAAAGGAGATAAATGCCTCAATCTCAACGGAGATTATGGAGAGCTGAGAAAGGAGATAAATGCCTCAATCTCAACGGAATTATGGAGAGCTGAGAAAGGAGATAAATGCCTCAATCTCAACGGGGATTATGGAGAGCTGAGAAAGGAGATAAATGCCTCAATCTGAACGGGGATTATGGAGAGGTGAGAAAGGAGATAAATGCCTCAATCTCAACGGGAATTATGGAGAGGTGAGAAAGGAGATAAATGCCTCAATCTCAACGTGGATTATGGAGAGTGAGAAATGAGATAAATGCCTAAATCTCAACGGAGATTATGGAGAGGTGAGAAAGGAGATAAATGCCTCAATCTCAACGTGGATTATGGAGAGGTGAGAAAGGAGATAAATACCTCAATCTCAACGGGGATTATGGAGAGGTGAGAAAGGAGATAAATGCCTCAATCTCAACGTGGATTATGGAGAGGTGAGAAAGGAGATAAATGCCTCAATCTCAACGGGGATTATGGAGAGGTGAGAATGGAGATAAATGCCTCAATCTCAACGGGGATTATGGAGAGGTGAGAAAGGAGATACATGCCTCAATCTCAACGGGGATTATGGAGAGGTGAGAAAGGAGATAAATGCCTCAATCTGAACGGGGATTACGAAGAGGTGAGAAAGGAGATAAATGCCTCAATCTGAACGGGGATTATGGAGAGGTGAGAAAGGAGATAAATGCCTCAATCTCAACGGGAATTATGGAGAGGTGAGAAAGGAGATAAATGCCTCAATCTCAACGTGGATTATGGAGAGGTGAGAAAGGAGATAAATACCTCAATCTCAACGGGGATTATGGAGAGGTGAGAAAGGAGATAAATGCCTCAATCTCAACGTGGATTATGGAGAGGTGAGAAAGGAGATAAATGCCTCAATCTCAACGGAGATTATGGAGAGCTGAGAAAGGAGATAAATGCCTCAATCTCAACGGAATTATGGAGAGCTGAGAAAGGAGATAAATGCCTCAATCTCAACGGGGATTATGGAGAGCTGAGAAAGGAGATTAATGCCTCAATCTCAACGGAATTATGGAGAGGTGAGAAAGTTTACTTGTATAATTTACAAATGTATCTTAAAAATATTTGTTTTTTACTGCTTAGGGAAACTTATACATTGAACGACTCACGTAATAAAAATAAAGCTCTTAAAAGCAGAAAATAGTTTATTACTATTATATATATATATATATCTAGGTAGCGATACTTTTTTGAAGTCGTGGCAAGTCAAACATGTTAATGCATCATAAAACTACCATCGAAATAATTTTATATTAGATATTAATTTGTTCTGCTAGAAAAGATTTCAAGCTTTTATAGACAATAGGATTAAGTTATTTTCTGCTTTTGAGGGCTTTATTATTTTAATTTAACGTCCCACGATTATACCCTTTTGGACCAAGAAGATAGATGATCAATGAAAGTAAATGATTATGATATTAATGTTTAGTGCTCACCTGCTTAGAATCGAACCTGAGATCTTGTACACCAAACATATACGCATTAACCACTACACCAGCGGGAAGGGCTAGAAACTGTTAGCTAGGGATACAAGTAAATGGAGAGCTTTTGTAACTGTGGCATTGAACCTTCAAGTATCATAGACCATAGAGTTAGCTAGTTCTTGTGCTCGTCTTTAGGTATCTTTACACCATAGGTTAAAACCGTGCTGTGACCTAATAATAAAGAGGAAAGCGTCTTCATGTTTAATATCATCATTATTTTCAAAATAATTAAAACAATACAGTTCAAGTTGTGATGAAATCGACACAATTCACAGTATTACTGCAGTGAAACCAACCTGCAAAAGGTTATAAAATTCCATGTCGAGAGTCGACTTTTGAATTTCTCACGTTATAATAACTACAAAATAATAATAATAATAATAATAATAATAATAATAATAATAATAATAATAATAATAATAATAATAATTATTATTATTATTATTATTATTATTATTATTATTATTATTATTATTATTATTATTATTATTATTATTATTATTATTATATGAAAATGAAACTATTTTGCCTTACACGCCTTTGAAACTATTTTGTGAATAGGTATTTCTTCAATCGAAAAATGTATACTTAGTTGGTTAGAATTGCAGTGTCTTCATCACGCCTTTGTGTCATGAACATCATATTGAGACTAATAATGTTAGAAAAACATCGTTCTCCATACATTTTGCGTAGAACATTTTGAAAGTTGATTTATCTCTTATTTGATATTTTACTTTTTTTTTCATTCATTCGTTCATTATTTTCTTTTCTTCTATCTTTAAGTACCAAAGTACAATTTTCATTCCTTAGCGGTTCATCCTTGAGTGACTGTTGTCGCATAGTCCGCAAACCATTTTCTTAGTAACATGAACTTTTCTGATCTAAAAAAAGAAAACAAAACTTACTAAAATTTGTCAATTAACACTGATTTCATTCTTATTGATCACTCGTTATGTCTAAATAGCCCTCCTAGAAAAATTTGTTGGCGTGGAATTTATATACGAGGTGTGTTCAAAAAGTATCAAACCTTATTTTTACCCGTGTGAAGCTGGGTGACTTTCTTCAGTATAGATGGAACGAGGACACGAGGACACGAGGACACAGTCATGAACTTTTACCTTCCTGCATAAAGCATCAATCACTGGTAGCCGGCCAACAAATGAGCGGTCGTCGAATTTAAGCTTTTTTTTTTTTTTAAATGACAGGAAAACTTGAACAGTGGTATTTCATCAAATTTTGAAAAAAAGCTTATCGATACCCAAGCGGAAACCATTTAATCGGATCGGTACATTCAATTTTGAACGAGATTTTAGGCATGAGAAGAGTTTCCACGAGATTTCATTCAAGCTTTCATCTCCAAACACAACATTCCTGTGTGTCGTCACGCTCCATACTCACCTGACATGGCTCCGTGTGTCCAAAGCTGAAAATGACACTAAAAGAGACCCGATTTGAGTCAAGAGAAGACATCATGCGAATGCGACGGCACGGTTGCTCACCATTCTAAAAACTGCATTCTAGAAGTGTTTCCAACAATGGCGCGAGCGCTGGGAGAACCTACTGCAAGGAGACTACTTTTAAGGGGATTAGTGTCAGGGGTGTAGCCAGCAGGTTTGTGTAGGGGGGGCCCGTCGTTTTTGAGGGGGGGCCAGCTACAAAGTACAAAGCCAAAAAAAGTGTTGCTGCTAATGTTTTTGAGGTCTGAAAGAAAGGAAAATTTTGGTTTTCTTCTGGAAAACTAAAAACACTATTTTAGCTTATTATTATTATTATTATTATTATTATTATTATTATTATTATTATTATTATTATTATTATTATTATTATTATTATTATTATTATCCATAAATTATATTCAAGATAGTTTTTATTATGCTTAATCAAGAACTACTGCCCGGGACCAAACGCTATACTTTTGTGCATAACTATAAAGGTAACCAAGAAAGTTCTGTCCCTTTTCGTGGAGGTCTGTGTTCAATTGGACCTCACATCGTGAGTTGAATGCAAGTGGAGATAAGGCGTAAGTCAGTTGTTGTTGTAGGTATATCCAACATACTACCCGGTTGTGGCAATTCAGACACACCATGAACTTGCATAAAGACAGAGGGAACATGGGACTTCCACAGAGCGTCATAGGAGCATGTATTTTGAACGAGTTCAAATGGAGGTCAAACGCCGCTGTAGCGGGACAGAAGATATGCCAGGCCTTTGGTGAGAGTGTCGTGATGACGCAGAGATTGCAGCGATGGTTTAACAAGTTTAAGGACGATGACAAAACACCCGAAAACACCACGTGCCAGAAGACCAACACATGTACAAAGAGGAACTGGGACTACAATTCAGTGTGTGGAGAAACCATTCGGCAGCACATCCATCAACTTGTGAAGCACTACAAGTTGGGTCGATGGGTCTCTCATATTTTGACTCCGGGTCAGAAGGCAACGCGGCAGTCGCCTGTGTTTATTTACTGTTTTGGAGCCATTTCTGGACAGGGCGTTAACATGTGATAAAAAGTGTGTCCTATACGAAGCTCCACGGCGTCGTCATCATTGGTTAGTGTCCCATGAACCGATTTCAAAACAACCGAAACCAGCACTGTACCAGAAGAAGGTCCTTCTGTGTGTTTGGTACATCGTGCATCGGGAACTGCTACCAGCTGGTCAGAGTATCAATGCAACTGTGTAATGTCAGCAGTTGAGCTGTGCTCAACAAAAACTCAAAACTCTGGAGCCATCACTTCTGAATTGCAAATGTGTCCTCGTTTACGGAACAACGCTAAGTCCATCGTGGCTAGGATGACTCAGGACACCATTTTTCGCCTTGGATGGGAAACAATATTGCAACCACTATATTCCCAGCGTATTGCACCGCCCGATTATCATCTGTTCCATTCTTTGGACAATCACATTAGAGGACGCCATTTCAAATCCCTAGTAAAAGTCCAAAATGCACCTGATACTTTCTTCGTTTCACGGCCCACCACGTTCTACCGCGATGGATTCCATGGCCTTCCAGAACGTTTTCAGAAGGTCGTCGATGCTGATGGGGACTATTTTTCATCTTCCAGGTTAGGTGACATATCGATGTTCGAAGGCGGTGTGTGAAAAAGCAACAACACGTTTCTTGGTTACCTTTATATTTAAATTTAAGACATTGTATACAGAACCTATCTACACAAGATTGATTTTCTTTGAAATTTCACTTAATTTCTTTACGGTTTCCTGACAAATATACTTATTTATTATTCGTGACTAAAAAAACATAATTATTTTATTACACTGACGAGTTGAGTTGATTTTAGTTTAGCGTCCCTTTCAGCAGCGAGGCTATATGAGACGTGGACCTACTGATTAACGTGGAATCCGCACCACATGAGCTCCCGCCGGGAATCGAACCCGGGCCTCCCACGCCAAAGGCGCGTACGCTAACCGCTTAGCCACGGAGGAGCTCCTACACTGACGAGGAAACGGTCTTAAGTGTAAACAACAGATTTGGCTGGGGTCCGGATATGTGTTACGGGAGACCAAAGTAGGAGACACGTATTTTGGCGTTTGGGCCCATACGCAGAAATTTCCGAAATTCGGGACCCCAAAGTGGCCCTACATGCTATAACTAGGAAGCGAATGACGTTACTTGTACACAACCGATTTGGCTGTGGTCCAGATATGTGTTACGGAAGACCAAAGTAGGAGACACGTATTTTGGCGTTTGGGCCCATACATGACATTTCCAAAATACGGGGCCCCAAAATGGCCCTACATGCTATAACTAGGAAGCGAATGACGTTACTTGTACACAACCGATTTGGCTGGGGTCCGGATATGTGTTACAGAAGACACAAGTAGGAGACACGTATTTTGGCCGGCCCATACGCAGAAATTTCCGAAATACGGGACCCCAAAGTGGGCCTACATGCTATAACTAGGAAGCGAATGACGTTACTTGTACACAACCGATTTGGCTGGGGTCTGGATGTGTGTTACGGGATACCAAGGTAGGAGACACGTTATTTGGAGTTTGGGCCCATATGCAGAAATTTCCGAAATACGGGGCCTCAAAGTGGCCCTACATGCCATAACTAGGAAGCGAATGACGTTACTGGTACAGAATGTTCGCTTGGGTTGGAATGTTATAATATATCCAAAAGTATGAGACTTGTGTTTGTTGTTAGGTCCCACAAAAAGAAATGTCGAATGTACAGGGTCCGATATTGCTAGATTTTCAATAAGGCCATGAAGTCGGCGTATGTGGTACCCATGCAATTCTGAACAGATGTTCAGCTGGCACGAGCCGTCGAGGGGGATCTGCTGACCACGAGGGTGTCAACGGAGCGAAAGAATGTTTGCGTTTATCGCTTGTATTTCTAACTTCATGGCCTTATTGAAAATCTAGCAATATCGGACCCTGTATATTCGACATTCCTTTTTGTGGGACCTGACAACAAACACAAGTCCCATACTTTTGGATATATTATAACATATTCCAACCCAAGCCAACATTCTGTACCAGTAACGTCATTCGCTTCCTAGTTATGGAATGTAGGGCCACTTTGAGAGCCCGTATTTCGGAAATTTCTGCGTATGGGCCCAAACGCCAAAATACGTGTCTCCTACTTTGGTCTCCCGTAACACATATCCCGACCCCAGCCAAATCGGTTGTTTACATTTAAGACCGTTTCCTCGTGAGTAGAAATAAAAGAGAGAGCGAATGAAACCCAAATTGAATAAAAGCATTGTTTCTCACCAAATTTTCCATCCTCTATGTTTTTTAAAATACTTGTTAAAGCATATAAAAATACACTGTACTTACAAATCAGTTTAGTACTTTGTTTTATGGCTGTATTTGTAGTACCTTGTTAAAACGTTTGTCTTCAAACTGTCAAATATAAATCGCAGTAAATTGTGCAATCTGCTGTCACAAAAAGTATCCCATTTTTCGATCGGTATAAGGAAGAGATACTATACTATTTTTCGATCGGTATGGAAAAACAATATTTCTCCATACTATTTTACAATAAATTATTAATTGTCAATAAACTTTGTTACTTTTAAATGAATGAAGCGAGATAATTTTACTATGATGTTTTAAAAGTTGGTCATTTGGGGGGGCCAGGAAACCATTTGGGGGGGCCCGGCCCCGATGGGCATCCCCTTGGCTACACCCCTGATTAGTGTTTCGGATTTCCAAATCAATATGTGTTTTTGCGCTTCTAAGATTCGATACTTTTGAACACACCTCGTATATAAGAAATACCATATATGTTGGCAATTTTGACGAAAATTCCCATTATCTCTTTCCGAAAAATCCCAAGAAATGAGATCTTTTCCACGTGTTGGCATCACTGTATTAGTGTAGAAATGCAAATAGGCCTATTAATATTTTCTCTACTTAAGTCCAAGTATGGTTGAGCCCTAGTTCTATTTTTAAAATAATTTAATAGAAATAATTCATTTTTTAAGTTGCAATTAAACCTTTATAATAGTTTTAAATCTGCAAATTGCATTTACGCCAGTGGAAGTTATTGGCACTTAACATGCAGGTAACGTAAATAGCGACACCTATTAGTTTGAATGTATACTATTAATAGTTAGCAAAGATTGACTTGTTTTCGTATTATAAGTAGAAGATTTTTTTTCTTTTCTCTTATATATTTGCTCTTTTGTAGATCTGTATTATTTAATACTCTATAATCAATGTAATCTTCGCTGCACACTGAACAAAAATATCTTCTCTGCACGATATGGTACTTTTATTTGTACTCAAATAGTTGGAAACTCTGTTTCTCCCTAGCAACATCAATATCAGAACACTAGAAGCAGAGGTGTTATAGAAACAACAGAGTGTCATTCGCCTTCGGTGTTGAGGCTTCCATTAGAGCGTTCGCTGTGATGGTAAAAATGTTATCCATCGTATGAGCGTGTTCAGGGGATTATTCCCTGGCAGAGAGGACAAAAAAATATAATCATATATCCAGGAAAAGAACATTTAAATAAAATATTTCGCTTAATTGCTATGTTGTTTGCGTACCAAGAAACATTATATCAAAAATCTTACAATCTTTCCTGAAATCTACCTCTTTGACGTGGGGTAACCAAATGTACTGTTTGATCGAGATGTGTCCTACTTGAGAATCGTAAAACACAATGTCGTTTGTGAAATTGTTAGTTCCTTATTAGCAGCAGCTTATTTCATGTTTTGCACAATGTTAAAGAAAGAGGGGAGCTAAATTCGCCAGTGGTAAAAGTTTTACGTTCGTCGGTAGTATGTTATTATGCAATTGATTTAAATATATACATATGTATATCTCAAATTCAGAAGACAGTTGCTATCTATACATCCCGTTTTTCAGTTTAACTTTCCTTTTCACGATAATGGTACCTACCAACCATTGAACCAGGTGTCTCTAGTGCCAAAAAATGTGTTTGTAAGTGCTTTCTTTTTTTTTTTTTTTTAAAAAAAAAGCTTTGTATCGCACATTATACGATCTCATATCATATACGTTTTAAAGAAAAGTAAGTTTAGTAAGTTGGTAGTTAGTTAAATTTACGTTTAGAGTCCCGTTCAGTAGCGAAGCTATATTGGACATGGGGACCTACAGCTTAATGTGGAATCCGAACCTCATGAGCTCCCGCCGAAAAATATATTCAAGAACTTTATTATTATTATTATTTTATAATATTATAAATCCCTTACTTTTCCAACTTTGAGTGACAGTTTTCAGATCCTCGGTTATAGTATCTAATTTTTTCTGATCGGCGCTGAAGGCATGGATTCGAATCTAGGTTTCATTTTAGATTCTGCCACGGGAGAGAGACCTGATTGTCAACCGACACAAGAGTTTCGTGCTTTTTGTTAGTATATTAGTGTAAAATTAATTTAAAAACATGTGTTTCTCAAACTCATGGGGGGAAGAATTACCCCCATTGCCATTTCTTTACAGGCGGCAATACATGATCATACTTTGCCGTCATTTGCCGCCCAATCGTATTTTGAGTACAATGGAAGATTTTGTTTTTGAAACTTCACTCTACACGCAACCAAAAAGTATAGCACGTGGAGAAAGTGAAATGCATACAGCAGAAAGCTGAATTCCAGAGCTTAATCAATCACAAATAGAACTTCTTATAAAGAAATTATAGTAAGATAAATCTCCGGCCGTAGACGAAATTTCTACTTTACTTGTAGAAGAGAAGTTTTGAAACGAGGTACAGAAATTCATTCTTCTCATCTGTATCAAGAAGGGATTACCACAAGAATGGAAAGAATCACATTGTTTCAATTCACTAGAAAGCGGATAAAACTGATTATAATAGTTGTCAAGACATCTTTTGTCAATATCCTATAAAATTCTCTCAAGCATCCTGTCAGCAAAATAACCTTAAACACAGATGAAATTATTGGAGATTACCAGTGTGGATATAGGCGAAATCGATCAACTATCGATAAGATATTGATCATTTGTCAAATACTATAAAAAGAAATGGGAATACAATACTCTGGAAAGTCAATTATTTACTTATATCAGAAAGGCCTACGACTGTGGTAGGAGGAAAACATTGTACAACATTCTTACCGAAAAGCTAGTTAGAATAATTAAGATAGTTGTATGTTTAAATGAATCCGAAAGTAACGTCCGCGTAGAGAAATACCTGTCCAGGAGTTTCACATCAAGAAAGGCTTGAATCAAGAAGATCAGTTACCTCCGTTGTTATTCATTTTTTTTCCTAGAATACGTTGTAAGCGAAATAAAAAAATGTAACCAGGACTTAGAGGTGAATTGCAATCACCAGATCATGGTTTATGTTGATGATTTAATGATATGAGGACAATAGAAAGAACGCAGAAGTTTTATTAAATGCCTAAAGGGACACATGAATTAAGAAGTTAGATTGGATTTAAGTTTAGCGTCCTGTTCAGTAGTGAGGCTATACGAGACGTGCGCCTATAGTTTATGGGATCTGAATCTCATGAGCACACGCCAGGAGGCGAATCCAGATCCCCCACGCATATGCTATCCAAATAGCGACTAGGAAGCTCATGTATTTAGAAGTAATTGCATAGAAAGCTAAATACATGTAGGTTTATCGTGATCGTAATGCAGTAAATTATGGAATACTTAAAAATGTCTATCAAAAAAAAAAAAAAAAACTTAAGACAAAGTGGATACTTTCAAATATCTATCAGCATTAACGGATCGAAAGCATATCCACGAAGAAAATTAATGTGAACTGAAAGGTGGGAATTAGTGTTATTATTCAATCCAAATTTTTTTTTCTTCGCGAATTTTGTCGAACACTTTAAAGCTTGAATTATGTAAAACAATAATTATCCCTGCAGTGCCGGATCTAGAAAGTAAAAACTGGGGGCACACCCAGAATCCAGACTATGATAGGTAAATCATGAGCTTACTATAAACTTTCAATTATATAAATGATAGCTTAAATTATTTTCGTCACTCAAAAACTGGGAGCTAGGTCCCCAGGCCCCAGGATAGATCCGTCATTGTATGCCCGTTGTACTGCACGGCTGTAAAATATAGTCTCTTACTTTGTGCGAATAACGCATACTGAATGTATTTAAAAATGAAATCCTAAGGCGAATATTTGGACTCAAAAGGGACTGGAGTGATATATGGCGGAAACTGCATGATTTATAAATACGGTTTACCTAACATCGTTAGGGTCATTAAGTTTAAGAGGCCCAGGTTGGCAGGGCATGTATCAAGAATGGAACAAAATAAAACTATTTTCAAAACTTTAACGAGAAATTCAATCACAAAAAGACTACTATGAAACCAGATGGGAGGATAATATTAAGATTGATCTCACAAAAATAGGAATACAGAATAGAAACTGGACCCAGTTAGTTAAGAACGGAAGTCAATGGAGAGCTTTTGTGGTGACGTAATTGAACCTCCGGGTTTCACCGTCCACAGAATTAGTTAACATGCATCTTCTTGACTTCTTATTGCCTTATCCGTCCCTGCTGGATATTCACGAACAGTAGAATGAAAATGTGCGTAATTGTTGAAGTAGATAACTTCAGATTAGTTTTGTTCGATAAAACACCAACAAACATGGAGATAAATACAGTATTATGTAATTGGAAAGGAGTCAATGCCTGATATTATTCGATACAAATGCGACCGTAATACCGTTAAACCTATATCAAAAATCTCTAGGAACTAACAGCGAGAATTCATGTTGGGTGTTGCTTTTTGACATAAGCGAAGCTTTACGTGACATATTTGATATTTATACCAAGTCAGGTAGAACGTGTTATATTTTCTATAATCCTTCTTGAAATAAACGTGTTAAGCATTTGAATTTGTGCCAACATTTACATGGTAGCAGTTCTACCATCTTGTGTGATTATATATAGCTACTAGAAACATAAAATTATACTAATTTAAATGTCAGAAAATGATGTCAGAAACAGATAAACTTCAGATAAACAGATAAAAACAGATAAAAACAGATAAAAACAGATAAACAGATAAACTTAAATGTCAGAAACAGATAAACTTTCGGGTTAAGTTTAGAGTTACCCCTCCGCTTTTTATAAAAATCAGGAAAATTTACAGGAGAAATGAGGTAAGAAATGACAATGTGAAGTTTTTATTTGATGTTTAGGAATGTCTCGGCAGGAGAGTTATGTTTAATACGAGAAAAGATATGTGGAAGTTAGTACTATTTGCCGAATGCGGATGGTTTCAGCAGCATGGTAGTTGTAAAACATGGCGAATATGGGGAACAGGTGTAACGGATGCGCAAAAATAATGAAGAAAACCTTCCAAATTTTTGTGAAGCACACGGAGTACTGAAGTTAAGTGAAATGTAACCAGTTTTTAATACTTTAAGCACTGTTTTTTGTATGTTGCAAAGTCCAAGGGCAAATTCAGACTGGAGGGGCAACTCTAAACTTAAGCCAAACTTTCTTTACACGTTTTCCTATTAATTCATGTAGAATTCGTGTTTTAATAACTGTTTTGTTATTCTTACAGACATATTCACAATCGTTAAGATTCTTCGTTCTTGAAATTGCAAATGGCGACGTTTCTTCCAGACGCAATGTCCGTAGGCTTCCTTAAGAAAATTTCCCTCGACTGACACAAAAATTTTCCCCTTTCGTATCAAAATTTCCGTAGTTTGTGGAGTGTTCAATTCAATGACACAAGTTATATGATAAGAATAATTTAGCTATATTAAAATATAGCTATATTAAAAGAAGTGCTAACCGTATTTTTTGTTCATTTGCCTTTTGCTTCTGTTTTTTCTTTTTCCTTCATTATTATTATTATTATTATTATTATTATTATTATTATTATTATTATTATTATTATTATTATTATTATTATTATTATTATTATTATTACAAAAATACACACCAATACACCTAGTCACCATTAGTGGGTACAAATCATGATATTTTAAATACATACACACATACACACTATTGCTATTCTATTGTTTACTTCTGAAGAACAAAGAAAAAATTTAAGGATTTATTACCACGTTCCAGAGGAAAAAAGGGACGGCATCTAGAAAAATAATGTTTCTTTTTTTTATTCAAAAACTTGTAAAAGAGAGGCATTAAAAACTTTAGTGAACAATAGAAAGAAGTAACTTCATACAAAGAAAAAAACAATAACTATCCTTAAGACGGAAAAAATTCTTCACAAAACTATTAACAGCCATTACACAAAATATCTAACAGTTTTTGAGTGACGACACAGTCCCCCCCCCAAAAAAAAGCCAGAAGAAATAGGTTCTTCAACGGAAATACATCTGAGCGTCCTCATTACAAAATGGATGGAAAGCGGTGACCGAGTTTAAAAATATCAAAAATAATATTTTGGCCAAAGTGGAATAGAATGCAGGGCTATGACGTATTTGGGTCAAAGTTACGGTTTGTAATGTGAAAGAAAATTGAGATGGTTGATAACGACTTGTTTCGGTTCATTCGAGAATCAGTACGATTCAGACCCATGCGTGAGCTGGACCTCTCCGCACAGTCTATCGCGCTTCATAACCCGCGAAGACCCATCCATGGTCTGTAGGGCAAGTAAATAATCAGCTCCGAGACTTATCTCATCTAGCTGAATTAACTTACGGCCAAAGTGTACTTGTGTTTAAGTCACTTTGTGTAACAGCATATTTTACTCATCGTTACATTTTGTTTTATAGTGTAAAAATGGTTGTGATTATGTAAGTACAATAAGTCGTATATTACAAGTATGCATAACTGATTAATTAAAATAGTGGACAATAGAGTTAACTAGATCTCATTATGACGTTGGCCAGATGTATTCTGGAATACATAGGGTGCTTAATATCGCTTTCTCTTGAAATTCGTCTTCATGGCGTATGACTCTTTGGATACATTCATAATTACACTGTGTAATATTTATGTTAGATATTAATGCTGTCAATCTAGATTGGAATGTTTTATGTTTTAGACAGCACGATCCTAGAACCCAGGATCTTTGATACTTTATATTACCTTGTTATAATCCTTTGTAATTAACTCTGAAAAGAACAATAATTTACTATAATAATAGGTATCAAAAATTCCAACTTAATTTGCTTTCATTTAATGGCTAATTAGTAACAGTAAATACCTAGGTTATTTCTTTACTATGTTCTAAATTTATATAAAACCGACTAAAATTCAATTTCTCTACATTTATTGTATGTAGAATTATATTGGTCAATTAGTCAGTTACACAATTGGTCAATTGGTCACAGTATATTAGTCAATTCACAAAATCCTTTCTTATCTTTATCTAGGGTGCGAGGAGACTGTTTATATAAAATTTCAAGGTTGTATGCATAATAGTTTTGGAGGTGTAGCAAACGGTTAAAAATCATTCAAGTCCCTCCATCTGCCAATTTCCTCTTAAGATATACATTTCAGAAAACGCCTTGTATACAATCTAAGGAACAAGCAGAACACAAACTGAACGAAAAAAATAATCTTGGAAATCCGGAGAGGCAAAACGTAAGAGGATTCTGTATCACACATAAAATTTTCTGTAGCAAGCAGGCTACGTACCAATCTATACAGCCACAAATATCTGCAGCACAACACAGATTTTCTAACATTTGAGTTCTGTTGGTGTGAGAGGGGCAGCGCCAGGAAAGCCGCTTGTAACTGGAATCTATAGTTTACCCATCTAAATGCGCTTAATTTTTCTCACCGTGCACTTCCACAGAAGTTCAAGAATCTGCGCCCGATACTTTCGGAGATATAGAAAGTGTCAGCACATTATTCAAGCCCCTCCCAACCGCCCTTAGAATAAGAGTTTCCCGAACCCTGTCTTATCTACAATCTATAATACAAGGAGAAAATTTCTACAACATTTTAAGATTCTAGACCTAGTGGTTTCTAAGATCTGATGATGAGTGAATCAGAAGTGAGTGAGTCACGCTTCTGATAGGCTGAAGTTATGCATGTTATAAACCAGTGGTGTACAATTATAATGAGCCTGAGGGCCATAGCCGTCTTTTTTAGTAAGGTGGAGGGCCTCAAATATTATTATTATTATTATTATTATTATTATTATTATTATTATTATTATTATTATTATTATTATTATTATTATTTGTTTGTGACAGGAAGTGGTGTATTTCTTGCGCCTTATGGCTTCTAGGCAGAGTTCGAAGAAGAAAGGGTCAGTAATCGTCAGAAAGGGTCAGAAAGGGCAGTCGGTAATGTAACAGATGTATTGGTTATTGAAGTAATCGTCCCTTTCAGCAACAATCTTTTGCCTGGAGAGCTTTGTGGGCCACAGAGAATGATTTAGTGAGCTGCCATTTGGACAGCTCTGTATAAACTCTATTAAAAAATAATAATTTTAATCATGCATGTCATACAAACGAGGTTAAGGGCCGCGGTGGCTCAGTGCTAGAACGTTCACCTCTGGTGCATGGGGTCCCTGGTTCGATCTCAGCTCGCGCCAAGTGAACTTTGTGGTGGACAAACTCCGTGTGCGTGGGTTTCTCGGGATTCTCCCGTTTCCTCCCAGTTTTTTCATTCCCCTATTTCGTTCATTTCTAATCATCACCGTCTCCTTTAGCCCAGCCGGCATCTAACCTTGAGACGTAAAACTCAAAGATTACATTCCATTACAAACGACGTTGATAGTCTTGCTTTTAACGTACCAATACTATCGGTAATTTGGGAGCCATTTTATGATTTCTCTGATTGCAGAGAGAATATTGACAGAGTAGAATCAATGCCAAAACAGTGGCCAAGAATGCTGTATTTTCAAAAATATTGTCATTAATACTGAACCTGTAGGGTCTGTTTAAAAATTGTAAGCAAATTAAGAAGCACAGGGATACATTGTATAACACGGTTAATTGGCTCCAAGAAATGATCGAGTTCTGCAAAACCACGTTGATGGAGGTCTACTTACACGCACAATTAGCTGAAGTTGAATTTGTTTGTCACAAATATGTAGGATTAATTTATTATCTTGGATAATTAAAAAAATCCTAAATGATAAGAACATATTTACCTGTGTAAAGTAAATAATACAGAGAATTCTTTTAAGCATACAAAAATTGTAAAGAAAAATAATAGTACGTAATTGTTCAGCTTGAAATGTAAATTGAAGTCTCTTCGTTTTACGTCGCACATTTTTATTCCTTGTAGGCTAAATTAGACAGATAACTAATGAAAGTGAGTTGTTGTGAAAATAATTAGTGAAATGATAATGTAGGAGAAAACGAAAAA
Organism: Thermobia domestica; assembly: GCF_964235325.1. Lineage (NCBI taxonomy): Eukaryota > Metazoa > Arthropoda > Insecta > Zygentoma > Lepismatidae > Thermobia > Thermobia domestica. The sequence continues at coordinate 187,801,466 of NC_137464.1, forward strand.
AAAAGACAAAAATTCATAAACATAATGTTGTCCAACTCACATGGTTTTAGAATCGAAGCAGGGACAACGCTAGTACTAGAAGTGAATGCTCTATCACTGAACTAATCATGTCTCTATTAATCAATTGTAGCTAATATTGCCGTATCACAAACCAACTTTCAACTCAACGTATTCAATATTTCTATCGATACATGCACACATCCTATTTACTGATTTTCTTTGGTTACTTTTTAAAAAAGTGAATTGTCACAACACAGAGGAACGCGGTGGCTCAATGGTAGAATGCTATCTCTGGTGTGTAGGATACCTGGTTAGATTCCCAGTCAAGTAAGCTAGTGGTGGACAACTTCGTATACGTGGGTTTTGCTGGAATACTCCTGCTTCCTCCCGTATTCTCATTCCACCAATTCTTCCATCATCATCTCCCTTAATTTAACGGGTACAGTCGGAGGACGTTAAACTGAAAGATTTTCTTTCATTTTCGTTTGGCAGAACACAATCCGTTAATATATGTAATACAGTGCGTTCGAAAAGTCGCTATACAGTGGTCGTAGGTAAGTAAAAGATTATTTTAAGCAAAAGATTAAGACTTTCGCTCTTCGCCTTGTGTGTCCGTATGGTATGCTATGCAAAAGTTCGACACTGCACCAAAATGACCGTTCACATTACATTGTAAACAGCTATTGCTCAAAAGTCGGTCAGAGTTCTGTTGAGTGTCGAGTGTCGAGTGATACAGGTGTACAATGATAACAATGGAGCAACAACTGTTTTTTGGGGGGGGACTGTGGTTGAAACACGCGTTTGGTGCAGGTGGTAGGTATAGAGAACATGTGAAAGACTAGTCATTGAAAAGTGGTTCAAGAATATTCGTTGAACAATATCAGGATTGACCTAAAACTGTTAAAGTATTAAGGGACGCTATCACACGTAAGTTACATACAATTCATTGATCAACAATCTTTACTTCGAGTGTTCGCAAAAGTTTGTAGAAAGATTGAAATGTGTTTTCAAGCTAAGATAAACTATTCTCAACATTGTTCGTAGTGAATTGTTTTTGCGTATCTCTCAAATAATTCATTGTGGACAGAATTTTTTGAACGAACTCTACAATAACAGAAATGAAGTTAATGCAAAATACCCATTGGTGAAACTGTATTATGCAAGATAATAATACATCTGTCACCTTGGTTTCAAATATACTTTACAAACATAGTCGTTTTTATGAGTATTACGCTTATACTTAGGGGAAAAGAAAATTATTCTTCTTTCTGGGTATACGCAGTGGAAATGGCCTTCTGACCACTAACAAACATCAGTAGTTTGTTGGTGGTAAAAAAAAAGAAAAGAAAAGAAAGCAAGAAAGGGAAAGAAAAAACTTGTTCATAGTAGTTGGGGGGTAAAGAAAAGAAAAAATAAAATACTGTTAAGTGGCGAGTGTTTACCAAAGAACCACCAGGCCTCCTTTAAGCTTTAATCCTTCACTGCACACATAAACGAATTTACGACTGGCTTTGAGATCGCTTTTATGATCTCTACACTTCGTCTATTTCCCGTAGATTCTTCTCCTTCTACACACACTAGCATGTCCACATGAAATAATATATATATATATATATATATATATATATATATATATATATATATATATATATATATATATATATACGAGTCGAAACGTTCAAGGGACTACATGTTAAGATCATAAAAAAATCTTTCTGGTGGTCGCAACACTTTCAGTAAAAACGGCAATAAAGAAAAAGCAGCAGAAGAATAAAATAAAATATTATTTTTCACGACTTCCTCAAGAGCTTCAACAAACCTGAGTGGCACTTGCATCCGATATGAATGCAATTTTCTTTATGGATTTAGCATAAAATGACTTATATACAGTGACTAGAGTGAATATATATATTTTTATTATTGTATTTTCTCCAAGTTATATGGATGCACAATTATTACTGTTGGTTACCTTTCTTCAGTTGTCTTCGTAAGATAAAAAGTCTTTAGTGCTACAATCTTTTTTTCGTTTCTCTCTCTCTCTCTCTTTTTTTTTTTTTTTTTTTTTTTTTTTTTTTTTTTTTTGCGAATATATTACATGGAAGAATATCTTAGATATTTTATGGAACACATTACAAGTTGAACTAACTACGTATTACGAAGAAAAAAAGAAAGCAAGAGGGCAAAAGGAAAACTGGACATCAAAATGATAGAAATGCATGGCAATAATTTATGAAGCATTTTTCTTTTGTTTATAAATCATACCGAATGAGATTAATGATATAAATCATGAATTTAAGTGTTAGTTCGTATTAACTTTTGAGTTTTATGTTTCCTAAATGCCACTTCCTTATTATAGACAATTTGTAAAATGAAATGTTAAAATCAGACACGATATAAAATCCATGTTACAAGTGTGAAACAAGTGTGTACAACACAATAAGAGATATCCTATTTTCTTTTTTTAAAAAATAAAATCTGTTACTCTGTGTTTAACGTTAAATTTTGATTTGATTTGACTTATTTTTCAGTATGGCCTTTCAGCAACGAAGCTATATGAGACGTGAAGCAACAGTTTAACGTAAGATCCGAACTATATAAGCTTCCACCGATAACCAAATCCGTATCTCCCATGCCAAAGGCGCGTAAGCTAACCGCTTAGCCACAAAGGAGCTCAACACTAATTCTTAATATTAAATAGTAAGCGGAGAAGCTAATAGATGTGGCTTCTGTGGTGCCTAGCTCATGACAAGAGATTTTGCTAGCTTGCGGTTTAAAACTATTGTGACGATACATCTGGCCGAATGCTTTTGCGCAACAATTTGTTGGTATAATTTTAAATGAAGGTCCCCAGTTCTTTCCTGGGCGGAACCACCATTTAAATGTAACGATATTTTCAAACAATATAATCGTTACTTTTCCCAGTTCACTAATGACTATATGATATCACGTACTACGAAATAACACAGCATTATCAATCACATACTATTTTCAAATAATGCACAGTGACGTTAACTTTCATTATTTATGTCCTCTCTTAATATCACAATCAATCAACAACCACTGGTTGTCATAGCAACCCCGAAAAACCGATTAATCTGGTATTACAATAACAGCGATTAAATATTTATATCTCTGTTCTTCTTCGTCATCACAGGCTGTGCACTGTTAAGCAACACCTTTTGGCCGCAATAATTAAGATTACAAGAAAATGGAAGTGTTACAAATATACCATATTGTTGTATAATACTCTACTTAGGTACTAAGAATACGAAGAGTAGCTCTTAATTCGGCATTGCTTGGTATATTATGATTTTCTTTCCAATGAGGCGATAGTTAGCTTCAGGCGAATATATGTAACGAGGACTTCATGTTTAGAAATGTACTATAAATAAAAATTGTTCTAAACCATTTTCGTGTTTACTTTGCCTCCTCTTGCAACCTTTTTGTGGATTATCCATAGTTGCTGCGCTTCCCAATTCCAGGGGCGAATCCAGGACCGACTTCTGCAGGTCATGTCATGCTGGGTTGTCATGCTGCTACTTTTAAGGGCTCCAAACTTTGGGATGGGTTTTATTTATATATATATATAATATAAGAAAATTTCGTCTTCTGGGGGGGGGCTATCACCCCGATCGCCCCCTGGATCCGCTCCTGTCCAATTCCGTGGATAACCATGAGTTTAGTGTACTATTGTTTTACATTATTTATCAAAAGATTATATATTTATAGAGCTTCCTCGTGGCCAAGCGGTTAGCGTACGTGTCTTTGGTGTGGGAAGCCCGGGTTCTATTCCTGCGGGCAGTGGTGCCCACCCCCCTTATGTCTATGACGCACCCCCCCAATTGTCTATCCGTAGGTGTTCTCCCATGAAAAAATCTTCTTTTCGATTAATTTTACCCCCCCTCGTCAACCATATTTATATAGATTTTAACCCCCCCAAATATTTCAATGACGCAGTTTGCGTCATAGCCCCCCCTTGTGGGCACCCCTGCCTGCGGGAGATCATGTGGTACGGATTCCACGTTAAGCAGTAGGTTCACGTCTCATATAGCCTCGCTGGTGACGGGACTCTGAACTCACAAACCAAATCAAAAATGGGATATTTATGAAATGCCAGTTTGGTTATAGAACATTGTTTCATGACTCAGTTCATACTATAAACTACAGGTATAAGATGCCAATATTTAAAGTGAGCTATCTCCTTTCTAGTTGTATGAAATTTGATAACCTGACTCAGTATCCGAAATGCAATTGAATATGTGAGTTGTATAAACTGTAACAAAGACAACATTGAAAGTTCGTTTAATAAGATTTGTTATAAAAAAAAAACAGCCTATTATTTTCAAAATTGTCAAATACTTTATCGTATCTGAGGTGAACAACAACAACAACTGTAAAGAAAAAAGTGGAGAAGAAAGAAGAGCAAAAGTGGAGGGTGATACAGAATAGCCGTAACTGCTACCTGGTTGTCATAGTGCTTCCATCATGGTTTTTAGATTGCCATGGTAACGGCATTTAGAGAAGTGTTAATCAGCTAGCAACCCATGCTGGAATTAAATACCAGGGAGCAGAATCATACGAGTAAGCTTGCTATATATAATGTTAGAGATGAGCTTATTGAAAAGTCAGAAATTGTAATTTCAAAGCAAGATTAGACCATTTTAACCTTCGATCGGGATTATAAAATAATCTAAAAATCATTTGTTCTAATGTGCTTATGAGCTGTGAAACTCATATATTTAGGAATATTTCTCATCGAATGAAGATTAACGATCATTTCAGATGCTTTTTGTTTGTAATGTACTTGTTCGTGTTCTATCTTCATGGATGTTGTGTTCAACTAATGAACTTTCAAATCCCGAAATACGTACTCTTGCTGGATAAAGATTAACAATCGTCAATTGTTTGCCAAGTTTTTAAATGGAAAAGGCAGGAGAACAAAATCCGTAATTTAGTTCACAGCGATGTTTTCTATCGATTGATAGTATTTGTATTATCTTTGGATATACGCGAAGTCCCTGGTTCGCTTCCCGGCAAGTAAGTCTATCATGGGCAACATCGTATTTACGGGTTTTCTCAGGGTACTCCTGTTTTCCCTTACATTCTCATTCCATCGATTTTTCCATCATCATTCACTTGCTCTGAATCATCCTTGCGGGTAAATTATTATACGCGTATTTGTTGATTTTTTTTAGAGAATCCAGGCATAGCAAAGTTTACTGGCGTTAAAGGTATGTCGTTAGCTTTTTCTCTTATTCTGCTACACGTGCTTAAACTGTTACTCCAGGTTTATTTCTACTGTATATGGAAAGTATACATTGTTAAATACCATATTTTTATTTATTCTTGAATGATTCCTCCTATTAGAGTTGAGAAAAAGACTCATAAAATCTTCGTGTGGAGTCTATTGTTGATTTTAGTTTAGCGTCCCTTTCATCAGCGAGGCTATATGAGACGTGGACCTACTGATTAACGTGGAATCCGAACCACATGAGCTCCCGCCGGGAATCGAACCCGGGTCTCCCACGCCAAAGGCGCGTACGGGAGTCTATTGTATTGTATGAGGTAGAAAAGTGGACTTTACGGAAATGACTGTGAGTGGAGAGAAGAATTGAAAGAATTAACTGGTTCGAGCGGAAAACGAATGAGAAGGTATTGGAAATGGTGGGGTAGAAAAGAAGTGTTTTAGAAAATATTGAAAAGAAGAAAAGAAATTGATTGGGATATTGGCTAAGAAGAAACTAGGGTCTATAGCATGAAGGATGTGTTAGAGGGTATGGTGGCAGGAGGCGTAGTATACTCTTAGGAATAAGAAGTTCTTTTTGTACACATTTATTATAAATGATTCAGGTGATTGTGTTCACATTTCATCGATAAATATTTCATTAGTAACTCTACAATATGGCACAAGTAATCTTTCTAAAAAAAAAATACCCACGGGGTAGTTTTACTCTTTACAATGAGTTTTTTTTTCCTTTTCGTAAGATTTTCTGAAAAATGACACAGAGATCTTGTTCATACTTCAAAATAAATAGTTTAATAATAAACTAAGTGCTGCATAATATGATTTAATTCAAGAAATAGAAATGAGAAAGCTTAGTGCGCTGGCCCTTACCTTTATTTATTTATTTATTTATTTATTTATTTAATGAAATTATTTCTTTCTACTAAACGAGTCACGAATAACTTTCTTCGTGATGGAGGTTCAAAATGACTCTCTATCGCTTTGTTTCCATATCTTTATACACAATGGTGTACCCAAGGGTGGTTTTGAGATTTAACCCCCCACCCCACCCCTTGAGTAAAATATGAAAAATAAGCATTTACTTTTGTACGAAAATCACACTTGTCCTAAACGGACTGAGAAGTCAGTGGTAGAACAAACTCTTGACGAAATTCTACATACACCATTGCATATACTATTACTTTCAGCTCATAGGCCGTTTGTTCTTTTTATGGCAGCACTTATTATAGAACCATACCGATATGAATCACTAATCATGCACAAAAATATCACACTCGAAAACGGGCATGTGCAAGTTGGATGACTGGGTTGCCAATCACAGAGATCTTACTGAAATCGATGCCCGTATAAGACAATGTATAATATTTTCATAAGAATTGAAAAGTCGTATTTAACGAAGAAACTCATTCATCGTACACTGATATACAATACTACAAAAAATGGTTATAACGGTAACAAAAATATGATATTTATTTATCATGTTAGTGGGAAACTTGACCTTTCATGTTCTGAATTAGTTTCTCAGTGTTCGCTGGTACAGTCAGCGACAGTAGAAACTGGAGGTTGGATACATAAGAAATTATAGCTTTTTCCAGTATCAGAATAGTTTCTCTCGATGTCTGATAGTTGGACAACCAACATGACAGCAAATACGTGCCCGAAAACATAACATGCCAGGATATTCCTCCACTCGGAGGAAAAAGTATTACTATCTGAGAGCATCATTTAGAGAAACAACCACGAGATAAATCTGCAGAAATTCCATTCACATTAAGTTCAAAGATATAGGAATTAATGCAAAGAAAACGAAAACAATAATACGCTTCATGCAGAAACCGAAAAAGTACGGATAGCTAAACAAAATGAGAAAAGAAGGAAAAAGGGAAAGAAAAGAGCAAAAGATATGGGAATAAATTAAATTTTAACACTTAAGGATAAACAGTTTCCTTCTTTCCCGCTGCCCCATCTTGGGTTTTCTTCCTTCATAGGATAAATCTCTTTCAGTATCAAACGCGAAAATCATTTAGTGTTGAATTCGTTGAAAAAAAATTAACTCAGTTTAAGCCGAGACTCGAACCCCAGACCCTTAGAATGACAGTCTCACGCGGTACCCATTTACCTACACAGGCTCTATCTACTACGTTTATAAATCTGCTATTACCCGCGCTGTTATCAAACGTGTTAAATGAGCCATTGTCGGTGAGCCACCCAAGTTCCATTTGAAGTTTAAATTTTATTTACCTCACTTAGCCATCTATGTGTAGCAGTCCCCTTGCTTTCATAAAAAGCATTTGTTCTGTAGATTAAAATCAAGAATGAATTAATCTGTACTCTTGTGAGCTTACTGGTGCACCAACATATCTATCTATCTATCTATCTATCTATATACAGGGTGGGCCATTTTAATCAATCCACGGAAATATCTGAAAAATGATAAAACATAGAAGAAATGTTTGAAGTACACGTTATATATTGCTAAGGGGGAAAACCAATTCCGTCAAAAGTAACCCTCTCCGCCGCCCGTAAATGGGGGTAACGGAGGGTAACTCTGAAATGTCAAATGAGAACATGGGTCGAGTAATAACTCGTTCGAAAGGTCTTGGAAAACTAAGGAACGCTGTACTAAAGGATGTTTCATATGGAGCACCAGTTTCAAAATGGCCGCCATGATATAGTTCGGAAACTCCAGTGCCCGCAGTATGAAAACCATGGAAGGTAAATGAAAAATTGAAATGAAATCTTTGAGTTTTACGTCCCACGCTTATGCCGGTTAGGCTAAAGGAGACGGTGATTATGAGAAATGAATGAAATGGTGGAATGAAGAAAGTGGGAGGAAACGGGAGAACCCCGAGAAAATCCACGCACACGGTGTTTGTCCACCACTAAGTTCACTTGGTGCGAGCTGAGATCGAACTAAGGACGCCATGCATTAGAGGTGAACGCTCTACCACTGAGCCACCGCGGCCCGACCAAGGATAGATGCAGTTACGAAGAAGAGACCTTATCAAATTATAAAACAGCTTTCCCAGGGGAGAGAAAAGTTTTAAAATTTCCTTCTTGCGCTTCAACCTATGATTGAAGGAAGATTATTATTATTATTATTATTTTATCGAGAACGTACTTCTGGGTTTCCTCCTAAAAAAATACATACACTATTTCCAACTATAGCTATCCTATTTTTTACAAATTTGTCTAATTCAATATTGGTTTAAATAGTAGTAGTTTTCAAGCTACATATATGAGTTCTTTGACTAACTGAATAGTGCACGCCCCTTCTGGCTCACTCGCCACTATTTAACATTAAATTTCAGATGCCTCGATATATTTGCGTAAGTTTATTATTTTTAAAATAAACATTACGTAAAAGGTCTATTCAAATTGATATCAAGTTTTTCTGACATTTGTATATTACGCATACCTTTCTTCATTTGCATTACTCACATTACCCCAGAGAACGAACAAAGTTTAGAGTTCTCGTTTGCACTTCTCTTACAATAATAAGCAAATATACGAGGAACAAATTTACCATTATTGACGATGCGGAGGGGAGGAGATTTTCTGGACTAGGAAGGAATGTGTGCGGGTACAGAGCAGAGATCTGCACGGGTCGGAATTTTCAGCCTGGGCTCGGCCCGTGAATTTACAATGTGAGGCCCGACCCGAGTCCGAAATATGTCTTAGCATTTAGGCCCGAGCCCGGACTGAGCTCCGTGATAATCAAATGAGCCCGAAATAAGCCCGAATCACAGAAACTTAATTATTAATGCAAGATTGTATTTTTATTTACAGCAATTCGAGGTTTGATTTTGCAGTTGTGTTTTAAAAGTCCTTCAGAAAGAACGGTGCAATTTGTGTTTTACACTATATTTATAAAGTTAGGCCCGAAAAAGTCCAATATGGTTGTATATTTAAAAATTCACAGCCCGAACCCAGGGGCGTCATTTAGGGGGGCAGGGAGGGGCATTTGCCCCCCTGAGTTTGAGATTTATATAGATTTTATCAATAGAATAGTAGTAAGTCAGTGAAAAACTCGAAATTTTACATATATCAAGGGGTCTTGCCCCCCAAGCCAAATCTGAAATGACGCTACTGCCCGAACCCCTCCCGGGCCCGAAGTGATACATGCTTTGTAGGCCCGAGCACGTGCAGTCCTCTAGTGCAGAGGCGTTTCAAGTGGTGGGCGACTGCCCACGGCCCTGCATCTTTAGGGACCTCGCAAAGACCAACGAGCCTAAATCGATTTGGCTCTCACTTTTGTCGATGCAACAATAGAAACAAGTATGAGTTCGGACTTACTTACAGAAAAACAATACATAAGGCTTCAAACTAACTTTTCATCTATTCGTATATATTAGATCGCTAGCATACGCGACAGGCGGCGAGTTTATTTTGAGATTGCAATAATGAATGTGTATAAGTCTTTATCGTTGGGATGAATTTTTTTCGATAAATTTTATTATAATTAGCAATTTTTAAAAAAAGGGCAGAAAAAGGGGGCAGGAAGGACTCGTAAACCTTACTCGCCTTGCTGTGCAGATGGTATGGTCAAAATCAATACTGGATAGTGAAAGTGTAAGTGTAAAGGCTAATATGGAACAGAGGAACAAAAGAGAACTTCTTCAGAAGGGAATTGGGAGGGGAGGGGAGGAGAGTACAATGCTGTGACACTTGAAATGCGTCTTGATCTGTATACTTCAAGAAACTTTTCTTATTAGATTACGCAATTTCTAGTTTCTTACTCCGATTACTCAAAGTATTCAAATGTTCTCGGAGGGAGTGACCGCCCCTCCCTTTAATCCGTCCCTGGTGTCATTCAGTTTTGCTTTTTGCTACTAATTCAAAATGCTTTCCGAAACAAGTTGTCTTCTTGTGACTGCAGGGGGTGGAAGAAACAAACAAACCGTGAAAGGAAGAAAGAAGTGGTTTTGGGCTCTTCCAGTCCAGACCATTCTAACCATTGAGAAGTGAGAATCACATTAAAAGCAGCTAGAACAGATGGTCAGCCCTCTCCCCTCTGCAGCATACTTTTTATTCTCTGTTGCCAAACTTACTGAAGAATATATTGCAATTAATCTAACGCATGTAACGTAAATTGGAAACCGTGGTTGGATTTATATGGGTCTAGTGTATTTGTATTAAACATTTCAAGTCATTACCTGCAATACTTTGTTAGAAATTACCATATTAAAATTTACATGTTTTCAAATGGGAACTTAGAAACAAGCGAAGAGGTAGAAGATCCCCTTAATAGGTGAATAGAAGGGACCCGAATCCATGACGTCAGGACCCCATTCCTTGAGCTTCATGGCCTGGGCCAGACTTTTGACATTACTACTGCACTCAGGGGCAGTGGTTAGGGATGGGCACGAGCGAGTTCGAGCGAGTTTTTTTGAAACTTGATTCGACTCGAAACAGACATCTTTTAGCTCGACTCGAGAACTCGACTCGACTCAGGGGTCCCGGACCTTTCCAACGCTACCACTCGCGTCCAGCAACTCCATGTCTAACATGGTCGTCCTGACGTAGGAGAATCGACTCCATGCTTTTTTCATAATTATTCTCCAAATGGATTTGTATACAAGGTAGTTTGGCAAGTTTAGCAGCAGGTCTAAAATAAGCCTCTTGAGAGTGACTCTTATTTGTTAAAGAATACATAACGATCGCTTTTGGCTGTCTAAGCGGCTTGGTAAAAAAAAACAGCGTAGCATAACAACAAAAAGGTGTTTCTCTTATATGTTAAAAATAAAAGCACATAAAGTAAAGTCAAATCTTGGTAAGGTGAGTGTCGGGGGACGCCGAATTCTACTTTGCCCCGGGCAACGAAATTTCTAGCTACGGCTCTGACCTCCAACACATCGGCCTTTCAGAGTCTCATCCCTTACCTACAATAACGTAGTTTGATTAACCTGTTATACAAAACGTTTGGACTGTCAAACCTGTGAGTCTGACTTATTGATAGCTATGCAATATATTGACAGAGTGCTAGTCTTCAGTTTAGCGACAAAGTTGCCCTTAGGCGAATATCATGTTGCTCTCTACTTTTGTCTGTGCCTTGTAAATCGTAACATTGTGTTTAAAGGCAAACAGAAACAAGGTCAGCTGTTTAGTTGTTTGTAGAACAACTTGATAAGACGTTTGTGTCTTTTACACAAATACTTTTTGCCAGATTGCTGTTTAAAGCCTTTTTGCATTATACACTATAAAACAACATATCCAGATTCAGAGAAATACACAGAAAGTTTAAAGAAGGGTGAAAAATATCTTTATTATTCAGATGCTTTATTATTATTATTATTATTTTCTTGAGTACAGAGATACAAAGAACAAGAGCTCCGTCACCAATAACATGGAAGCGAAAATGACTTCGAATTGGATAGAATAGATCAATGTATTTAATTTCGGGGAGAGGCTATAGGGCAGACACGGATCCAGGGAGCGATCGGGGCAATCGCCCCCCTCCCACGGAAGAGGAAGCTTTCTTATTTTATATGTAAATAAAACCCATCCCAAAATTTGGAGCTCTTAAAACTAGCTAAGTAGTAGTATTACAATCCACCCCCACCCCCAGAAGTCCGTTCTGGATCCGCCCCTGCTACAGGGGTACTTTAGGGTTCACTGCTTTTCCTTGCAATCCACGCTCATTGCTGGATAAGTATTATATTTTATTATATTATTTGTCAAATTGAGCGAAATAATTTTACCACAGCAGCAAATTCAACAATTAGGTTTAGGAAAAACAACTCATTGGTTCAAACACACACAGAAAGACAGAGTCCATTTGTTCGGGATGTTTTTTGAGGCTCTCGGCGTCTCCCAAAAAGAAATCTTGCTAAAACATATGTTGTTTTTAACAAGGAACGTAAATGGGTATCAGGTATATCAGTACTTCAAATGAAAAGCAAAAAGAAAAGAGAGACAAAGATGAGTGTAATTTCCTATACTGTCTTTTTGGCATTGAAGAATACCGTTACTGTTTTACTGATCTACTGTACGCACTTCTGCGTTTTACTAACCAAGCCACAATCATGCTATATATACCATATATCGGCTAGGTCCAATCTGATGTCAATGCGCCTTTTCTTCAAGGAACATTTTTTTTTATTATTACACGCTCAGAAACAAGGATAATCACCCAAAACCTGAGAAGATCTGAAGAATGACCCAGTAACAATAAACTGACAAAGAGAAGGAAAGACAAAAGTGGAAAACTATTGTAATCCAAAGTCGAGGCATTTTTTCTTGCAATAACCAACCCTTCAAGTCGGGGGAAGTTTCTTGAAATAATTGTAATATATTTTTAACTTGCTCCTTATTTTAGCTTACGTAGTAATGTAAGACACAAAGATGTATCGCAATTTGCAATACATTTTTCAATTTGCAGTGCAAACATGTAAATGCAATGTTGCATTTCCATGTTTGCACTGCATTGCATTTCCATTTGCACTGCAAACTGCGATGCGATACTCCATTTAAAAAATGCAAGGAGATTCCTGACCAGTTGTTCTTTCAGAAAAAAAATGTTCAGGGTGGGGGAAGGGGCACTGCTGGTACTATTCTATTTATTATTGTATTATAGAGGTAATATTTTGGTCTCCTCCGGGGGGCACTCTCAGACCTCCGGGAGGGGAGCAGTGACCCAAAAACATATCTGGAAGAAATACTGTTCCTGACACCAAGATAAGACAAAAGGTAATAACAAACCTGGGCGCACAAATGCTTAATTTCGGAGTTATAGGCTGACAAAAATATGAAGAAATGAACTTTAAAGGTCCATAGCTCCAAAACTAGGCGACCTACCGTAGTAGGGTCAAGACCTTATTTAGGAACTAGTACGTGAGCTATCCAAATATCCATGTTTCAGAATTCTGCCATACTTCTGCAACAATTTTTATACAGGTATTTGGTGAGTACTTCAAATTATATGCACATAGCCAAAGTTCCTCTCTAAAAATTGTCGCATGTGTACTTTAGATTCTGAAACATTGTATATTTGGATAGCGCACATATTAGTTTCTAAGTGAAGTCTTAACCCGACTACGATAGGTAGGGATGCGCACGAGAGAAGATTTGAGGCTTTCTCGTCTCGAAAATGTGCTGTCTCGACTCGAAAAATGTATTCTTTTTTATTGCAAGAGCTGTGTCTGGACTCGAAATTTGTCAGGAAAATTCTGTCTCGACTCGTCTCGTGCGCATCCCTAACGATAGATCCCATAGTTTTACAGCTATGAACCCTTAAAGCCCCGGATCTAGGATATGATCAAGGGAGCGACTAAATCACAGTTTGCCGCTTTATTCAGTGTAAAGCAGGATTGAAGCTTATTTTATCCAGTGTATACCTGAGTGTCAAGAGGGCTGTAGATCCCCTTGGATCCGCACCTGTATAATAATAATAATAATATACAAATACACACACACACACACACACACATATATATATATATATATATATATATATATATATATATATATATATATATATATATATATATATATATATATATATATATATATATAACTGTTTCTGAGTAATTAGTTTCTTCAAAACTATTTTTAAAAATATATGAAGAGTTTTGAGACATTCGAGTCGAATCAAGATTTTTACGAGCAGTCTCGATTCGACTCGAATTTTACAAATTGTGTCTCGACTCGTGCGCATCCCTACTTCTCGGTTCGGTTCGATATTGAATAAGCTGTGAGCCAAGCCGCACAAGCCGTTGACAACCTTAGACCCAGGCAGAACAGTTTTAAACATATTTGCCTGGCACGCTATAACTTTTAACAAATTTTGGCCCAAGCACGAATACTTGCTCCTCTGGAACTCAAACCCAGAACCTCGTGAACGATGTCCTTGATTCCTAGATTTCACGACTACCGAAATCGGCAGTCAACTAGTTTTTAGTATTCAGACGCAAACCGCCTATCTTTCAAGCTTAATTACAGAATTTAATAATAATAATAATAATAATGATAATAATAAGTTGTAGTGGAAGTAGCAACATTGATAATAATTATATTGTTTATGCAGAATAAGTGAAAAACGAATTTGAAACTACACACAAGATTTGGCTCGACTTGGCTCAACTCGACTCGAAACTCGATCCAAGTTCGAGTCGAGTTGGAAGAAATTTTTCGAGTCGAGTTTTCGAGTCGAGCTAAAAGATGTCTGTTTCGAGTCGAATCAAGTTTCAAAAGAAACTCTCTCGAACTCGCTCGTGCCCATCCCTAACCAAGTGTGTTTATAAACCAACCGTTACCCGCGCTATCAAACGTCTTAAATCAGCCACTGTCGGGAGTTACCCCACTTACACTTGAAGTTTGAATTTTATTTACGGCCTTTAGCTATCTACGGCAACAGGCCCCATGTTTTCATTAAAAGCATTTGTTCTGTAGATTAAAATCAAGAATAACTTAATCTATACTCTTACTTACTGTTGTCAATATATATATATATATATATATATATATATATATATATATATATATATATATATATATATATATATATATATATATATATATATATATATATATATATATATATATATATATATATATATATATATAGAGAGAGAGAGAGAGAGAGAGAGAATTGTGTGTATAAAAAAATCTGAATAATGGGGGTTAAAAGAGTGATTTCGTAACTGCGAAATGGGTGATCGCATCACTACTGACATCTGGTAGCGGTGTTACGTAACACAGCCATTAGAAATAAAGCTTCGAAACGACAAATTGCATGTTGTGCCGTGGATAAGTAGGTAAGGTGTCTGCTTATTTAGTAGGCAACTCGAGTTCGAGTCTTGAGTACACCAATACTTTTTCCTTCAAAATACATTTCTATATTTTTATATATGTTATTAATAATTGCTTTCCTGCATTTTTTGTAAATTATCTTAAATTAGTGAAGGTTCAGTAAAATCAAGAAGGTTAAAATACATATATATGATTGTTTTATCCGTATGTACAGTCCAGAGATGGAGCGGGTCGGGGGGCCGCGGGTCAACAGAACGTGACCCACTGCAACCCCCCACTCTGACTTAACAACGTATTACGACCCACAGACTCATTCTGCTCAGTGCATTGTAGACAGCTTCTGAACACTGGTGAATTTGTCTTCTTTCAAGGCATCCTTTTTCTTTTCATTTGTTTCTATTGACAAAAGAACTTCAGGCAATTTTAGATATTGATATTTGCAACTGTAATAATAGCAATAGGACTTATTTGAGACGCAGCCTGTGATTTCTTAGAGGAGCTAACTACTGGGAAAAATGTTTCAATCATGTGTAATATATGAATTATTATATAAAAAATTGAATGTAACTATGTGTGCATGATCATCATATCCAAATTGCAAAGTCAAATGAAATGATTTTTGGTATATACTTAGGCCTCAATCTCAACTAGGAAGTTATCATAAATTCGGTATCCATTTCATTATATTACATATTCTAAGAGGGTCCGAATTTTTGCGAAAAATTTAGTATCTCACAAGCCGTTCAAGTTGGAGAGCTGATATTCAGTATATTAATTCTTTATCTAATATAAATAAAATAAAGAGTTTGTTTGTGTGTTTGTCTGTCTGTCTGTCCGTGTGCGGCCTGGGAACCAGACGAGTGGACCGAGAGTTACCAAAATTTGGTCAGGGGTACCTAGCCCAGGCCCCAGATCAAGACGAAGTCGCTTTTTTAAATTTCGAACCAGGGGGTCTCAGGGGGCTTTTACCGGAACCGGCTTGGGAACCAGACAAATAGACCGAGAGTTACCAAATTTTAGTCACAAATACCTTGGTTCACGCTCCAGATCAGAGTTAAACGTTTTTCTCAAAATTCGAACCAGGGGGTCTCAGGGGGGCGTTTATCGGGACTGGTGTCTGGTGATTCACGTGTAGGGAATTCATTTATGTCTTTTAATACTAATTTAGATAAAGTAAGTGTAGACATTGCTTCAGACAGCTTTAGTAATTTATATAAACAAATCCCTATTTGTGATGGACAAGATGATTATGTATTATTTCAATTTCTATTGTCAGTTTATAAAATAGCTAGTTTAAAAACCTTCCCTGAAGAAAGCATTCTCACGGCACCTATAGGAAAAGTCATAGCCCATTCAGCCCTGACCCACACAATTGTGCACGTAGAATGAATGACCAATCTTTCCATCTTTGGTAATTATTAAAATAAAACAATACTGTTTTTGTGGAAAACTGAATTTGTGATTTGTAACGTAGCCTGAGTGGAAGATAAAATATTTCCACAAAAACTAACGCTATGGGACAAGTACTGGTAAAGTACATAAACAATTGGTTTTAAATAACTAAAGAATATATATATATATATATATATATATATATATATATATATATATATATATATATATATATATATATATATATATATATATATATATATATATGTGTGTGTGTGTGTGTGTGTGTGTGTGTGTGTGTGTAATAAAAAAGCTGAAACAAAAGCATTAATACTATCAACTGAGTAAATCGCTCAATAGGCTATTTGAATTATGCAATGAAATAATACATAAAGTTCGTCGGATATAATATGTAAATTTCATTAAGGAAACAGGACATAAAATTTGACTTAAATAATTTTATAAACAATTTGATCACTCCAAAATAGATCCTACAACAAATATATATAAAAAATTAATAATTGTGTATTCATTGATTATCAGCACAAATATATTCAATATTCTATTAAAGTTATTTTATTTGATAAACTTCAATAATCTTCAATCAACTTAATAGGATAACTTTGAGATAAAAGAGTATTCAATTAGGAAAGTTAACATTTACCAATATTTTTCGCATATCACTACAACATCTTTCATAGCGAATATTACACTTTATTCAATAAATATATGGTTTTGTTCCAAAACAAGCTAATAAGGAACCTTCGAAACAACTTTAAACACAATTCATTTATACTCAATACTCACAAGAATTTGACTAATACCTACACTATAGCCGTATTCACAAAATTCATGAAAAGCAGAATAGCATTTGCCACTAATAAACTTCAACATATTTTCGGATCAATCACAGAATATAGAATAAATCTTGAGATATTGGAAGAAATTGCTATATAACTCTACTATCCATATAGCAATAACTTGAGCGTTGTTATCACAAAATTTCATACAAAACTTAACTTCCCGTAATAACATACAGATTTTTGCCTTTCACGTTTCTCTTCCAGTTTCGGAATGAAATTGTTACAGAAAACATTTCGTCGATATTTGATAAATAATACTCATGAATTTGTATACATTTCCATGTTTTCACTTCTGACTATGTATAACTTGTAGAAAATTAAAATGAAGACCCAGGGTCAGATACTGAACCTTGAGAATTTGACTGTCCACTTCTCTATCGTAGTCGTAATTATGAACATACGGACGGCTACGGACAAATCACAGCCTAGCGCACGAGTTCCAATTCTATCCACTATCACATGAGTAGTGCTATTTATACTTTAAATTGACTGCCGATTTCCTCACCTTTTTTAACTTCAATGAAATCGTTACACACATCCAGCAGTATATTTACAAACAAATGCAACGTATATTTTTTCCTAATTATGAATGTAAAAGTACAATAGTCATCTGTCAAAACAAAAATTAATAATTTAATTATCTATACCCAAGTAATAATAATATTCTAACTACAAAATAAAAATCCCCAAAACTAAAAATTCCCAAAATAAACTACCTAAATACAAACAAGAAGTCCCAAGTCTAAACGTCAAAACGTAATCTATAGTCTTAAAGTCCAAGCACTAAATACATTCATAAACAAACATATAAATAACTAGAATCCTGAAATAACTATAGAAATCAAATTTTCCATAGATGTGTATAAATAAATGTACAAAAATTCACAAAAGTAAATCCCCACGTTAAGCGGGTTTTCTTATCCAGGCTCCTAACTATGAAAACATTTACGATCACTCCAACCCCAATCATTTCACAGATTCAACCTGTTGTATATAAGTTATTAGGACGTAAAATTGAATGTAGTTTATACGAAAAAGATTTTTATGCATTGCAACACCTGTAACGCCCAAATATTCACCACAAACTTGTAGTCGTATCGAAATAAAAAAAAATGTGGAGCAGGAAACTACTTTACACAAAAGTTTAAAGCAGCTCAGTGAAAACGTACAAACTGGTGGAGCGGTTTGGGTGAATAGTCTATCAATCATAAGTGTATGTGTTCAAACCCTGTAGGTATTATTCAATTTGTTTTTTTTTTCTTTCTTAAAAGTGTGTTCATATTTTCATCAGAGGACTGAGAACATTTCTTTGAATAAATCTTTGGCAACTACTTTTCTCTCAAATTCGATTAGAAAGGAACATTATATGAATTGCAGATCTAAAATCCAAAGCTGAAAACAAAATATTAAGTATGTTCAATATTTCATTATTATCCTTTGATTTGTAATAAAAAACTAATTATAAGCATTGATAATTTCAGAAGATTCTCCCCGGGTAATGGTCAAGATATGAATGAGAGAAAACTGATAAAACATTATTAGTCCACTTTGAGCATGATCGAAAATATGGCCACGAAGGGGGAAATTTATGTCGACAAGGTCTCAAATTCTCGAACAGGTAATGCCCTGAAATCATCACTGTTTGAAAGGTTTCCTTAACAAATACCTAGGTATAATCAGGGGCGGATCCAGGAGGGATCGGGACGTTCGCCCCCCCCAGAAGAGGAAACTTTATATATAAGGTTTCTATTTATATGTAAGGTTATATATAAAGGATAACTTTATAACTTTATATAAATACACAGGAAGCTACATAACTTTATAGTTACTTCTTGTTAGTTAGTACGAATAATTACGACTACGATTTTGTTAACATAGTCTGAGTGGGGGGAATAAAATATTCCAACAAAAACTAACGCTATGGGACATGTACTGGCAAAGTACATACATAATTGGTATTAAAGAACTAAAGAAGTATATATATATATATATATACCAGCTGAATATACCCGTTCTTCGCATGGGGCCAGTACTTGGAAGTCAACGCTTGTGGAAGTATTACTATTCATTTCGGCGACCGCAAAAACTTTGGATGTGACACTAATATCGATCATTTTGGATTACTTTAAAATGTCTCGGTATCCCCCCCTCCCCGCTGAATTTGCAAGTCATCGCTAATGAAAGTCTCACCATTGATCTCACCGACTGCGAAAATTATGGAATTGACGCTAATATCGGTCATTCTGGATTATTTTTACATGCCTGAGTATTCCCCCTCTGACTTCCGGCCCGCATACATATGTAGCTGAATTTGCAAATCATCGCTAATCAAAGTGTTAGCATTGATCTCACCGACTGCGAAAATTATGAACCTGACGCTAAAATCGGTCATTTTGGATTATTTTTACATTTCTCAGTATTCCCCGCTGACTCCCGGCTTGCATACAATTGTAGCTGAATTTGCAAATCTTCGCTAATGAAAGTGTCACCATTGATCTCAATGACCGCGAAAACTATGGATAGGACACTAATATCGGTCATTTTAGATTACTTTTAAATTTTTCGGTATTCCCCGCTGACTCCCGGCTTGCATACAATTGTAGCTGAATTTGCAAATCTTCGCTAACGGAAGTGTCACCATTGATCTCAATGACCGCGAAAACTATGGATAGGACACTAATATCGGTCATTTTAGATTACTTTTAAATTTTTCGGTATCCCACCCTCCCCGCTGACTCCCGGCTCGAATAAGGTGAATTTGGAAGTTAATGTGATCAGAGTTTCACCATTGATTTCAGCGACCACGAGAACTATTAATTCGACACTAATATCGGAAATTTTCTACTACTTTTACATGTCCCGATAAACGCCCCCCTGAGACCCCCTGGTTCGAATTTTGAGAAAAACGTTTAACTCTGATCTGGAGCGTGAACCAAGGTATTTGTGACTAAAATTTGGTAACTCTCGGTCTATTTGTCTGGTTCCCAAGCCGGTTCCGGTAAAAGCCCCCTGAGACCCCCTGGTTCGAAATTTAAAAAAGCGACTTCGTCTTGATCTGGGGCCTGGGCTAGGTACCCCTGACCAAATTTTGGTAACTCTCGGTCCACTCGTCTGGTTCCCAGGCCGCACACGGACAGACAGACAGACAAACACACAAACAAACTCTTTATTTTATTTATATTAGATAAAGAATTAATATACTGAATATCAGCTCTCCAACTTGAACGGCTTGTGAGATACTAAATTTTTCGCAAAAATTCGGACCCTCTTAGAATATGTAATATAATGAAATGGATACCGAATTTATGATAACTTCCTAGTTGAGATTGAGGCCTAAGTATATACCAAAAATCATTTCATTTGACTTTGCAATTTGGATATGATGATCATGCACACATAGTTACATTCAATTTTTTATATAATAATTCATATATTACACATGATTGAAACATTTTTCCCAGTAGTTAGCTCCTCTAAGAAATCACAGGCTGCGTCTCAAATAAGTCCTATTGCTATTATTACAGTTGCAAATATCAATATCTAAAATTGCCTGAAGTTCTTTTGTCAATAGAAACAAATGAAAAGAAAAAGGATGCCTTGAAAGAAGACAAATTCACCAGTGTTCAGAAGCTGTCTACAATGCACTGAGCAGAATGAGTCTGTGGGTCGTAATACGTTGTTAAGTCAGAGTGGGGGGTTGCAGTGGGTCACGTTCTGTTGACCCGCGGCCCCCCGACCCGCTCCATCTCTGGACTGTACATACGGATAAAACAATCATATATATGTATTATAACCTTCTTGATTTTACTGAACCTTCACTAATTTAAGATAATTAACAAAAAATGCAGGAAAGCAATTATTAATAACATATATAAAAAATATAGAAATGTATTTTGAAGGAAAAAGTATTGGTGTACTCAAGACTCGAACTCGAGTTGCCTACTCAATAAGCAGACACCTTACCGACTTATCCACGGCACAACATGTAATTTGTCGTTTCGAAGCTTTATTTCTAATGTGTGTGTTACGTAAAACAACTACCAGATGTCAGTAGTGATGCGATCACCCATTTCGCAGTTACGAAATCACTCTTTTAACCCCCATTAATCCGATTTTTATATACCTACAATTCTCTCTCTCCCTCTCTCTCTCTCTCTCTCTCTCTATATATATATATATATATATATATATATATATATATATATATTGACAACAGTAAGTAAGAGTATAGATTAAGTTATTCTTGATTTTAATCTACAGAACAAATGCTTTTAATGAAAACATGGGGCCTGTTGCCGTAGATAGCTAAAAGCCGTAAATAAAATTCAAACTTCAAGTGTAAGTGGGGTAACTCCCGAAAATGGCTGGTTTAAGACGTTTGATAGCGACGGTAATGGCTGGTTTATAAACACATTTGCTGTAGCGTGTGTAGGTAAGTGGTTATAGCGTCTGCCTGTTTTGCTAAGGGTCCGGGGGTTCGAGTCTCGGCCTGGATGGAGTTACTTTTTTTCAAAGAATTAAACACTATAAATGATGTTCGCATTTGATGCTGAATGAGATTTATCCTATGAAGGGAGAAAAACCAGGACGGTGGCAGGAGGAAAGACGGACACTGTTTATCCTTAAATGTTAAAATTTAATTTATTCCCATGTCTTTTGCTCTTTCCTTTCCCTCTTTCCTTCTTTTCTCATTTTGTTTAGCTTTCCATACTTTTTCGGTCTCTGCATGATGCGTATTATTCTTTTCGTTTCCTTTGGATTAATTCCTATCTCTTTGATCTTAAAGTGAATGGATTTTGTGCAGATTTATCTCGTGGTTGCTTCTCTAAGTGATGCTCTCAGATAGTAATACTTTTTCCTCCAAATGGAGGAATATCCTGGCATGTTATGTTTTCGGGCACGTGTTTGCTGTCATGTTGGTTGTCCAACTATCAGACATCGAGTGAAACTATTCTGCTACTGGAAAAAGCTATAATTTCTTATGTATCCAACCTCCAGTTTCTACTGTCGCTGACTGTACATTGGCTATTTCAACGCGGAAGATATTTTCAAGATGGACAACAGTTGTCCAGTAAAAGTTTCCACTCACTTTAAGAGGTTGCGTAGGAAATACATTTTTAATAACAGGTCAACAGAGCCGAATGAAAGGATTCAGTGGGCCTCCTGTTGTATATACATAGCTGTTTGAAATTGTTGCCTCCTGTTTATAATAACAGAGACAGGATTCTTTGAAACTCTCCCAACTAAAATGGTAGATTAACTTGTCTATGAAGGAAAAGAAGTACATCTAACCAGTCTGTTACTAGTAAGTTAGTTCAAGACTTAGTCTGAAACCTTTGCCTTATACATAAGTCTTCGCTCAACATTCTAGATTAGGTACTATCAAATTCAATTTATGACAATATACTTATTTTTTTAAAAAAATATGCGATTCAGTGAAAATATTGGAATCAGTTATTAATAATTTTATTTCTTGTTACAGGTAAGATTTTGAAACTTCATTCACCCTGTGAAAATTTAGGAATTAGTCAACATACGACTCGTATTGGTAAGTGATGCAGTATTAAGGTAAAATTCTTATATAATATGTTATTGGTTATATTGAACATAAATCCGTAGATTATTGATCAAAATTACAAACAAGAAATATAATAGATTCTTTTAAAGTAAGTAAGTGTTTTGGCTTTTTCAATGTCAATTATATGTAAATTTGGTTACTTAATATGAAAATTGTATGTAAAGTTTATATTTAATTTTTACGAAGTAAGGGATATTTAAATATATTTGAATAAGATATCATCAAAATAAAACCAACACAATTCAATTTCATTTAAAAGTAAATGTTGAAAATTATTTCCTATATCCATCAATGAGCTGAAAAACAAAAAGCAGAGGAGTTAAACACTGTAATTCATAATCCTATGTTGTTGCCTTTCTTTCTATACATATAATTTCATGTAAGTGTTTTAATTTACATTTTTATATAAAAAGTTTTTCTTATTATCTCTTATACTTTTGATCAATAATTGATCCCCATAATGTCCAGACTATGTGCTAACTCACCAGTAAAAGCTTTAGAGTTTACAAAAGGCTACCACATGACAATGGCGGTGTCTCATAAATTGTGATGTCGAGAGTTGCAGTAAGGAAGACCGTCGACCGGCCCATTTCATTTTAAATCATACATGGGATATCAATCGACCCTCTTGAATTTATATGAATATATGCTAGGAACTCTCCCCCCGGGAAAAGCTTTGGACGAAATCTTCCTTTTGTAATCACTCTCCTCTCACCAAACTCTCGCAATTGCTACTAGACGAAGAATAAACCATTTTCATATATTTAAAATATTTAAAATGTAATTGGCCCTAGGACCGTTCCTTGTGGCATTCACTTCGAAAGTTTCCAATTTTGGACAGTATATTTTATGTTACCTAAATAGATACATTTTTCAAGCTTATATAGCAGAATTTTGTATTATATTGTATCACACATATAGATTATATTGTACCATATATATATATATATATATATATATATATATATATATATATATATATATATATACTAGCAGCGTTCACCCCGCTTCGCTGCGGTCACCCCGGAACGCAATAAACTTTGTTACTTAGATAATTTTTACTTTTTCGCTTTCAAGTGATTTATAGCGCCTGTTAGTTATGTTAACCCGCCGAGTCACAGGTTCATGCGGGTTGCATATAAATACGTTTATTTTTATACCTATGATGAACTAATAACAAAGGATTTCTACGTATGGACACCTGAATGGTCAATTATCTCAAGACACTGGTAATTGAAAATTAAAGTGATATGATAAAAACCATCTAGGGTCCACATCCTAACAACCCCCCAAAAATGAAAGAAATCGGTTCAGCCGTATTAGCGTGATGAGCGGACAAAGGATTTTTTGTACGTATTTACACCTGATTGGTCAATTATCTCAAGACACTGGTAATTGAAAATTAAAGTGATATGATAAAAACCATCTAGGGTCCAAATCCTAACAACCCCCCAAAAATGAAAGAAATCGGTTCAGCCGTATTAGCGTGATGAGCGGACAAAGGATTTTGTGCGTTCTCTTTTATATATATAGATATAATGATCTAGGATGATTTGCAAAAGTGTAAAAGTTCCTTCAAAACTCAGGTGGAGTTTCTTTTGCAGTCAAGTGAGGGTGTTGCAATTTTAAGGCGTTATGAAAAAATAACGAAAAGTGATGGAAACCTCTTGTGTGTGTGTTATTTATTTATTTATTCTTTTTGTTTATACTACGCTCTGAAAGCTTTCAAACCATACCAAACACAGACATCAGAAGAGAAACATAAAGTGTTTTAAAAAATGTTAAATTTGGAAAATGATATATTCTGCACGTAATTTGGAAATTTTCTGTGCCCAAATGAAAAAAAAACCATAGGATTTGATTCTTGTGTGGGACAAATATTGCGAAAACTTCGCATTTCAGGAAAGAATGTCAATTCCGTCCGATTTGCCATCAAAATTTGAAAATTTCAGCGTTTGTCGATTTTCAAACAGCAATATCTAAAAAAAAAATATACTTCAATTTGCATAAAAATTACCATAGTATACACAATATTTGTTCTTCAATGCAGTAAAAATGACTTGGTATTATTTTTGTGTGGTGGCAGATATGGCATTTGCTTATGCATCATTTGTAAGTTGATAAAGCCTAGTGAAAAACATGAACGGTTGGTAACACTTCTTTTAATTTGAATTCTGCGAGCTGTGCATATCATTTGATGACTTCACGGATTTCAACTGATCGGCGGGTGGGAAGTTATAGCCTTTGTGTGAATCCATATCTGACTGTAATATTGATAGGCAACTTACGCCAATGAATAATTCTCTTGAAGCAAAATACTTCTCAAGTTTCAACGGTGCAGTTTGGGATGTGTCTGGAATAGGAAGGAGGGGAGTGGAGGGCAGACAGCTTTGCTGATAATCAGATCTCACTAAATATACCCTTTCTGTTATTAGAACGCAGGACTACTTATTCATTATTTGAACACACATTTGCTAAACACGAATACTAACTGTAAAATACAGTATAAACATACAATAAAAATATATGTTTTCCGATTAACCACCTTCCACTCCTGTGTTTTTCGGGTCTTCTCTTTGCTAAACCGTACCTAAGAAGACGGAATGATTTCAGTAAATCAAACTAAAAGCTACAGTGTAGAACACAATAGTAGTTAAAGGATCACTAAAGGGAGATCAAAATTTTTTCAATGCTACATAATGACTGAAGAATTTACAAACATTTCTCCATACTTTCTTCCATTTCTTTAGTACCAACTGTATCTTCAACGAGGTGTCGTTGAATTCAATCCTGCTTTACCTACTTAGAAAAGAAACCCTTCTCTCAGAATAACTGCAATACCACCAATATCTCTTAGCTGGGTTCTTCCATGAATCCATCTTTTACATAGTAAAGATTTTAGTAGAGCACCAATGTTCAACCAGACCAAGAAACAATCACTTGATTTCGTGTGAAGGTTCTGAAACAATGGATGAATTACAAGATATTCCACAAGCCGAAAGGTCATTTGTATCCTTATGCAAAGTCGAACAATCAGCTAATAACTTTAACTGGAGTGCTTCAGGAACTGCTTTTAATACAATTCAGGAAGCAACAGGCGTCAATCAATAACAGATTCAAGCTGATGACAATTTAGTATATAGTATGGATATAAGTAGATTATAAACTGAATAAAGAAAAATAAGAAAGACGCCAACAACAAAATTTCTAATCGACAAGGGCCAAATGTGTAATCTACTCAATTAACGGCACCAACGATCAACTAATTCAACAAATATTAGTCTTCCACAGATAAAGAAAGGTTCCTTAATACCTTCAAGTCCAATGAATTTAGCTACTATAAAGCCTGGTACACAAAGTAAGGCCATCAAAAAAGTCCTCATAACACATGTTAGCCTGTGTTGCCACAAGAATAGGTTAAAATACAAGGCAACCTCAAAATTATTTCGGATAGACACAACATTGACTTATTTCATAGTTGTATGAAATCGGAAAAGGAACTCATTCCTCTTGTTCTATCCGAATTGTATGAAATCGGAAGACGAACTCACACTCTCATATAATGCCAATTAAATTATCAACTTCATTACAGACGAAGTAATGTTGTCATTGAGTGTAAGATAAAAAAAATAAAAATAAATAAATAAAGATCGTCCAATTCCATACAAAATGCTTGCAATATTTACAACAGGGCCCAAACTGCGAAATCATATATACCTACATCTCAGTTACAAATGTGAAAGAAGGAAAAGAACAAAAAGGGCTATGGATGACTTTTGGAAACCTCAAGAAAATAATGTTTGCATTACGCGCCGAACTCGAGGATGTTGAGCAAGAGTACATGTCTAAAGATCTCTTAAACATTCGAAATTGAATTTATCAAAATGATGTATCCTACTACACTTCAATGTACACTAAATGAAGATGAATTTCACACACTTTCAAAGAATAGTACCAACATAACAATAAATGAATGTATTTAGTTCTGTAGGATCTAAGTGCCAAATTGATTGAAAGACTTTGAATATTATCAAAAACTATTTATATGTACATCCATTGAGGTACTTTATGCTGAAAAACAAAATAAGACGATTGTTCAATGGACCTGTAACAGTAATTATTAACCTGCAATTATACTTGGGTACGCTTTAGTGTAAATTGATTTTTGAATTACAAATGTTAGAGAAAGCTTTTTGACACTTACATATTGAAATCCATAGATTCTGAAAGGAGTAAGATGTAAATATAGGTATACCTCTTCCATCCTTGTCATGATATAATCAACACTTTATTCACTCACTGTTACTTTCCCTCTTTCGTTTCGTTTCCGAATACTAAAAATGTCAAAATAAATTCATGAATGGACGTAATACCAAAATAGAAAAGTCTAGGAAATCATAGACTTAGACCAGTTACTTGCAATTTGCAAATTGCAATTTATTGTTACTTATGAAGTAAAAAGCCCTTTCACAATGTGAGAAAAGCAGAGAGAAACTCAATGAGATAAGGTAGGGGAGTAGAATACAATAAATAGGCGTTAGCAATACACACATAGTCATAGATCCAAGAGAAGTATGCCTAAAATACAACCGGCTAGGCTATCAGTATTGTTGCTTGCTAGACTCCACTGTCTTTTACGTGAGAGTTCCTTCCTTTCTCCTTGTCCTTTACTGAGGTGAGAGCAGCAAGCTTTGATGTCATAAAGCATCCAGCTGGTATACCAATGTGGCTTATAGAATCCCAAACATTCACAGCTTGTACGTTATGTATATAACAAAAGTATTAGTGTAAAACATCAGCATATGATTTTTCCTTCCTTAAAGGACAGAGTATAAACCAAAAATTTACACTATCGTTCTTCCAAGATTTATGTTATCATTTGATGTAACGTAAACAATACAAAATAATTTAGAACTGTTGTAAGATCTATAAATTGGAGATGAACTTGAAGAATTTTTATTTAAAATGAAATGATATAAAATCTTTCAGTTTTACGTCCCACGATTATGCTGGCTAGGTTAAAGGAGACTGTGATGATGGGAAATTAATGGAATGGTGGAATGAATAAAGCGGGAGAAAACGGGAGAACCCGTAGAAAACCCCGCACATGGTGTTTGTCCCATATAAAGTTTACTTGGCGCGAGCTAGGATCGAACCAGGGATCCCATGCACTAGAGGTGAACACTACTTCTTTAGTTCGTCCCAACCGGAGTATTGTTTGCCATGGACATCTTACGTACTTGCTACGCAATCCAAACACGACAAGGACACGAACACAGAAATATCGAGCATAGTTAAAATTCCGACCATGCTCTTCAGAGGGATTCGAACCCCCAATGGACTGGATCATACAATCGTCAGACTGCTCGGCCATAGCCACCGCCTTTTATTATTATTATTATTATTATTATTATTATTATTATTTTGTATTTTTAAAGAAGACGGTGGTGATGTGAAATGAATGCAATGGTGAAATCAATAAAGTGGGAGGAAACGAGAGAACCCCTAGAAAAACCACGCACACGGTGTTCATTCAATACAAAGTCTCGTTGATGCGATCTGGGATCGTACCAAGGATCTTGTGCATCACATATGAATGCACTACGACTGATAGTAGTGAACCACCGCGGCCCATAATATTCGTTTAACAAAGAACTCGCCCATGCAATGTTTTCCACCGTAAACTCATATATGCTTGAGTTGAATCGAGACCATCTTGCAGCAAAAGGATGGTTTGTACCACTGAGCCATCATTACCCTAGACTATGCTTCAGTTCAAGAAGTACAGACACATGCCCATATGGTATTGTATACCACTGCCCTGTTAACAGGAAAAGTTTTGAACTTATACATATCTATTATATGATAATCTTTCATATAACAGAATCTTTCATATAACAGATTATCTCCAACATCTGAAGGTTCGTAAAAATGCACAAAATAATATAAAGGAAATGCATAGTAATAAGGAGATGCATACAACAAAGAAAAGTTTGAAGATTTAAACCATAAAGAAGAAACGAGAAAGCAAGAGGATAAAAAGTAATCCTATATCTCAAAGAAGATAGCAATGAACCCAAAAAGTACACTTTTCTTATTTCTGGCTCAAATTAACTAAGTTTATGAGCAAACAATTCTGATCAAAACAAACATAATAAACAAGGAACTTTGGAAGAAGTTAAATATCCCAAAGCAAATTCTCTTATACTGGAACTTATATTGCTATTCGCAACACCAGAACTTTTTCTTAGTCATGGCCTCTTTGAAAAAGAAAAGCAGATTTAAAAATAAACATTCTTCTTTCCTTTTTAGCCTCACTTTCCTTCTATATACTTGGCAGAAAGAGTACGTGTATGAAACTCAACCTAACCGCAAGTTACAAATAACACCAGTTTACCAACATAACAAACTTATGTTAACATCAACAAGAAACGGAACGATGAACTATATAACTTCCTTGTAATATGAAAGCAGTATATATATATATATATGTTTGCAATAAAGTGCATCGTTTACTACAAACTAGTGGTGGCTCCCGAAGGAAACCACATCAGTGAAAATTACAATTTTATTGCTTCAAGGTAAGAGAAGAAAACTTACCTTAACTAACTTTTAGTTTCAAAATTTTTAAAATTTTTACCCATGCGAAACATACGAAACTGAATTAAATTTCTTCTATGTTAAACTTAAGTCAACTATATAACTTAAAAAATGTTGCAAGAACTATAAATAGACGATAAACTTAGAAATCAAAGCAAACCCTCCAACCCTGCTCTCTGCTAGAGGATGTAGTGTACCGGTACGTACTACAAGAAGCAAGTCAGGCATTTTTCGAAACACCCATAACTTCGCTTTGTATGGAGATATTTCGATAAAAATTAGCTGAGATAGCCTAATAAACTTTATTAGATCAGGTTCGTTTTAAAATTTCAATGTTTTTACCTCTAACCGTTTACAAGATATAAGATCCTATAATCCTTTTTAATAAAAGCTCAATTTTTGTACTAACTCACTCATCAAAACGTATTTGGCACTTCCTGTAGATGCGGAAACTTGAATTTTGAACAAGTTGAGAATTTGTGATACAATTAAAAGGAAAATTCCAAAAACTGGAAATTTCCCCCCTCCTCCAAGTGAGCAAATTAGGGGACAAGGCCAAAATTACATATAAATACTTTGCCTGATTTAAAACCTATAGAGATGGAAACCTGAAATTTTCTCATAAATGTACAGTTTGTGGTACATGGAGAAGAAAATGTCCGAAAACTAAACATTTTCCTCTTTAAAGAGGAAAATTAGAGAACGTGTTCAAAATCACATATCGTTATGCTCCTTATGATAACGATTCAATACCTGCTACAGGGTACTTCGAGCAGATATGGAAAGTTGAAATTTGGTACAAGTGTAGGATTTGTAGTAGAAATAAAGAGGGGAAAGACGAAAACTCGAAATTTCTACTTCCACCGTGGAAATTTAGGGAAAGAGATAAAACCTACGTACTGTCACAACACTGAAGACAAAGGATAAAAATCTAGTACTTCTTATAGACACTCAAACTTTAAATCTGCCACAAATATAGGTTTTGTGATACAATTAATTAAGGAAATCCCAAAGCTCGAAATTTCCTCCTCCATGAAGGAATTTAGGGGCAAAAGTGGAAAACGACATACTGTAACGTCAATTTAGTAAAGAACCCAAATCCTGTAGAGTACTTTATGCAAACATGGTAACTTGAAATTTAGTTCAAGTGAAAGATATAGGTTGCAAGCGAAGTAAAAAGAATCCTAAAACTCCAAATTTCACTCTCCAAGATGTGGGATTAAGGAGCAAGAAAAAAAAATCATAAATAAAGCATAAACTGGTGAAGATGATTGTAAACTAACAGCATGTTCTGTAGATATGAAAACTTCATATCTGAGTCACTCAGTAATACTAATTCAGATACTAATCTAAAAAAGGTATTTGAAATCAACCAATTCCAGTTTAACGTTGATCGTCTTAGAACCAAAACTAATAGATATCAAGAAAGGGTTTTCTGTAATCAATTTAGCGTCCCAAAGTATATACTGTATTTATCCTAATATCTCTCTACTAAAATTGAAAGTGACACAAATCAACCACTTTCGGTTTTAACGTTGATCGTTATAGAGTGAAAACAGTACAGATAGTGAGAAGCGGTTTTCTGCAATTGATTAAACGTTCCAAAAATATATTCCATTTCCACTCTAATCTCTCTATTAAGCCGGAAGTGGCAAAAACTCAACCACTTCCGGTTTTATCTTGATTGCTAAGGAGTAGAAACGGTTATAGATACAGAAAATCTGTTTGATGCAATCGATTAAATATTCAACAATACATTTCATTTCCATCCTTAAATCTCTATTAAAACCAGAAATGCTACAAATCCAGTACGACTTCCGGTTTCAATGTTGATCTACATAAAGGAATAACAGCTAAGAGTTTTAAGAATAAACAACATATTCTCGCTTAACCAGCTATTCAAATCGGAAGTGATAGAAATCAACCACTTTCGGATTTAATATTGATTGTTATAGAACGAAAACGGTAACAGATAGCGAGATGCGATATCTGTAATCAATTAAGCGTCCCAAGAATATGCTCCATCGCCACACTAATATCTCTAGACCTATTAAAACCGAAAGTAATAGAAATCAACTCTTCCAGTTTTGCTTTCCATGGTTATACAGTGAAAACAGTAACATATTGCGAGAAGCGATTTTCTCCAATTTATTAAGCATCCCCAAGAATATATTCCATTTGCACTCAAATCTCCTATTAAAAATGGAAGTGACAGAAAATCAGCCACTTCCTGTTTTAACGTTGATCTTTATATACGTTAGAAACAGCAACAAATAGAGGAAAGCTAATTTCTGCTATCGACCAATCGTCTTATCAATGCATTAAATTTTCATCCTGAATTTTCTATTGAACCTGGAAATTGTTGAAATCCACTGCGACTTCTGGTTTCAATATTGATCTAGATATAGTCAAAATGCTAAGATGTAGCGAGAAAACTTTTGCTTTGAATTGGTTTGGCGTTATAAGAACAAGTATCATCATCTTATTTCTTGACAGCCTATTCAAACCGGAAGTGGTAGAAATCAACCACTTTCGGTTTCAACGTTGATTGTTATAGAGTGCAAACGGTAATAGATAGCAAGAAGCGATTTTCTGTAATCAGTTAAATGTCCAAAACATGCATGCCATTTCCACTCTAATCTCTCTACTAAAACCGGAAGTAGTAAAGTAGTATAAATCTACTATCACTTCAGGTTTAAATAATAATTGAGAAAATGTTTCACAGTACAAGCAAAAACTTCTTCACATAGTGTACACGTTACAGTACTACTAGTTCACATTTATGTTTTTGGTGAAATATTTATTTAATGTCCCATTTTTATTCTCTTTAGTGAATTATGGGAGTTTGAATGTGGGAAGAAACGAAAGAACTTATGGGGATTGGTGTAACTAGGATATCGCAAGTAACTTTTAGAAGGTCATTTATAAAGTAATGTTTGTATTACTTTCTGATCCCCTCTCTCCATTTTCATTGGTATGTCTCCCAATCTGTTACTTCTCTCTCGCCCTTTTTCTGTAACCTTTCACATAAGGTTCCTTCTAGATTGATCTAGTTCATTGAATCTTTAAAATTTTCATTCCCCTTCTTTATTTTCAAAATCACAGTTTTATGTATTTTACCCGACAATGTTATGTAATATAGATCAGTGAAAAGTTACCTGTTTTTAATTATATATTTTCTATGTTCGATTGTTACTAAACAACTACCTACAAATACATTCCATTTATGAAAACGCATAATCTGTATGTTAAAATGCTAGGTTTTTATGTTTCTCCCCAATCCTTTCAACAATGAGATCTCGAAAACCACACGTACTAGAAAAATACCGCTTTCGCTGGTCGATTTCAAATTTGTGTAGACTGTCCAGTTCTCATTCAAATTAAAAGAAAAAACGTGACATTATTGTTCTATTCAACATTTTAGGGGCCATTTTCAACCCATAAGTTTAACATTGTTGCAGGTCGAAATTAGGAGGTTAGGCAACCAGTAGAAAAGTTACGTATTGCGTTCGACGGACGTTGCAAGTGCTTTGTTTAAATCTAAATGGCAAAACATATTTATGCTGGCAACTTCAAAGGCCTCAAGAGGCGCAATGAGGCGTACTTGGATGGATATGTATTTATTAGAAAAAAATATTTTCACTTAGTATCGTGTTACTTCTACAAATTTGCTACAAACTGACTCCAACATAGCAATTCATGCAATATATTCCGACCTATACATAGCAATTCGCTTCTTTTGTGTCTCCTATCCTTTACTTGTAAGGAGACATGCACAGTGGAAAGGAGATTCATGGTCATAACAGAACTATGCAGTGAGTAGACAGTGCAGGTTCAGCTGGTTTTCTATTACAATTTTACATACAATTTACTTGTGCATTGTAATAATTCTGTACTTGTGTATTCGTAAATGTAAACACAACGTTCTCAGTTCACTCTTTACATATTATAGAGACACAAATAAATTTACATACAATACCATATTATAATTTAACATTGTAACTTGTTAAAAGTCAGTCATGGATTAATATTTGTTCATTTTTATATTTAAAGTAAATTGTAAAATCTTCTAATTTTATATTTTATAATAAATTGCTATTGTCTATTAGTGTTGCAGCTTAATTACACAAGTCATTGCTAACCATAGAACACAAACACACATTTTTTAATACATATGAGATTTTACAAAAAAAAAAAAAAAAAAAAAAGCAGTAATATATGAGAGTAGCCGAGTCAGAGAAATATAATAGTCATTCCGAAAGACTAAAAAATCTGCAAATATACAGAATAAAAGCAGGTCAAAGATAGGAAAACAGAAGGCTTATAGATGTACTAGAGGGACAACAATATAAGTCAAATTAAATTTGTAGTAAAAACATCAGTTTATATATCAGTAAAAATATCAGTTCTCTTAAAAATTCTAGGTGTCCGTAATCTACGTACAACCCACAAAATATAACACGTGATATAGTAAAATGTCAGAAGGCGCATCGTATAGAGTGTTACGATT
This sequence comes from Thermobia domestica, assembly GCF_964235325.1. Classification (NCBI taxonomy): domain Eukaryota; kingdom Metazoa; phylum Arthropoda; class Insecta; order Zygentoma; family Lepismatidae; genus Thermobia; species Thermobia domestica. The sequence continues at coordinate 187,835,404 of NC_137464.1, forward strand.
GTACTCAATATCTTGTATTATGGAGCCTGGGGACACCCGAAAGTTAAATTGCACAATATGTAATTTCATACATCATTGAAAGGATAATGGGAATCCAAACAACTTTTTTAGGGAATAGTCTGTCGAGAGGGGGTACCGTTTACGAAGTTGTCACCATTCAATTCTGAATTTTTGATAGTTAGATAAAACTCACAATTAAATGGTTGCCATTATTGAATTCTGAATTTTTCCCCAAATAAAACTCACAGTTCATTTTGTTCATGCAATCACTTTATCAGATCATATATATAATGAATCATATATACAGTGACTGAGGTCTAAGACTTAGGTGAACAGCGCTGCCGACGAGACTCGAGAAATTTCTTGTCTTGTCTCGAAGAGGAGACGAAAATAAATTACCATGTTTCTCGTCACGTCTCGAACTTGAAAATGTACATATTTCTCATCCCGACTTTTGTTTCGTTTTCTAGACGTGATGAGAAATTTCTTGTCTCGTGGGTAGGATCACGGGTTCATAAGGCTCTGTAAATTACGTACCTGGAGGCTTCTTTCGGAAGTAAAGGAGCCTGAAGATTGCATTACATCTATGAAAGTCGAAATCAAGAAAGAGGGGAGCTTTCACCTCTACAGATAGTCCCTGTACCTTCATGCCCTGTCTCAAAAGAGACACGACCGTTACTTACTATTACTGTCATTATTTTAAGATAAAATCTTATTCACTTAGTACTAATAGCACTTAGAAATAATAGAAAATTGCCATATAAGCTTCGATACCTAGAAAATTAAGTTTTTCTTTACATGTGCAATGTTTCCTACTCAGATATCTATACAATTAATTGAACTTATATATTTATTTTCCTTATTTTTTCTTGCAATAATGTGATCCACTGATAGGTAGACGGAGATATTAGCGTTTTTTTATTGGATTTACGAGTCTGTTGTATTCATATTTAATAGCAAACAAAAGTAAGGCATCTCCAGATACACGTAATTTTGCTCTTAGTAACAATTAGTTTACCCAGAGCCCAAACAACGACATAGTGTTATTAGTATCTAGTTGAAATAATTCAACATTCTTCCACCCACACTTGAAAGGAAAGGAAAAAAAGTTTCTCTCAGTCATTAAGAAAAGAATTTAGTTGCTAATATATCTGGAAGGAATTGGTTATTACAGTAAAGACCAACATCTGTTAAAGAGGAAGATGTGTGGCTTAAGTTACTTTCTATGGTTTTAGTGGAGAAACCATGTTATAGATCATCTCCCGATAGAACTGCTGTGTTATAGCGTCTAATATCTGTTGAAGTGGGTGTCATTTTGCTTAAGTTTGCAGAAAGATGTAATAACATCGATCGATCGTTTCAGTTGGCTCTGAAGACTCTTTCGTCGACCAGCTGTATCAAACTACCTTATCTGAAAATGAGCATATAAATGTATCATTGTTGAAGAAAGGAAAAGAAAAACTTGAAGTATAATCGAAAACAGAAAGTAAGGATAACGGTATCAAGAGAAGCCAAGAATATGCCGGTGAACAGACATAAGAAAAAAGTACATATTGCTTGCAGAAATTTGTGGTAAAAAATCACAGTCGAAAAAAAAGTTATATATTTTAAATATTTTTCATACAGATTGAAAAACCAGAGACTGATTTATTTCTCTATGTTCATTGAGTAAAATTCTAAATATTATTATATGCTACGTGATTTCTGTAGGTGAGTGGGTCACAACAGAAATAGATTAAGAGGAATTTAACCACAGTTACGCAATTAATATAAAAGACTTCCGTAAATTTGCTTCGAGGGCCAGTTGGTACAGTGGAGAGGCAAGACAATTGTTTTGAAGAAGTCTCCATCGTTTGGAACATAGAGATGGATCTCTCCTGCCCATCAAAGGTTGGATCTTCTGGTCTCTTCTGCTGAATAGTATTGTAAGTAACTATCCTTTTACTTATCCTATAATATGGATAAATGTTAAATTGTGATTTTCAATAGGAAATGTTCAAAATTCTTACCGTGTAATAGGATATGTCTCCCATCTAATTCTCACTTTCGTAAATATTCAATTAATTAGCTTTCACTTTTGTTACCACCATTAATTAGTTATTAATTTTGTAACTTCATTTGATTTGTCTTATCATATTTCAATAAATCAGTATACTTTCATCATTCACAGTATACTTTCTTTATACGTCCCATTACACCTCTGCAAATAAATCTTTAAATTTTCTATTTTAAGATGAATACAACATTTAATACTGTTGTTGGATGAATTTACTGCCAGTATAATATCGACCTAGGCCTGTGGCTTTGTCTGTTTGCATGCACGCAAGAGTATACGGTCCAACATCATCTAATACTTTTATACTCCTTTGGATACTCGCTTTAAATTCATAAAGTAAGAAAATCTACGGAGCTGGGTATATGATATATTTTTGTAAACGGTCGAGTGTATACTTACCAGAAAAAGCACCAATTGTTACTGAGAAGCCGAAAAATTCTAGAGTTATTATTCTCTGAAACACTTGGTTCATATCTTATTTAACTTTTAGCTCCCGTTTAGTTTCAACATTTCACTACATTACACACAAATGATTCTCCAATTATCCCTGAAAGCAACGGTAAAAGTGGATCTTAAAATGTATGGGGACGCATGACTTCCCGCCATCTCCCGTGCCTATCTTTGCTCACTGTATTTTTTAGGAAGTGGAGGGACGCCAAAGATATTTTTTTGGAAGTGGTGTAACGACGTCTCACGCATTCCCCTTCATTTTTACCCCTTCATGAAAGCATTTGCAGTTCTACTAATTGAAACAGTTGTATTGCGGCTCACAATTCTAAGTCGCGTTCTCTTATTTGTATTATCCGCTTCGAAAATCATCATTGGTACATATATTTACGTAAAGCATCACTCAAGAGTCTCATAGTGCTTGACTTGTTTGATTTACATACTCCTTTATACAAAGTCAAAAGCGGACTTTGGTCAAGGTATGATTTCAACAAAGAAAAAAAATTCCCGAACCATGTTAGCTGTTTTTAATGTTTGGTGGAGAGGGATATGACTATACAGACAGTACTTGCCCTATATTTATATCTTAAGGTTTCAAATTCGCAACCTACAAGGTATATTCACGAAGTGTGCCCCCGGGATTCGCTGAAATTGATTCAAAGGCAAAATTCTCCATGGCCCAATGCATATTGTACTAATTTTTAGCGGTTCATACCGGTAATTTGCATATTTATGAGCCTTCATATATCCGGAATACAATCATACACTACTAACGCTAGCACACAAAATTTTGTTTTAGTTTTTTTAAATATGTAATTGAACATGAATGTGGGAATATGCAAAAGAAACTAGATTCTTTACTGCTTTTCTGACTCATGTTACCCACCCCAGCCGCCATCTTGAATCCACCATATTGGATTCAACTTTTGGTTTTCAAATAGGAATAGAGACATGTGATACATCAAATTGATGTACAATTTTCTTGGAAATTCATTGGTGTAGTGAGTTTTACCGTAGGTTATATCGTTTGCAAGGTATTGCATGTTAAATGTGAGGTACGGTACTTCACGAATATTGAACCAAATAAAAAGTTATGCGGGGCCTCATGTGTATATTTAATTTTTTTTTACGAGATTTATCGTTGACGAAATAATCTCTGAACGTACATACATACAGACACAAAGCCGTCAATACGGAAATGGTAGGTCTTCACCCAAATCTTGTCGTATCTGGATTTACATTAGGCATTTTGACAGTAATAAATACTTCCTTGTTATAGTATAGCATGGAAGTAATAGCAATCACCCACAGAAATGTAATAAGATTATAACACCAATGTTGTAAAGAGTTTGTTTATGCATACAATATATTTCCAGTTAGAAATAGTTTTGATTTGTCAACATCAAAAACATAAGCTAACTGATATTACTCTGCAATGTCTATTCGAGAAGTGCCTGGAGGGATTTAACATGCAATACCTTTCGAACGGTACAAGCAACGGTAAAATTCACTACACCAGTGAATTTAAGAGAAATGTGTACGTGAATCTGGTGTATTGCACGCACCTATTCCCATTTGAAAACCTGAAAGTTGAATCCGATATGGTGAATCCAATATGGTAGCCGGGGTGGGTAACATGTTTCAGAGAAGCAGTACTTGATCCAGTTTGATTTATATATGCCAACATCCGTATCTAGTTACATCTAAAAGAATTAAAAGTGATTTTGTGTCCCATCGTTATTGGTGTATGATTGAAAAATGAAATCTTTGAGTTTTATGTCCCACGATTATGCCGGTTAGGCTAAAGGAGACGGTGATCATGAGTAATGAATGAAATGGTGGAATGAAGAAAGTGGGAGGAAACGGGAGAACCCCGAGAAAACCCACGCACGCGGTGTTTGTCCACCACAAAGTTCACTTGGCGGGGGCTGGAATCGAACCCGGGACCCCAAGCACCAGAGGTGAACGCCCTACCACTGAGCCACCGCGGCCCCAAAATTATAGATTTAGTAATACTTTTAGATCTTATTGTATGATTGAATTCCGGATATATGAAGACCTATTCAATCATCATCAAAGGTATTCTGCCGTTATTGGCAGGTCACTTGCTGCAACTGAGAAGGTTTCATGCTACACGGTCTTCCGCTAACCTCTTCGTATTCATGTACGATTTCTCTATTTTGATTCCGTTTGTTAATTTTAGTCTCCTTCGTCCTCTCCCTCTGTTTCCCGCCACCATGCCCTCTAGCATGTCCCTCAGGATATAGTTCCTTCTTAGCCAATGCCTCAACCGATTTCTCTTCCTGTTCTCAATAATGTCTAAAATAGTTCCTTTCTCCCCGCCATTTCTAATACTCTCTCATTCGTTTTCGGAAAGACCCAACTAATTCCCTCCATTCTTCTCCACATCCACATTTTAAAACCTCCGTTTTTGTGTAGTGTCCATGTTTCTGTCCCATAGAGTACAATACAGACTCTATTCAAAAAGAAAAAAAATATTAATTATTATTTAGATACGTACATCATACTTTTCAGCGTTATTTTTTTCACAAAAGCTACAATGAGAATACTATACACTCAAGTATATCATGTTATTTGGTTCGATGGCATCTAACAGATGATACTTATATTGTCATAGAATAATATTATTGTAAAACAGAAACTAAAGTTTGAAACTTAATCATAATTTTTAGACTTTATCTCATTATCTAAATCATGTACTGTCGTCTTCGTTCGTTTAATAATAAAAAGCTTGAAGGAAGTGTATAATTCAACATCATTTTCATATTTAGAAATGTGGTTATTGAACATCAATTTTTAGATTTACAAAAGAAGTTACGATTTTTTCGAAAAAAAAAAAACTACTCATGAAGTTTTACAATAACATGCATAATTCTGTTTAGATTAAAAAGATCTTTTGATCGGTATATATATAATCTATGAACATTTTCCTTTGCTATACTAATATTGTAATATTGCAGAATTTACAATGCCCTGGCATTATTCAATCTATTAATTTTGTTTATTCACTAAACTATCTTTAGTTTATGCTGTAGAAGTATAAAAGTGTTGTGAATTCAATCATCAAAAAAACTTACATCAAAACAGGTTCGAAATTTATAATGATCTTATCATAGAAATATCTATTTATAATAATACAAAATCATTTCAGTTTGTAAGTAACGTTAGTGCTTAATAGTTAACAATCGCCATTCCGCTTCGTTTCGTTGTCTGCTTTTATTTCAAAGCCGATCGTGATGATTCTTTCTATTATAAAACAAGGGTCACACTACATGTAATTAAGTTTTTAATTACTTATAAAATTTACAAGCATTTATTCCATGTCAGGCACAATGTAATTGAGCGGCTCAGACATTTCTTGAACTTTCGAATAAACTGGAAAAGAGCGTTCAACATTCTCATAGAATGTGTTTTTAGTTTGGATTGGTCAATTTTTTTTTTTTTGGGGGGGGGGTAATGCAAAGACATGTATTGAACAAGCGTTATTCTATATCCGTAAATATGTCAGGTAATTAAGTACTGTCACTTAAAAATGACACAATAGATTGTTTTTAAAGGTGAAATATAAGGTCAGGTATTTATGCTACATGAATAATTTATCTGATAAGTTTAGTTTTGTTAACGAGTTGCACAAATATGTGTCATGAAGTTTTTTGAAGGAAATCCAAACAAGTTGGAACCTGCGAAGATGCGTCCCTGTAGTGTTGCATTACCGTTTGCGAACTTTTAAGTGCTAGATATTAAGGGAGAAAATTTGTGCCATGGAGTGTTCAGTGGCAATTTTTACTCTAATGTGATATCGATGTGCTGTGTTAGTATATATGTATATAACCGTCACAGCTGGTTTAGAACTAAAATAACCAATTTTATAGTGTATATAATGCATAATTGTACCATCACTGAATATAAATGCGTAAATCTAGAATCAGTACTTTTGCTATTTTTTAAAACTCCATTCGGTTAAAAAAAAAAAAGTCATGGAAGGAAAAAATCGAGTTTATAGATACTCAATGGCTGATTGTTTAAAATAGTTCTATTTCAATTGAAATATCTCCGCATAATTTTAAGCATCAAGAGCAGAGAAAAAGGATGCGATAATCATGATCTGATGTTAGAACCAAACAGAACCAACAGGCATGAATCATCTCAATAGCAGTAATATATTTCTGTCAATCAATGAAGCCACAATTACTCTGTTGTGTTTACGTTGTGTTTGAGATCGTGACACCGAAAGAAGGATTTATCCAAAGCAGAAGTCTTTCTCAAGCAGAGCTTCAGTCGCAATGAAACTTTACCAAGTGATGGAATATGTCTCTACTGAAAAGTGGTAACGAACACCCTCCTAAGAGGAATACCTATACTACTTTCAAGTTTATTATAAACTCTACTCTTGAATTTTAGAGTGTAATGAGAAAGTGTCACTTATTTCATTTCGTCGGTTTTATAAATGCGTTCCACCATGAAAAGGATGTGAAAGGGGGAGGAAAATGACAGCGAAAACTTTACCTTTACACAAGCCGTTAGAAATAGAATTGGGGATTTTAGCTTAACACAGGTATTGGGTTCGGACGGCTGTCCTTTGAAGACAATGCACAATTATGTGAAATAAATATAGAATTAGGATTTTTTTTTAAGAGAGACTGGGTGTGGGAAGGAGTTTAGGAAATCGAAAGGAATACCTCCATGTCGACGTCTGGGCTCAAATATTGGTGTCCACAGGCTCGGCTCCTCTGGCTCCTTCGATGGGTCCGGACTCAGCGCGACGGCAATGTCCTTCCTTTCAAGCGAAGCTCCAGTCTTCAGGAAGGAGTCCAACAGCAACTCCTCTACGTCTTCGACCGCGACTTCCCAAAGCGGAAGTATTTGGTTGTATTTAAGCTCGGGCGCAAGGCTCGGCGACTATTAGTGAGCCTAGAAGCGAGTACTAGACGTTACCAGAGGTGTGGTTAGAAGTTGGAGGAGGAGTAAGGATGGTGTCTCTCATGATTTATTATAAAACAATAACAACTATTACATAAATTACATTACAGCTGTAAAATGCTGATTTAGCGATAAATAATTCAGTCGGTTAGCGGCTCTTCAGAATACTAGTTCACAACACGTTTATGTATGATAGCGTAACATAAACATATAATGAAAGGTTTCTGTTTTTTTTTTTTTTTCATAATGCACTAGGACATACAAAACACGAATAACACAAACAAAAATAGGTAGCCCACATCGCTGTTCGCTGGTAAAACAAATATGCATGAAATCAATAAATCGATAATTAATTAATTACATCAGTCTTAAATGTGGGACCCAACACAAACACACAGATTCCTTTACAGTATGTAGAGGAGAAATCGAAGATTATTTTCTACTGCAAATCAATTTTCGTAACTTCGTTTTAATTCGCAATTCAGTTGAGAAGTCTGACTAACTGTACAAAATAGGTCGACGAAAATAGAAGAAAAGCGTCGATGGCTATTTCTGACATTATTTTGGGGGTATGAATCACATTTCAAACGTCAGTGCTCTGTAATTGCTTTTCCATCAAACCAATCTCTTGCTTCCAAATCAGTTTTCGTCTGCAGAAATTCATTTCTCGATAATCACCAGGATATTATTCAACTTCAACTTTGAGCGAATTTAACACTAACTTCAACATCTCATCACTGTTTTTAGAAATCATTTTCTAGTATTGAATGCTACAACATTTTTTGAAATCTTTTTTACGTTATTTGAATATACAGCTCTTTCACATATACAAGTAGTACACCACGTGTGCAGCACGTGAAAGATTTTGGTTTATGTAGTGTTATGTTTTCTCAATTATTATTGAAAGTGGAAGTAGTAGTTGAATTCTACCACTCCGGTTTCAGTAGAGAGATTAGAGGGGAACGAAATATATTATTGGGACACTTAAATGAGTTACAAAAACGTTTCTTGGTGTGTGTTACCATTTTTACTCTACAGTAATTGACGTTAAAACCGAAAGTGGTTAATTTCTGCCACTTCTGCTGTGAATAGAGAGTTAAGTGAGGCCTATTCTTATCGATTAAAAAAAAAGAAAAAAGAAAAAAGAAAAAGAAAGAAAGAAAAGAAAGAAAAAAACACTTCTCGTTATCTCTTATCATTTTTGCTCTAATTAGATAAATGAAACTGGAAGTTGAAATTATTCTCTGTCACATCCAGTTTTGAGTAGAGAGATTATGATGGAGATTAAGTGTATTCTTAGGACGTTTAATCGATTGTAGGAAACCGAATCTCGCTATGTATTACCGTTTTAACTCTACAGTGATCAACGAAAAAAACTAGAAATGATTAATTTCTACCGCTTCCAGTGAATTAATCACCGTCATCAAACTACTCTATTCCTAACTTTAAATCCTCCACACTCAGGCCAAACTTGATGGTGATTTATCAAACAGTTCATGTGATTTTTGTCTCCCGGACGGATGGACGGACAGAGTAAATATATGAAGTAGTTTTGGTAAACTAAAATCCTTAAAGATTGTGAATTTCGTAAATCTTTCGCTGGAATTGATCTTAATCTTCCTTTTATATACTAGGAGTGGTCAGAAAGTAAGGTTACAAAGCCTGCAATGAAACGTGTTTCATACAACCAATACATCCAACAGATAGTACATACATTATGTTATTTTTCGTCATAGTCCTCATATCGGTTGAGGCACTCCTTGCATTGTGACATGAGTTTGAAGATTCTCTCCTGGTAAAAAATTCTGTCCTTGTGCGTTCAGCCACGTTGATACGAAGTGTTTCACCTCCTCGTCTGAAGCGACGCAACAGTCTCCTAAGTGCTCCTTCCAGTGCGGCGACAGGTGAAAGTCGCTTATAGTGAGGTTCAGGCTGTAGGGAGAAGGGCCGATGACGTACCAGCAAAACTACTTCAGCACAGTGCTGGTCTTCTGGGATATATATGGGTGCGCATTGTCGTACAGGTAGATGACACACTCGATGAGACGTCTTGGCCATTTCCTTCTGATTGCTTTTCTACCAGCTTTCGCTGTATTTCACTCGCGGTTACATATTTCGCCTACAGAAATCGAATAACTGAGCGGAGTTCTCTGCAAGACCAGTTTTCCAAACGTGTCATCATTTGTGTTTACATGTACCGTAACTAGCACCATAGGTGGCTGAAACTCTACACAATTGCCAACTCCATGCATTAAAATTATCACATACTCCTTATTCCTCTTTAACAGACAAAACTCTTGAAATATCTGCCTTCTAACGTTCGTTTCTGATCCTCCCTCTTACATATTTTTTTTTCGCTTATAAAATAGGACTTTAATGAATAGATGAATTTTGTTACTTCTATATTTTCTACTTCCTGTCACTTTCCATCATTCCATCAATAAGTTTCAAACAGCGCTTTACTTACATTCTGTATCTGTACGAGTATAGATATACGTACACAACGTGATTTAGATACAAAGTTTTAATATGTTAGTAATGATATTACGCATAGATATAGATCGTTTAAAATTTAATTCCTTATTGCACAGTGACTGGTTATCGTAGTATTACAATCTAATGAGTGGGACCAATAACTTATTACTCCGAAGTTTTCTCAGAAAATTTGACTACCGTACAATTTGCTTTTGAAATATAAACGAAACTCATATATTTCACTAACCAACCTTACAAATTGGCATAATTTGATTCTTTTGAAATAGTTGAAAAGAGTATGTAAAACGTGGAAGTAAATTATTTGGAAAGTAAGTAAAAGAATCTGTTATATGTACCACAGGCATATTTCGTTTAAAATAGAAACCCATAATACAAAATACCTAGAACAGATCATAAAGGTAAGTTTACTCGTTGGATTAACTTTGTTCGTATTATTTTTTTCTCAAAAATAATTCTGGAAATTTTATTTATAGTTCATAAAAATATTTCGTTACAGACAACTCATATGATAAAAATCATTGTTGGTATTATTATTTTACAAACTTCCAGGAAAGGTAGTTTGCTGACACTGGAATTTAATTTTGTTCAGATGATCTCTTTGAAAAACGTTTCATGATTTCCTTCGTATTTCTGAAATAATTGTGTAATTAAAAACAATATGATACGGCTATATATATATACTGTATATATATATATATATATATATATATATATATATATATATATATATATATATATATATATATATATATATATATATATATATACTGGTGGCGAGAGTTAGTTTGATAGGACTCTTTTCTGGAATAATTTATAATAATTTCGGTAATACTTTGCAACTAAAGAATAAAATGTTACTAACCATATAGTATTTCTAAAATTCATTTCTTTGGAGAAAGCCCAGAAGATATGGTTTAATGGTGGCCTAAATTTTCTTTTAAGTTTTCTTTCTATGCAACTTTCAGCTCAGTTTATATATAGTTCAGTATAAAATGTCATTAAAAATCTACTATTAATCGACATCATTTATAGTTCAATGTGCGATGACCCATACATTTCCTTCTGCCATACATTTTACTCAATTCTTATCTGACAATTTTATACAATAAGACCAGAAGAGATGAAATGTAATTCAGCAAATGGACACTAAAACTACAATTTTCAGGGGGGGGAAAATCTGTATTGTACACAGAAGTTTTAGAGCAGCTTGTTATATGAATAATGCACATGTATCAATTTTCAAAATATTAGCTTTTAGTCATCTTTCGTATTAGGATAGTTAGTATTACCCAATTACATACCGCAGGTAAGCACAACAGATAGCGACATCCGTTAGCGTAACTGTTTATTAATAGAATTAGCATGACGCACACACAAAGACGTTTACTAGTTCTTATTTGGATATTTAATATTTATAGAAGTTGATAGGGTGGGAAATGTCATATTTTCGAGAAATAGAAAATTCAGTATTATTGGTCATCAATAAATAATTCGTTTCCTACGTGTAACTATGAATACATTTTTACTCTGAAGAATGTTTTGTCTCCCAAGCAAATGCCATCTCCCTTGCAAGGGTTTCACTCTCTATACCCTGAGACCGGGGAAATACAAATAATTGTATAAAATTGTTTCAATATCTTGACACTTGTGGTCCTTTATCCTATTTTTAAATCCCTACGGCACAATAAATTACAGATGAACTGGAGAGCATAATCCAATAAATACTTGATACGTGTAGGAAAAATCAAATAGGTACATCCACTAAATTGTCAAATTCGATTTTCTTTTACGGTTAGATGACTTTAATTCTATCTATAGTTGCTCACAAGTAATAAAAAGGTAAAAGAGAACTTGAAAATTCTTATGTGGGCTTAAAACAAATAAATATTTTGAGCAGGGAAAACGAATGAAAAATCTATGTTGAAATGAAACATGAATGAAAGTAATGTGTTTACCTTTTGGCACAGATGTTCTACCTCCGCATCCGATATGAGCTAAGGCAGAGAAGAAATGTATGCATATGTGAAATATATCCACGTGTATGTATGTGTGTGTGTACGTGTATGGAAACAAACCGGATGTTAATATATGTCGTTGCTTTTTTTGAAAGAGCCCTCTGATGTATTGAAAAATGTAGTAGTTTCATCATTCAACATTCACATTAGTGATGACGTCACACCATATTCTAAAGAGTTCTTGTTTTCAGTTTAGTGAATGCTTCTTCCTTTTTTTAAACGAACTCCCAACTTTGTAAGTGGGAAATGTTGGCTTTTCTTTAATTTCTTATACTATACGTCGCTTCCTTTCAAATGAATTGAAAGATGTACCGTATATTCTTTAGTCTTGCACAACGTAAAATAAATACCGATCTAAGTTGATAGTAATATACGATGATGTATGGTCCCATACAAAAGTGGTATACATTCAAAAAAATATTCTGAAAAACTTGGAAATGATTGAACATGTTTGAATACCAATTTATGTAGGCTAAAGTTGAGTTATACTCTAATACACTGCAAAGAAATATTAAATTCAAATATGGATATTCATTCAGTAATCCTGTACCTCACAACCATTTTTGACTAACGACACATTACCAAACTCCTTCAACATCTTAAAATACTTAGGTTACAACTTCTTCATTAAGGGTGTGAAATATTTTTATTTCGCAGCTCTTTGATTTGTGAAATATCGACATTCAAAGTTGTGTTTGAACTGAGTTAATTTTTTTAGCAAAAATAAATAAATAAATAAATAGACAAATCTTTGAATTGCTATTTAGGACAAGAATTAGGGACAAATAAACGAAACAAACATTTAAACGTTAATTTGAATGTGTACTTCGATTTCCTAAAGATTTCCTAAAATTAATAAAAGTCGCAATTATTCCGCAATCGAGAAATTCATCACCAGCTTTATGATGTTTGTTTGTTTCATAAAGCATCGTTTCTCAGCACCGAAGCTGGATGAGACCTGAACCTACAACTTTTATGTGGAATTCGAACCACCGCAATGAATCTAAATTTTAGAGGTTTTCTACCAGGAATCCAAACCAAAACTAAGTACACTAAAGGCGGACAAGCTAGCCACTATACCTTTGAGGGGGGCATAAATTAGTCATTATTACAAGATAAGTTAAATAAGTTCAACAAAACTTAGGAACTTATCTCTGGAATCACTAGCAGGTCCCCACAGCTGAGAAAGTATGATTTCAATGCTGATCACTTGCGTACTGGGTGTAATTTGTTAGTTTCTAAATTATAGTTTCACACACGAAAGTTTCATCTTGTAAATTATTCATTGTAGCTTTGGAAAATTTAAGATCGCTAATAAAACTCCAACTGACCAAAGCAGTATATAATCTTAAAATAAATATACTGTTTTGGTCAGTTGGAGTTTTATTAGTAATCGGAAATTTGACATTTCTTCTTTAGCCTATAACCAGTATTTGTGTTCAATTTTATTTGTTTCTCGTCAGTTTTAAAGTAGATAGATCGTAATGAAGTTTCTAAAGATTAAAATAGTGAACCTAACTTCATCAAATCCATTGTCTTTACAATTCTTGATTTTAAACGTTACTGATTTTTCTCGTGAAAATATGGACATTCAGAAGGAAAAAAGCGCAAAACGTAGTTTATTAGTTGACTAGTTAAATTTTTGTTTAGCGTCAGTTTCAAAACTAAGGCTATATGAGACGCGGATCTACAATTTAAGCCCTAACCACATGAGTTCCCTCTGGGTATCGAACCTTTGTTTCCCACGTCAAAAGCTTGTATGCTTAAAATATAGGTACGAAGAAGTTTGCTTGCAAAACATATTCTGCTGCAGGAAGTAAGTAGTAAAAAGAGACAATCCTTTATCTTCGACACAGCTCTTCTGACCTTTATCATTTCATTCGTACAATGTTGTGTGTTCCTAGTATTAAAAGCGAGTGGGAATTTTGAAAATAGTAATTTAGTGGAAAACAAATTTAATAGAATAATGCAGAAGCTGAAACAGAGATGAAAGTAGAGAAAGAGTGGGTGTAGAGACAAATAGCTTAAGGGGATGCCTTATCAGCTGATACTTCGAACCGATCGTCTCACTAATTTCCTGTTACTGATGTTAGTATTCTGGCTTCGATTGTATCATCTTGGCTTTTACTGAAGTTTATGGATACTAACAACTTTGAGTCTAACTAGCTTCTTATACAGTGCTTCTTATGGCAATCGGGTTCAACAAGCCTTTTTGTTTTAAAGCAAGGATCTGCAGGCAAGGTACCAGAATAGATTGTTGTCTCTCTCTAAGATATTGCGGATGAGTAGCCAGAACAACCTTGGACCCAAGTTAAGATACGTGTTTTCAAATTTAAACAGTTCAAAATGGAATGGATGTTGTGTGTAGTTATGGTTAACTGTTAGCTAAATTTTATGGTTGTATGTAACTGATCTCATATAATGAAATTCAATCATAAATTCTTGACATCTTGTGTTTAGCACTAAGAACTATTATCAGCAGTTTTCATGTAACTGCTTCAATCAACTTGTACAGTACGAAACTTGTTCCTGTTTGATTCACGTTGATGACATTTTCGATAACACTCCCTATGAGGATACCGTCCTTCCTTGTCAACATTGCGTCAACATTCGTGTTGAATTCTGCACACATAAGTCACGGAAAGAGTACTGATTTCTTTTTCTACCTTCGTAAATATGCAGAAGTGACCTTTTAGGTAGTCAATTCAATTATAAAACAAATGAATTTCGTTTTACACTGTGAAACGGCTATAAGGTCTTATTCCGTACCACTCTTCACAAAAACTCAACACAAACCATGCAAAAGTTTCTTATAACTGACGTCCCTATTGTCCCAAACTAAAACCCATATTTTGGGTTACTTTGACGCAAACTGTTTACGGAATGACCCTCATTGGCTCACAAACCACAGGTCTCCAATATTTTAATCAACAGTGGTGGAATTGTAGGTACCAGTTTCAATAGGCTGATAAGGGGTGCATGGGCACCCAAAGAGGGGCAGGGTGGGGCCTTTCCCATGGCTCATGAAAATGTATCCGTAATACAGCAAACCACGTATATTAAATACCAGATGTAATATAGCAACAATGGAGATGCCCCCCTAGAAAATTTTCTTCGGGCACCCTGAAGGGATGAATGAAACCTTCTATTGATATGTTGAATTCATTTGAGAAAACAGTTCCTTTTTTATTTATTACCGTCTGAGCTCTATAAAAGATCTAATAATAACATCGAATAGACATTGGGCGATTAAAGTCAAGATTGAACTATTTTTGCAACACTAAATTAATATAAAAGAAATAGCTTGTCATTACCTATTAACATTTTCGGCCAATAGGAGATCAATATTGAATTCGGAAGTGGTAATAAATTGTATTATTTCCGGTTGCAGTAGAGGGTTAAGGAGGAAAAGTACTCCAGGAATGTTCCAGGAATGCTGAATGCATAAACATGTTAAAAGTAATCGTTCTGAGCTATCTCTAGACCTAAAGTCTTAGGAACATTAATATATTTATTTTTATTTATTACAACTTTCGCTCTATCATTACCAATGCTGACGACAAATAAAGTTGCAGTGGATTTCAACCATTTCCGGTATAAGTAGGATGGTAATGGAAGAGAAAATTATCTTTCCTTGAGGTTGTGAAACCATATCTAAGAAACAGTTTTTCGCTGCCATCTGCTAATTGTCTTCTATTGTGACTAACATTAAACCTAAAATAGTGGATTCTCTACAATTTCCAGCTAGAATAGAGAGAGAGAGATGAAACTGGGAATCTGTATCCATATTAGGAAAGTCAGAAACAGTTTCGACAGACAAATCGATAGACGGGCGAGGCTTATTTTGTAAAATCTTCAATACTTATGTAGCATATTTTGAAAGTCTTAAACTCGTTTAATTTGGTTACTATTTAATTTTTAAAAAAAGACAGTAAACGTAAAGTTGGGATGCATAAAATACATTTTACTAAATGTTATAATTTTCTTCGCCATCCCCACTGGCCTAACCCAGGTGCACATCTTTACTCTACAAGATCCGTTTCGATTGTTAGAGAGCATTTGACCGCTGCAAAATATTCCGATTATAGCCAAAGTTTCCTTTAGAAAAAAAAAAAAAAAAAAAACTAGGATATTCGGAGCTTTCTAAAACTTAGCAGCTGCTGAAAACTACAGATCGCAATAACTTTCAAATGCATATTATTTACTATTATTTCGGTCTTTATATCAATTTAAGTTAAAACATCGTTTTATATTTAAAGAAACATCTTGAACAATTCCAATGTAGAACTATAGAAGAAGGTAACAATACTAAATACACTTAAGCACCACCAGAACAAACACCCTGGTTGTCAATAGTGTCAGAAGCAGAATGGCCGCTGAAAGTAAGAGGTAAAAGGATAGGGTTCATAAACCTTTGAAAGAATAAAATTCGGGCAACTTTCAGTTGTAATTCATCATTAATATTTTAATAGTTTTCTCAATTACGAACAACAAGGTATTCCGGTTTTTCCTTGAGAACACACTTTTAGTCCCACATTTTGAACGTAGTTCTACATGAGATAACAAAATTAATTTGGCTTCCTACACTGAGAAAAATTCGTATGTGGCGCACGTAAAAACGTAAGTTACATTTGTAAATGCTGTAGCGTTTGGACTTAACGTATAAATGAAATCGCATGTTTTATAATACTTTCCGTATAAATATTCCATCTATACGTACTTTCCGTATGAAACATTATAATTGGTCAGAATCTCATATACAAATGAACGTATATAACATATAGCTGTCGAATGCAACATACGTATAGGTATGTAATATATGGAAGACTGTTAGATATCAGACTTCCTACAACGGCATGATGTAACATCTAAGGGCAGTAGGTGCACTTCGCCAGCCCCCCCCCCCCCCCCTTGGAGTTTCGAAACAAAACCTATGCCAATAGTTTGTGCTACGTTTGTGCCGGAATGTACTGCAAAAAATTTCGTTTGTACCACTTCCGATACAAAGTTATAAGAATTTTAAAGTGGGGGGACTGGGGAAACAGCAGCCCCCCACCTTGGAATTTCGAAACGAAACCTATGCCAATCGTGTGTGGTACGTTTGTGCCGGAATGTACCGCAAAAATTTTCATTTGTATCACTTCCGGTACGAAGTTATAAGAGTTTTAAAGTGGAGGGCTGGCGAAACGGCACCCCCCTTTGGAATTTCGAAACAAAATCTAAGACAATCGTTCGTGCTTCGAAAGTCTAAGGTGAGGGGTGCCGTTTCGCCAGCCCCCACTTTAAAACTCTTATAACTTTGTAACGGAAAAAGTACAAACGAAAATTTTTGCGGTACATTCCGGCACAGACGTAGCACAAACGATTGGCATAGGTTTTGTTTCGAAACTCCAAGGTGGGGAAGGGGGGGGGGACTGGCGAAATGCACCTAAGGGCAGTGCGTATGTAGCGTATAGATAACGTATGCTTCATACTGATTTCTGTAGTAAGCAAGAGGAGTCCGTATATTTGTACAGCGGGGAACACTTCTAAATGGTACAGCCATATGGATATTTACGGCTAAGGTGTACCATTTAGAAGTGTCCCCCGCTGTACAATATACCGCTGTCCGGAGAACGGATTTTTCTCAGTGTAGCAGATCAGCGTCGTATCAATTAAACCATGCTACGTTATTACAGTGTCCGGTATAGTTGCACTATTCTGGTAACATAACAATTTTGCCAATTGATATGATATATTTTTATAACGAGAGCTTTCGATTTCTTGACAACTATACGTTTTAAATTCAAGAATGAGAACGTTAAATACAAATCTACAAATTACGGAACAATTATGTATTTCGAAGAATTTTATTTGGACGCCAAGAAACAATCTTGTAATAATGCACAATTCTGTAAAATACAGGACATATACGAACCCCAAAACGAGAGGCAAAAGATAAACATTGATTTACTATGAAATTGCCCCTCGTATAAAGATATGAGTACATGTGTGTGTGGGTAAGATTGGGAGAGGGAGATAATGGGAGAAGGAAGATGAGGATTGGTCAAACGTCCACTTTTGGAATGATTCAGTGCAGAAAGCTCTCTTTGAATATTCTGCGTGGTATTCACCAACAGCATAAATGAGAATGCCGATCACATTACGTGAACGCATGTAGTATCAGAAGAAGAAGAAGACCGAAACAAAACAAATCGAACAGCGTCCACCAGTGGCTGTATTCCCGTGGGATTATATTGAAATATAACATCTGACAATCACTTCCATCTATTTCCTTTCTTTTCTTTCTACGTATAGGTTTACATTCCCGCACTGAACTAGAATTTTATTTTAATTACCTTTTTTCTTTATTTACTTTTAATTTTTTTTTTTTTTTTTTTTTTTTTTTTGTGGGTAGACGGGTGTGGACTTTCCTTCCTGAAATACATGACCATTAGCTCTCAATCTGTATGCATTAAATTTCATGATTCTGTCATTAATGTCTGATTTCTGGTTTACTTTAAAGGGTTTGAGTTTTGTGTGCGCGGATTGAAGTAGTTAAATATTCTATCAAACGGTACTGTTCGAATATAACTCGTCTACGAATCTCTCGGTATGTATATGGTATGGTTGAAATTAACACAATTCTGCTGGGAATCGTAATATGCGTGATTTATATTTAAATGTAGTTGTATATACATATATGGCGCTTTAATATTTCAGTATTTTGAAGTTTTCTCAGTAAGTGCAGTCCTTTGGAAGACCCTTGTTGTAGGGTAAATTAGTGTTATAACATGAAAGAATATATCAGTTAAATATAGATTAAACTTTTATAGAAACATATTTTTTCAAAACCTTTCTTAAGGTACACACACACACACTGGAAGATAACTTACAGGTATCTTTTAATTAAAATTATTTGAAATGCCCGTTCTTCGCACGTGAATACTATGGTTCATGGAAAATATTTGAAAGTAAGATGATTTGATATTCTTTTCTTCTCCTTAGAATAAATATTTCTAATAAATCATTGTTATAAAATCGCAGCTCGATCCAAATGCTAACCATGCACATAAATTTATTTCAAACGATTCGACTATTTCTTCAGATTCAATGTTTCTTTTTGTATAAGAAGTCGGAAATCGAATACTAAAATATTATGGAAATCGCCCCCTTTCTAGCTTAGAAGCAGAATTTTCGAATCAATCTTTCAAGTGATAACTTATTTTTTAATGAGAAGTTAATGCGCTGAGTTAAGTTTCCCTAGTTTGGAGATATCGTGAGATACTATGTTGTTTGGAAATATTTTGAACCGTATTCCTTCCTACCCCTTGGGTTGCTCATTTTAATCAAAACGATAGCCTACGATAAAAATCTGCTGGAGGACATTCTATACTCAAAGAGTAGGGTGTATACATATCATATGGCTCAGTCCTTTTCCATGATAATGAAATAGACATTATTTTTATTTATATAGATGCAAAATACGTGTTCTCGATGTTGTAACACAAGAGGATCCCCATGGGGCGCGGTGGCTCAATGGTAGAGCGTTCACCTCCGGTGATTGTGGTCCCTGGTTCGATACCAGCTCACGCCGTGTGGGCGTTGTGGTGAACAAACACCGTGCTCGTGGGTTTTCTCGGGGTTCTTCCGTTTCCGTTTCCTAGCACTTTCTTCATTCCACCATTTTTCACCCATTTCTCATAATCACCGTCTCCTTTAGCCTAACCGCCATAACGTGGGACATAAAACTCAAAGATTTCACTTATTTATTTATTTATTTATTTTTACAAGAGGATCCCGGGAGCGAAGAGTTGTTCGCCCCACCAGTGGCATAGGTACCAGTGCTGCAAAACTCAGTGAGATAGAGGAAACAGAGTCTTTCCCACCCTCAGAAGTCCGTCCTGGATCCACCCCTGTTTTCACACAGCATGTTTTTGTTCGAACATGTTTAAAAAGTACTTGTTTCCTAATTCATATACCCTGTCAAGGAATTGCTACTCTGTTTAGTTGATTATTTGAAATTTTACCCATACTCTTCTTTTCCATCTTCAAATTCACTTGTTTCTTCATTCACAACATTGTTCAGATGAAACCTAAATGGAATTTTATCTGTTGGTGGCGTGTGTAGGGATGCTCATATTCCTTATAATCGAATTGCAACGAATGACAATATTATAGGTGTTGCTACTACACCATTTAGAGGTTAAGAAATTACATGTGCAAGACAGTGGATTTCAAGGAAACGAAAGGGGAAGCAAAATCAAAAGAAGGATAGAGAAGAATACTTTTAATGAATGACTGATGCCTCTACATAAGAAACAAAAGTTTGTTAGAACACATACAAGTGTGATAGACACTTGTGGATTGACGTACAGGGTATTTTGAAAAGCGGTGGTCAACATGAGTTTTTTAAAGAAAAAGATTGTATGTATATATTTTCATAACACTAGTAGTAATGTATTATAGTTATACTAATTAAAAATTATTTTATTCGAAAGTAGGAGGAAAACTTATAATAAATTTAAGTTCTATTTCAAGAAACAAGTTCGTATGCGGGTTTCCTCAGTATCTCAGTAAAATTTGAAATTACTGCTTGAATATGTTGAACTTGTTCCGCTTATATTTTCCTTTATCTTTTTTTTTTTCCACCGAAGCACATATTTAAAGCTTACAGCGCAGGGACAACTAAAATTAAGTTAGTTTTGTTCTTTAAAAGAAAATGTTAATATAACTGAGCAATTTGTGCTATATTTCCTACTATTTCACACACACTTCTACCCTACGAAATCTAATGGGTTTAACTTTGGTGATGGTGTTGTACAGAGTTTAATATTTCCAAGTCCTTGCCACCGGAGAGAAACACGATACAAAGAAACTGCGCAATACCGGATACCTGATGTTCTGTTTTGCTAACTGAGTAATTGTTTTTTTTTTTTTTTTGTTACTGGGTTCTCACTAGGTGTGATGATCACTGACAGTTGATATAGATACAAGCTGACTCATTTATGTGTGTGTTTCTTTTCCGCTATTTGAGGACCAGTCATAAAGGACTTCAGTGCGGCAATAGCCGATGGCAACACGGTCAATTGGCCTTGCTCCGTTAAATTTTCTTTTACGTACATGAAATGAAAATTAAATGAATGCGTACAGTTTAATGTCTGGCGATGATGACTTTTAGTCTAAAAGAGACGGGTGATTAAGGTAAGTGAATGGTGATGACAGAATTAGTGGAATTAGCAGGTGGGAGGAAATGGGAGTAACCCGAGAAAACTCACGGATACGATGTTGTCTACCACAAACTTATTTGCCCGGGATTTACACAGGAACCTCACGCACCAGAGGTAAGCCCTCTACCTGTGAGCCACCGTGCTTTCCTTTTACGTGTGTGAATGGGAAGCAGTATCGGTATACTTCAACAACATACCAAGGCGGATTTCAAATTTGAAATTCGTCGCGATGTCTTCTCTTCTGCACAATGCATTCCATACAGCTAAGGATACATGAAAATTGCGTAGAGAAAAAGAAACGTTGATAGAGCATATCTTGAAATAAACATGCGACATCACTGTACACTAAGGGAGACGGCTATGATGATAATGGTAGAACGAAGACAATGTGAAAAATGGGAGAACCCTAAGGAAATCCACACACACGGTGTTTGTTTACAAGAAAACTCGTTTTGCACAAATTAAGATTGAACCAAGGATCTCACTACTTGTGTTACTTTATTTGAGATTTCCTTCTTCTAGATTATTTATGTTTTATTTTATTTCATTTTTTGAAGGCTCATTAATTCCTACCTTATTTTTAATTTTGGGTAGGAATTAAAATCCACGCACCCGAGGTGAGCCCTATACACCTAAACTACATCAGTTCATTAAATAGATTCAAATGATTAATTCCACATATTCCTAACAAAAATATAGTCACTTATATTTGGAACATCCTGTATAATGTCTATATCCTTTTAATGTAGATATAAACTTTGGATGGAAATCCAGAAAGATACAATATTTTACAGGAATTTTTTTGTGTCGTTTGCTCTACTTTGTTTGTCTGTTACGTTTAGCATACTTGTATCTAAAACTAAGTACTAGTGTTATAAACTGAAATGAGTTTCGAGATCACGTTGTTGTCAAATATAGGAACAGAAAAAAAATACAGGGAAATTTAGATTCGTGGGTGGAGAAATCGAAGAACCACAAGCTCTAAACAGAATTATCATAATCACACAAAAGCTTCCTGAAATGTGGCGTCTTAGAAGCTAACTCCTTTACGTTATCCAGGTTTAAAACCATTTCAAACCTGGTTTTCTTTAAATCCTTAATCCTCGCACTACCTAGGTATTTTTTGTAACGTGGACTACCAATGGAGGGTATTTTATAAGAATAAATATTTTAAGAATAAATATCTGTTAAGAATAAATATCTCTCGCGAAAGAAACAAATTAGAAATTCTCATAAAAATCTACAGGGACTGAACAGTACATGAAATAAGACTAATAGTTATTTATTATACTGGCATCTAAGAGTGACACTTCTAATGTCAGTCACATTTCCTACCACAGGGGGGGGGAGGGATACTTTATGTCCACCAACTTAAAATAGCAAAAATGAGACATAGTAACGTTCAATTCGCACCACCATAAAGATTTGAGCAATAATATATATATATATATATATATATATATATATATATATATATATATATATATATATATATATATATATATATATATATATATATATATATATATATATATATATATAATTTAAAGAAGCAATTAGAAGATTAATTATTACAGACCAGATGTTAGACAAAATCCTTATTCTTTAATATTAAAGATATGATAAAAAAATTAACATTTTAAACTTTAAAGGGGAGATTATATTTTCCCTTGAAGCCAATTTTATTTTGCCTATTTTGTGCATTTTCTTTCTCCCTCTCTCTATCTCCCTATATATATATATATATATGCAAATCGAGCTTCGTTTTTATGCAGTATAAAAAGATATTAAGAAACAGGTGTTTCTATATTCTTTAAATATTATCTATGATTTGAATCTATATCTATTTTTTAATTGTATTGAGTATTTACCTTCATTATTTCGAGTTACATTTTAGTGCCTATTTTGTAAATTTTAAATGCCTATTTTCCAGGTTTTAATGCATAAACACCCGGTCTCTAGTAACTATATAAAACATATTGTAGAGGGTACAAAATCCTTCCCCCTCCCCGTTGCTAGTGCGAGGGTTAAAAGAAAAATATCTATATTTCAGCTAATTAAAAAGAAAATAGTCAGATGGCAAGTTATACTGTTACACTCAACTACAGGAGCCCATTAAAAGAATAAGAAATAACACTGACTGATTCTTTATTGAAATAGGCATAGAGAATGAAAGGGTTATCTGACAGGTGTGATATTATTATGACTTGGAGGGCTTAAAGAGAATCCTACCCATTTAGTTTCAAAACAATTCTACCTGGCCCAAAGAGGAAAGTAACACTTCTTCTCTAGATTGGAAGAATTGAATTAATCTTGAGAAATGTATATATACATGAGAGAAACACCTGAATCTCTTACTTCTTGTGAAGTTCTACTTGGCTTCCCACCGTCTTCTCCGCCCTCCCCCTTTATCATGGAGGAAATTATATAATGACTTATCTTTCTTCCACTCAGTGGTGTCTTTGTAAGGCTTTCGCTTCATAAAATTGGGTTGGTCCTGGCGCCTTTCCAAACGGAGGCAAAAGTTAATCTTCAAAGAAGGAAGAGACTTTCTCACCATCTTCTATCAACCCTCCCCTCTCCCGCCTGCAACTTTTTTACTCCCCCACCTTTTTTTTATTTTAACTCCACTCCCTGAAACCTGGCTAAGTAAGTGTCACCTCCAGTTGGCGACAACTTCGTCTCCTCTTTCTACAAGAAGAGAGAGAGAGAGAGAGAGAGAGAGAGAGAGATCTTTTCTTCAAAAAGTTGCCGCCATGATTTATCGAAGTTCATTGTTAATGCAATTTCTTCTCTTCATTTATAGTTTTCTTCCTGTTTTTTTAAAAGAAAAACTTTTCTTTGCTTTTAATGCCATGATTTATTTTTTACGTCTGAAATTTTCTTCCTTATTTTTTATATTAAGTTGACTTTTGAAGCATTTTTCTCCTCTCTTATTTATTTAATAATTTCTTTGACTTTCGAGTTATTTTTCTTCAAGTGTTAAGGAAAGAAGCAATTATTCACTTTTTAAACTGTTTCTAGAACGCAAAATAACAAGGTAGGTTTCCAAAGAAACATTAAGTTGGAGCAAAGCCTCAATTTCACCCCAAAATTGTTTCTCACTTTTTGAGCTCTGAATGAACAATGATCTGTTGAATGATTCGATGGAATATATTGTATTAAAGAAACCTTGATTGACTGGAGTGCATTTGGAAGGAACAACTTTACCTTGCCAATTTGTTTAAAGGGTAAAAGTTTCAGTGAATGTTGCTACTTGTTTTGATACACGAATAAAGACATAAATACTAACAAAATCTGAATTTCGCTGTTTGCCGAATTACAGAGATATGAACACTAACAAAATCAAATATTAGCTGTCTGCCGAGTTACAAAGCCATAAACACGAACAAAATCAGACAATCACTGTCTGAAATCACCGATTTGAATGAAACTTTGCAAACCTGTAGAACATCGAAAAATAATTTACACTTATTATTATTATTATTATTATTATTATTATTATTATTATTATTATTATTATTATTATTATTATTATTATTATTTTATTTTTGTTTTGGCAATGGCGAAAATTTAAGAGTGGAAACCACCCTTTAAACGTTAGGGGTGGTCTCTAAGCATAGACGAAAGCAACCATTTAATTTAGAAGAAAACATACTGCCAATTTTTTTTTTTTTTTTAAGAACAGCTGATTCACAATCTGATGTCAAAATTACAAAATTCAAAATGATGGATCCAATATAGTGATTACAATTACAAAATGTCTTCTGGTTTAAAATTCTCTGCACTTAGCCAAGAACAATTATATTTGACGGAGATTACTGCGAGGAGGTTGCAGACCAATTTAAAACCCCTTTCTGTACTCATTTTAATGAGATGTTTGGTTAAAGTAAGTATCTGCACTTCTCATTATAGTGTTTACGGAGACACAAACAGTAGAAAGTGTGGCACAGTGAATAAACTCATGACTCATAGCTAAACCATACAGCCTTTAATTTCTGAAACTAGTGTTCTGGTGTCGCCGTTGCTAATTATTTTGCAGGAGAAGAATGGAACATTTGGTTCTATAGTCTAAAATAACCTGTTTTAATCTAAAAATGTCCTTGTGAAAGCATCAAATTCGGAAAAAATTAACATCAGGTCTTGAGAGATCATGGTTTCAAGAAGTTTTTCTCCCGGCGTCGAATGCAAAGTCTATTTTGTTATTAGATGCGTAGAGTGGTCACAATTAATCAACTTTTCAACCTATTTTACGAACATAAGAGTTTCTGAAAATGAAAACCATTCGGCACTAACAACTAGTAGGATTCAGCCTCTTGATGTGTTCGTCTTTAGACTGTGGAAAAACTTCTTAAAACATTTTACTGATATTGTCCTCTACAACTACAACATAAATTTACATCTCCGTAATAATATAATTTAGATTCAAATCACTGATTTATAATCAGTTTTCTTCTCCCAGATTTACAAATCTTATTAGATATGCGTAATATAAAAACAGTTATTTGGAAGAAGATTGTGCTGCATTTTGCGATTTGTCACAGCTATTGCTGTAATACGGTAAGCTTGGTGTAAAACAATGTTTATGAGTCACACACTTTTTTTTAACTAAATATCACTACTGTGAAGGATTTTTTTAAAAAAACTATATTCATAATTATAACAATTGAGGATATGTGAAGTTCTGACATAGTAAGAGAGGCGACTCACTATACATAAGCAACCCGAATAGGAAGAGGTGCAAAGACTCACTTTAATCAAGCACTCCGTTAAAATAAAGGGGTTTCAAATCTGTCTGCAACTTTCTCGTAGTAACCCCTGCCAACTGTAATTGTTCTTGGCTAAGTGCAGAGAATTTCAAACCAGAAGACATTTTCTATTGGATTCGCCATTTTGAATTTTGTAATTTTGACGTGAGATTCTGAATCAACTGTCCTACAACCCGCCTGGCAGTATGTTTTCTTCTATGTTAAATGATTGTTTTCTGTCTATACTTGGAGACCACTCCTAACGTTCAAAAAGTAGTTTCCACTCTTAAATCTTCACCATTGCCAAAACAAAAAAATACGTGTCGATTATTCGATGTTCTACAAGTATGCAAAGTTTCATTCAAATCGGTGAGTGAGAGCGCGATGGTTCAGTGGTAGAGCGTTCACCTCCGGTACTTGGGGTCCCTGGTTCGATCCCAGCTCGCGCCGTGTGGACTTTGTAATGGACAAACACCGTGCTCGTGGGTTTTCTAGGGATTCTCCCGTTTCCTCCCTTTCTTCATTCCACCATTTTAACTCATCTCTCTTCATCACCGTCTCCTTTAACCTAACCGGTATTACCGTGGGATGTAAAACTTAAAAATTTCACTTCATTTTTCAAATCGGTGAGTGACAATTCCGTAAGTCTCCTTGTAAGCTACGGCGCTGCCTGGCTCCAAATTGTAGGAGTAAAACTGCACTTTAGGCCCTGCTAACTGAACCATTAAGATTATGAAAACCTTCCACATCGACAAGGAAAATATAAATCGCAGAGAACAGAAAAAAATGCAGAATATAAAACTCATATTTAACATTATTTGTATTTTGTGCTGATGAATAAGTCATCTTCCACATTGTGCTACTAGATTACTTAGAGTTTTAAACTATGGCATTGAAGGTTTGGAAAATTTTGAAATACTTTGAAAATACTCTATTTATCTGTATGTTTGTCAACAATTTTCAGATCACAAATTGTAAGAAATTTTTCTTATATGTATTTCGGATCTTAAAAATAGGCTGTTTCTCCGTCATTATATATTAAAACCGTAAGTAGTAGAATACTTCCGGTTTTAATATTAAATCGTCAAGATGGGAGGCCCATGTTCGATTCCGGTGGGAGCTCATGTGGTTCGTATTCGACGTCAATCAGTAGGTCCACGTTTCACATATCTTCACGGCTGAACGGAATGCTGAATTCAAAATCAACTCAACTCAATTGAATTGTCAAGGTTAAAAGAAAAGCAATAAGAGACAGTGCAGAGCTAGACCTATTTTCTGAAATGAATTTAGTGTTCCAAGAATAGATGTAATTTTCATGATTATTCCTCTCCTGAAACCGTAAGAGAGAGAGCTCTATCGCTGTTGTTTTCAATACTGCACCCCTATAACTTAGAAATGTGAGACGCAGTTTTATATTGTGAAACGGAAACTTCTTAGTCTTGAATCAATTTTTATGTCATGTCTTCATTGTAGGAACTGCATCTACAAGGCTAGAAAGGAAATTCTGTGCCTAATACTTATATGCAAAATTTATCCCATTACTCCTATTGAATGTTGTTTAAACAAGAAAAGAGCTTCTCAAACAATTACTACCATTTCTGTGCAATTTTCAGTTCATATTATGGGCTCGATTCCCATTTCTTTATAACTTGATGCCATTTATAGAAACGCTGGATATTATCAATTGGGTACAGTTTAAAATATCATTAAATCTTCCTATCACTGGTTGTAAACTAACCCTTGGAATTATCATTCTTCAAGACTTGGAAATAGATGAACGTTGGATTTCAAACAATATCAGCAATATAGCATATTAAAAACTAACCAAAAGTCTTCTTTCAGAATATTAAAGCACTAATGAGTCACCATACATAAGTACGTATTGAATACTTAGATATCATTATTATTATTCTATTAGCATATTAAAAACTAACCAAAAGTCTTCTTTCAGAATATTAAAGCACTAATGAGTCACCATACATAAGTACGTATTGAATACTTAGATATCATTATTATTATTCTATTAGCATATTAAAAACTAACCAAAAGTCTTCTTTCAGAATATTAAAGCACTAATGAGTCACCATACATAAGTACGTATTGAATACTTAGATATTATTATTATTATTCTATTAGCATATCAAAATCTAACCAAAAGTCTTCTTTCAGAATATTAAAGCACTAATGAGTCACCATACATAAGTACGTATTGAATACTTAGATATTATTATTATTGTTCTATTAGCATATCAAAATCTAACCAAAAGTCTTCTTTCAGAATATTAAAGCACTAATGAATCACCATACATAAGTACATATTGAATACTTAGATATTATTATTATTGTTCTATTAGCATATCAAAATCTAACCAAAAGTCTTCTTTCAGAATATTAAAGCACTAATGAATCACCATACATAAGTACATATTGAATACTTAGATATTATTATTATTATTCTATTAGCATATCAAAATCTAACCAAAAGTCTTCTTTCAGAATATTAAAGCACTAATGAGTCACCATACATAAGTACGTATTGAAGACTTAGATATTATTATTATTATTCTATTAGCATATCAAAATCTAACCAAAAGTCTTCTTTCAGAATATTAAAGCACTAATGAGTCACCATACATAAGTACGTATTGAATACTTAGATATCATTATTATTATTCTATTAGCATATCAAAATCTAACAAAAAGTCTTCTTTCAGAATATTAAAGCACTAATGAATCACCATACATAAGTGCGTATTGAATACTTAGATATTATTATTATCAGGCGCGGATTCAAGGGGAAGGCTATAGAGTCTGTAGCCCCCCTTCAAGCTCAGGTATATACTGGATAAAATGGGCTTCAATCCTACTTTACACTGGATAAAGCTGCAAACTATGGTTTAGCCCCTCCCTTGATCATTATCCTGGATCCGCCACTGATTATTATTATTCTATTTTCAGTATGATACCTTATTGAAACATATATCCTGATAAAGCATGAAATTAAATTCACAGAATGTATGAAATATATTCATGAACTACTCATATGAAGAAACAAATTATTTATCTCCATTTACAATATTAAGTCCAGAATTTATATGGGTGCAAATGGTAAACGAGTATCGAAAAGAAAATAATATCAATATGAGAAACTGATATACAATAATATAGTATTAAATTCATAACTGGTACTGCAATTAGGTAAATGAGAGTAATAAAGTGGATGATACATTTCAGTTGTTTTAATCATTTTAACGTGTTCACATATTTTATGTACTTTTTGCTTTATGAATGCATTTCTTTCATATTCTATTATAAACATCCTTCATTTGCTGTAAGTACGACACAAGCTTAAAGATCTTCCCTAAAGTCATAACCCATTTAAAAAAATATAGTTAATAACTTTAGACAATGTAGAATATAGAGAATAAACAAACTGAGCCAGATAATATCTGCAAAACAATTTTATATGGATTAATGATTGCTTTCAAGACCCTACCATATTGTACATAAATTGGGTGGCCAACTGTTATGACG
This sequence comes from Thermobia domestica, assembly GCF_964235325.1. Lineage (NCBI taxonomy): Eukaryota > Metazoa > Arthropoda > Insecta > Zygentoma > Lepismatidae > Thermobia > Thermobia domestica. The sequence goes on from NC_137464.1 coordinate 187,864,850, forward strand.
TCATCAACTGCACACCCGAACTTCTGGTCTGTAAGAAAAGATTTGGAAACGGTTATTAGCTTATTTAATAACATTTTGTAGGTACTATCTGGCTCTTTCTTATTTAATACGAGGGAGGATCAGAAACTAAAGTGATCTGGAGTTTCGTCTGTTAGAGAGGTGAGGAGTGAGCGGTAATTTTAATATATGGAGTTGGCAACTGTGCAGAATTTCAGCCACCCGCCACTTACTTCGCTAGTTGTAGATAAAGACAAATTGCAATGTATTTGGAAAACTGGTTTCGCGAAGAAGTCCACTCAGTTATTCGATTTGTGTGGGTGAAAAATGTAAACCACGGCTAAAATATGTAACCGCGGTAGAGGTTTAGGAGAGACTGTTATATATCGTCAGCATGTCGCAGAATGGTGTCGAAAGTTTGCGGCGACGAAGAGCGTAGTGACCGACCCAGCACGGTATCAAAAGATTTGAACACAGTTCGCGTGAAGGTTCAGGACAACGGGAGGATCATGTTATGGCATCTGATTGCAGAATTGGGAACGTCGTTAGGAAGCGTTTGTCACATTATGCACGATATTCTCCAATACCAGAAAGTTGGTTCCTGATGACAAAGTAGCTGAACAAGCAAGGACAGGATTTTTTACCAGGAGGCAATATTCAAATTCATCCCACGATGCGCCTATACCGATATGGTGACTATGTCGAAAAATAACCGAGTGTATGTACTATCTATTGGCTGTATTGGTTGTATGAAATAATATATATACACATTTCAGTGCAGGCGAGAATTTCTGATCACACCTCGTAGCATTTGGTAGATATTACCTGGCTCAGTTTCTTATTTAATAGCATTTTGTAGATATTAACCTGGCTGTTTCTTATTTAATAACATTTTGTAGATATTACCTGGCTCACTTTCTTATTAAATAGCATTTTGTAGAATACTACTTGGATCAATTTCTTATTAAATATCATTTTGTAGATACTACCTGGCTCACTTTCTTATTTAATAGCATTTTGTAGATATTAACCTGGCTCACTTTCTTATTTAATAACATTTTGGGGATATTATCTGTCTCACTTTCTTATTTAATAGCATTTTGTAGAATACTATCTGGCTCACTTTCTTATTAAATGTAGATACAACTTGGCTTACTTTCTTATTTAATAACACTTTGTAGATACTTTGTATATTTTTGTATCTTTCACTGTCTTTTTGTCATTCACTAAATTTCAAAAGAGTAGGCGTGAGCATAGTAGAGAGCATTAATAAACTTCTAACAAACGAACCCTATTTGAACGGAGGTTGGAAATCATTTGTTGGGAACCATTCTTCCTCCTCCTGTTGCTACACCCCTGATTAACTTTTTCCCTAATACTGTAATAACACATTTGAAAAGTTCTATAATTGCACTTCGATGTAACTCTTTTATTTTTTTGTAAATAAAATTTCCTCGTGTACGTTTAAATAGTGCATTAAGTGTTGACAGGAAACAGATTACACGATAATTACTATTTTAATTCCTCTGTCCACATGTGTCTATTCATTTACTTTTTTTTTTTGTAATATTTTGTTTTGAAAGTTTCGTTTTAATTTTGAAATTTAAATCAACATAAAAACTTTTATTTGTATCATGTTTCAACAAAAATAATATGAGAACTCATTTCAGCGAAACTTATTTAACCTACAATTTTCATATAAAGCAGACCATTAACAAAAGCCTAGAAACGGATATTGTTAAAAAATAAAACTGAACTCTCTCAGTAAGCGTATAAATTGAAATGATAATAATTCATGAGAACTGTCCTCAATAAACAAACCACTTCATCGTATACCGTTTTTGTATAATTTGACACAAAGTGATACGAATGTATAGTATATTTCATTATAAACTAAACATATATACTGTTCACAAACTAAAATTAGTAATTATTTGAACTTCCAAATACAAATATGATCTGCTATAGTGAATATAAAATTTATTACACAAACTTCATGCTAATTTGGTTTTAATTAAGATAATTACTACAATGATACAAGTGTCTGATGTACTGGTTAATACAAGGAAAACTTCTAATAAAAAAAGTTAACCATTGCAATATACACTGTGTACAGGAACGGACAAAGCGATTGGGAATTATAGCAAGTATATTTCTGGAACAATTAAAAATAATAGAAAAATGGCAAATACAGAACATATAAAACAAATTTAAGAAATCTTTCAGTTTAACGTCCCACGATTATGTCCCTTTTAGGCTAAGGGAGACGGATGATTAAACCAAATTAATAATGATGGGTTGATTTGTAGAATGATAATGTGAGAGGAAACGGGAGTACTCCGAGAAAACCCGCGCACACGATGTTCTCCACAACAAACTTACTTGACTGGGAATCGAATCAGGGATAGAGGTAAGCACTCTACCACATCGTTTTAAGTTAACAGATTCATCGAACGTGCCTCAGTAATTTAAGTACCTAATTATTATGTTTTACTCGTTTTTACTTCATTTAACTTGTTTATCCAGTAACATCGAGGACAGTTCCAAAGGCTCTCTCACCGGGAATTCAACCCGGGACCCCGTACACCAAAGGCGCACGTGCTAGGCACTAGACCAGCAATGAGGGCACTATTGAGCTACCGTGCCCCACCCAAACAAATTTCTGATACATACAAAACGTAGTATTTATATACAAACTATTGGCTGCTTCTGGATGCATTGACTAGGCGTAAATAAAAAGTTTCAATAGTACACTTAGTTCTAAGGGCAGCATACAAACTCATGGAGATTGTACGACATAATTATAGACAGGTCCAGAAGTGAAAGCTTTTGGCTATTACGATCTAATTTGTACTGTTTTGCTTTTTTGGGGCATTTAAATCAACATAACCCGAATATCAATCCACTCGTTACCACTCGAAACATATGGGGAGAGTGTCCGCCATCTTGAATTCAAAATGGCGGCCATAAACAATTGAAAAATTTCTAAATGCCCGAAGGTAGTCGATATGGGTATCATATTAAAGGATTTTTATTGGAGTATGTGCATTAGAGTTTGTTTGGCTATGTGGCCGCCAGTTTGAATTAAAGCTGGCGGATTTGTAAAAATCGACAACATTTAGAAAGAATTATGAAGATCGACAATATAATTGTCAAATTGAAGGAGGTTTCACAGATAAACACATATTTGTCCTTTAAAGTACTCTAAACCCATTCACATATCCGCTATTTCGAATTTAAAATGACGGAAATTTAAGAACTGGGTGTAAATACAAAAATAAATAGCTTTTTGAAAGTATTATATACACACCTTGTTATCCAGCTGGATTAATTTGATCTTTAATAACATTATAATGCCCCGTGGAAATTCATGGATTTTATTTCTACACAAATATCTTCCAGAAGCAGAATGATATCTGGAAGTAATCAATTTGCTTGGAGGGTTGCATACTTTGAAAATCAAGGAGAAGCCCTACTTTACAAGTGATTTGGAGCGCTTGATTTGAGAGAATTGTGGACCAAGGCAGTTGTTGTTGTTGAAGGATTTGTAGAGCGGGCTCTGGAAGGTCATGGTTGTGCTTGCTGTACAAGGCTTCATAAACAAAATTTTGAAGTCCTTGTTCGTTTCAAATTGCAAGCAAACCCCATGCCATCACAAAATAGTAAGCTGTACCAAATTTAAAGAAGCTCAAAATTGGCCCATTCCCAGAAACCCTGCAAAAGATTCTTTATGATTCGGAATTTGAGAAACCCACCTCTGTTATTACTGAAAAGGATGAAAGGAGTACAACTTGCCAATGCGTTACAGCCTACACGTTGTGTGTGAAAACGTACTTAGCTATTATACAAGCAGCTCGCGAGCAGGGTATTGAATTTCATTTACAGGCTCAACGACATCTTCTTTATCATTATTTTTCTATGATATGCCCAATATACAAGATATTTGACAATTTTTTATGTCAACATGGAGATCCTAAAACAAGAAAACCATAAAGCACACCAAGATATAGTGCTAGATGGCTTTTCTGCCAGCCTTATAGGAGACTCTTTTTCAGCTATACATGGTGATCATATCATACGGTTACAATAAATGGGGAAGCAAAAGGTGAACCTCACAGAAGCAGCTTTAGCGCATCTGTTAAAGCTGCCGACAATTTTGTGATAAATGCACACTCATTAGCAGGGCCCGGATCTTGTTGACCTAAAATTTTCTAGAAAGTGACTTATAAAATGACACTAAATTTCCTGTACAATGCCCCTAAAATTCACAAAAATTGACCTAAAACTTGCGTTTTCTTAAATGTTTATTTCGTAAAACATTAACATTTTTTAAATATCCATTGGATTTTAATTAACGTTTGTCACTCATATTCAAAAAGTTTTGTTTCTGCAGTCTATTGATCATTTATGTCCGTTGATCAGTCCATTGTACGGCATTGTAAGTATTGAAAGCGTCAATTCACTCCCGAGTTGAAACTAGGAAGCACTCTTAAACAATAAAAGTTCGCAAGTGTAGACTACATGAGAATAACAGATAAAAACCCTGTTTAAAATCTTTGTACGCCTTCTAATTCATTTTTAGTTATTCATGTGATCACATCCTTTGTGGTCAACAACCCAAAACTATCTGTTTGGACATATACCAACCCCCACCTTTCGTTAACCAGTTACAGTTTAGTTTTCATTAGCTTGTTAAGAATGCAGTTTTTCCACCCCAAATAGTCAGGAAGCAAGAAAAGAGATTATTCAACTTCGTCTTTTCCACAACTGTAAACCGTGATCATTTAAAGATTTCCTTATGTAGAAGAAAACAAATAAAAAGACCATAAGAGATCTAAAAGTTACCTTAAAATATTAAAAAATGACCTGAAATTTCAAAACGGCAAAAAGTGACCAAAAGTTGACCCTAAAAATATATATTTTTAGAACCTAGAGTTGATGGATAACGTTTGTATTAGAATTTGCCTTGTCTTATACGTAACAGAAAAAAGTTGACTTGTCAACAAAATCCGGGCCCTGCTCATTAGCAAAATTAAAAAAAAAAAAAATCTTTGGAAGACAGAACTATGACTTGCACTAAAGCTGTCCATTCAGAGGAGACCTTAGCTGCTGCTAAGCTAAATGAAAAGCATGTGCCCTATCTATTCTGTGAGCTAAGAAAATAAGAATTTTTTAAAGGTCCAGCCATAGAGGATTTGAAGTGCCACCAAATTAGTACAAGATTTTTTGGTATCTCATAGCGAAGAAAAAATACAGCTGAAAACCTTCATAAGTGACAGATTGAAGTCCAATCAAATAAACTGTTTTGCACCCATCAAGCGTAACAATCCTATGACTGCAACTGAAAAGAAGAAGAAGACAATAGAAGCTGTAGAAGTAATCAAGGAAGAGAAACAAGCCTTTGGACTACTTTACGTATTCTCAGTATCCAGACAAAGAGAAAGCATTTTCACATTGCATGACCAGATTACCACTATCAATTGCTGATCCAGACGGCATCATGCGAATAAAGCTAAACTCCGAAATGTTTTGATACAAGAAGGAAAAGCTGAGGAAAATCGTGCTCCAGAGAATGCCACATGACTGATTAATGGTATGACCACCACTAACACTATGCAGCCGAAAACAACTTGGGGTGAATATGACCTGGCAGTACTACCATCACGTTATCCATCAGGCTCACTCTCGGCTTTTGCTGTCTATATTGTTTCTGATGTATGCCACAAAGAAAGCATAAAAAATGCGTAAGAAGAAGAGAAGAAGCTGGAACACGAGTTCATAGGGTCAGCTCAAACACTTATGCCTCAAGGGAGAAACTGGAGAAATTTTCTTTGAAGTAGCGAGAACAAAGCTGAGGTTACAAAAATCTTGGTAGAATTTTGGAAAAAAGAATTCAATTCGAGAAGATCTGCCATATCTAGTAGTTGTCACAGATGGTGAGGACTCTTGGACTTCAAGTTCTCATGCACTTACGAAAGGAAATAATAAATGCAATCACGAGGGGGTAGATACTCAAGTGATTTTGCATACCTCAACAGTTTCCAAAGTGACACCTGTTGTGATTTTCTCTAAAGAAAACTGATGTGTTAGTCATTAATATCCATGCATAGAACAGATTCAAAGAAAAAGACAATGTTTATCCATGGTTTTTGAAATTTGATCGTGACAGGTATACTATAACGTCATGAAGATCTGCTCCATTTTAGGGCGACGTTTGTCTGAATCTATACTGTGCATCCTATTACGGGGTTTAATGTGACGACATTTCTATTTAAAGTTTCGAAAATTGCAGTAATCAAAAAGTTTCTTCACAAACCAGAATTGGGGCAAAATTTAGATAAATTTGGAGAAGAGCCTTATCTTACGCCCGACGTACAGGCAATTGGAAAGAAATTCATTAACCAAGTTTGTTACAGTGGGAGAGAGGATGAAGACTACATCAAAACACGAATCCCACTGTACGAAAACCAAAAGTGAAACAGGACAACGCAGACTCTTTTTCCAGAGCCAATGAATGTCAAAGAGCATCCGAAGAGTCAACTTAACTGTGTACATTTGGAAGAGATCAATGGAACAATTAATACCAGAATTAAATCCTGAGGAAAATGGATGGAAAAATGGAGTGAATCATGGGAAACTCTTTGGTATGATATACCTCAACTACCTTCGAATGAAATGCTTGTGCAGAAATCTGAACCTGAAGAGGAGAGTGACTTCAGTGGTGATGATACAAGTGGTTGTGACAGCAATGAATTTAATGAGGCAGAGCACGTAATTGACACTGACATTTACTAGATACAGTGAATTGTAGTGAAAGCCAAAGAGAACGATTAACAACCCAAACTTTATCCAAATTCAAGGACTAAATGGCATGAAGCCAAATAATTTTTATATTTCAATACAATTGCTGATTACATGTGCTGTTAATAACATTTTTCAATTCAAATTATGGTAATTAAAAAACAATATTTAAAAATCACATAAGGAATTATTCAGATTTACGTTCAAAGTCAAAATATCCGCTATCATGAATTCAAAAATACGAGCACTTAAATTGATTTATAGTGTTTTGAATTGCACACGTTTTTCTCAATTAAAAATTCATGATTCTTACATAATTTTTAATGAATTTCCCTTGAATAGCAGTGATGTTTTCCTTGTTTCCACGTTTCGTGATATCTAATTCAAAATGGCAGACAAGTGAACGGGTTTAGAGTGCTTTAATGGACAAACATCTGTTAATCTGTGAAAACTCCTTTAATTTGTCAATTATATTGTCGATCTTTATAATACTTTCTGAATGTTTTTGATTTTTACAAATTCGTTATCTTTGATTCAAAGTGGCAGCCACATAGGAGGTTTTGGAGAACTCTAATATTCATACTTAAGTTATCCAATAAACGTCCTTTAAAATTTGATATCCATATCGACCACCTTTGATCACTTAGAAATTTTTCAAATACTATTAATATCCAACATTTTGAATTCAATATAACGGACATTCTCATCCTATTTTTCGAGTGGTAACGAGTGGATTGATATTCGGATTATGTTGATTAAAATTCGCCTATAAAGCAAAACAGTACAAATTAGGTCATAATAGCGAAAAACTTTCACTTCTGGACCTGTCTATTACTAATACGAAACTGAGTTGGTAAATGAAAATACACTTTATGTTAGGAAAAAAATGAATATGTAATTTATAGTTTTAAGTACCACGGTTAAAAGTGATTGATGATTAATTAAATTTGATAACTAATTCGCCCGATATTTCTTACAATGCTAGTATGTGTATAATTGGCATAAACGTGTGTGTGGCAAATTTCATGTCAAAAGAGCAGTAAATAAAAACAATAAAACGAAAATAAAACTTTCTTGTCCATTTAGCAACATTTTGTTTTACTTATTCTAATTTTCGTATTTATATTTCTTTTCCTATGAAATTTAAGACAAATATACATTTCCCAATTATACACATAGTATCAGTATTAAAAGTACCCTGGAAAATCATTATCAAATTATATTCTTAGAAGAAGACAGTTATAGATATGCGACAACATTTTGGACATAAGTATATCTCTCCCTCTATCTTATGTTGGAGTCACTGACTAATTGCAGGCAAATCAAAGCTATATCAACCGAGGGGTAAAAGAGAAAAATATATATATATTTTAATAGATATAACCATTAACACGGGCAATATAAGTACAGTATAGAGAGAAAATGAGAAAAATAATATTATGAGCAGGCAGAACAACTTGGGTGATTATATTAAAACAGTAAGGTGAAAATAGTGTCATAACAACGTTTATAACCAGAGTACAAAATCATCATTCAAATCGAATCTTTCGTTTATACGCATGGCACCAACACTCAAGAAATAATATTATGTACCTTCCAAATTTCTTCAAACGCTGAGAAAAATAATTAACAAACAATAATATTAATATTATTAATAATAAATTATCTTGTTTTAACCGAAGATCTGCAAACAGCCAGAAACCGATACATTAATTATTATAATATATAACACCGTAAAATTAATAATTATTATAATAATCAGTTACTCAACTATGTGCTTACGGCTCATGGAATAATTAGCACATGTGTCTCTTACCTGAGTGAGATGTATGATGGCTTAGTATTAGGACGCTCAACTCTGGTGTGAGGGATCCTTGATATAATCTAACGTCATGTGAGTTTTATCGGAGTTTTCCAGTTTAGCGCCACATTATTATTCTAGCAATTATATCACAATCATTAATCATCCGTAACGGAATTAATGAAACAGACAACTGCTGGATGCTCCTTGGAGCGTCTAGACGTTCTGCAAAATATTTTCCCTTAGTATCCCAAACATGCTCGATAGTATTTAAATCTGTGGTGAACAGGAAGGACCATCCATTCGCCAAATACTCTCTCGTTCCAAGAGCTCCAACTGTACTGTTTGATGTGGTTGCATTATCGTCCATAATGGCGAAGTTGGAGCCGTCTGCACCTTTGGAAGAAGGAAAAGTATAGTACCACAATAACGTTGACCAGTGAATGTACCGCGTTAAAATTGTGAAATTCGGTATGCCAGTGCAACACTATATCTCCCCATGCAAGAACACCTACCTATCAAAATGTTCCTGTTCGAAAATTTTCCTAAGTTCTCACCTCTTGCCAGGTGAATTTACGTCTAGAATCCGCTCTCATCAGAGAAGAGAACGCGACCCTACTCCTCTTCTGCCCAGTCCCTATGTTCTTGACCCACCGTAAATGGTGCGGCCGATATACAGGTGTCATCGGAATCCAACGTAATGGCATTGAAAAATCCACGCCCATGCGGTCGACGCATATCTTTGGAAAGTAGGATTGAACGACTTTTAAGTCATTTTACGTGTGTTTGCAATTGCACCAGCTGTTTGATGTCAGTTGCTTGTTGCCTGTTGCACAATGTAGCTGTCGTCCTCTGCTATAGTTGAAGGTGATTGACCACCACCTCTCCTTCGCACAGTAGTGTCTGTGGTCCGGAATGCTCTTCATGCACATGAAACAATGTTGTGATCAATAACATACTCCTGGGCCACATTCGTCACATTTTGTCCTTTTTCCAGTTTCCCTGGTATTCTTTCCCGTTTGAAGTAATCCAAATGTTCTCTCCGGGCCGTATTGTTGTGTGTACCACCACCACATTCTACCTTAACATCTCTCTGGCTGACAGATTGTCTCGTTCCTTCCATTCAATTCCTTCGTGCTGTAGAAGCAGGCTCATGCTGACGTCAATGTCTTACTGCGCACGTATGGAAGATATGTGACAACATGCTACCAGGCTTTATTTTACTTCCATCGACAAGCAATATTTTATGTTACTTTATCTATATCGTACGTAAATTGTGGACACCAGTGTAGTTTATAAATGCAAAACGAGTTAATTGCAAGACGTTGCATCGTAACCAATATGACTTTTTCATTGTTTAACTTCTTAACATCTTCCCTTGTTGCCTCTTAAAGGTAAACTAATTTCCCAGAGATAATAGTTAGCTATATTTATAATAAAATTACTTAACATTGACAACTTCTTCAATTTACTGTCAGTCTCCATGGCCACATCAACCTCCTTGTAACTTTCAGTTGACTTCTTGTCCCATCTTCTCAACCAACTTCAACCTTCCGCCGAACTCCTTGTCACTCTCCACCGTCAACATAGGTTTCTCTGTGTATTTTTGTCTATTTCTTTATCGGTTTCCTTAACCAATCTTGAACTTCTAAGTTGCCAAGGTTGATCTCTTGGACTATACAACTTCACCAATCACATTGACCTCTATAGTAACCACTCCATCTTCTAAAACCTTATCGATTTCGGACCTCATCATCGAGCTCTCTCGTGGCTAAGCACTTAGCGTACACGCCTTTAGCGTGGGAGACCCGAATTCGATTCCCAGAGCTCTGTAGTTCGAATCCCACGTTAAGCTGTAAGTCCATGTCTTATATAGTCTCGCTGCAAGAAGGGACGCTAAACTAAAAATCAAATCAAATCAATCGGATCTCATCGACCATATCGGCTTCCTTGTTGACCTCCGTCTCTTCCTTAAGCCTCATGAACCTCCACAATGATTTCTGCATCCCCTGAAACCTCAGAAAGTTTAGTGAGATGTCCTCAGAAGTCGGCAGACCCATCTTGACGGCAGACAGGGATAAACAATGCACCTTGGATAGGCAACACTACTGAAAATGTACAACAAATAATAAAAGCATGAATTTATCAACAGGAAATGGAACTGTGTCTAGTTCAATTTATAGTTTTAACTGTAAGTTAAAACTATAAATTAAACTAGAAGATAAATAAGTCAGAAGTTGAAAGCTTAGACTACGTCACAATAAATAGAAAACTAGAAGCTGAATGGTAAATTACAGAGTAAACACTAAACAAAAGTAAAATGACTAACAAAATATTAACAAAGGAACAAAAAGACATTACGAAAACACATCCAATAAATATCTCACGGAACGTTCATTAGATGAATAGCACAATTAAACCTCAGAAACTAAGAAAATCTTTATTCTTCAAAATGGATACAACAATGTTCAGTAGTCTGAAACATTGTCTGATGTATGGTCATTCTGAACATTCCATTTTAACGTTTTTAACCTTGTGGTCATGTGGCTATGCAAATGCTAGCTTCCTGACATTTTCTACAAACATATATCAAGCAGTAAAAAAAGTGTAGACATGCGAAATATATGGCAGATACATCTTTAAACGTTCTAAGTCAAGATGCGTATAAAATGTTGTATTACTGTTTGGTGGAGATATTACAATATTACTTCAAATAAATGTTCTTTTACAACATACAAATATTTTTTTTTACAACAAGAGTATGAAGTAGAAAAGATGCTTATTATTGTTATCATTTTGTGAAATTACTACAAGCCTGCATGAAATAAATGCTTTTCCCTTTATGAACGAGTATAAAAGGACACCAATATAGAAAAGTATGGAAATCGTTTGTATGTTGTTCACTTTGTTACAGTCTTGTACGCAGACAGCAAAGCACAGGTGACTGAATACACAGAAAGGTACTACATTCAAACTTGTATGTCTTTTGGACATGTAACTAATGTTTATAAGTATTTTGTATTTTCTCTTCTAATTAATTATTCTGATTTTTTCTTGAGAATACCTGGATGATGATTCCAAGATTTGTAAATCATTATATCGAGGAATTATCATCAACCTTTCCGTTAAAACTAGAATCAAACATTTTCATATTCAAGACATTCATTCTTGCTTTTCATCCATACTTTTTTGTTTCATTTGTTACTACAGAGAGGAAGGTAGAATGAGCTTAGAACAAAAGTATTCAGATGAGGATTTTATGTTTATCAGCGAAGTACAGAAAAACAAGACAAGGGACAGCAGCTTTCAACTTATAAGATGTTCATAATTTTATTCTTAAATGTCAAGCAAATGAGTTTTCTTTTTAGGTGTGCGAGTCTGAATAAGTCTTCCACACAACCGACAACCAACCACCAGCCATGGAAGGTTTCTAAGAGGACGCATGCGTACTACTCCGAACTATACTTGAACTTTCGTCCATTTGCACCGAAAAGATACCTCGAGTCCTGCACAAACTTTACCGAAAGTTTTAATGTGACGAATACACAAGACGATGCCTTCCTTATGATATGCAATGCAAACCCCATGCATTAGAGCTGGGTCAGATATGAGTTTTTGCTGTGCAGTGATCAGCACGCGACAAATTCTCCTAATTTCTTAAAATAACCTATATTGCGCAAGTAATATCAGATATGCAGAGTACAGCTTATTTTCAATAGCTTGATTCCAGTGACCTTGCCAATGAGAGTGCATCCAAGAAAAGAAAATAGCTATAAGACTGGTCAAGGAACATAATGTTCCAAAACAATCCCTGCTACAGAAAATTTTTAAAATATATTGGTCATTCTAAGAAGAAACCTGGTTTGATATAGAATTTCCCTTTTGCCTAAGTAGTTCACGTTTCCACCTTTAATACTGGATCAGTTGGATTTCATAAGTCCTTATCTTATTAATTGAAACCTAATTGTCTACGTCTCATATATTTACAATGCTCAAAAGGGATTCTGAAATCCAAGCAAGAAAGCAATTAGGAGTAGATTTGAGACCTGACCCAGGAAGATTAAAACAAATCCCTCAAGTTTGCAAATTATTAAACATGTAAATCATGAAATTTTACCATTTGTTAAACGTACAAAATATGTGACTTAAACCTTTAAAATGCATTTAATGTACGACGAACACCTGACCGAACATCCGAAGACCACACTGCGAACTTCAAAGTAACTTACTTCAAGTCACATCCCAGATCACTATAATGTAGAATGGAAAAGAAGTTGTGCGTTACTTATTAACTCGCCCTCGTAAATATTTTATCTTATAAAACATATTCAAAATGTTTAATTTATTTTGTTAGGTTAGTTGACACAGTTATTAACAGCACTGCAAAATTTGACTAATCTACGATAGAGATCTCGTTGTTTGCTCGAAAATCCGTTGGAATATGTATATGATCAAACACTTCTCAAGAACAAGAAACGTGAAATAATTGCCTATTAAGCAAAAATGTAATCAAAAATAGAATAATACTACTGACTGAAGAACAGGTCATAATGACGAAGAAATGTACGTACTTGGGATCAATACTACAGGAAAATGCAGGAATAGAGGAATATGCAAACAGGAGAATTAGCAAGGTTGCATAAAATGGAGAGGAGCGTTAGGAGTATTATGTGACTGTGAGATACTAATGCACCTTAAAGGAAAAGTTTTAACATCAATAGTGCGACCTACCAAATTATCCAGAGAAAAATGTTGTACGGCAAAGAAGAGAGAGGAACAAACATTGCATGTTGTTAGGATGAAGATACTGCAGTGGATGTGTTGAGTGACTCGGAAAGGCAAAATAAAGAATGAATTGATCCGAGGGACAGTACGTGGGAGATCGTAGTAGAAATACTGTAAGAAAGTAGACTTAGATGGTTTGAACATGTAGGAGGAAGACCTTCGGGATACATGGTTTACCGAGGATACTACAAAACTGAATGGAGAGAAAGCACGAGCCGACCAGAGAAGTGGGGAGATTGTGTGAAGAAAGATAGTTAAGATAAATTGTAAATCAATTCTCATTTAGTTCGAGACTGAATTCATCAATTTTAAGAGAAAAGTAAAGCGAATAGCTATATAGAGAGATTTTCTACAGATTTTTCACATGCAGAGACACCGTAGTGTGAGATCTAAATTAGTTTTTCGAATACAAAAATTATTATTTGTATCATATTTACTTTTCTTATTGAAACAATGACACGAATGTCCTTTGTATGTGAGATCATTTCAACAAGAATGAAAAAAAAAAATCTTGTGAGAATTAAATTCAGCTTTATTGTACTACGCAAAATAAAGAAAATGAAAACAAAAATAACTTCCAAGAGAAGTGAAAATTAAAATAATATTTACTTTGATAATAAACTACTGAAATAAGGTGTGTTATACATACGTACATGGAAACGTAATTTCTAGAGCTACGAGTTCTGTATTTTAGCTTTTCGTTTTAGAAATTTGGAATTAAGATGAATGGTATCTTTTATAATAGAAAGTATTTCATGAGACACGTTTGATTTAAGACTCTCTTTACTGCTTCATCTTTCGTATTTTTCCTCGATTATCATGTAAATGTACTCTATGTTGTTTGCCATTTTGAGGTGAGTAATTTAGATGGTTAGTGTTTTACATAAAACAAGTATCAAACAATTTCTGTTCTCTTGGGACCTGAAACTAAAATATTGAGACAGCCGCAGATGCTGTACGCAAAGAAGATAATCTCTCGTGACTTTGAAGTAAGTTATTGTGTAATAGAGATTCATTCCATTTCATTCCCACTTACGACTAACACTCATTAACATGATGTAGACAAGGAATAGTTACATCACTGCAATGTTCGAACCTCTTTCTGGACAACTTTTGTGGTTACTTTTTGCTGACAATTTACAAAATGCAATATCTTATCACATGGGACGTATGACGTCTGATAATTCCTGAATAGATGCTATATTCCGTTGTTTTCTTGACTCTAACACTCACGGATCTCTCACTCATCCCGAATCAATAGGCTTGACGTAACTTCTGATGATAATCGATGCAACATGTCAAAACAGAAGAGATTGGCTATAGCCCATGATAATTTCAAATGCTTCTTCCTTTCTTTACATTATCGTGTTGCAATCTTTGTTATTCACGTCCTGGTGTTTCTCCAAATTGAAACTTCCGTATGTTCTGCTAGGAGCCTGAGCGCCATCGCAAGTTGTACAAAGTACTAAGTGTACTCAAATTAATAATTTACTATAAAGAATCTATGATTTAATTTGATTTGTATTTCTAGCTCTTCATTTTCATGGACTGTAATAGTATTCATATTTTCTAGCTTTGCTTTTATCGACTTGGATTTTTTTAAACTACTCGCTTAGCCACTAAATACATAGTCAGTGACAAAATTTATTATACAAGAGAGATGACGTTTTCTGATTGACTCATTTCAGCCAATTCCTTTATTTAATTCTCCATGTAGTTACGTGAATCACTCCAGGCAAGCTCTTTACATAATACTCCATGGAGTTGCGATTTTACTGACTAGCAATGTATCATATATACTTATTTATACCTATCTCGGAAAGATGGAGGAATGGAGAAGAAATCTGCATATTTAATAAGACATATGTTTGTTGATCAATTTTGGTTTAACATAAAAATTGTCCATATTACGTAGTAAACTGTGTGGAGCATAAATCACCCGAAGCTCACTTTCTTTATATTGGACAAGCGCAATAGTTGCTTAATAGGAGTACTGCTAATGCCAAGCTACGACCATGTTACTAAGGTGCAGATGTTAATTGTAGAAGCTACTTAACACGAATATTTCGTATGTAATGCTGTCATGACACGTGTTAAGTTGTAGATTGTATTCGCAGAAACTACTAATATTACGTATCCAAGGTTAAGTATGTGACAATAAGTTGAAGAGATTAATCAGAAAAGCCTTTTAACAAAGAATATTACGTGCGTGGTGTGAAGTCGTACTATTAAGTAATAGATATTAATGGTAGTAGCTACTAAGAGAACATTACTAAGAAATTTTAAGTATAAGTGCTAGTACGTTGTAGACCGTAATGGACGAACCTATTTAATGGGAAATAACTTACACAAGATTGTATTTCATACTGGGAAGTTGTCGATGTTATCGTAGAATCCACTTAACATGAATATTTCGTATGGAAAGTTAAATTTATGTTAGTAAATTGTTAATGTTATAAAATACTTAAGCGATATGAAATTTAAGTGTTTTATAATGTTGAAAAAATACTTAAAAATTAATATTGATTGTCATATTGAGTTAGATAGAACGAGACAGGAATAGAAAGTTGTCAAAAGAAAAATATACTGTTCTTGAAGTGGAGGAAAAATGATCAAAAATACAATCCCAATTGCTGATTATGAATGACTGGTTTTCTAAATCTAACTATTTACATTTAGAAAGCTATTCATATATAATAAAAATGTTTGACCACTGAAAAAATTTGTCCTATGCTTTATATATCTTTGGGTTGTTGTGTTAGAAAATATGAACATAGTATCACGAAACATAATATAACATGATGACATGATGACGGGCACTTCGTACACAAATTCCATCTTCTACAATATGTTTTTAAAGAAAATGTAAAGAAAATATTTGGTAAGGAACTTAAATACATCATGTTTCCTTTTATTTGTTCCCGATAGGTATTTGTAAGTATTATGCCAAAATGACTTACAGATCGCAATCTATTTACTTATGACTTCATGGTACTAAAGATAAGAAAATGAAATTAAGTTGATACCCAAACTGGAGAGCTCACCTTTAGTAAGATTCTTTCTGTAATTATGGATAGCAAAATTAATTGTTAGGGCATTATTTGAAAAGCCAGTATTGGTTGATCTGAAGTATAACGTCTGTTTCACCACCGAAGGCATATAAGACGTAAATTTTACATTTTAGCGTTGGATTCGAAACACATGAGCTTCACCAAGAATCGAACCCAGGACACTCACACTGAAGTATAACGTATTCTTGAATAGTTTTATACAATATATTGAAGAAGAAAGAAGTGAAAAGAAAAAAGGTGAAATATATTTAAAAATATACAGATATTATGTCAAGTATAATAAAGTATGGGATCGTAGATCTACAAACCCGGGTTTCAAATTTGATACACTGGGAATGTGCTTGTTTCTGAGGCCTTCAGTTGTATTAGTTTGTAAAGGACACTGTTTCTTTAGATTTTTATGGAGCTCTATTTCTTTTCAAGTTCTCATATTACCGTCGTTTGAGACATCCAACGGTATACAATGCTCTGTCTGTTCGTCTATCCATCAGTTTCCTCATCTGAGGAAAGACTGCAAAAGATACTGAGAAATGACATTTGATATGCATTAAAGAATAGATTCCAGAAATTATACAAAAACATTTAAAGAAAGACAAGGAAAGAATCTTTATCTGATATAATTGCATTGCTTGAAGAGTAGATTCCACATAAGCCCTTATTATTCTGTTGAAATCAAAAGTGACAGCGATTCTCAAAGAGGAAAATTGATAAGAAATTATATTGTCATGGATTTTACATCTCAATCACACAATCTACGTCTTTTCTATTCTTTTGAGGTCAGAAGTGAGGCAATTTTCCAATTTCTGTTTTCAATATTGATATCCGCATAACAATAATAATAATTCAATGTTCCAAGATTGCGACCCATCTCCTTTCTAATCTTTTTAGGGCTATCTGTCTAATCATTTTAGGACCTATTGGTCTAATCTCTTTAGGACCTATTTGTCAATCTCTTTAGGACCTATCTATCTAATACCTTCAGGATCTATTTGTCTAATCTCTTTAGGACTTATTTGTCTAATCTCATTAGAACCTATGGGCCTTATGCAGAGTCGTTCTGACGCGTGGGTTAGTCCAACACTAAAGAATTCAACTAACATATGTTTCCTGCAGTAATCAGGCGTTTAGTATAACACTAATCATACGTCAAGACGACTCTGGATAGTGCGGTGTATGTCTAATCTCTTTAACATCTATCTGTCTAAACTCTTTATACCCATCTGTCTATTCTCTTTAGGATCTATCTGTCTAATCTCTTTAGGACATCTGTCTAATCTCTTTAGGATCTATCTGTCTGATCTCTTTAGGACCTATCTGTCTAATCTCTTTAGTAACTATATACCTAATATCTTTACTGAAAGGAGAAGTGATAGATTTAACCGCTTCCATTTTTCAATTTTGTATTCTCAAAATACATTATAAAAAGTAAGAGACTCGGATAAAACTGTAGTTTCTGAATATGAATTCAGCGTCTGGAAAATAAGCACCTTGCATTGAAACCTGAAGTAATAATTTAATTTCGATTTCAATATTGGTTCAATATTATTTGGATGCTTACCGTAGTTTCACGATATGTAACAAAATTCACATACCATTCATTTGTATTTACCTTGTGTTTTGTTTCTTATGTCAATACGTTGAAGTTGAACGTGGCTAAAGGATGATTTAATTTGATTTCTAATAAGAAAGTTTGGCTTTAACTTATGATACACTTTAAAAATAAAAACCACTCAAAAAAAAAAAAAAAAAAAAGTCAAAGAAACAAGAGGAAATAAGGACATTTATTTTCATGCATTACACGTACTTGTGTGTCTATATGTATGTGTGTGTGTGTATGTTTTGACTGTGCAAATAATAATCATTACGTCAAAACTTTTTCTACGGAGAACGTAACCATTTGCTCGGAAATTCAACCCCGAGAGCAGTGAGTTAGCGGAAACTCATCTGCGAGAGGTAGCAGAGCATTTCAATGAGGATAAAGTAGATTTTAAATCTGAACTAATTCTATTCTTGCTAGAGAGAAAACAAAATTATTCATCAAAGAGTAACTTATTTATTTCATTTTGGATGCATTTAAAATGGAGGCGATAAGATTAACAAATGTTTATTTATAATTTCCCAGTGTTTTCCTGACATTTTAAAGATAAGTTTCTGCTTTCCTTTTTTTCAATGTAAGACTGTTTCATTATTTCAGCATTTAAGGTAATTTATTTTTAACTTTGTCAGAATTTTACACTAGTTTCTTCTCTTCAACTGAACATGAATAAACCACCGTCGAAAACTGCGTCTACGTGTAACTGTTCCTAACATAAGAGAGTGCATCTCATTATTTTTAATCTAACTGAGCGGGTTAAAAAAGAAAGAAAAAGAGGAATTAGTTCCTCCTACATTTGTGAAATAATGTTAACATTTCTCTGTTATGTATACTTTAATATTTAAGTCGTTTTCTTTTTCTTACGTTTTTTTCGTAAAAAACAACTTATCTTTTATGTAGGAATTAACACATCTAGTAGGATTGTTTTTGCATTGTTTTGTTTCATGCTTTGCACAAAACACTCATTTCACATTCAGAGAATTATAAAGGAAAGAAAGAAAGAGAGAGAGAGAAATGCATTTTTTAATTATTATCATTTAGCTTTTTCTTCTTATTTATTTCCACTTTTTTGCTCTGTACGGTAATTAATGTTTTAGTGTTGGAAATAAATCATTTCTTAAATTATCTACTAAATTGCTTGGTATATTATTATTATTATTATTATTATTATTATTATTATTATTATTATTATTATTATTATTATTATTATTATTCCAGGTATCAGACCAAAACGGTAAGATATATTGAGGAACGGTTTCCGGATATGGATTTAGTGTTCCCCCGAAATAGTGTTGGTGTTTTGTTTTTATCTCTGTTTTAAAACAAGAAATTGTAGAAATCTGCTGTTTCTAGTTTCAGAAATGCTTACCACCGTAGAGCAAGACGGTGTTAGAATCATGTGTAATCGTGTCTCTAATCCCTCTACTAAGACTTTGTATGAAAATCTAGTATTAAGATAGGGAGCATTAGATTTTTACAATTCTTGTTTCAATACAGGAATTAAAATCGAGATTAAACCTATTCTTCCAACATTAAATTCGTATCAAAAAACTGTTTTACGATCTACATTGGTACTGCATTTTGTTGGATGGAGATAAATATTCAAGCCGGAAGTTCTTACTTTTTACTACGTGCACTCTCGGTTTTAGTAGAGGATTAAATGCGGAGATAATCTGTCCTTGGAACGCTAAATATATTTATATATAAGGCATTGGATGGCAAAGCAGCGTAACTCATTTTTTTTTAAATAAAATGATATTAAGAGGCCCCATCACGGCGAAATTAAAATACCACTAATTTTACAGTAATTATGTGATATCTTCAAATAGATAAAAAAGATAATCGAAATGTGGAACAAGAGTGCCCTAGACAATATTATTTTATATGAGATACCGTTATCACGACTCACTTATCTGCTTTCGATTTCCAGCCATTTTGAAAATCGGCATTTATTTTCGCGTTTCTAAATGGCTGCAAGCGGAAAGCTACTAGGTGACTCGTAATAACGGTACCTCATGCAAAATAATATTGTCTACGACGTTCTTGTTTCACATTTTGATTATCTTTTATCTATTTTAAGATATCAGATAATTAATGTAAAATTAGTGATATTTTAATTTCGCAGTGATAAGGCCTTTTAAGTCATTTCTGTGAACTTGAAACTATAACCTGTTGGATGACAAAGTTGCGTATCTCAAAGTTAAAAGACCAAAACATTGGCCAAAAGATGGCAGTACAAAGAACTGATTATGTCCGCTTTTTCTATAACGATTCTAATAAAAGTCTCAACATCTCACAATGTCTCAAAACTGAGTTATGCCACTTTGCCATCCAACGCTCATGTAAAAATATAATTTCTTCTTTTCTATATGTAGATTTCAATATTCAAACAGAAAATTGTGTATTTCTACATTTGAAGTCGGAATAGAGAAATGAAGACACAGAATGTAATTTTGGGACCTTGAATGAATGTAGGAAAACCATCCTGTGCTATTCCTTATCGCTTTTGCTCTATGAAGATCAGTATTCAGATGGGAATTTGGAGTGGATTTCAATTACTTGTGATTTTCATAGAGCAGTAAGAGCACAAGAATAGTTTATTCATTGGATACTGAATCCACATCGTGAAACTGATTCTTACTATCTTTTACCGTTTTCACCCAATTATGGTTCACATCAAAACAAGTTATTCTTGGGATACTGAATTCATATCGTAAAATCGATTCTCACTATAGTTTACCATTTCCGACCTATTGCAGTTAACCCTGAAACCGGTTATTCTTGGGATGCTGAATCCATGTCGTAAAATCGATTCTCACTATAGTTTACCATTTTCGCTCTATTGCGATTAACATTGAAACTGGTTATTCTTGGCATGCTGAATCCATATCGTAAACCGATTTTCACTATCTTTTACCATTTCCACCCTATTATGATTCACATCAAAACAAGTTATTCTTGGGATGCTGAATCCATATCGTAAAATCGATTCTCACTATAGTTTACCATTTTCACCCTATTGCGATTAACATTGAAACTGGTTATTATTGGCATGCTGAATCCATATCGTAAACCGATTTTCACTATCTTTTACCGTTTCCACCCTATTATGGTTCACAGCAAAACAAGTTATTCTTGGGATGCTGAATTCATATCGTAAAATCGATTCTCACTATAGTTTACCATTTCCGACCTATTGCGGTTAACATTGAAACCGGTTATTCTTGGGATGCTGAATCCATATCGTAAAACCGATTCTCACGGTCTTGTGTCGTTTTCTCCCTATTGTGGTTAACATTGAAACGGGAAGTAATGGAGTTCATCATATAAGAAAACCGATACTCCGCTTATTTTTTATTTTCAGTTTTTTGTTCTATTGAGATTGAAACCAGAAATAGATAGCACTAACTACTACTTTCGGTTAGAATGGAAAGAAAATAATGAAGATAGAGCTTATTTCTGCAATGTGAATCTATTTTTAGCTATTTTTTTTTACTCTGTTTGCTTTCATATTTGTTTATAGCCGAACGGTCAAAGCAGTATGTAAGGCCAGCTGCATATTAACCAGAGTAAGATCAGCCAACCTGACGTAAAGGAAGCCAGGAGAGGATACGGAGAGAAATATTCCTGAATAAATTGACGGTGTGTTTCAGTTATGACGTTGGAGTCTCTTCCATTTTCCACGTGCTCGAGAAAAAATATGAGGTATAAGACTTCGTTCCATTACTCATAGTCCTCGACTCGAATGACCGGTCCTTTTGTCAATACAAGGCCGCCCTAAGGCGTCCATTACTTGTGCATAACATAGTTTTGAAACCTAAAAAGCTGTTGCAAAACAGTAAAAGTATATGCATTTCTATCCAAATTCATTAATACAATATGACAAATTTACGTTCAAACTATCACGAATTTCGGGATAACATCGTATTAATAAAACCTTACTGAAAGCTAGTTCATTCTGTTTACATAAGTTGAGAGCATTAATATTCAATATGTATGTTATGGAAACTCACTCTGGGAATTTGACTGCGCATTTTTGTTACGCAGTCAATAACAAAGTTAGCATAAATATATAATAAAGGAGAAACATTTTCATGATATTTGTATTTAATTTGAAAAATAATAAAAATCATCTCTGTAATTTCCTTTACAATATCCATCATTATGTATGTATGTATGTGTGTTTGTTATATGTGTGTGATTTTGTTTGTAAAAAAAAAAAGTTTCCAAACTACCTATATAAATGGAAATTAAATATTGATTTGCTTTTCTTCCCTTTGTATTTTTAATGGAAATAAACTACATTCAATTTTTCTTTATTCTGTATTTGTAAACAAAACTAGATACATGTATATGCTGAATTTGATTGAAAAAATGCATGGAAGCAATTTATGTAAATTGTCTTTGTTTGTTCAATTCGTCATTCAAATATTTGTGATTGAAATTTGTATATAAAGTTTTAAGGTACATTTACAACGTTAATACAAAAAAATAAAAAAAAACTTTTTTTGTTTGACAAACAATAAGTGTTGTTATGAAGTAGATTTTGCGAACAGGAATATTTATTGTACAGAAACGTAAATAGTACACGTTACATTTATTTATTTATTTATTTACCAATAGTGTTATTTTACAATCCCTTCATTCATTAAATATGTATTCGTTTCTCTTTCTCCTCAAAAAGTGTGTAAACTTAATCTTCTTTATTCGACTATCTATTCAGGGAATACACATTCTGTGTGAATCAATATAGTATATTTTATAAATCCTTCTCGTGTCACAAATTAACGTAATATTATTAAACCCACACATATACACAAATACAGAAACAGACACACACACACACACACACACATATATATATATATATATATATATATATATATATATATATATATATATATATATATATATATATATATATATATATATATATATATATATAGAGAGAGAGAGAGAGAGAGAGAGAGAGAGTGGAAGGTAACAAATCGAATAACTTTGGGAGATGATTTCTTATATGAAATGAAAGAAAAAAGTTCTAATAAACATGGGTCGAAAAACATCTACTTTAAGAGTTATGAACAGCCGAATATTCGAAAAGTCACGTTTCAAAACGCCCTGGCGTAGAAACTATAGGTCCTATCTATCCCAAGTGGTTTAAGGAATTACACAGAATCTGGTATGCGCTCTATCTAAGTATCAATATTTCACCATCATTCGTTATCGGCGAAACGAACTCTAAAAAGGAAGTTGAGGTATAGGGATACGCCTTTAAGTACTAATGGTGCGTTCGTTTCGCTGGTATCCGTGAATTCTGAAACATGGATATTTAGACAGAACTCATATTAGTTCCTGAGTAATTCCTTAAACCACTTGGGATGGGCCCTATAGTTTCTTCGCCAGGGCGTTTTGAAACGTGATTGATTATTCGAATATTCTGCGGTCCCATAGTATTGCAGGTATGGACTTTTAAAGTTCATTTTTTTTCCATGTGTTTCGCAGCTTATAACTCCGAAATTAAGAATTTCTGCACCAAGTTTGACCTTTACTTTTCGTCTTATCTTGGTGTTAGGAATCATATCCTAAATGTTGCTGGTGTTTATGATGATCTTGAATCACATGTGCAAATTCTCGTTCAAACTATTATTCTTTCTTCCAATCTTTTCTTAAATTATATCTCAATATAGAGAGCCTTCTTGCATGGCACTTCGCTAATACATGAACAATTTTATTATCCTTTAATTTTTAGACTCAAATAGATAACTGGGCCGCAGTGACTCAGTGGTAGAACGTTCAACTTTGGTGCATGGGGCTCTTGGTTCGATCCCAGCTCGCGCCAAGGGAGCATTGTCCCGTTTCCTCTCACTTTCTTCATTTCAACATTTCATTCATTTCTCATCACCACCGTCTCCTTTAGCCTAACCGGTATAACTGTGGGACATAAAAGTTAAAGATTTCATTTTATTTCAAATTGATAACCGAATATTCTTGTATCTGTTAATTTACAAAAACATCTAATTCTCTACAACACGGTTGAATTGTCCCAAATCTATCTATAATCAATTCCTTAGCACTTCTTGCCTACGCCATAGTTATGGTGTTACTTTATTTCCAACAATATCTGCACCAATATCCCTGAGTTCCTGTGCTGACACTTGTTTGTTCGATTCCAAATTACGCAATTACCTAACATCATGTAACATGTGGATTGTAGCATACTATGGCCTATAGGCTGGGTATTATTGCTGGTTTATATCCATATTTGTCATTAAATTAAGTATTTAGTTGCTTAGAACATCATTTACCAAGAACTATGTATTGTAATTACAAATTGCAAGTTTTATGTTTGTTAAAATGTACTCATTTGCATATAAAATACACCGTTATATTTCTCTGGTGCTTTCAGTGAATTATATTTGTCTATCGGTAACAAATAATAATAATAATAATAATAATAATAATAATAATAATAATAATAATACAAAAATCATACTCAAGGTATTCTTATTTCTACGAAATAAGGGTCATTGTATGTGGAAATTGCTGAGTCAGAAAAAAATAGAAACTACTGTAATGTGAGTAACATCGAAACTTGATCTTCCGTTTAGTAGTTAGCGGTGATTACTGTGATATATTTTTGGCTAAATTACGAAGTAAACTAATAGATCTAATCCATACATTGTTGCCATATTCGTAAACTCAATACCAAGGCTTGTCTTAATTTAAAATCAATTTTCATAGTGTTACAAATATCGAAATTTCAATTTGAAACTCTCAAACTAATATTGAGTGTTTCATTTATGTACATTCGAACTGTATCTTTACATTGTATCTATACTAGATAAGTTACTGATATTACTTTGCTGGATAAACAGCACATGTTGTTTGATGTCTATATAATATTACACAATAAAAAGAAATATGTATGAATTCGGCTTAACATGGACATGAACACTTTTCATTATGCAGCATATTTCATTTGTATGGAGACATTTGAGGCGTTAGATGGCAAAGTGAAGTAAGTCAGTTTTGAGACATTGTGAGATGCTAAGTCTTTTTAATAGAATCGATATAGAAAAAGCGGACAAAATCTTTTTTTTTTTTTTTTTTTTTTTGTGGTGCCATCGTTTGGCCTAAGGCATGGTCTTTCAACTCTGACACGGGATGTACTTGAACCTGAACCCACAAAGTGGGGTGATGTATATATTTCCTGAAAGCTTGGGTCAAAGTAAGATCAAAACCGCTTACCAAAATTGGGGAGGTCTCAAGCACTTCGCTTGAGGACAGTACGTTACTCATTGTTATTAACACCTTTAAGCGTGTCTTAAAGTTCGTTGCAACCCCGAAAAATCTGAAACGGTGAGACAGATGTGAAAATAGAAAAACATGTCTTTCATCATTTCAAAAGTATAACGTATCAAAGTAAAATAAATTGTCCCAGGGTTTCCCGCAGGGTCCCAGACGGGGTCCGACTTAAAATTTTTAAATGGAAATGGGGATCAACGTGCACGTCGTATGAAAGTTGGTGTTAAATAAAAGAAGATAAATCAAGTCGCGACTCTCTACGATAAGCCTGTGGAAAATAGCGGTGGGTGAAAATAGCAACACAATCTTCATTGCAAAGTCTATGGCCACTCGTATGAATCTGAAACGGTGGAATAGGTGTAGAAATAAAAACACGGATGTGTCATTATTTCAAAAGTATAATGATTCAAAGTAAAAAAAAAATGTTCGAGGGTCCCAAACGGGGTCAAACTCAAAATGTTGAAATAGGGAGGGGTTCAAATTGAGTATCGTATGAAAGCTTATGTTAATTGAAAGAAGAGGAAACAAGTCTCGACTCTTGATGAAAAAGTCTATTGCCACTCCTATTAATCTGAAACGGTGAGACAGGTGTAAAAAAAAAATAAAAAAACTAGAATGTATCAAAGGAAAAAAGAAATATCCCTGTTTGAACTGCAGGATCCCAGAAAGGTCCAACTCAAAAGTTTCAAATGCTAAGAAGGGTAAATAAGAACATTATGTGAAAGCTCGTGTTAAATGATACATAATTGGACATTGGACAAGTCTCGACTGTCGATAAGCATTGCAAAATGGCACGAGTCATTTCCTTTGATACATTCTAATTTTTTTGTTTTGTTTTTACACCTATCTCACCGCTTCACACTAATAGGAGTGGCAATAGATTTTTTCATCAAGAGTCGAGACTTGTTTTCTCTTCTTTCACTTAACATAAGGTTTCATATGATACTCAACTTGAACCCCTATTCATTTCAAGATTTTGAGTTGAACTCCGTCTGGGACCCTGCGAGGGACTCCGGAACATTTTTTTTTTTACTTTGAATCATTATACTTTTGAAATAATGACATATCGTGTTTTTGTTTCTACACCTATTCCACCATTTCAGATTCATACGAGTGGCCATAGACTTTGCAATAAAGATTGTGTTAATATTTTGACCCACCGCTATTTTGCACAGGCTTATCGTAGAGAGTCGCGACTTGATTTATCTTCTTTTATTTAACACCAACTTTCATACGATATGCAAGTTGACCCCGCTTTCCATGTAAACATTTTGAGTTGAACCCTGTCTGGGACCCTGCGGGGGACCCTGGGACAATTTATTTTACGTTGATACGTTACTTTGGAAATGATGAAAGACATGTTTTTCTGTTTTCATATTTGTCCCACCGTTTCAGATTTTTCGGGGTTGCAACGAACTTTAAGACACGCTTAAAGGTGTTAATAACAATGAGTAACGTGTTGCCCTCAAGCGGAATGCTTGAGACCTCCCCAATTTTGGTAACCGGTTTTGATCTTACCTTGACCCAAGCTTTCAGGAAATATATACATCACCCCCACTTTGAGGGTTCAGGTTCAAGTACATTCCGTGTGAGATACGTAACGTTGCCATCCAACAGATTATGCTTTTAAAGTTCACGGAAATGACTGCATCTCATTTTTCTTTAAAAATGACTTACGCCACTTTGCCATCCATCGCCTCATTTAAAGAAAGTTGCATAATATTTCGATGTAAACGACAGACATGTTAATGCAAGTGTCCCTTACTGTACGTACGGAAGCTTGATGGCTCACTAAAGCTGTAAATTATTAAATTAATAACAGATTTAAATTATTAACATATATAATTTTAATATGGCCTGAAACTTCCATCGATGCAACCACATTAATGTATCTGTCGTTTACAATCAACTATTGTGCCATTTAAATGAACTTTACATAGATCCAAGATATAAACTAAAGTGTTTATAGCCCATGTTAAATAGAACTTCTTAATTCATATTAGCTGTATCCGAAACTGGTCCTTCTTCAAATCAAAGTTTGAATTACCATGACCAAAAAATAAATAAATAAAATAGAATAAAATAAAAAAATAAAAAAATATTAACTTACACATTTTTCCTTAGCCAATAATGAATAAGCACATAATATTAAGATTAAATACGACTTCTATTCCGAAGTTGTAACTTATTTAACAAATGGATTAAGAATGAAGTATGTTGTATTTTACTATGCTTTGTAAAGTCTGTAACTCTATTCAGTTTGTTGATATTAACAGACACGAACGTTATCTCTCTCTTAAGTGTTTGTGTGTTTTTTATCTATGAAATTTCATCGACCAGACAGCTATATTGCGACGATGTTTTTACCAGAAGCGCAGAGAAGTCTATTACAGTACATGTATCCCATCAAGCAAAGGATTTGGGGTTCCCGACAGCTGCCTCCTGGATAACGTTTTTATATCTATTTACTACGATTCTCAGTCACGTACTCTCTAAACTGTTTCCTCACCAAACTCGTGACTGAAATCACCAATTACGAAATTTCTATTTTAAGCCTATATCTCAAACACTTTGTCATTGTTTATAGATAAATTTTCCCTCATAAATAACAAACTATGTCTTCTAGAACGCTGGATTTTGAATTTCTTAACTCAACAATTTTTTTCAGAAATTTATATCTCATCCTCGAAAGTATAACTACTTAGAAAACGTTCTCCCTTAGCCTAAGGGGCACAATCTTGGGACGTTAAATTGAAAGATTTCATTTCATTTTTCATTTACTTAGAAAAATTTTATAACGTAATATTTCGTTATTTTAATTTTCCTAAATTGCTACTCTATAGCTAAAGAAGCTCTGCTATAAATACTACTACTACTACTACTACTACTACTACTACTACTACTACTACTACTACTACTACTACTACTAATAATAATAATAATAATAATAATAATAATAATAATAATAATAATAATAATAATAATAATAATAATAATAATAATAATCTTATTCACCTCAATCATTGGTTGGTGGGCAACATGGAAATTTTAAAACTTTTCTCTCCCTTGGGAGAGCTGCTTTACACTTTGTTAAGTTTCTTCTTCATAACTGCATCTAGATATTCTATCCTTGGTCTTCCTCTTCCTGGTTTTGCTTCTGCCTTTCCCTCTATCAACACAGTAATCTAATTGGAGTGCCGAAGAAGATGGCCAAGTATGCTGTTTCTTCTTTTTCCTATTATCTTCATTATCTGTCGTCTTTCGTTAGCTTCTTTTAATACGTCTTCGTTCCTTTTCCTTTCGGTCCATAATATACGCAGCGTTCTGCGCCAACACCACATTTCAAATGCTTCCAACTTGGATATTTCAGCTTTTCTCAATGTCCACGTCTCTGATCCGTAAAGCGCCACACTCCATTTTCGAACGTCCAACGACACATTTCTTGATGTTAGCAGTCCTCCTTTCCTATTGAATGCTTGTTTAGCCTGCGCTATTCTGGAATTTACGACTTCTTAACCTCTTCCGTCAGAGCCTATCAGACTTCCTAAATAAAGTAACGTCTTAATAATAATAATAATAATAATAATAATAATAATAATAATAATAATAATAATAATAATAATAATAATAATAATAATAATAATAATAATAATGTTTATTTCTGTGCCATGAACAGCCTAACGGCAAAAATACAGCACTTTATCAGAGAAGATAAACACATATTACATACAATGTAAGCTACATACTAAGACAATAAAACATAATGATAAAATAAAGTAAAATAACATCGGATTAATAATTCCTTGTCAAATTAACACCTTTTTTTAATATCAAAATAGTCGTCATAAATAGTAAAAATCATATTTGTCAAGCTCTAAAATTCATGCTTTTATACTGATAAAAATAAATTAAACTAAATTAAAAGAATTGGTCAATCTTCTTAAAATTACAGATTTCGGATTCAAAGGAACTAATGTTGATATATTTCTTGTATTATACATTGGTACCCTTATACCTATATTATGCAAGCAATATTCACTATTATAGCTATTGTCTAGTAGTTTCTTAATAAAATCTCTTTCAATAACATTTCTCCTGTCGCTCAGTGCCAACAATCCCCAAAATTGACACCAGTATTCATAACTACGTGAGTAGTAATCTCTATACATTTTATAGCAGAGTAACCTAATAAAACATTTTTGTACTGATTCAATTTTGTTTGCCAATGTTATACCTATACTATTCCAAATAACTACACCAAACTCTAATTTTGATCTTGCTAGCATCTTGTATAAATATACATATGAACTGGCATTTCTAAACTCAGGCCATTGTTTGAAAATAAACCCTATTATTCTTCTAGTCCCTTGGATTGTATCATTTATATGATAGGTAAATTTCATGTTTCTGTGAAACACTATACCCAAATCTTTAATCTGTTCGGCTTTATGCGTAATAATAATAATAATAATAATAATAATAATAATAATAATAATAATAATAATAATAATAATAATTCTTTTATGTTTTTAGTAACGACTTCCTGTATCGCCTCTCCTATACAATCATTAGTAGCTTTTATATATAGTAGTTTTTATATACTCATTTCAATTAAGATAATTGTGCACTATACTGTATTAGACGAAATGGAATTTTCCCATTCCATTTACACATTATTAGGGAAATGTCACATAATGGAAATTTTAGATTCACACGGGAAAATAAGAGAAATCACTATCAGTTTTATTTCTGTTTTGATTTGATTATTTTATATAATCTGTAACACGTTTGCCTGAATTTAGTTTTTGTAAGTGTTAATTGCTCTAATTTAAAAATGATTTCATGAGAGTAAAGCATACTCTATAAGGGTAATATGCCAAAAGAAATTAAATTATTATTATTATTATTATTATTATTATTATTATTATTATTATTATTATTATTATTATTATTATTATTATTATTATTATACAGCAATTATCTATTCTTTCTATATTATAAAAGAGAACGTACAAAACCTTTGTTCCCTCATCACGCTAATACGGCTGAACCAATTTCTTTTATTTTTGGGGGGTTATTAGGATTTGGACCCTAGATGGTTTTTATCATATCACTTTAATTTTTAATTACCAGTGTCTTGAGATAATTGACCATTCAAGTGTCCATACGTACAAATCCTTTGTTATTAGTTCATCATAGGTAAAAATAAACGTATTTATATGCAACCCGCATGACCGTGTCACTCGGCGGGTTAACATAAATGACAGGCGTTTTAATGTTAACATTTACTGCAATTTGAAAGCGAAAAAGTAAAAATTATCTAAGTAACAAAGTTTATTGCGTTCCGGGGTGACCGCAGCGAAGCGGGTCACTCGGCGGGTTAACATAAATGACAGGCGCTATAATGTTAACATTTACTGCAAGCATATTTCACGGGTATTAAACACATGAGATATGGAGTTGTGCATTTAAATTTTCATTTCAACCCAGCGAAGCGGGTAATATATGCTAGTAAAGATATGAAAATGATATGAAAATGTCAGAAAGTTACAATAAGATCTATTGTTATTTCAGCTATTGTTTCTAAAAGAAGCATTGACGTGCCTGAAGTTGGCCCCCCCACCTCTCCCAAATTACACCAAACATTCCACATCGTTAGTGCATCGTTAGTCCACGTTAGTGCACTCAGAACTAACGTTAGTGCTATCAGCGTTTACGAGATATTGAAAATTTTTGGTAGGGGGGGCAACTTCATATGAAGTTAGCCCTCCCACCCATCTTTATGCAGACAGATTTTCACAAAACTTAGCGCATCGTTAGTGTATCGTTAGTGCACTTAAACACACTAAGCAATACCGTTAGTGCTACCATATTTTGGGATTTATTCAAGATTTTCAGTGGGGGGGGGCAACTTCAGAAATATCAAATTCTATACAAATATATGTAGAAACATAGAGTTAACGGCAAACGTTAGTGCATTTAAACGCACTAAGCACTAACGTTAGAGCTAACATATTTTGGGATTTATTCAAGATATTTTGAGGGGCCAACTTCAGTAATATCAAATTCTATACAAATATATGTAGAAACATAGAGTTAACGGCAATCGTTAGTGCATCGTTAGTGCACTTAAAAGCACTAAGCACTACCGTTAGTGCTACCATATTTTGGGATTTATTCAAGATATTTGGTAGGGGGCCAACTTCAGAAATATCAAATTCTATACAAATAGAGGTATTGACATGGGGTTAACTTCAATCGTTAGTGCATCGTTAGTGCACCTAAACGCACTAAGCACTAACGATAGTGCTACCATATTTTGGAATTTATTCAAGATTTTTGGTAGGGGGGCCAACTTCAGAAATATAAAATTCTATACAAATGGAGATAGGAACATATAGTTAACGGCAGTCGTTAGTGCACTTAAAAGCACTAAGCACGAATGTCAGTTCTACCGTATTTTGGGATTTATTCAAGATTTTTTGTTAGATGTGAAAGTTAGAAATATCAAATTCCATTCAAATTGATGTTTAAACATGGGGTTAAGAGCAATCGTTAGTGCTTCGTTAGTGCATTTAAACGCACTAAGCACTAACGTTACTGCTACCATATTTTGGGGTTTATTCAAGATTTTCGAATGGGTGGGCAACTTCAGAAATATCAAATTCTGTACAAATTGACGTAGAAACAAGCAGTTAACGGCAGTGGTTAGTGCATCGTTAGTGCACTTAAAAGAACTAAACACTGACGTTAGTGCTACCATATTTTGGGATTTATTCAAGATTTTTGGTGGGTGGGCCAACTTCAGAAATATCAAATTCTATACAAGTAGAGGTAGAAACATGCAGTCAATCGTTACTGCATCGTTAGTGCACTTAAATGCACTAAGCACTAACGTCAGCATTACCATATTTTGGGATTTATTCAAGATTTTTGGTGGGGGTGCCAACTTCGGAAATATCAAAGTCCATACAAACCTTTAGTACTTTCTAGAAGCACTAACAATGCACTAACGAATGGCATTAATTTTTTGTTAGTGCTTGAAGTTGGGGCAAGTTCACCGTGCCCTCCAAAGATATTGTACTTCTAGCACCTACACTAATGAAGTACTAACATTAGGGGTTGGTGCACTAAGAACCACTAACAATTGCACTAGAAGATATCATTAGTGCTTTTGAATTTGGAGAAAATTTGATGCAATTAAAAATTCCCAATAAATTTCTTATGGGGGTTTCGTGACATGTAATTGTCCATAACTACACTAATATTGAAGTACTAACAAAACTGTTAGTGTTTTCTAGAAGCACTAATGATTACACTAGAAGAGATCATTAGTGCTCTTGAATTTGACGGAAATTTGATGCAATGTAAAATTTCCCATAAATTAATTATGTGAGTTTCGTGACATGCAATTAGCCATATCTAAATTAATAGTGAAGTACTAACTAAACTGTTAGTGTTTTCTAGGAGCACAAACAATGCACTAACGAATAGCACTAAATTTTTAGTTAGTGCTTGAAGTGGGGCGCTAAGTTCACTCTGGCCTCAAAAGGTATTTTAATTGTAGCACCTATACTAATGTAGCACTAACCTTAGGAGTAGACGCACTAAGAAGCACTAACAATGCACTAACGATTGTTCTAGAAGAGATCATTAGTGATTTTGAATTTGGCGGAAATTCGATTCAATAAAAAATTCGCCATAAATTTCTTGTTAGTGTCGTCATATGTAATTGGCAATAACTACACTATTAGTGAGGCACTAACGAAATTTTTAGTGCTTTATAGAAGCACTAACGAATGGCACTATTTTTTCCGTTAGTGTTTAAAGTGTGGGTGCGAAATTCACGCTGACTTCCACAAAGGATTTTTTTACTTGTAAGACCTACACTAATGAAGGACTAACGTTAGGTGTTTGTGCTCTAAGAAGCACTTACGATGCACTAACAATTGCACTAGCAGAGGTAATTAGTGCTTTTAAATGCGATGGGGATTTGATACAATGAATAATTTCCCATGTGTTTCTTATGGGAGTTTTGTGACTTATAATTGGCTATATCCACACTAATGGTGAAACACTAACGAAACTACTTGTATCTTCTAGAGGTACTAACAATGCACTAACGAATAAAACTAATTTTTTCGTTAGTGCTTGTAGTGGGGGCTAAGTTCACGTTAATTTCGAAAGTTTTCTTTACTTGTAACATTAGTGCTTCTTAGTGCACCAACATCTAAGTTTAGTGCTTCATTAATGTAGCTGCTACAAGTAAAAAACCTTTGCGGGCCAGCGTGAACTTGGTTCCCACTTCAAGCACTAACGAAAAATAAGATCATTCGTTAACGTATCGTTAGCTTTTCTGCAAAACACCCATAGTTCCGTTAATGCTTAACTATTGATGTAGATATGGCCAATTATATGCCACAAAAATCCCATAAGAAACACATGGGGAATTTTTCATTGCATCAAATTTCCCCCAAAATCAAAAGCACTAATGACCTCTTCTACTGAAATCGTTAGTGCTTCATTGTGCACTAACACTTAACGTTAGTTCTTCATTAATGTAGGTCCTACAAGTAACAAAAAAAAAAAAACCTTTGGAAGCCTTCATGAACTTGGCGCCCCCACTTCAACCAATAACGAAAAATTACAGCCGTTCGTTAGTGCATCGTTCGTGCTTCTAGAAAATACTTTTAGTTTCGTTAGTACTTCACTATTAGTGTAGTTATGGCCAGTTACATCTCAGGAAACTCACATAAGAAATTTAAGGGGAGTTTTCAACTGTGTCAAATTTCTGCCAAATTAAAAAGCACTAATGATCACTTCTAGTACAATCCTTAGTGCATCGTTAGTGCTTCTTCGTGCACCAACCCCTAATGTTAGTGCTTAATTAGTGTAGGTGTTACAAGTAAAATATCTTTGGTGGTCAGCGTGAATTTGCGCCCACTTCAAGCATTAACAAAGTAATTAGTGCATTCGTTAGCGCTTCCTGAAAATACTGACTCTTTGTATGGAATTTGATATTTCTGAAGTTGGACATCACCAAAAATTTTGAATAATCCCAAAATGTGGTAGCACTAACGTTAGTGCTAAGTGCATTGAAGTGCACTAATCACGCTCTAACGATTGCCGTTAACCCCATGTTTCTACCTCTATTTGTATAGAATTTGATATTTCTGAAGTTGGCCCTCCCACTGAAAATCTTGAATAAATCCCAAAATCTGGTAACACTAATGATAGTGCTTAGTACGTTTAAGTGCACTAACGAAACACTAACGGTTGCCGTTAACCCCATGTTTCTACCTCTATTTGTATAGAATTTGATATTTCTGAAGTTGGTCTCCCCACCGAAAATCTTGAATAAATTCCAAAATATGGTAGCACTAACGTTAGTGCTTAGTGCGTTTAGGTGCACTAACGATGCACTAATGATTGCCGTTAACTCCATGTTCCTACCTCTATTTGTGTAGAATTTGATATTTCTGAAGTTGGCCTCCCCACCAAAAATCGTGAATAAATCCCAAAATCTGGTAGCACTAACGTTAGTGCTTAGTGCGTTTAGGTGCACTAACGAAGCACTAACGGTTGCCGTTAACCCCATGTTTCTACCTCTATTTGTATAGAATTTGATATTTCTGAAGTTGGTCTCCCCACCGAAAATCTTGAATAAATTCCAAAATATGGTAGCACTAACGTTAGTGCTTAGTGCGTTTAGGTGCACTAACGAAGCACTAACGGTTGCCGTTAACCCCATGTTTCTACCTCTATTTGTATAGAATTTGATATTTCTGAAGTTGGCCTCCCCACCAAAAATCGTGAATAAATCCCAAAATATGGTAGCACTAACGTTAGTGCTTAGTGCGTTTAGGTGCACTAACGATGCACTAACGATTGCCGTTAACCCCATGTTTCTACCTATATTTGTATAGAATTTGATATTTCTGAAGTTGGCCCCTCACCAAAGATATTGAATAAATCTCAAAATATGGTAGCACTAACGGTAGTGCTTAGTGCTTTTAAGTGCACTAACGATGCATTAACGATTGCCGTTAACCCCATGTTTCTACCTCTATTTGTATAGAATTTGATATTTCTGAAGTTGGCCCTCCCACCGAAAATCTTGAATAAATCCCAAAATATGGTAGCACTAATGGTAGTGCTTAGTGTGTTTAAGTGCACTAACGATGCGCTAAGTTTTGTGAAAATCTGTTTGCATAAAGATGGGTGGAGGGGCTAACTTCATATGAAGTTGGCCCCCCACCAAAAATCTTCAATATCTCGTAAACGCTGATAGCACTAACGTTAGTTCTCAGTGTACTAACGTGGACTAACTATGCACTAACGATGTGCAATGTTTGGTGTAATTTGGGAGAGGTGGGGGGGCAACTTCAGGCACGTGAAGCATTGTGCTAGTTAAAACAAATGAATGCAAAACACCATCAAATGTATGGAAAAACAAAATAGTTATTCCGGATACCTATGATATGATCATTAAGTTCTTTGCGGAAAAACTCTAGGAATCTGCATTTGCTTGACAGACATTTAGATTATTAAATTACAAGTATTTTATATTTTGACACTATTTGTGCCGAAGTAGTCTCCAGAGAAATAAACAAACATTAGGATGAGAAGAACCTCTGAAAATTATCGAATTTACTATGGGCTTATGTAAGAAGTAATTTCGTGTGAGAATTCTTGCTTTCGATGGATAACGTTAACTAATTCAATTGTATTCGAAATGACAGCAACCTTGATTGTATAAAAACAATTGCGCAACATTGATTTAAAACGCCTTTTCTTTTCTTTCTTGTATTGTTATTTTTAATTTGTTTTGTGTTGGTATCTTATCCTTACAGAGCATGTTTTATTCTCATGAAATCTCCTTTCTAATTAGAGCAATTAGTACATACAAAAATTTAATTCAGACAAACGTGTTACAAATTATATGAAACAATCAACAGAAAAATAAAACTGATTTTAATGTTTCATATTTTTCTCGTGTGGATCTAAAATTTCCATTATATGACATTTTTCTAATGTGTGAGTAGAATGGGAAAATCCCATTTCGTCTAATATAGCACACAATTATCTTAATTGAAATGAATATAGAAAAACTGGTAATGATTATGTAAGAGAGGCGATACAGGAAGACGTCACAAATAAAAGATAAAATAACAAATAGCATTATATAAGCCTACTCATAAATTAAAATCAGAATAAACACTTCATATCTAATGGAGTTGTTCAAGAAAGGTAAACCACCACGTAAAAGGAAAATGTATTTTTAAGTTTAGTTTGAAATAAAGGGAAGGGAAGCCGTTGCCTGCAGGAACGAATACGTACCCACATATGCACCGCTAGGGGAAAAGCTATTTGATTGTTTCCCCATGCATGTGAGTATAGAGGTCGATCGAATGAATTGAGTTACACATTTCATTAAGTGGATCAACCAAGTGATTGAACTAACGGTCGCCTGATGGATAGGATGAAATATCAACTAACACACACACACATATATATATATATATATATATATATATATATATATATATATATATATATATATATATATATATATATATATATATATATATATATATATATATATATATATATATATACATAAAATACAGCACAAGAACATGTAGGACCCACATGTTCATCCAGTGCAACATACACAACCAGCAAATGTCACAACTGTCGCGTAATCCAGTAATAAAGGAGAGACTAGTCAGTTCCTAATACCATTCAACTAATTAGTGTCTCGGCTGATGTCATTTGTAGTTATAATACATGACTTTCGTACGTGACAAGCAGTCACTTGTCTTGCAATTTCTAGTTTGCGATGATATATTGAGACACGTTGTTAAAATAGAGGTGTAGTTTTACGAAATAATTTAATCTACCATGAATGTCATAATATTATTATATTTCGGTAACAATAAACGACCATTGCTAATTTCTTGATATTCTTAACAGGCCCCTCAAGCTATCAAACTCGATTAGCATAGGGTTTGTTTTATCTCTCTCTTTATATATATCTGAATTTAAACTGCATCGAAAGTGTCACTGTTCGTCTTAGTGACTCCAAAAACTGTGGATTCGTCACTAATATTGGTCTTCTTCTATCATTTTTATAAATCTTACCCCATCTCCAAGCTGCGGGGCTGAATTTCGATTTAACTGGCATCGAAAATGTCACTGTTCATCTCAGTGATCCTAAAAACTACAGATTCGGAACTAATATCGGTCGTTTTCGATCATTTGTATGTATTTCTTCTCCCCTGTCCCCAAATTGCGTTGCTGAATTTGGATTTAAAATGTTTTTGAAATATTACTATTCATCTTAGTGACTCAGAAAACTATAGATTCACAATAAATATCGGTCATTTTCGATCATTTTTACATATCTCCCCTCCCTCTCCCCTAAAACCGTCAAAGTGAAATGACGTAAACCATTTATCATTACCAGTCCCGAACCCTCATCTATGTTCAAAATTGACTGAGATCGGTTTGGTGGTTCTAGAATTATAAAATCATTAACGTAGTTATCATTTTTTAGTTATTTTTAAATATCCCCCCTTCCACTCCACTAAGATTCACGTCAAAATGAAATGATAAAAAGCATCACAGAACCGAAATTCATCTATGTGGCAAATTTGATCGAGATCGGTTGCTAGGTTTAAGAATTATGAAGTCACAAACATAGTAACTTTCATTTATATATACAGAAAGTGTATATTTACACACACACACACACACACAAACATATATATATATATATATATATATATATATATATATATATATATATATATATATATATATATATATATATATACAGTATATAAAGTAGAAAGGTGACCAAGAGAGAAAGGTCTGTGGCTTTTTTGTGGATTGCTGTGTTCCATTGGCTCTCACACCAAATGGAGATAAGGCGATGGCCAGTTGTTGGTGTGGGTATATCTAACATACTATCTGGTTGTGGCAGTTCAGTTGCACCTTGAACTTGCGTAAGGACAAAGTGAACATAGGACCTCCAAAGAGCGTCAGGAGAGTGTGTATGCTGTACGAGTTCAAACTGTTGTCAAATGCCGCTGCAGCGGGGTGGAAGATACGCCAAGCCTTTGGTAAGGGTATCGTACTACGCGGACAAAGCAGCGGTGGTTTAACAAGTTTAAGGACGGTAAGGAAACACTCGAAGACTTACCACTTGCCGGAAGACCAACACATGTACAAAACGAAGATCTTCAGGCAGCAGTTGAGGTGAACAGTGGCCAGATATGTGAGTGTGAGTGGAGAAACTATTCGGTAGCACCTCCATCAACTTGGGAAGCACAACAAGTTGGGTCGATGTGTCCTACATGATTTGACTCAAGGCTAGAAGGCAACACGAGAAGACTCCTGTGTTTCTTTCCTGTCTCGTCTGAGGAAGGAGACATTTCTGGACTGGGTGTTGACATATCATAAGAAGGGACTTGTACAAAACTCCACGGCGCCCATCATTGGTTAGCATCCCATGAACCGGTTCTAAAACAGCCGTAAGCAGCACTGTACCAGAGGAAGGTCCTCCTGTGTGTTTGGTGGACTGCTCGCGGCATCGTGCATCGGGAACTGCTAATAGCTGATCAGAGCATCAATGCAACTGTGTACTGTCAGCAATTGAGCTGTGTTCAAAATAAATAAATAAATAAATAAATAAATAAAAAGAACAGAAAAGAAAGAAAGAAAGAAAATAAAAAAAGAAAAAGAAAACTCATAACTCTGGAGCCAACAATTCTGAATTGCAAAAGGGTTCTCCTGTTACAGGACAACGCTAAGCACCACGTAGCTAGGATGACCTGGGACACCATTCTACGCCTTGGATGGGAAACACTGTTGTATTCGCAATACTCCCCGGGCATTGCACTGTCCGATTATCACCTGTTCCATTCCTTGGATAATTTCTTTAGAGGACGCCAATTCAAATCGCTAATAGAGGTTCAAAATGCAATTCATACCTTCTTCGCTTCTCGGCCTACCAAGTTCTACCGCGATGGAATCCATGGCCTTCCAGAGCGTTGGCGGAAGGTGGTCGATGCTGATGTGACTAGTTATGATGTTCCAGGTATGTCTTAGGTTACATATCGATGTTCGAATGTGGTGGGTGAAAAAACGACAGAACTTTCTTGGATACCTTTATATATGGCGGAGAATGTGAAGAAGAGTCAATTTTCCTACCTACCACTGGTCAAGTGAAATAGATATTCATAAGGGACTAGCTTGAACGTCACTGATATGTAGGTGGAGTAAGAGTAACTAAATATTAAAACACGGTTTTGAGGAGAGGAGGTTTGATCCAAAGTTACCTTGATGCGATAGTACAACCTAAATTATATAATCCTATTCCAGTGTATTAATATTATACAACCTAAATTATATAATCCTATTCCAGTGTATTAATATTATAATATATGACCATGTCTGAAATGCCTGCAGCAATTTGAACCAAATATGGTACACGTACTATCTAATATCTAGGAAAACTTCTTCGGGGATTAAATCTTCCTTACCACCCTTAGGGATTGGTTTGGACGGGGGTTATGTCTTTATAATAGCCCCTAACTCATTAGGCAACACTTCGTAACTTAAAACAACGTTGCTTGCCTACACAACAGGAGTAAAAAGGTTCAAATATTTTTGATGGAACAAGGCTCTTATCCCTTCTCAGACTAGACAAGTCTAGTTGTCTTTATTTGTTCAAGTCAGTTCTTTATTTTCAAATCTTTTGCATAAACTTTATTCTTCCCCTGCAAATAAAGGGCATTTCAGCTAGCACGTGTCTACATATTTGAGACCTATGTCGTTTTGGTGGAAGCACGGGATCTTCTTTGAAATGGATTTGAGCGCTCAACCCACTTGGGTTCCCGTTAAATTTAATTCCTGGTCTTCCTAATTATTTCTTGTCTAATTACTCTTGCTGTCAAGTATTGTTCATTAACACTCAACATTTCTAGTGAATGGGCTTGAAGTTCTTGCTTCTCCATAGTAGTATATCCCCGATTCTTTTTATCACAGCTATTGCTTTTCCAACTTAAATCCTTGCACCCTTCACTCAATTGTCTACTTCTCCATGTCTTTGGAATTGTAGTTTCAAATCGCAATTTACATTTGGTCTTATCTTTTTCCTTACCAAATATTGATAATTTGTTTTATAATTTACACCTTTTGGTCGCATTTAATTGATTTTAGTATTGTTGGTTTGTTGCAATGAGGAATGAGAAAGTTCTTGGATCAGTTAGTATCAGTCAGAATTTCCTCTTTCGAGTCATGAGGAAATTCTTGAAGAATGTAATTGAGTGTCTGACAGTGAGAAGGGACTATATCACACAACCTGAAATTTTGATGCAGGTACGGTTCCTGTTGGTACTGTTATATATCGGTGTAATGCTGAACTAGTTAGACATGTGGCAGATCCCCTTCGCGTGTTACAGCCATTTTAATGAGGGGAAATTAGGTTTGGTGCAGTTTTCCTCACTAACCCTATACCAATCAACCAAAAATAATAAAGAGAATGCAATTATGATAACTTATAACAAAGAATAACTATATTATCAAGGGTACTGGAGTTCTTTTCTTTCAAAAATAATTTATTTTTGTAGTTACATAGATAAATTACAAAATTTACTTTTGCTTTGTGACTTTTATTTATTTTTACATATGTTACTTCTGAAGATAGGTTACATTGCAAATTTCAGTTGAAAATGGGCGACAAGGAAATAAATAAGATTCTGTTTCTCTTAGTGAGTGATAACCCCACCATATCTTCATATTTGTTTATGCCCTAGGTTAGTTTGACTTACCGTAATATCAAAGATAATTCTGTCCTATGAAAAGATAATTTGGTCTTTGTTAAAATTTTTTACTAAAAGTTTAATCACTCAGAATTTAAACTAATCGAAAATGGATATGTAAAATGCAAGCCCATGGCCGAGAGGAGTCACTAAAAGAAATAACTATTTATTATTTATAAATATATAAAGCTATAAGAAATACACTGGTTGGAATGCATATAAAAACATATTATGCTTGTAGTAAAATAAGAAACGAATTAACGTTTAGATGAGGATGTGTTACCCTGTTGCCACATTGTGATTACGTTGAGACGCCCACTATAACTACTTTGTATATTAAAACGGTGATTACACAGGAAGTCAAACTGGAATGCTCACGATATAGCAATCACACCCTTCTCTAGATGTTAGTTTGTTTCTAATTGTTTCTCGAGTATAGGAATTCAGAGATCTGGCCCAAAATTGACACACAAAATAAGTAAAAAGATGATGGCACTGTAGGTGATACTGGTCTCAACATGGTGTCCATCGAATACCCTGTACATGTTACACAGGGGTTCAAAAACATATAGCATTGACTTTAAATTAAAACATCAATATGTGTATAATATGTTAATAACGCACTACCTTAGCTATAAATAATAATTAGCAAAATGAACGTGAGCAATAATAATAAATTAAATGGTCACAGTGCACATTCTCTCTTTTTCAAAAGAGAAAGTAGTTCATTTTCCCAAGTTTGAAAAATAAATCGTTATGAAAAGTGCAGCAATTAGGTAAGGAAACTGATTCTTTTTTCAGGAAAGCTAGTTTTGCTACGGTCGTTTTTCGTAGTGGTAAATATTGTATGTGATCTTCGGAACATGTGCATTCAGTCGGTCGCACTTGTGGAGCGTGACGCGGATAAATATTGACTGGTGTTATGATACTTCATCAGCGTTTGAACAATGGATCAAAGAGTGAAATTCAAGCACTGTATGCGTTTAGGGGAACCTCCAACGGAGCATTTGAGAAACCAACAAGATTTATGGGGATCATGATCTTCCTCATTGCCGCATTTTCGAGTGGTACAAGAGGTATCGTACACGAAGGAAGTCTATGGAAGATAACGTGCGCCCACGTCGAAGCAGGTCTATCAGAAAACCTTAAATGGTTGACAGAAGAATGAAATGAAATTTTTGAGTTTTACGTCCCACGGTTATGCCGGTTAGACTAAAGGAGACGGTGATGAGGGGAGATGAATGAAATAGTGGAATGAAGAAAGCGAGAGGAAACAGGAGAACCCCGAGAGAACCCACGCACACGGGGTTTGTCCACCACAAAGTTCACATGGCGGTTTGAACCAGGGACCCCAAGCACCAGAAGTGAACGCTCTACCACTGAGTCACCGCGGTCCCCAAAATGGTTGACAGAGTTCAAGATATCATTTTAAATGGTCACACTGCAAGAGTTTCGTTTTCATATCGGACCTCATGAGAGTGATTAAGGAAACTGTTCACCAAATAACAACAGAAAATTTACAGAAATGGAAACTGTAAGCACGCTTCATGGCCAATTCCTTAACGGAGAAACAGGGACTGGAAAGAGTGTATGACCAATCAGAGATGAACCGTTGTAAGCTTTACTCCCAAAAATCATTCGTGTGTTAGCATACTCTGCATACTTGCAAAACCTGTCTCCTTGGGAATACTTTTTTTAAATTAGGAGTGCCGATTCTAGCACACAGTAAACAGTAACTTGGACCTTAAACACTATTATAGGCGAGAACTTCCAGAAGTTATTGTGTAACTTATTGGATCATGCAAAGCTATATGTGAACAAAAGTGATCTCTACTTTGAATAAAGGGAATTGAGTTGATTCAACTTGTTATTCATTTATTTCTTACTAACCTTATCTCGTTTCCTAATTGCCGTACTGTGTATGTAACAGACTAGTCTGAGTTTCGTAGACAAAGCAGCAACTGTTTATGTTTCATTGTCTTTTATGAAATTATGAAATAAGACAACTTTCATTATGATTCTAAGAAATAGAAAACTATATTTGTCTTCTTAATTTAGAGAACAAAGAAAGAAGTTGAAGGTATTGTGTTATTCAAAAGAACACCTACAATTAATAAATTCATTGCATATAGAGGAAAAACGCAATGTCTGCTTTCATTTCAGAATTCTTCTCTATGACTGTAGATAATAAATGAAACCTTATAAATGTCTCTCACCAGGAGGCACGGGTGCCGTAGTTACTATGGTTACCTTCAAGTCCGTTCTTTAGTTATCTGGTTTCCATTTTTAAGAACAGAATTTCCTCTATGTCTATTGTTTATTAAAAGATGAAACCTTACATGACATTCTATGTCTGTAATGAAATACAATTCTCATGCTCCTATATCCCACATAGGTAGGCAATGAAATCAATA
The DNA here is from genome assembly GCF_964235325.1 of Thermobia domestica. NCBI lineage: Eukaryota > Metazoa > Arthropoda > Insecta > Zygentoma > Lepismatidae > Thermobia > Thermobia domestica. The sequence goes on from NC_137464.1 coordinate 187,908,448, forward strand.
CAGAAGGTATCATAATTTGTTTTTTTTATTCTGACAGAATGTAATGAATAGGCCAGTAGCTATACGGGAAGTCTGCATTTATTTTAATTAAATTGGATCCTATGATATTTTATTTCGTAACGAAGTCTGGCGGAAGGAAATGAATATAATGATCCAGAAATGAAAGCGGAAGTGAAGTCACGCATAAAAATGTATTGATTCATTGATTGATTTATATTTTGTCCTTTGTTAGCAGCGAGAGTGTATATACATATATATACATACTCTTCCCCTACGACTACGTTCGGTCTCCAGATGAAACTTGTAATTATTTGTTAAGACAAATATATGTTCAGAAACATTTTTAAAAATTCTTACAGCTTATTTCATTGTAAGAAAAAAATAACATCCATTTTCGGGCGAAATTGAAATTTTCGTCCCATTGTTTCTCCCAGAGAAGACTGTAGTTTTTTTTTTTTTTTTTTTTAAACCTGGCCGTCTATTATTGTGAAGGTTTTTGTCTTTATTGACTTGACAACGATTCCTTTCATCCGAGGAGGATTGATTTTAGTCATTTCTTGTAACCAGAAATCCAAGTGTTTTCTTGGAAGCAGAACTTCATTTATTGCACTCATCTGGTTTATATTTTCTAATTCGTTTCGCAGATAAACATGCTTTATACCTAGGTGTGTAAAACTTAAGGACGAAAGTAAATTTTTGATCCTTCCGTGTCAATCCGAAGTAGCATAGATTGGTAAAACTTGAACTATATATAGAAAGTAGTGCTACAGTAAAATACGAGTAAAGGCAGACAGAAACAAGTGATTAAAAGAACAAAATTCTACTTTTATACAGAAAAAATAACTTACACAGAAGTTTCTGTGAATCATGATGGCCCCTGATATTACAGAAGGATTGAAATAGTTTTTAGAAGAGTGTGTCATCACCACGAACTCGGCAATCTATTCCCATGCTGCTCAAAAGATTCATAAATATCGGAAGAGCAGGGAGGGAAGGAATATTAATGTCAAATGTAATTTAGAGACCTAATTATGTCGAATACTATGCTAGGAATGCTGAAGCTTCATCATAATACAAGCAACAAAAGAAAAAATTCTCATTTCTACAACAGAGTTAGGCATAAACCATCCTTCGGTCCAAGTGGTTGTAAACTAATGCAGAAAAATCGGAGTAGGTGGGCTGTCGTAGTGAAAGAGAGTGGGTAAAATTTCTCCAACAGATTCTTCCCTACAACAAGTCCCCTCTTTCCTTCTATATCACTGAAAGTCTCCTTCTCTCGCTCTTATATCGTCAACAGTATGTTTTGATTAGGATTAGGATTAGAAATGGGATATATGGGCTTTCGGCAGCTATGGCATGTTAGCCGGTTACATGTGAGGGATGACGATCCTATCCGAGAAAAGGGAAGGAAGGAAGCTGCCTGAAACCTATATATAAAATATCATCCAGGCATTTGCCTGGTGCAAATGAGAAAACCTTCACCCAGGATGGATTGCCTGAGAATGATCTTACTCTTTTTCGAGCAAGTGTCCCCACCGGGAATCGAACGTAGGACGGCTTCCACCAAAGACGGGAACGTTAGCTACGCTGGGCCACCATTACGTTTTGAATAAAGCACCAAAACTATTACTTTACGTCAATGAACACAAGTCAAAAAATTCAGTAAAATAGGCTTCGTGAAAACAAGTATATTACATCAATACAGCAGATATTGTTCGAGCTTTGGTTTTGGACTGCAAGGAGATTGAGCCGGCCTTAAGACGGATGAGAGATTCTACTCAAATTCCTGACACTTGACAACTAGCGGAAAGAATGTGTAACATATTTAGCAGCTTCGAGTTGGCTCTGCTTCTCTGCTAGCTTTGCTCTGGAATGATATCGTACAAAGAGTCCACAAAACGAACTAAATATTACAAAGGCAAGACCTAGACCCACTGGACGTGGCAAAAAGGTTGCAGATCTTTTAAAGTCATGCTTTCATAAACATCTTTTATAAACAGAATATAGTCATGCTGCGGAAAAAAGAGGGAAACGTTTGAAGGATATGAATGCTCAGTCATCAAACTTTGTTAACTTTAAATTGCCGAATGTAATAGAAACAGAAAATAAACTGTTTGGTGATGACAGTTGAGTTAGAAATAGACCCGACAACTGAGTTTCGACCGGAAGAATTTCTAGCTATTATTACCTTGCAGTACGAGGAAACTCAAGAAACGAAGAAATTGCTCTGCCACTTTTAACAATAGCATTGAGATGTTTATGAATATCGAACGAAAAGAAACTACAGGACACAAAATTCGAGCAGAAAAACTAGCACAGTCCTATCAACAAGACGTTGCTGAAGTAAACTTGGTAAAATAACATTTACATTTCCAAACTTACGTGAAACTTTAAAAAAGAAACAAAAAGTTCATGGGTCATATATGTATATGATAAGTAACCATGTGGAAAGCACTCTTCCAAATTTAGGAATAGGAATGAGATTTTTTTTTTTTTTTATGTTGCCTGTCACCATTGGACAGCAGACAGAGGTTTCTCTAAAAACGAAAAGGTTTAAGAAAAGGAAAAGAAAAGAACTAAAAGTAGAAAAGGTTCAGAATAAAGAGTGGGATTATTCTGAAAATGAGTTTTATGGTTATAATCGTACACTTGGATAATTCTTAGTTAAAAATGAAGCGAATTCTATAAGAACAGATGTAGCTCAAAAGTAAAATGTGATGAGCAAGAGACATGTGACACAATTGGAAAAATATAATTTCAACAAATTGTTACTCCCTAACTACTGACACACTAAGAAAAATGTTTTCTCAACAGCTGCTTTTTACCAATCTGGGACACTGCTGGTCCTGGGTGTTGGATAATGAAAAGGCTTGCAAATAGAGACTTAAGGAAGATAAATACCTTCGATCCAAAACTACCATATTACGATATTAGCGGAAATCCATGATTCGATATGTACAGCGCGCTGTTACTTTTTACAACCTGCTTCTTCACAGTACAGCTTTAAAATTATTGAAATAATTCCTTACATATTCGTTTTTCGAATAATTAATCGAATAGTTTTTCAGCTGTTATTCGAATATTCGTTTTCAATATTCGAATAATTCTTCGTTATCCGATTTATTGTTCGAATAATATTCATTTTCCGATTAATTGTTCGAATAATTCTTCGTTATCCGTTTAATTTTTCGAATAATTATTCATTATCAGTTTAATTGTTCAATTAATTATTTATTATCTGATTAATTGTTCGAATAACTATTCATTATCTGAATAATTTTTCAAATAATTATCCATTATCCAATTAATTGTTCGAATAATTCTTCGTCATCCATATAATTTTTCGAATAATTTTTAGTTATCCTATTAGTTGTTAGAATAATTATTCGTTATTCGATGGATTATTCGAATAATTATTTCTTATCCGATTAATTGTTGGAATAATTATTAATTATTTGATTAATTGTTAGCATAGTTATTCGTTATTCGATGAATTGTAGAATAATTATTCGTTACCTGATTAATGTTCGAATAATTATTCGCTATTCGATTAATTGATCGAAAAATTATTCGTTATCCGATTAGCTGTTCGAATAATTGTTCACTATCCGATTAATTGTTCGAAAACTTTGTTTTCCGATTACTGTTCGAATAACTATTCAGTTGCCAATTAATTGTTCGAATAATTATTCGCTATCCGATTAATTATTCAAATAATTATTCGTTGTTCGATGAATTGTTTGAATAATGATTCATTACCTCATTATTTGTTCGTTATTCGATTAATTGTTCGAATAATTATTCGTTATCAGATTAACTGGTAGAATAGTTATTCACAATCCGATTAATTGTTCCAATAATTATTCGTTACGATTAATTTTTCCAAAAATTATTCATTATCCGATTAATTGTTCCAATAATTATTTGTCATCCGATTAATTCTTCGAAGAATTATTCATTATCCGATTAATTCTTTGGATTATTACTCGTTATGCGAATAATTGTTCGAATAATTATTCGTTATCTGATTAGTTGTTCCAATAACTATTCTTTATCCGATTAATTGTTCGAATAATTATTCGTTATCCGATTAATTGTTCCAATAATTGTTCGTTATCCGATTAGTTGTTCCAATAATTATTCATTATTCGATTAATTATCCGAATAACTATTCCTTATCCGATTAATGATTCGAATAATTATTTGTTATCCGTTTAATTGTTCCAAAAATTATTCCTTATCCGATTAGTTGTCCCAGTAATTATTCGTTATCCGTTTAATTGTTTTAATAATTATTTATTATCCGATTAATTGTTCGAATTATTACTCGTTATCCGATTAATTCTTCGAATAGTTATTCGTTATCCGATTAATTCTTCAAATAATTAATTGTTATCCTTTTAATTCTTCAAATAATTATTCGTTACCCGATTAATTATTCGAATAATTATTCGTTATTCGATTAATTATTCGAATAACTATTTGTTATCTGATAAATGGTTCGAATTATTATTCATTATCCGTTTTATTATTCGAGCAATTATTGTAATAACGAATTTTGTTCGAATTTCGAATGGCGAACGTTCGAATTTCAGCAGCAGTTGTTCAATATACTACTTGTAAAGATTAAATAAAATACAATGAAGAACGAATTTCCTCCTGCATTAGGAACATTTTTGTAGCTTACTATTTTAGAAGATCTATGAGTATGTAATATTCATTGTGATAAGAGAAGATTATTCAATATTAATTTGCTAATGGGTTAGTATGTTACTTTGCCTATTTATTGATCTTTTAAATTTATTCTGAGAAACAGACAACATTTATAAGATATCAAAAGCCCATCATTGAGCGTAGAAAGATGCAATGTATTTATTTTTTTGTGGCTTTGTATAAAGAATACGTTTCAGTGAAAATTTATGGGCGATACGAAAATGCACTTTCAATTTCAATGCATCTTATTCTTCTTCGTATACCAACCCAGCGTGACCTCTTTATTTTGTTACAGAAAGAGAAAAAAGTGTATATTGACATATGAAATATTTTATATTGTTAAAAGATATTTGCATCTACGTGATATGACTTCGAAACTCTTTTCTTATTGATCTGTCAGCGTTTGGAAGAAGTAAAAATGAGAAGACATATTTCCCTGTAGATCTTTGGAGAGGAATGGATAGAATCTATTCTTCAATAGGAGGTCCAATGGGAAATTGGAAACAACTGTTGGGGGTAAAGACTTGGGTTTTATCAGCACGTGGAATTTTTAGGAATTATACAGAGTGTTTCAAAACAACTTCTCCCACGTTTGGGAGGTAATTTCTGACACCAAGATAGAACAAAATGTATTGGCCAACATCGGTACAGAAATGTTTCCTTTCGGAGTTATATTCTGCCGAGAACATGAAAAAATTATCTTTAAAGGTTCATAACTCCAAAACTATGGGACTTAAACGTAGTCGCCTCAAGACTTCACTTAGGTAACTAGTATGTGCCGTATCCAAATATCTATGTTTCAGAATCCTGTGATACTTCCACAACAATTTTTATAAAGGTAGTTGTTGACTATTTCAAATTACATGCCAGTAGCCAAAATCTCTCTATAAAAATCGTCGCTTGAGTATCTTAGGATTCTGAAACGTGGATTTTTGGATAGGACACATATTAGTTCTTAAGTGAAGACTTGATCCATCTACAGTAGGTCCTATAGTTTTGGAGCTATAGATCTTTCAATTTCATTTTTCATGTTTTCGGCAGCCTATAACTTGCACTCAGATTGGTCTATACTTTTTGTCTTATCTCGGTGTCAGGAATCACCTTCGAAACGTTGTCGGTGTTGTTTTGAAACCCCCTGTATACAGGGTGATCCATATAATGTGTGTACTGAGTTGTATTAAACGCTTATTAAACGCTTGCAGGGACATGGGTTTAGACGTAAATGCAGAGAAAACTAAATACATGGAAGTTCGTCTGGATCGTCACACGGCAAATTAAGGATGCGTTAAAATATCAAATAATACTTTTAATAAAGTGGATACTTTCAAATATCTAGGATCAATTTTAACAGATGAAAACCATATTCACGAAGAAATTAAATGTCGACTAAAAACAGGGAATTCTTGTAATTATTCAGTTCAAAATTTCTTGTCATTGCGAATTCTTTCGAGGAATCTGAAGCTTAAAATATATAAAACGATAATCATGCGTTGTTCTGTATGGTTGCGAAACATGGTCGCTTACTCTGAGGGAAGAACATAGACTGAAAGTATTTGAGACAAATTTTCGGACCCAGAGGAACGGGAATGGGGAATGGCGGAAACTTCATAACGAGGAACTACATAATTTATACTTTTTACCAAACATTCTTAGCGTCTTCAAATCTAGGATTCTCAGGTGGGCAGGTCATGTAGCCAGGATGGAAGATAGTAGGGGCACTTTCAAAATCTTAACTTGAAGACCAATCGGAAAACGATGATTAGGAAGACCTAGGCGCAGATGGGAGGACAATATTAAGATGGGTCTCGCAGAAATAGGAATACAAAGTGGAAACTGGATCCTGTTAGCTATGGATAGAAGTCAGTGAAGAGCTTTTGTGAATGCGGCACTGAACCTGCAGGTTCCATAGGCCATAGAGTTAATTAACAGAGTTAGTTAACATAGTATACAATAGAATTAGATTTATTAATGACATTTGACATTAATATTCGTTTCGTGCCTGCTCTTCCGATATTTAGGCTCAAGAAGAACTTAATTTGGCATGCATGCTTAAAACATCTCGTGCATTCCTTTGTCTTATTTTGCCCTGGTAATGTCCAAGTCTACCCATATATAAACATAGGCATGAATGCTGCGAACTTTGGCATACTGTGCTCATACTGTGGGATTCAGCAGCCTGTGTGAACTTATTCCAGGAATCTGGGTAACGGCGAGCATCGACAGGGGTGAGTTTGCCTTAACGCTAGGGCACCATGTTTGCAGAGTATGGAAGATCCTGACTCACTAGCAGAATCACCTTGACCAGTAGCTTACTGGTAGGCACTCAGGATTTCGGTCTGGCCGCACAGTGGGCGTATACCACTCCCTTAGAGAGTAGGGGTTACATCCCAATTAGCGAATCAAGGCTAAGGAACAAACCTTCATGGTGCATCACATGCACTAGGACAATTCGTCCAAGATAGATGAAATAGGGGTCGGGTACTTTACGTATACCAATCCCTTAGAGAATAGGGGTTACATCCCAATTTGCGAATCAAGGCTAAGGGACAAACCTTGACGGTGCACTACATACACTAGGACAATTCGTCCAAGATAGAAAATGAAATGAAATTACTTTTTTTAGTTTTACGTCCCACGTTTATGCCGGTTAAGCTAAAGGAGACCCGTGATAATGCGAGATGAATGAAATGATGGAATGAAGAAAGTGGGAGGAAACGGGAGAACCCCGAGAAAACCCATGCACACGGTGTTTCTTCACCACAAAGTTCACTTGGCACGAGCAGGGTTTGAACCCGGGATCCCAACGCTCTTCCATTGAGCCACCGCTGCCCCTTAGTCCAAGATAGAGGAACTAGGGGTCGGGTGTTTACGTTAGCGGGACCGGTTCATCAAATAGGCCAAACGGCCGTAGCACACCCAACCAGTGTGCGAAGCGTGATGAGTAGACCACTAGCTACTAATTGGGCCATCATATGTACTCCTATAAGTTTAGGTGGGTCATCTCTTTCCTTTTTATGGGTAAAAGAATTTCCAAAAAAGTCAAATTTCGATGGGTTTACTTATTTTATTCTCTTTGAGGAGACTATATTACACAATATAGCTATATGTATGAGTACAGAGGTCCCTTTTCTTCCCAACTACATGATTAGATTGAGACACACCTCTTAAATTTTGAGCGAGACACATTATCTCACGCTACAAAATTGGGAATTGTCAAAAAATAAAATTTAATAAATATTCTCTTGGACTTGAATCTATAATATTGTAAACTCGGTTGGCCATACTTGTTCCCGTGTAAGGTTAAAATGATTGCCAAGAAATCAAATTTCGGAGGTTATTGGCCTAATTTATCCTCTTTGATGAGACATTTTTAACAGGTTGACTGCCAAGGTGATTTGAGGGTACTGTTCTCAGGAGGCCATAAATTTCTTCTTACCTTTGGCTCAATTATGGATAGTCATGTCACATTTTTGTCGCGATATTTTGCTTCTCCCGAAAATGTACCAATGGGAGCCGAGCACCATATGTCATACTTATGGTCTCACAGTAATTTGTGACAATGAGCATCATATATGACGCTCAAAAACCTGAATAGGTTAGTAAATTGTGATATCGTGCATGAGCATCATCATATAGTGTTCGTGGCCCCACAGAAAAATAAGATGAGCACCACATACAGATGCTCATGGCAGTCAACCTGTTAAAGGAAAGACCGAGGGTGGTAGAAGCACTTTTTTATTTACCAGAAGTTACATCGTATGGTATTTATTACGTTATATATATATATATATATATATATATATATATATATATATATATATATATATATATATATATATATATATATATATCCAGGTCTAAGAAAAATATTGAGGTGTTGTTAGTGGTATTAGAGTTACCTAAACAAATACTAAAATACACAAAGCTTGAATACCAGGGCTGGTTGAGACAGTACCTGGGGCAGGTAGGGACTTAATTTTTCAATAGAAAAATTGATTTTAAACCTTTAGTTTTTTTAATTCATTAAATATCCACTCCAAAACTTTTCATTTGTAAAACATTTTTATGCTTTTTAAAACATTTTAATCTGTCATACCATCCAATGAGTCACACTTCTTAGGTGTATATAACTTCCAATCATAAGTTCGGTGACATAGCTCAACCATTGCAGCTAGAATATAGTTATTTTTTCTCTCTTTGGCGTACTATTGGTTAAGTTATCATAGCAAACAAGACACAAAACATCATAATGATCAATTGAGTCTTCTTCCTGGTGCATTCTAGTCTTTTCTTTCACGAGAAGACCACAAAGATTGTTTCGTTTTTTTGTCTTCCTCAGATGCTTCACATTTGTCGTCTGGAATGTTGTGATCAGTTGCTGCTAGAGAAAAAGGACTTCCTTTAACTTAAGGATATCATAAATTGTCATTGTTCTAACAGGATTCCTGACAGTCCATACATTAGCGACTGAACTGATGAACCAAGCAATGATATGTTCAGAGGTTGCATTCTGTAAGAGCAATATGAACAAAAACACCAGAGGTGCCAAAAGTGTAGCCAAGTTCGTCAACCTCAAAAGGTGTTGAGATGAGGATGGATGAGCCAAGTTCCTTGGCCATTACTTTTGAAACAAACACTGGAACTTAGCGCGAGTTGTCTAACATATTCGAATACATTAAGATGTATGTTCCTAGTATCACGGACGGGACATTTCAGCCCTAAGGCTAGTGGTGACCCCCAAATCCACCACGCCCACAAACACCATCCCTAAGGCTCGTCAACGTCATTTCGACACTTCGTGGAGGAATGTAAGATTTCTTGTCTGGGTTTCGAACCACCCATCTTACTGCAGTATATTGTATATATGTCTTAGCGCCTTAGCGAAGTTGATATTCCTAAGGTTGGTGGTGACCCCAAACCCACCACGCCCAAAACAACTATCCCTAAGGTTCCTTAACATCATTTTCCATGACATCTCGCGCCAAGTTCCAGTGTTCGTTTCAGATCCAGTGGCCAAAGAACTTGGCTCATCCATCCTCATCTCAACACTTTTTGAGGCTGACGAACTTGGCTGCACCTTTTGCACCTCTTGTGTTTTTGTTCATATTTCACTTCTTTTTGTAGCTCACCATGTTCCTTTATGCAGAGTTTCACGTCTATATCTCATTGGAAATTAGCAAATCAATGTTATGAGTGAATGAATGAACCGATTTCTACTTTGCTAAGGACAGTTTTCATCCACGAAAAATTTCTCATAGCACATTCCTCACATTACGGACGTTTTTCACACTCAAGTCATTATAAGGTACCCTTATGCAGAGCTTCATGTCACTATCTCATTGGGAATCAGCAAATCAATGTGATGAGTGAGTGAATGAACCGTTTTCTACTTTGCTAATGACAGTGTTTCACCCATGAAACAAGTTTTGTTCGTGTATAATATGCTCACGGTGACGGTAGTACAGGCCAGTTTTCATTTTCTTCGCGGAACTTGGCTGCTATGCACTGCTGTGCATGTTTATGTAGTGGAAACAACGAAACAGTTACCCTATTATTCCAAACGTAATATAAAGATTCTACTGGTAGGCTTGATATAAGTTGTCGAAGAAAAGTCGTTCATTACAAATCCAATAAAGGTTCATGATTTTACTGCACTTCACTTCTTTTACAAATTGTACCATGAATTCTGTGATTTTTAAAAAACAATACATACAGATTTTTTCATGTAGATTCTCATTTCTTTCTAATCTGATTACTTATAGAAATTAAGTATATGTATAAGATAAATCTTTGTGATATATAGGGAGTCCATAAAGTCCGTTGCCACCCCGTTCGAAACGACTGCAAATATGAGAAAACACAAAAGAACGTCCGTCATTATTTAATATTGAGCTATAAAAGGTGCATCCAGACACTCCCATATAGGGGTACGTGGGGTCAACTTGAAAATTTCAAATGGAAAAGGAGGTCGATTATTATAGCCTTGTAAAGGACTTGACAAGAGAAATGTTTTGCCGAAAGTTTTAGGTCACTATCTTGACCCCATCCAAAATAGCTGGCGTTCACATTTCGTGTCCATTAAGTCCGTTGCCACCCCACATATCTGCGAAACGACTGCGAATATGAGAAAACACAAAAGGGGTCATTATTTTAAGGGGTTGCAATTAGTAGTTTACCCCTACTGTACATTTGTTTGCAATGTTGTTGTTGTTGTTGTATATTTGTTCATTTCTCTGTGCAAACCCCATAATTTCTTAACTTTAAAGCCTTATATCTCCCTTATTTGATAATACTGATAACCCACCATTTGCTTGTTTTCTTTCATGATTTATGCCAATTGTTTTAATGCCACAAAATGTTACCGATATGTGTTCTACTTGAAAAACTATAAGTTTGTATTGGGATTGCAACACTGCTTGTGTGATACTATTGCCATGTTCTTGGTCATGTGTCCCCCTCCCGTAGCTATCAGGTTACATGCCTATATTTTTCATTTTCTACCCTTTTTCGGTGTTCTTGGGTATAATTCGGTACAGCTTCACCCGGTCACTGCTTCGTATATGTATCATACGTGAACAAACATTTCTGCACCGAGTGACTTTTACCACCATGATTTGCGATCCACAATTATAAAGGGTACCAATTTTTTATAAATATCCTGCTGTCACGGTTCGCATACGTCCCTTGTCAGCTTCATACTTTTTCTGAAACTGGAAGTTGTTAAGAAATAGAAGAAGTTTCGGTTTTAATATTTACGATACACAGAAAAATTCGTTATCCGGACAGCGATATATTATACAAATACACGGATTTCATATGTTCAATATATTCTTTCTTTCTTTCATACGGAAAGTACGTATAGATAGAACACTTATACGAAAAGTATTATATAACATACTTTTTCAGATTCAAGTTTGCTGCAGGATGTCACATAGTAGGAAGCTACGACGAAAAACTACATGATCTACGCATGTAACCTACGTTTTCACGTACTTCACGTACGTTTTTTTTTTTCTTTGTGTATATAGGAATAATTGTAAAACATAGCAAAAGATCGTTTTTGATATGGATTCGCCTTCAGATGAGAAAGGTTTCATCTCTTACATTATCCATGTACTGCAGCCAGCCATTGTAGATTTGTTTCAATATTGAGTTCGTTGTAGTTTGCAAATGTAGCGTAGTTTCATAACTGTGAAACGAAACTCACTTGCAATCTTTGTCTCTTTCGTTTGTTAACAGAACCCTGGAGAGTAAAGCTGTGGTAATATCTGTTGCTATGGTATTGACACGTTTATATCAAATATATAAACTTAAAGAGTAAATATTGAAGTGCTACAATCACCGCTCCTCTTGCTGTTTCATATTTTAAAATTTATCGTCCAGTTTCTCGTCCCTATTTGTTTTCTTTGCTGTTATACTTATATTCACTTTACTATATTTTTTAAAAACATTGATTGACTCGGATACCAGTAAATGAGAAGTTTCTTAGTTGGATTTCCAATACAATTTCTCTCCAAGAAATTTCAATTAAGTAATCAAAGTTTGGTTTTAAATTTATTTTACCATATATAGGAACTGTCTACATGCCACTTTGGACATCTGTTTGTTTATCTCGTTGAAAATCTTGGGACTGACTATTTCTTGCGTGCGTTTAATATGTTCTACTCACCTTTCTCAACAACCGTAATCAGTAAATTCCTGAACGTTTTTCATTAATTATTCTTTTTCTTGGAATATATCCTTGGAATATTTACATTTTTAAATCTTTAGACCCGATTTTCTTTTAATCCTTGGGAAAAATACTTGTGTATTTTACAGAATCAAAAAGGACACTATGAGATAGCAAGTTATCCCATTAATAGTACAATCTGGCATCCATATGAGGCACCAAATAGTTTTAATTATAGCATTCCATTACACACCTAATAAAGACACGATAATCTGCATACCCATTCGAATAAACCTGGAAGGCTTACCGCTTTCTCTTTGCTCTCATATGGATGTTCAAATATATGGTTTGGTATTCGAACATCTTGCGTTAGGGTATATGTTCTCTTCCGTGTATTGTAACTAAAGTTTTCAATAAATACATGTTATAGCTAACCCTGCACAACTAAGTAATATGATGAATATTGCTTTAAATTCAAGATTAGATATTGCGAATCTGTTCTTAATAAATTAGGTCTTAAGAATGTTCTCTTGGCACACAAGATTTGCATAATAAATGCCGAGAAAGATTTTCACAGTAAGCAGACCATGTCAAATTTTTAGTATACACAAAAGGAAAAGGTCTGCGTAATTTCTGATAAAGTACACTTTCAACGAGGCGAAAAAAGAAAGTAAGGTGCTAATCCACACGAACTATTCACTGTTTGCAGATGAACTGGAAGAAAAACTCGACATGTACGTTATCATGCGTACAAAACCCTGTTTGTGTTCCAGAACTTACATCCTGTTTAGATGTGATACTTCATTTACACTATTGTATTTGATAAATCTAATTTTTGTTCACCTATGTGTGTTTTGGAGCTAGTTTTAATATTGGGTAAGTAATGCTAGTCCGTCAATCACAAAAGACAAGCCTTTATATATATATATATATATATATATATATATATATATATATATATATAGAGAGAGAGAGAGAGAGAGAGAGAGAGAGAGAAAGAGAGAGGAAAGGATATGATGGATTCGCACGATGCCTGTCACGTTTACAAAGAATATGGGCCACACGAAAGGATTCTTGAGACATAGTGAAAATTGTAGAAGTGGTGTTTCATTTTTACAAACATTAGTATCAGGCGCATATTCAGAACACAGACTAAGGGAACAAGATAAGTGAGAGCTAATATGAATTCATTTCACGTTCTCTACTGCTAATATTTTGAATATGTGTTTGATAAGAAACAACTTAAATTTCAGAAAGAAATTGAGCCCCTATGTTACCCCAAGCTATGAGGATGATTAACATTAGTAATGAAAACATTATTTCAATATTCTTGTTCCATTAATCGAATAAATATTGGTACTTGAGTAATTATATGTTTCGTGCAATTCTTACATTATTGCCTTTGTAGTGGACAAACACTGTGCTCGTGGGCTTTCTCAAGGTTCTTCCTTTTCCTTCCGCTTTCTTCTTTCCACCATTTCATTCATCTCTCATCATCACCGTCTCCTTTAGCCTGACCGACATAATCGTGGGACGTTAAACTTAAAGATTTCTTTTTTTCTTACATTATTGCATTATTCTTATATTATTCTAATAATTGTGTGCTGTTTATATTCAATTGATTGATAGGTTGATCACATATATGAATATAATCACATATAAACTTTTCCGTATTGTGAATATTGGAGGTATTTCCAATAGTTTAACTTTTCTGTAAAATATATTTTTGGTTGGTTTAAAATTTAGCGTCCACTTTGAGCACTGATGCCCTATGGGACAAGATCTTATAGTTTACCATCGTAATGTGTTCATATTTTAACGCTCTCTCGGAACTGGGAAATGAAACCGCGACCTCGTGCATCAGAGACTCATGTGTGCTAGCAGCTAAACTGGTAGAAGCAATTATATAAAAAATATATTATGAGCAGGTATCCAGCATCTTCATAACTTTTGCCTTAACAATTGATAGGTTTATCCTTTTCTAAAAGGAATAACAGCTTATAGTTGAATTTATGATTTTAAATGACGTAAAACAAATGCACTTATTCAAAGAACAAAATTTGCTCTGACATGAAATAAAATAGAAAAGTGTCCCAATTGAAAGGAAAATGGCCTTGGTAGTGGAGAAAGTGTTCACAGTAAAATAATATTTGAAATACTTTTGCGAAGAGAAAATATACTACAAGTGTTAAAAAATTATCATAATGCACCAACTCAAAATAATAATACATTAATATGTTAATTCATCTCTTGCAACTTTGATAATGATTGATGCAAAAAAAAAAAAAAATCATTTTATTCTTATATTGAACATAGCAGAAAAGAACAAACTGATTTATCTATTGGACATGGGACAATAATCCAGAAAGAGATACTTTCTCTTTTCTGGTTGAGGTTCAACAATGATTCTATCAAGACTTATACTGACATGCCAGAAAAGAACAAACTGATTTATCTATTGGACATGGGACAATAACCCTAAAAGGGATATCTTCTCTTTCCTGGTTAAGGTTTAACAATAATTCTTTTAAGACTCATCTCCTGAAGATACGACACAATTTATAAAGAAGTGGTACTGATTTAGACCTCTCGAGGATCAGAAATGATTCCAAAAAGAAGAGTTGCTTGCGAGACAAGATTTTTGGTTGTCTCGTCTCCAAAATATGTAAAAGTGATGTCTGATCTTAGAAATTGTGTGTTTCTATTAGAAGAGCTCTATTTCGTTACGAAAATTCTTTCTCATTTCGTCTCGTTCAGATAACTTTATCTGAAAGTAAGTTGTTTAGTTACTGAGAGATCAGTAAAGATATTTGAAATGTTTTCCTTTTTTCTTATGTTGAATAAATGTTATATCGAAAATGGTCTTGTGTATTTGCTGGATGTTCTACAGTTTTCTAGAATCTTTTCTTGATTCATCTAACTGTCCCGCCAGTAATTATAAGTACACAATGACATGACTTTAACCATTGCTGGTCTTAAAAATGTGTTAAGGAGATAAAGTCAAATAAACATTTCACATAATGTGTTAAATTTTCTTATAAATTGGGAGTTCAACAAAAAAAATTATTGTATGTTCAACGTTCGAAGGCAGATACCTCTATCATTTCAAAGTATCATTAGCTCTGCGTGTTTATTTTAATTTTAGTTAATTTAGTGCAGTTTTATTTGCTTTTTTCACTTATAAATATTATACATCTTTGTTACTATGTAGTATTTTCTTCATCACATGTTTCTTTCTGTTAGACTTTTTCAACTTTAGTTTGTGATTTTTTTTCTTCTTTTGTTTAGTTCTCATTGGGTTTTACTTTTTGTAACTATTTTCGTTGCTTTTGATTTGATCCCTCTCTCTGCTTGAACCATAGAGGTCAGCACTGTGGCAGGAAAATACAACTTTAGTTTTGTGGGAGATTCAGTGCTAGAAAACAGATGGCTCTGCTATTCAAACTTCTTTCTCAAGTAAAAGGGAACTGGACAGAATATTCTCCAGGGGATTTCTCAATTCAATGCACAGAAGGAGAATGGTTTGTGCCTTTTCTCCACTTCAAGGCTACTTTTTATTTTGTTTTTTTCTTTTCTTTTTTCCTTTTTTTTTTGTTAGGTTGGAGGCGGGGGAAAGAAGGTAAAGAAGAAATGTAGAGACTCTGTTACAATCGTGTCAGATTTCTGATTTACTGGAAAGCTGAAGTGATGCAAGCGTAAGATAAAGGATGCGAAAGAAGCGAAAAATAGAACGACGTTTGTTCATCTGATATTTTTCTGTTGTGAGATTGTATTCTCGAAATGAATTAAATATACGGTATATGTTGAACGTAAGAATACAGAACAGAGGCGTACGCGAGAAGAGGACCTACAGTTTTAAGGCTCTGCCGTCAAAAGAACATTGTGAAAAAAAAATCATTTACCATATACAGTATGTAGGAGTAAAAGTGGATCTGTAAAAATAGGGGGACGCATGACGTCATGACATCCCCTTGTCTATTTTTGCCCATTGTATTTATTTTAGGAAGTGGAGGGACGCCATAGATATATATATATATATATATATATATATATATATATATATATATATATATATATATATATATATATATATATATATATATATATATATATATATATATATATATATATATTTTGGAAATGAGGGACAATGTTCCTTGTGTTTCCTTTCACTTTTATCCCTGACAGTATGGAAATTATACAAAAATCGCACGTGCACTTAAACAAAGCTATTATTGTGCTGTCTTGGATTACATTATTTAAAAATGTTATGTGCTCTGATATTACTGAGCAACGTAACATTACGACGAAAATAAATAAATAAAACAATCAAAGTATGAAAGGTGGCTTCCGGATAGGAAGCTTTGGGAACAAAACTACAAGAAAAATATTCAGTTTATTTATGGTTACTTAATACAAATTTCATTTATGGCTGTATTATTTAAAAAAAAATCTTTGACTGCAACTTATTTGAAAATTTTAATGAAATCTTTTTAACGTTCCACGAATATGAATGTTAAGCTAAAGGAGACGGATGGTTAAGGCAAGTGAATGATGATGGAAGAATTATTGGAATGAGAATGTGAAAGGAAACAGGAATATCCCGAGATAAGAACTCTACCACTGAGCCACCGTGCTTCTGCAAGTTATTTATTTGTTTATTTATTTATGTTGCGGTCAATAGTAAATACGCCTTTCATTACTGTTGCTACAATAAGATTTTAATGCCATTTTCTAAAATAATAGTAATACTAATAATATGTTTTTTTTTATTAAACGCATAGCCATAGATAACTCATCATCCTAGACGGGGAAGAGACAAGAAGATAGCAAAAAAGAAGTAGCTTGGTATAATAATACAGTATTGGTTAAATCGTGCATGCCAAAGTATGAAAAAATTGTTTACTATGACCCAGGCAACCCATATGACCCGATCCACACCGAAGAGTAATAAAGCTTGATTGGATTTTAACGTTCCTTTTCGAGCTTATATGAGATTGGATCTCTTGCTTAAAATTGGGTCACAACTACTACCTGTTTTTTTTTTTTTTTTTTTTTTTTGTAGAAAGAAAGAGGTCCTATTGGATATCGAACCTTGGACACCATGTGCAGAAAGCATGGACATCATTGACTTGACATCATCACTTATTCAAGAAGAGAAAACCCAATGCTGTCATTCTGAAAAACATGTCCCCAGCTGTAATTAGAGGTTTGAAATTGCAGAGAAACTCAGACACAGTAACAAAATAACCTCTATGACCTTGAAAAACTGCCATAACTTGAATTATATGTATTTATACACACAATTGAGAGCTGTCTTTACATATTTGAACCACCAAACATTTCGAGTCCAGGGGGATCACTTAACGTGACCAGCGTGGTACTACCCACGCAGGAGAGTGGTAAACGTCCACTACGCTGACAAACTCCCATGAGGAGAGCCTTTCAACAGAAATTTCCATTAAAAACACAAAAGAAAACATTTCAAGAGAAACATACAGATAAAACCATTTCTCTGTGTAGTCACAGAGAAATTATACGCCATCATCTGAAAAATCCTGAAATTTTTCTTACCAGTTTGTATTTATATTTCGGAGAAATCGAATTTCCTCTTTTGGTGGTCAAAGTTTGTTTCATCCTTTCTGTCTCTCTCTTCCTCCATTCAACCCCTTAAAAAGGAAAGAAAGAAAGTCATATATCTTTTCTCTGTTGCCCACATATCTTCTTTCTCTGCAGCTATTTCTCTCTATCTCTGCCCATCCTATCCAGATATTTGTATTAAGGGGTCAAACAGATGAGCCAGCAGATTCTCTGCTCTTAGGTACGGAAGTGGCACAGAAAAAGAACAGATGGATAGATCGACTACTGGGTGTCCCGTCCTGTCCAAATATAATGCAAACAGAAAGCAGGAAAGAAGAAAACAAGGTCATTGTAATCCTCGGGGGCATTTCCCTCAGTTCAAACTCGAGAAAACGAAAAAGGTTTTTCCTTGGGGCGGAAGAAAAAGTACAGTTTTTAAAGAAAACACAGAATCCATTACAATAGTACGAGATTTCTTTACTCTGATAGAAAGAGAGAGATCAATTCTGATTTTTTTTTTTTTTTTTTTTTTAAGATTGAGAAAGATATTTATCCTATGATATATGGACCCAAATGTCTTATCTTGTCATACTTCTATTTTGAAGATGTGTAACCCAATCAAAGTAGGTCATCCGACTTTTTTGTTTTTACTTCTTCCGTAAAAGTTTGAAAACAAATTGAGAAATGCTTTTTAATCATAAAACAGATAACTTTTTTGTTTCCATACAATTTTTAACTGTAAACCAATTTTTATACCAGAAATAGAGTTAAAGACCGCTATTGAAATGAAATGAAATTCTTTAATATTTCATCCTTATACTCTTTGTGGAATTTTACAAGTCGCGTCTCAGAATTATTTAATTTTTTTTATGTCTTTCAGAGCGAATCATACTTAATTTTTTGCTGAATAATTTTAGTGTTCAAATAATGCTACTTATTGCTGGAATACAACGATAATGTTGCTTCTTTATACAGGGTCCGGCAAAAAGACCTCCCATGAGTTGTGGGGGGATACCGTGGCGGAGGGAGTATTGATCGAAAGCGGTATATATGTCATTTTTAGTATTTGCAATGGCGTAGCGCGCTGAGCCGTTTATTGTGGAGAAATACAATGATGGTTCTGTGATTAGTACTCAGCGGGCTTTTCGCATTCGGATTGGAGATGGTCGACATGATTCTGTTCCTGATAGAAAAAAAACATTCTCAAGTTTGGGTATCGAACTTAGAGCAATAGGTTCTGCACTGAAAAAATCGCCTGGCAACCTGTTTAAGAGCTGAACGCTTTGGAGATTGCTAAATGGTCAATCTCACACCCGCCACATTTTCTAGCTTTGTTACGTTTCGAGGTCGGCCAGGCACTTTTTTCTCTGCTCTTGACAGTCATGCCCCAAGCAAAGGTATTTGATGATAGTTTCTTGTGATTCATCATTCAACGATCAACAAAGTACAAATTATATTTTTAGTAAAGATTCTGACGACATTTATAAATAATGTGTGCGTCATTGTTAAAAGTAAGGGTGTCACAGTTAGGATCATGTGTGTCACCGTTAGGAGCATTGTGTCACCATTAGGATCATGTGTGAAGGTATGGAGAAGACAAATAACAATATACATAATCTCTACTTAAGAGCTTATTCTGTTTATATATTTAGTTCAAAATTAATAAACTATTTCAACAAATTAAGAACTATTGATGACTACGAATGACGTGTTTCCCGCGCTTGGACCTGCTCGTCACTGGGGGTGTGGTAAGAGGGTAGCCAATCACCACCAACCGTCTCAGCGAACCAAGAGTAACCAAACTGCCACTCCCCATAAACGTCACTAAAACTTTTCGCGGGAAGCCAACGACGTTATACCTTCTGTACTATTTAAAGCCACAAAAATTAATTTCTCTCGATTTCCTCTAAAACTACGCATTAAAATTTGCTATGAAGTATGTTACTTTCTTTAGCTTATTGTGATCCATCAATTGGTATATATACGTTTCACATCCTTACAGAGTATTAAAAAAAAAAAAAGTTTAACCGGTAACCATAATTTATGGCTCAGTCTCTTTAACCATAATCTGTACTGTCGTCTTGGAAGTGTTATAGTAAAAAGCTTGATGGGGTATTTCAGTATCAATGTAATCTTAATAGTACATGATAACTGTAGAGCATCAATTTTTAGGTTTCCATTAAATATCTGTTTTTGTAGATTTTCTCGAAAACTGCTCATGATGATTTGCATTCAGCTATATCATTTCGTGTATGTCTCATCTTCGAATTTTCTTTTTCAGCTAAACGCTAATAATATTCTATTTATCTTGAGTTTACGTTACGAGGTGTGTATCAATAGTAGCTGCTGAGGACCTGGTAGTTAAGGACAGACGGCGAACTATTAAGGACATTTGGGTTATCACAACACCATGGAAAGAATTTTAACAGATCAGTTCAAGTTATCCAAGGGTCAGTTCATGCTAGGTCCGTCGACACCTGAATGAAGAGGAGAAAGTCTTCTGCATAAGAAGGACTTTTACAGGGTGAGAATATCGAAGTGGGTCCTCGTACATTCTGTTTTATTCTCTCTTTCTCTGTATGAAAACTGAAGAATACATTAGAAGACAGATATTTTGAGTTCTGAAGTACCTTCGGAAGTGTCTAAAACTCGCGCCGCATTCACCTTTTCACACGTGTCTTCTGTGGCAACAACATGGGCTGGAACAGGACGTGGATAATCAGTGGTTTGTTCACGCCCCTTCCGAAACATTTTGGCCTAGTCCACCACTGTTGATTTGGAGACGCATGAATCACCACACATGTCTTTCATACGCCGGAACACTTCAACTGGTTGACAACCTTCGGCACTCAGAAACTGGATAACGGCACGCTGGTCCTATTTGGACGGATTGGGGATCTTGAACGCCATCTTTCACTCGTTATACCTGCAAAACGGAAACACGTATCAACAACATTCCTATTCCAATACACAGGGACATTTGCCATTACACACTATGAAACAAACAATATCCTCCTACACACTATACCAATAATACATGGAACGAACTGGTTTCAGTTGATCGACCCTTATATATACAGTATATGACTCAGAGAGATCATTTCTCTTCCATTGCTCCCTCCAAGTGACGCCCCTGCAGTTATTATGTTATCCTACGCGTTATTGGCTACAAAGGCAAGCGTCAAAATTAAATAGTTGGAAGAAATGAATGTACCGCTATCTGTTAAATGTATTAAATTTTAAATTCATACAATAGGACTATTTCTCCTGTCTTTTAAATTAAAATATATATATTTTGTAAACACAAGAATTTCAGAAAATGAGTAGAAAAATAGCTTCTGTAGGAAAATATTTATTGATTTTAAAAAAAGAGTAATAAGGAAAACTGAAGATAATGCATGTCATCCTACTTGGAACAAAATAGGTAATCATATCATGAGAGTTTTGTTGTTTATGAGCTGGTGTTAGCGAGAACTAATTGACTCCCAAGATGAGTCCAAAATTACTCGATGAGATGAGCGTCATAAAGGCAACAGAATGTATTGCAAAATCAATTCAATGTGATGAATTAACGCCTACGGGAAATAGATGAAATGCCGGGGAAATTTGTCAACAGCAAAATCGCTGCAGCAAATCA
This sequence comes from Thermobia domestica, assembly GCF_964235325.1. Classification (NCBI taxonomy): domain Eukaryota; kingdom Metazoa; phylum Arthropoda; class Insecta; order Zygentoma; family Lepismatidae; genus Thermobia; species Thermobia domestica. The sequence continues at coordinate 187,930,047 of NC_137464.1, forward strand.
ATAATACCATTTGTAGGAGAAAAAAAAATATTGATAGCGAAAGAAAAAAATGAAATCAGGGAAAGGAATTTCTCGAATACAATTGAAAAAGGGAAAGAGAGAGAGAGAGAGAGAGAGAGAGAGAGAAAAGAAACCTCTGCACCCACACGCATAGGGAGAGGGGAAAGAGGAAAGGAATGATATACATTAAATTACCGCAGGTATTGTAAATTATATTATCAGAGAGACCAGATACTCAATTCTGATTAACTGCAAAGAAAAGCATTAACATATCACGCTTTAAAAGAAAAATTGTAGCTAAAGGAAATAGCAAAATAATGATTATTTTTACAGTGCTTTTCTTCGGTTAATTTTCTGTTTGTTTGTTAGGTTGCTTAGTTCTTTTAGAGTTTAGCGTACATTTCAGTATCGAGACCTTATGAGACATGAACGTACACATTTAATGTAGGATCCCATTTAACATATGAGCTCAAACTAGTATTCAATTTCTCGTCTCGTTTTCTTGAAACAGTGTAAACACAAACAAAACTTCCAGCATCCACAAACAAAATTTCCTTAGGATGTTCGTATGGATATTGAACAATGGTAGTTATTGCTATGTACAGTATTTTTCTTATGCGATACAATTATGTCTTCATAGTGTTCATTCTGCCATTAGAACTTTGTGAAGTAAACAACCAAATCTGGGAAAATCAGTATATATACTCTTAGTCGCTAATGCTCTCGTCTTCGGTGCGAGTGGTCCCGGGTTCGATTCCCGGTGCGGACACTCGGTCGAAAAAGTGTAAAAAGCTTTTTCTGGGCAGCCATTCTAAATGATATTTTCCTGGGTTTTCCTCGTTCACACCAGGCAAATATCGGAGTGGTACCTAACATATAGGTCCCAGGCCGCTTCCTACCTTCCCCAAACTTTTATTCCATCCCTTTTCCCGGATAGTGTGCTCGCCGAGGGACGTAATCTTTTAAACGAGATAGACTAACATGGCCATAGATGCCGAAAGCTCTAAATCCAAAATCCATAAGGAAGTACTCCACCTCATTATCTTCCATTTTACGTCAAACATCTAAAAACATTGAAACATGCTTTTTAATTATTTAAGATTCGAAGTCCAAAACACCAAATTTCACATTTTATTATAATAATTGCAACCTCAACCCTGTTTCTCCTCACCTCTTTCATTCTCTTTTAGGATAATATAAAGAAAGCGGTTAAATTATTTGAAATGTAGAATCCAAACACCAAATTTCGTGTCTAACATTAAGGGATTCCGAAATGTGCCATCTTATTGTAATAATTACAATTCCACTTGTTTGTTCTTGTGCACTTCTAGGTTAAATACCAAAAAATGCTGAAATGTCTTATTATTTTAAATGAATAGTTCGTATATCAAATTTTATGTTTGTAATAAATAGAAGGTCTTCCTCTCACTAAGTCGATCAGTCCATCACTTCTTCAGAAAATTCCCTTTTCCTCCTGTCCATAAGGTTCAAGTACACACAAACACATTAAAACACAAGGGATAACTACCAGCTAATAAACAAAATGATTTTGATGGTTGATCTAAGGACAATTAATGGAATTGTTGTCAAAAATCCTATCATCGACAATCATAAACTCTTTTTAAAACTCGAATGGCCACTCTTGGAATCGCTCCTCTACTTCCAGTGATGAGTGTGAGAAATCCAAACTTCTTCCGTCGATCATGGTTTGCTCTTAACTTCACATATTTATCAATTTTTCTCCTTCGCAGCAAATTCAATCCTATTATCTTCTTCCTTTCTCATACTAATATCCAGCTTATATCATTTCACGTACGTTTCAATAAGGTCAGGTTCAAGCCAGTCATCGTTCGCCAACACCCTATTGTCCTTAGTAATTCGGAAACCCTTCTTACCACACTCTTCTTCAATAATGTTCACTATTTCAATATGTCTATGAATTCTTTTACCTTTGTGAAGAAAATATTCGCTGACAACACGCCCTGGAGTCTCATTCTTACAACTGAATTTCAGGCATCACACTTAATTTGTTTGTTTCGTCTGCGCCATCAACACTTTAAGAGATTTCGAGTTATGGACTCTTATTACAATAATGGTAATAACAAATCGTTTTTCCTTCTCAATCCCTTTCTTCCCTTCAAGGTTAAAAAATAAATACTCGAAGACGTGTCTAATATTATTTTAAATGAAAAACCCAAATGCAAAATTTAATGTTTCTTACCATCAAACATTCGGAGATATATGGACTATTCAATGTAACAGTTGCAAAGCCCTATTTCTCCATCTCCCGTCGAATTTAAAAAAAAAAAAAAAAAAACTCTTCGTGAGTAACAAGTTACCGTACGTCACAAATTCTATGCCCTGTCCAAATTTCAAGTTTCTATCTTAAGCAGTTTGGCCTGGGCGTTTATAAATTAGTCACTCAAGACTTCTTGTTTTATATATAGAGATTATGCACTTTTTAAGTAATTGAATTTTTTGAAGAAAAGAACATACTTATGTAATAATTGATTGATGGAACTGAAGTGATATTCAGACTTGCGCTACCAGCGATGTTTAAATCTGCAATTGTATTCACCGAAGGCGTTTATGCTGTACGACAATATCCCTTCTGCATAATATAAAATACTAACTTATGAAATTACCTTGGGATGAAAAACACTTTTCTATTTCACATTGTAACTCATCAAGAAACTGTTGGGGTTCTTTTCTGATGCTATTGGAGATTATTACTCAAAAACGTTAAGAAAAGAAGAAGAAGAAGAGACAAAAAGAACGAATGAAAGACCAGAAACCGATTAATTTTGGAGTCAGCAATTCACTTTAGATATACTGCACTGGTTTGTACAATGTTCCAGTATTGTTAGCTCATTATAGACAATTTAGAAGCAAGGTTCGAACAAGGGATTCTAAATTTCAATTGATAGTGAACCAAGTAAAATTTATAACTACATTAAGGATTAAAGTAGTCCTTCAGCTAGACACAAATGAAACCTTTGGGAATAAAATTCATGCTGAACTTTGACTTTTCCTTTTTTTTCTAATTATATATACATAGAGAGAGAGAGAGAGAGAGAGAGAGGGAGAGAGAGTTGATTCGTAAAAGAAGCATCAGTTACCAACTACCGTAAATGATCTAATGTTCAGGATGCGGAGACTAACCAAAAGATAAGAAAAGAAGAGAAAAAAAGGAGAATGTGTAAGAACACGATAAAGTACTTTCTTCTTCGTTAGGTTTTTTTTTCTTTTCTTGTCTGCGAACTTTTTCTCCCTAAATCTTCCAAATAAAACTCATTTGAAAGTCACAGAAATGGAAACGAATTCAGTCTCGAAACCTCAAAACTTTATATTTTTCCCTTTCATTTCATTTTTTTCTTCCTCTTCTAAGACACATTCACTTCAAAAAAAAAAAAAAAAAAAAAAAAAGTGGAAGATCAGTTACGACCTAAGTGGAATAATTTTAATCCTATTAGAAATACTATTTGCATTAAATTTGCAAGTGTAGCCCAGATGTGTGCCTGAGGTTATATCTAGGTCCCAAAGCCATCTAACAGAAATGGAATGAAATAAGTATGCTTCAACCGATGTACTACTTGGCATATGAATTACTAATTATGAAAATTAGATTGGTCTACTCCTTCGAATTTACAAAGATATTTTATTTTAGGTCTTTTAGCTTATTTTGTTTCACTCCACTAACTGTTTCACTGTGTCATTTTCCTTAAAACAAGAAAACAAAGAATAAAACGTTAACCATGAATATACAGTAAACTCCAGTTTACTTTAGACAGTAACTTAGTTTAGTCAAAACACTAACGCACATTGTTGCTCTCAGAGTAAGGCAAGAGGAAGCAGTTACCTAACTTAAAATTGTTGAAGGGGAGTCAGTTCCGGAAACACATATCAATACTAAATTTGCATCTCACAGGGCAATTGAAAAAAAAAAAAAAACGACTTTTGGTTATCACAATGACATACTCTTAGAAAGAGAACGTTTATTATACACATTAGAAAAGCACAACGTTCTATTACTTTCCAACATATTCACTATTCAAATTGAGACACCTGTCATAATGTTTTACAAGGTTTGAAACTCCTTCTGCAAATAAATCTCTCGCCTAGGAATAAAGTCACCCACTAACAGCATTGCGAAGCGCATTGTCATTGTCGAAGCAGTGTGACGCAAGTCATTGTTTAGTGTCCCTGAAGAGGTGTAGCCGAGTTCATAGCCTGGACGAGTTCATTGCTGACTGCCAGTGGTGTATGCTGCGATTGTGACTTGGGCTATCACTAGGCCTACCAGATTCGTACAATAAGGGATTATTTAAATATTAACTTCACGAACAGTGCATTCAAATCATTTTTTTTAAATAGCCTGTAATACAACAATTCTAAAAGGAAACTAAACAATTAACATAATTGTTTATATATATGTTATAGGGAGCTAGCTTGTTTACCAGCAGGGGCTGAGGTAAAGGGGGGGAAATTTCAACAATTTTTCTGCCTGACTCTTGCAATACTCCCTTACCCTCCTTCTATATGTCAGAGTTGCCAGGGTTAAAAACTTGTCACATGAATGTCATTCTGAAGAGAGTGTGAGTTGGTTATTTGTTGTGTGCTGTTGTGGTTGCAGTTTTGTTGCTTATTATTCATTTGATAATGGCTTCACAGCGTAAGAGAGGGCAAACTATGCACAGCAAAGCTAGAGAAGTAATAAGGAAGGCCATAGTGCAGTGCGACGAAGAAGCGAGGGAGAAAAAACTGAAGCATTTGTTATCACAGCCTAATTTGCGTGTGTCAACATACACAGGGATCTTCGATAGGGATTGCATAATTGCATAAACTCTTTGAATTAAGTGAGTATTAGCTGAATTTTTTGACAACGCACTGGCAACCCTGCCCAGGATCGTCGAGTGACCGTTTCTTGGCGACGGGGTGGGGAACCTGCCAATCAACTTTGAATTCCTCAGCCTGCCGTCTTTCTTTATGAGTAAACTGCGTTATCACATTATCAAAAAACAATACCTGATTGTGTTTTCTCAATAAAACAAATATGTCTTTTTCCACCGATAGAAGAGTCAATTTGCTCACGCGAATTCGTCATTGTTTCCCGTTTACTATTAGTCAGGGCCGGCGCGAGGGGGTGTCGAGCCGTGCCATCGCACAGAGCGGCAAGTCTAATGGGCGGCAAAATTTGAAAAAGGAAAGAATACTATCGAAATATAATGCTTCATTAATAGACCCTCATGGAAAAAATAAATTGTGTTCACCTGAGAGTGTAATTGAACTTACTTCACTCACACTCAGGAAAACACTCACTCAGGAAATTCAGAACATTCCCCCGTCATTTTCAATTATCAAACTATTACCACAAGTATCTCGTACAATATTTCCCTTGCAGCATCCTAGATAATATTTTCAACTAGAGTGGATAAGATTGTCAAGGTGTCTTTTATATTTTTTTCTATTCAGCAGTGTTTAAACGCTCAACTCCAAGTATATAAAAGGTACACTTCCACTTGAGACAGGCCGTTCTAGCCTACAGCATTTAGAGACATTTAGGTTCTAGCAGCGAGTTTTTAACCAATTTACAAATTGTTCATTCCGGATATAGGAAATCGTACAGCACCTCAATATGCCGTTTCATTCTTTTGTATCTATAGTTAAAAAAGTGTACGACTTTTTTCTGCGTCAGTTCAACGTGGAGCCATTCTAAAGGAAAATATTAGCAGTCTCACTTATAATCATTAAGCACCACAAGGTGGGAGAGACGAACTGATGCTCTGTCTCCACTTGGATATCAAATAGGGGAGGTTTATGATGTCTTACTTCAAATAAATTACAACAATTGAAGAGATAGAATCGTCGAACACGATGCTCTGTGAATAGCAAACCAGCTGCGTGACTTTCTTTACCTTTGCTCACTCGTTATCTGGTATGACTTTTTACTCCATATAAACATAGTAAGTAAAAGTCTTCTAACCATTGATTCTCATGTGTTGGATGCTGTTGGGTTTCTTGAAAATATATCTGAGTACTTTGAGAGGAGCAGAAATGATGCAAAATTTCAATTTTACTTAGTTGATGCGATGGAGTTGGCATCAGCATTAGATATAGATGACCCACAGATAGGTAATACAGTGCAAGCTCGAAGTCGAAAGAAGAGACAGTTTCAGTACGAGGCAGAGGATGAAGCTATTGAAGATCCTCAAACAAGATATAATATCGAGTTGTATTACAAAGTTCTAGATTGTTAGCTTTAAGAGAAAGGTTTGGGCAACTTAAACATCACAGCGAGTATTTCGAATTTCTTTACGATATAAGCAATCTTAAAGATATGCCACCTAAACTTTTGTCTGAAAAGTGTACTGAACTTGCCAGCATTTTAACACAGGAAGAATCAAGAGATATTAACCCCAGTGATTTGAAAGACGAACTGAAAGTGTTTTCCTCTATAATTAAGCCTGAAACTTCACCGAAAGAGACGGGAGCTCATGTGGTTGGGATTCCACGTTAATCAGTAGGTCCATGTCTCGTATAGCCTCGCTGCTGAACGGAACATTAAACTCAAAGTTATCATACTTTTATAAATATTATTAGATTTTTGCTAAAATTTTAAGTTTTTGGATGTTCCAAAGTTCACGAAACTAACCCCGTTAGTTGTCATTACTTTCCTTATGCAGATATTCTTTCTCTATAACCAGTTTAAAAACAACCTGTCGCCCTACCTTCACATTGAAATCCTCTAATACAGAAATAGAATTTTCGTATGGTATCGCGGGACTTGGTCAAATACCCGTGATACTTCTTCTGAAACAGCATCTTTTATACCGTCATCCTTAACATCTGTTGGAACATTTACATTTTGGTCAGGCGATATTTTGGGGCGCGAGGTTTTGGCCCGCGAGGTTTTGGCCCGCGAGGTTTTGGCCAGGCGAGGTTTTAGCCAGGCGAGGTTTTAGCCAGGCGAGGTTTTGGCCCCGCGAGATTTTGGGCGGCGAGATTTTGGGAGGCGAGGTTTTGGTCCGCGAGGTTGTTGCCGCGAGGTTCTGGCCGCGAGGTACCCAAACCACTCAATTCACCAAAATATACTTTAAACTTAATTAAGGATCATGACTTTGCTCCCAATGTCAGTGCTGCACTTAGGATTTTGTTAACATTACCGGTAACAAAATGGCTAGTGGACAAAGAAGTTTACCGAAACTTTAAGCTTATTAAAAACTATCTACGTTTTTGTATGCTTGAGTGGTCTAGCGATGATATCAATTGAACACGAATTGGCTGAAACATTGGACTACGCGAATGTGATAAAGGAATATGCTCATATCAAAGCTAATCTCTATTGTGTTTTAGTACATTATAAGGGTTAGTTTTACCGTAATATCCGATTCACTATGCTCCATATCCTATTGGAAACACATTTTGATATAAAATAAACTTTAAAATTGTTAATCGTGATTAAAGCATACAAAATTTTAATTTTCTGTATGCGCTGTATCACAGAGCGAAATAGACCATACTGAATATTGTCTCATGTATGGGGTCGTTTAAGTATTACGGAAGCATTCGAGAGAGGTAGTTGAATTTTTTGTTTACTTTTCCATTTCAAATATGATTATAAATGGGGCACCTTAGTTTTGCGTGACACTTGAACATCTGTCAAAATAAGGTTTTCTAATTAAAGGGGCGACATGTGAAAGTACTGCCCAGGGCGGAAAAACTACTAGCACCGGCCCTGCTATCAGTAACTTCTTGTATTTTTACTGCGAGAATGGTCTTTCCACTAATTGTTTTATTACACATTGTTAATCCATTTCGAAGAATTAGAGCTAGCAACTGCCATGGTACAGTATATACTATGAAATAAATAATACTAATGGCAATACAGCTGTTGAGGACCGTACCAATCATACAATGGAAAGCACGCTCTTTGTTGCTTTAAACTCTACGTGCTTATACACAATTCCAAAAGATAGTCGTGTCCGTACCACGCATGTCGGAGACACTCGTGTGTGTATGGCAAAGTGCGATTCCAAAACCTTGACATGCTGATCTGCTGATTCTGCATTCCTTCATCTGACCTCTCTTTGACCGTAACGTAATGAAGGCTGCTGCAGTAAGCATCCGAAGCTCTATTTTTCCCCAGGGCCGCTTTTCCGCTTAGGCACGCTAGGCACGTGCCTAGGGCGCAAAAAAACTTAGAGGGCAAAAAAGAAGAAAATAAAATAAAATTGGTGGTCATTTCAGTTCCGGTTGAGCTACCTGGTTACAAACAAACTAGATCCCGTGGCTAATGTAAATGTGATACGTGTAATTTTACTTTTGTTGATTGAAAATAAGAGATTTATGTTACTTGATAAATGAGAATACTTAAGGACAGTTATCTGAGAATAACTGGTGGTGAAAACAATTAGAAAAAAAGTGTTTTCTGATACTAGCAGACAAAAGCCGAGGCTGTGGGAATGATTCCTTCTGCACTTTTTAATAATAATAATTTACGGAAAACCTGTATTAAAAAGCAACCTCCGTCCATTTAAAACTACTAGCTTGTCACACAATATAATGAACTGAACATCGACATGACGAAAGAATTAAAAAAAAGGAAAACAACAATTATAATATACTTTTGATGAGTTCAATGTATTATTATTAAAAGCGAACCAAAACTAACAAGGTAATAACTAAAAGAGAAGGGTGCTCTGGAAATAGTGGGGGCGTAACAATTTGAAGTGCCTTGGGCTCCGGAGAGTTTAAAAAAACAGCCCTGTTCTCTCCTCTGTTCAATGGCAGAGAACGATATTTATTCCACCCAAAATGTTAATTCTTCATAAGGGAAACTGGCTGGTGTTGCAATTATTATTAGTATTACTCATTAATTTCTAGTTTCTTTAGATATGGGCTTCGGTGACAGCTTCGATAGCCCACAATATGCACTACTGCTGACTACATATGGGCGCCTACTTCTTGGTTGCTCAGTTTCGCTTTATCTGACAAACAGTGTACAAAATCGAAAAGCTATAAAAATAATAGTTCGAATTGTCAGGTGCACATCATGCAAAGGAGTCTGGATTGTATAGCGTGATATTTTAGTAATTATTATTGAAACCGGAAATGATATATTTTCACCACTTCCAGTGTTAGCAGAGAGGCTACAAAAAGAATATGTCCTTAGGACGCTTAATTGATTGCATAGAATCCGCTTATCTCTCTCCTTTATCGTTTATAATCATTAGCAAGCAATCACAGTTAAAACCGGAAGTAGTGGATTTCTTTCATTTCCGTTGTTAATAGAAGGTTAAGATAGAAGGTATGTATATATTTTTAGAATGCGAAATCAATTTTTTAAAGATTCATATAACTATCTGTTATCGTTTTTGCTCGATGTACAGTTGATTTCTATCACTTCCGGTTTTAGTAGATGGAGATGAAATGTAGTCTAATAACGTTAAATCGATTTCAGGAAACCGCTTTTCACTGCTCATTACCATTCTTGCTCTATAATGATCAACGTTGAAACCGGAAATGAATGATGTCTACCACTTCCGGTTTGAACATCACGTCCAACAATGAACTCGATTCCTAATTTTTGACCCTCGACATCCTGATAAAAATTGATCATGATCAACGAAGCAGATTTTGAGATTTCTTTTGTCTCCCGGACACAGTAAATACAGGGTGTTTCTAAACAGCACCGACAACGTTTGGGAGGTGATTCATGACACCAAGATAAGACGAAAAGTATAGACGAATCTGGGTGCACAAATGCTTCCTTTCGGAGTTATAGGCTGCCGAAAACATGAGAAAATGAACTTTAAAGGTCCATAGCTCCAAAACTATGGGACCTACCGTAGTCGGGTCAAGACTTCATTTATGAAAGGGTCTTCCAAAAGTCCTGCAAAAAAGTAAAATGCTGTAAGTTTGTAACCATTTATTGTATTTGTACAAAACTTTTAGTGGACTTGTAAGAAAGTCTAAAATTTTGTTTGCAAGCATTTTTTCAACGCCAAACCTCCAACTGAGCACCATTTACGTCCAAACATTGCTGAAGTCTTTTCGGGAATCCAAGAATGGCATTTCGACGTTCATTGAAACGGCACACTACACATTTAACTTTGGAGAATCACGAACATGTGTCTCAAATTCGTGTGGATTCTCAATTCCCCAAATTCTACAATTGTATCGGTTTACCTTACCAGACACATGAAACATGGATTCATCTGAGAACAGTAACTTTGAAAGGAGCCCTGGATCACTGTTCAACCGTGCAAGCATCATTTCACAAAACTCACTTCTTAGGTCACACTCTTCTTCCGTCAATTCCTGTACAAGTTTCAACTTGTAAGGCTCTTTATTTTCTTACGAAGATATTATGTAGCGTTGTCATTGGTACTCGCAGCTCAAAGGATCTGCGTTTGAACGTTTTTTTTTTTTTTTTTTTTTTTTTTTTTGACTTCGCAACACGCTTTCCTGCACGGACTGAATCACATCAACACTGGTTGTTGGCCTTCCACTACGAGGCAAGTCCAAGACACTTCCGGTAACTAGGAACGTATCGTACCATCTCTTGATACTGAACCTGCAGGCAGTTGTTTCTGATATTTTTGTCGGAATATCCTTCCCACCAAAACACTAGATTTTAACTCACAAAACCACGCCGCACACTGCGCTTTCTCTTGAGTAGACACCATCTTTGTCACGTGATTTGCGGTTATGACGTCAACGTTTACATCCGCTCATTGTTGCCAACAAAACTTTTAACATTTCCACTAAACATTACAAACAAAATACAAAATTGTAAGTAGTACTTTCAAAGTTACAACTTTTTACTTTTTTGCAGGACTTTTGGAAGACTCTGCATGTGCGCTATCCAAAAATACATGTTTCAGAATCCTAAGGTAATTATGCAACAATTTTTATAGAGGGCGTTTGGCTACTGCCATATAATTTGAAGTACTCACTAACTACTTCTATAAAAATTGTTGCGGAAGTACAGAAGGATTCTGAAACATGGATATTTGGATAGAGCACATACTAGTTCCTACGTGAAGTTTTGTCTTCACCACGGGGTCCCATAGTTTTGAAACTATGGACCTTTAAACTTAATTTTTTCATGTTTTCGGCAGCCTATAACTCCGAAAGGAAGCATTTGTGCACCCAGGATAGTCTATACTTTTCGTCTTATCTTGATGTCAAGAATCACCTTCCAATCTTTGTCGGTGCTGTTGTGAAACACCCCGTATAAAAAGGAATTTTTGGTAAACCAACTCCTTAAAAATATTGAAAATAATGTGTAAAATAATTATCCTCACACTTGGAGATAATAATAGTAAAGTTGATAAGAAAAATACAGTGATAACGACTACCTGATGTTTAAAAGAGTAAAAAATACTTTAAGTGTGACAACTACAAGTGTAATATTAAGTTACTGTAACACTATATCATTTGTGAAATGTGAATACTTGCTCATTGCAGTGATTTTGCTCACAAATTGAATGAACTTGAGACTTGTGTTTTGTTTACTTAACTGGGATTTTAAGATCACTTTATCAAGTGTTTTAATGATAAATGTTTTTAGATTTTTTTAAAAATAAAACGCTTCGTACAAATACATAATACGATCGATATTGATAAAGTGTTGTTAATGGAAATCAAAGTACTTCTTTTTCTTTTTCACCATTATACGCAGGGAGAAAGTAAAGAACGAAATCCCGTTATATCTTATATGTATACCGGATAAACATTAAGGCACACCACACGTTATTGCCTGTCTGATCAGTTCGTGCTCGTTGTTTTGTGGAGTCGCTGTTTTGTCTATATTAGGGATGGCCAAAATTTTCCGGATTTCGGAAAAATTCCGTAATTTTTCCGAAATCCAGAATTTTTCCAATACTGTTAATTTTCCGAAATCACGAATTTTCCGAATTCCACAATTTTCCTATTATACTTTCCGGATTCCGGAAAGTAAACGAAATTGGCCATCTCTAGTCTATATGCTATAATTGGAAAGGGTGACCAAAAGATAAGAGTACTAAAGACAATACATAGTCTATTTCTTAATTATTTTTGTGTTATAATGAAAGAATATGAGTCTTTCCATCCGAACATTTATTTCTCTGTCGAAACACATGAATGACAATCAATGTGGCAACCCGTCCCCCATAATTAGACATGGTAATCCACAGTATTTTAACATTACCTAATGCAACGAAAATTAAATATATTGCTACTTTTACCATACTAAATTATTAACGAAAATTGAATTAGAGCATGGAAATACTAAACTTAACATTAAATATATATTTCTGTGTTTACCATGTCTGATTATGTATTACCTACTCGATGGTAGGGGTATCACGCTTGCCAAAGGCGCTCTTTGTTGCGGGCTTCTTTGGGAAACGTTCATGCAGAGGTAATTTCAAAAAATCCTCTAGGGGGGAAGGGCTTTGAATACGCGAGGGTGAAAACAATACTGCGAAAATATTAGCAACCCATGTTGAACATTATCGGAGAAATGCCGCACAACGGGATTTGGTAACAACCAAATTGAATTTCCCATCAGGCCACCCCCTGGAATCAACACTGTGCGTATGTATCCTGAAGAAACAATATAACCATAGCAGGAAGTCGAAAATCCGAACTAATTGGGACCACAGGTAGTTCGGATTTTCAAATTGTCCGGATTTTCGAAAATGACAAAAATAAATGCCATTTAGGCTTAAATATACCGTGCAGTATGCTCTTTTATCGATACAGTGGTTATACAGTACATTCAGTACTTACAATACTGTACGTAAGGCTACTTACTTTAATGTTTCTGAAGAGCCTGCTCGTACACTAAATTACACTGTTCTTGTAACTCACACTTAAAAACTTAACTTGTATAAGCCTAAGGGAAAATAAGGACACACTCAGGTCATCGCCTCGGTCCGCCGACGGACAACCCTATTGTTTGTATACCGCTACGCTAAGACAAAATGTAAAAAAGCTTCTAGGCACCGCGTCCGGATTTTTGACGTTCGGATTATCGACGTCCTACTGGAGTTCAAACGTATACGCGTAAGAATGCTTATATTTTACTTGTAATTTATCAAATTGAATTTCAGATACTATCCTACAGCTAGAATTCTAAGTTCAGGTGCGTAATGTTTAGCAAAGAATCTAAATGTCTAAGTTCCGTAAAGGAAATTATTACTAAGAAGAGGTAGTGTTCAAATTTCTGTTATTGACATACAGGAATATACACAAAAAGGATACGAGTATTGTCGTCACGCTTTAATATCCGCATAGAATTCATGTTGCCGTGAATGCTATCATATGTTGAAACAATTCATAACCTTGTTAAATTTTTCATGGGGCAGGATTTTCATTTTATTTAACAAGCTCTTATGCATAGCTTAATGTCTTGTCCTACACCCACCGAAATGCTAAATTTCATTGCCAGTCGAAAGCTGAAATTCGGTTACAAGGCCGCATTTCAAAGTCTCAAGTTAAACTCCTCTGGATTAGAATATAAATTGTAACAGCCGGTGTGTTCTACTTTCATTAATGAGTATGTTATCCTATAAATATATACAGTGTGTCTCAAAAGTCCCTTGACATAGGGTAACTGTTAGGGCCTATTATAGGAGTTACAACAAAATGCAAGAATAACCATCTCCAAACATGATGTTTTCAATCTAAAGTGAAGGGATTTTTAAAATCAAACGAGTTGTTTGGACTATACACTCTTTATGCGCCCAATGTTAAATGAAAATGTAATGGGGGTTAGCTATCGACATGTTAGCGTAAAAGACAGTAACACCATTCACTTATTATGTTGTGGGTCCAGGTAAATGCCAACGTTGCATTTTCATTTAACATTGGGCTCATAAGGAGCGTACAGTTCAAACGCCTCATTCGATTTAAAAACTTCCTTCAGTTTAGATTGAAAACATTATATTTGGGTTTCCCCTGTTACATTTTGTTCCAACTCTGATAATAACAGAGTTACCCTATGTCAAAGGACTTTTGAGACACCCTGTATATATGAGTCCATTAATGCTCTACAATTGATGTTAACCTATTACATTTCTCGCCTAATATTAGTGTTAATGCTATACATTGCTAACGCTATGGTTATGTCTTTGGAATTGACACCGTGTTATCGCTTTTAAAATCGGACGTTTTATATTATATAGTGTCAGTGTAATAATTTGTTAAGCATGTGGCTTTAAAAACCTACTAACATTAAACACATGAGGCACTTTGAAGCATTCACTGAAAGTCATTCTACTAACTTTACATCATCTACACATTTTTTAAATGCGAAGTTAATTCGATGATTTCTTTTAGGTTTTGCAGTTTTAAGATGTTACTAGATGTCAACCTAACTTTTCAATCTTATACATAACAATTTTTATTTAATGTTAAACCGAATTTAAAGTAATTTGATATATTTATGCACTGTCTAATACATGGATTAAATTAAAGCTATAAAAATGATAATGAGATGTTATTTTATGGCAAAATCCATATATTAATAAGAAAACACATTCGTGGACATTGTAAGAGCTACATTTTTCTGTATTGTATTGAATTTTAATACATTAAATTAGAAATATCTATGTTACTTACTAAGCAGTCAGGGTATATTTTTTGGAAGGCAGTAGTGGCTATTTATGAACTGCCTGCAGAATATTGTACAATACCGCGATCGCCAAGCCGTCAATCGTGAGCCACTAGTAGCTCTCGGGGATATTTTCGGTAGGTCGCGTTAACGTTCCGTTTGGCTACCCTTCATTCCTTTACTGAGCTGACGTTAACGACAGAGGGTGCTGACGACAACTGTTTGTTTCTCCCTCGCAACTGCCATTGCCAGCCTCTAATAACAGTTCATTGTTTACGCGTGGGGTTGCGCACGTTATGTTATATTGTTATATAATTAATGCAGTCAGGATATTTTCTGAAATCTAGCAATGTTATTCATATTTAGAACAAAAGCAATCCGGGATTTTCCTGAAGGCTAGTTGAAGAAATTATTATTATTTACAAGTACAGCAGTCAGGAATTTTCGTTAAACATAGCCAAATGTAAACCTATTATTATATAAAACTAAAGCAAAGAGAGCTTTCATTAAACCTAGCAGAAACTAAACCTATTATTGTTCAGAAGAAGAAGACTAAGTTTTTTTTTTACCTTAACTAACTAACTAACTCTATGGCCTATGGAACCCGTAGGTTCAGTGCCGCGTTCACAAAAGCTCTCCACTGACTTCTATCCTTAGCTAATTGGATCCAGTTTCTACTTTGTATTCCTATTTCTGCGAGATCCATCTTAATATTATCCTCCCATCTGCGCCTAGGTCTTCCTAATGGTCGTTTTCCTATGGGTCTACCAGTCAAGACTTTGAAAGCGTTTCTACTTTCTTCCATTCTAGCTACATTACCTGCCCACCTAAGCCTCCTAGACTTGACGACCCTAACAATGTTGGGTAAACCGTATAAAATATGTAGTTCCTCGTTATGAAGCTTCCGCCATTCCCCATTCTCGTTCCTCTTGGGTCCGGATATTCTTCTCAGGATCCTGTTCTCAAATACTTTCAGTCTATGTTCTTCCCTCAGTCTATGTTTTTTTTACCTTAAACCTAGGGAAAACTAAACCTATTATTATTTAGAAGAAAAGCAGTCTGGGATTTTGCTTAAGCCTAGGTAAAACTAAACGGTGTCTTCCTGTTCTGCCTAAAGGCCTCCAGCACTTTATAGAGAATATTTTTAATGGTCTTATCTTTAGGCAGAAGGGGAATTCCCATTCTGCCTAATTTTTCGAGACGGGGAATTCTGTGAGTGAGGGTATCTTTCCTTATAATTCTAACAGATGCTGTAAGAAGAATACGTATTTCTTTAAGTTTCATCATAAAATTTAGATATTATTCTACTTGTTACAAAAATGACTAGGATACAGTCTGTTATCAGTAGTGTTATTCACATCTACTTTAGTAAAGATAAATTTGATTTTTTTAAATACCTGTAGGGAAATGAGTAATTGATTGTCTGAGTTGGAAGAAAGTCGTTTGACATTGTGACTGAAATTAACATAAAACAAACCTTCTTCGGTCTAATATCAAGTCGAGCTCCTTCGTGGCTAAGCGATTAGCGTACACGCCTTTAGCATAAGAGACTCGGGTTTGAATCCAGCGGGAGCTCATCTGGTTCGGATTCCACGTCCACGTCTCATATAGCCTCACTGCTGAACGGGACGTTCAACTCAAAATAAACTCAACTCTAATATGAAGTCATTTAACAATATTTTATTCAGTTTTCTAGTAATTCATCCCCAACATGCTAAAGCTCGCAGTACCTAAAAGGTGCCACAGTTCATATCCTAAAATCATTTTTGGTCATATATTAAACAAACAGTGCAAGAGGATGTATAAGACGGGCTCTTAAAACAGAGCGTTTTTCTTCGACATCAATACTTTCTCGAACTGACTGACTCAGTTGCAAGAAAGCCGTTTGACATTTTCAACTGAAACGAACAGTCACTTCATAACAAAATTTTATTCGGCTTTTCAGTAGTTTGTTTCCAGCATGTTAGAGCTTGCAGCACTTAAAAGGTGCCACAATTAAAAAAAGTTTCCTTAATTTTTTTTTCAAAATACGTTCATCTAATAAACAAGTTTCTACACATGACTAGTGAAATCAGCTTGAAGTCATTACTTGTAACAAAATTTTAGTTAAACTGAAATTATTTGGACTGCTAACTCTTATCACATGACCAATAAGATCCTAGACTACTTCCTTCGAGGAACTGGTTCCAGCTCCTTCAGGTCAACTGTTTGTGGAATCTGATCGTGACGTTAAAAAAAGAAAAGTTAATTTAAAATAGAAGATAGAACTAACCAATACAATACAAGATAGAACCTACTAATAAATATATATATATATAAAAAAAAAACTTTGCCTTATCTGTAAACTTTTGGAACTGCATCTACAGGATTCCCGGACACTTTAGACTTCGTCCTATCTATTAAACGTCCTGCTTCAATTGCGCTCCTTTCTGTTCCATTGGAGTGTACTCCGTTCTTTGATAAAAACATCGTCAGTGAAAACAATAATTGTAGCTTTGCACAAACGTGTACATTTACATGTCTATTAATCCGGTATAACAACTCTTCGTAAGCGAGAATATTCCTCCCTATTTTGAGTTAATTCATTTGAACTAAAAATTCACATTCACCTTTGCTAACATAAATGCGAATATCACTTCTACTAATACAACTGTATCCTAGTCATTTTTCAGAGAAGAACAAGTAGAATAACATCTAAAATTTATGATAAAACTTGAAGAAATAGTTATTCTTCTTACATAATCTGTTAGAATTACTAAACAGATTATTACGAATGCAGGACAAAATCCAAGAGGACAGAACCCAAGGATTCTGACAAAAACGGACTAAATTCAAGGCACAGCCTAATAATAGGATGATTACCTAAGTATTTATCTCTTTAACTGTCATACATCTAAAATGTTATCTTTATCTGTAATACTTCATTTTATTGAAATAACATTTAAGAAAAACATTGAAAATCAATAAAACACGTAATATTTATAGTAATAGCTATATATATATATATATATATATATATATATATATATATATATATATATATATATATATATGTATATATGTGTGATCAAAAGTATCCGGACACCTGGCTGAAAATGACTTACAAGTTCGTGGCGCCCTCCATCGGTACTGCTGGAATTAAACATGGTGTTGGCCCACCCTTAGCCTTGATGACAGCTTCCACTCTCGCAGGCTGCTTTTAATCACATACTGGAAGGTTTCTCCGGGAAAGGCAGCCCATTCTTCACTGAGTGCTGAACTGAGGAGAGGTATCGATGTAGGTCGGTGAGCCCTGGCACGAAGTCGGCGTTCCAAAACGACCCAAAGGTGTTCTATAGGATTCAAGACAGGCTGTGCAGGCCAGTCCATTACAGGGATGTTATGGTCGTGTAACCATTCCGCCACAAGCTGTGCAGTATGAACAGGTGCTCATTCGTGTTGAAAAATGCAATCGCCATCTCCGAATTGTTCTTCAACAGTGGGAAGCAAGAAGGCGCTTAAAACATCAATGTAGGCCTGCGCTGTGAGAGTACCACGCAAAACAACAAGGAGTTAGAGCCCCCTCCAACAAAAGCACGACCACACCATAACACCACCATTTCCGAATTTTACTGTTGGCACTACACGCGCTGGCAGATGACATTCACCCAGCATTCGCCACACCCACACCGTGCCATTGAATCGCCACATTGTGTACCGTGATTCGTCACTCTACATAACGTTTTTCCACTGTTCAATCGCCCAATAATTACGCTCCTTACACCAAACGAAGCGTCGTTTGGCATTTACCTGCGTGATGTGTGGCTTATGAGCAGCAGCTGGACCATGAAATCCAAGTTTTCTCACCTCACGCCTAACTGCCATAATATTTGGAGTGGAACCTGATGAAGTTTGGAATTCCTGTGTGATGGTCTGAATAGATGTCTGCCTATTACACTTTACACCCTCTTCAACAGTCAGCGGTCTCTGTGAGTCAACAGACGAGGTCGGCCTGTATGCTTTTGTGCTGTACATGTCCCTTCACGTTTGCACTTCACTATCACATCAGACATAGTGGACCTAGAGATGTTTAGGAGTGTGGAAATCTCGCGTACAGACTTCTGACAGAAGTGACATCCAATCACCTAATGACGTTCGAAGTCCGTGGGTTCAACGGAAAGCCCCACTCTGCTTTCTCACGATGTCTAATGACTACTGAGGTCGCTGATAATGAATAACTGGCAGTAGGTGGCAGCACAATGCGACCTAACATCAAAAACCTGTGTTTTGGGCGTGTCCGGAAACTTATTATTTAGAATGGAAGCACCAAGGACTTTCTTTAACTCCATCGAAGACTAAACTTATTATTATTTATACGGAAAGCAATAGTGGCTTTTTTAAACCTAGGTGAAACTAAGCCTATTTTTATTTTGAAGCTAAGCAACCAGGGTTTTTCTTTAAATCCATGGTACACTAAACTTATTAATATTTAAATAGATAGCAGTGTTTGTGTTTCCATTAACCAAGGTTAAACTAAGCCTATTACTATTCAGAACGCAAGCATCTGGGATTTTCTTTAACTCCATCGAAAACTAAACTTATTATTATTTATACGGAAAGCAGTGGTGGTTTTTTTAAGTCTAAGTGAAACTAAGCTTATTTTTTTTAAGCTAAGCAACCAGGCTTTTCCTTAAATCCATCGTAAATTAAACTTATTATTCTTTAAAAAGACAGCAATGTCTAATTTTCCATACACTTAGGTTAAACTAAGCCTATTATTATTTAGAATGCAAGCATCAGGGATTTTCTTTAACTCCATCGAAAAATAAACTTTTTATTATTTATACGGAAAGCAGTGGTGCCTTTTTAAAATCTAGGTGAAACTAAGACTATTTTTATTTTGTAGCTAAGCAACCATAATTTCTCCTTAAATCCATCGAAAACTAAATTTATTATTATTTATACGAAAAGCAGTGGTGGCTTTTTTAAATTTAGGTGAAACTAAGCCTATTTTTATTTTCAAGCTAGGCAACCAGGGGTTTTCCTTAAATCCATCGTAAAGTAAAATTTTTATTATTTAAAAAAACAGCAATGTCTATTTTTCCATATACTTAGATTAAACTAAGCCTATTATTATTTAGAATGCAAGCATCAGGAATGTTCTTTAAATCCATCGAAAACTAAACTTATTATTATTTATACGAAAAGAGGTAGTGGCTTTTTTAAATCAAGCTGAAACTAAGACTATTTTTTTTAAGCTAAGCAACCAGGGTTTTTCATTAAATCCACCGTAATCTAAACGTATTATTATTTAAAAGGACAGCAATGTCTCTTTTTTCATACACTTAGGTTAAACTAAGGCTATTATTAGTTAGAATGTTAGCATGAGGAATTTTCTTTAACTCCATCGAAAACTAAACTTATTATTATATTTACGGAAAGCAGTAGTGGCTTTTTTAAATCTAGGTGAAACTAAGCCTATTTTTATTTTGAAGATAGGCAACCAGGGTTTTTCCTAAAATCCATCGTAAACTAAACTTATTATTATTTAAAAAGATAGCAGTGTTAGTCACTCCATAAACCTAGGTTAAATTAAGCCTGTTATTATTTAGAATGTAAGCATCAGGTATTTTCTTTAGCTCCATCGAAAACTAAACCTATTATTATTTATACGGAAAGCAGTGGTGGCTTTTTTAAATCTAGCTGAAACTAAGCCTATTTTTATTTTGAAGCTAAGCAACCAGGGTTTTTCCTTAAATCCATCGTAAACTAAACTTATTATTTCAAAAGATAGCTGTGTTTGTGTTTCCATAAACCTCCGTTAAACTAAGCTTCTTATTATTTAGAATGTAAGCATCAGGGATTTTCTTTAACTTCATCGAAAACTAAACTTATTATTATTTCTACGAAAAGCAGTATTGGCTTTTTTAAATCTAGGTGAAACTAAGCCTATTTCTATATTGAAGCTAGGCGACCAGGGGTTTTCCTTCAATCCACCGTAATCTAAACTTATTATTATTTAAAAAGAAAGCAATGACTCTTTTTCCATATATTTAGTTTAAGCCTATTATTATTTAGAATGTTAGCATCAGGGATTTTCTTTAACTCCAAAGAAAACTAAACTTATTATTAATTTTAGGGAAATCAGTAATGGCTTTTTTAAATCTAGGTGAAACTAAGCCTATTTTTATTTTGAAGCTAGGCAACCAGGTTTTATTTTATTAAATCCATCGTAAACTAAACTAATTATTGTTTAAAAAGATAGCAGTGTTTGTGTTTCCATAAACCTAGGTTAAATTAAGCCTATTATTATTTAGAATGTTAGCATCAGGGATTTTCTTTAACTCCAAAGAAAACTAAACTTATTATTAATTTTAGGGAAAGCAGTAATGGCTTTTTTAAATCTAGGTGAAACTAAGCCTATTTTTATTTTGAAGCTAGGCAACCAGGTTTTATTTTATTAAATCCATCGTAAACTAAACTAATTATTGTTTAAAAAGATAGCAGTGTTTGTGTTTCCAAAAACTTAGGTTAAATTAAGTCTGTTATTATTTAGAATGTAAGAAGCAGGGATTTTTTTAACTCCATCGAAAACTAAACTTATTATTATTTATACGGAAAACAATGGTGGCTTTTTTAAATCTAGATGAAACTAAGCCTATTATTATTTTGAAGCTAAGCAACCAGGGTTTTTCCTTAAATCAATCGTAAACTAAACTTATTATTATTTAAAAATACAGCAGTGTCTCTTTTTTCATATACCTAGGTTAAACTAAACCTATTATTATTTAGAATGCGAGCATCAGGGATTTTCTTTAACTCCATCGAAAACTAAACTTATTATTATTTATACGGAAAGCAGTAGTGGCTTTTCTAAATCTAGGTGAAACTAAGCCTATTTTTATTTTGAAGATAGGCAACCAGGGTTTTTCCTTAAATCCATCGTAAACTAAACTTATTATTTAAAAAGATAGCAGTGTTTATGTTTCCATAAACCTAGGTTGAACTAAGCCTGTTATTATTTAGAATGTAAGCACCAGGGATTTTTTTTAACTCCATCTCTCGAAAATTAAACTTATTATTATTTATACGGAAAGCAGTGCTGGCTTTTTGAAATCTAGGATTAACTATGGATATTTTTATTTTGAAGCTATCGTAAAATAAACTTATTATTATTTAAAAAGACAGCAATGTCTCTGTTTCCATATACTTAGGTTAAACTAAGTTTGTTATTATTTAGAATGTAAGCATTAGAGATTTTCTTTAACTCCATCGAAAACTAAACTTATTATTATGTATACGGAAAGCAGTGCAGGCTTTTTCAAATCTAGATAAAACTAAGACTATTTTCATTTTGAAGCTAAGCAACCAGGTTTTTCCTTAAATCCATCGTAAACTAAACTTATTATTATTTAAAAAGATAGCAATGTCTCTTTTTCTATATTATTAGGTTAAACTAAGCCTATTACTATTTAGAATGGAAGCATCAGGGATTTTCTTTAACTCCATCGAAAACTAAACTTATTATTATTTTTACGGAAAGCAGTAGTGGCTTTTTTAAATCTAGGTGAAACTAAGCCTTTTTTTATTTTGAAGCTAGGCAACCAAGGTTTTTCCTTAAATCCATCGTAAAGTAAACTTATTATTATTTAAAAAGACAGCAGTGTCTCTTTTGTCATATTCCTATTTTAAACTAAGCCTAATATTATTTAGAATATTAGCATCAGGGATTTTATTTAACTCCATCGAAAACTAAACTTATTATTATTTATACGGAAAGCAGTAGTGACTTTCAAATCTAAGAGAAACTGATACTATTTTTATTTTGAAGCTAAGCAACCAGGCTTTTCCTAAAATAGATCGTAAACTATACTTATTTTTAAAAAGACAGCAGTGTATGTTTTTCCATAAACCTAGGTTAAACTAAGCCTATTATTATGTAGAATGGAAGCAGCAGGGATTTTCTTTAACTATAACGAAAACTAAACTTATTATTATATATACGAGAGGAGTAGTGGCTTTTTTAAATCTAGGTGAAACTAAGCCTATTTTTATTTTGAAGCTAGGCAACCAGGTTTTTTTCCTAAAATCCATCGTAAACTAAACTTATTTTTATTTAAAAACACCAATGTCTTTTTTTTCATATATTTAGGTTAAACTAATCCTACTATTATTTAGAATGCAAGCATCAGGGATTTTCTTTAACTCCATCGGAAACTCGAAAACTAAACTTATTATTATTTATACGGAAAGCAGTAGTGACTTTCAAATCTAAGAGAAACTGATACTAATTTTATTTTGAAGCTAAGCAACCAGGCTTTTCCTAAAATAGATCGTAAACTATACTTATTTTTAAAAAGACTGCAGTGTATGTTTTTCCATAAACCTAGGTTAAACTAAGCCTTTTATTATGTAGAATAAAAGCAGCAGGGATTTTCTTTAACTCCAACGAAAACTAAACTTATTATTATATATACGGAAAGCAGTAGTGGCTTTTTTAAATCTAGGTGAAACTAAGC
The DNA here is from genome assembly GCF_964235325.1 of Thermobia domestica. Classification (NCBI taxonomy): domain Eukaryota; kingdom Metazoa; phylum Arthropoda; class Insecta; order Zygentoma; family Lepismatidae; genus Thermobia; species Thermobia domestica. The sequence continues at coordinate 187,953,150 of NC_137464.1, forward strand.
CTATTTTTATTTTGAAGCTAGGCAACCAGGTTTTTTTCCTAAAATCCATCGTAAACTAAACTTATTATTATTTAAAAACACCAATGTCTCTTTTTCCATATATTTACTTTAAACTAATCCTACTATTGTTTAGAATGCAAGCATCAGGGATTTTCTTTAACTCCATCGGAAACTAAACTAATTATTATTTATACGGAAAGCAGTGGTGGCTTTTTAAATCTAGGTGAAACTAAGCCTATTTTTATTTTGAAGCTAGGCAACCAGGCTTTTTCCTTAAATCCATGATAAACTAAACGTAATATTATTTAAAAAGACAGCAATATCGTTTTACATATATTTAGGTTAAACTAAGCATATTATTATTTAGAATGCAAACATCAGGGATTTTCTTTAACTCCATCGAAAACTATACTTATTATTATATATACGGAAAGCAGTAGTGGCTTTTTTTAATCTAGCTGAAAATGCCTATTTTTATTTTGAAGCTAGGCAACCAGGTTTTTTCCTTAAATCTATCGCAAACTAAACTTATTATTATTTAAAAACACAAATGTCTCTTTTTCCATATATTTAGGTTAAACTAATCCTACTATTATTTAGATGCAAGCATCAGAGATTTTCTTTAACTCCATCGGAAACTAAACTAATTATTATTTATACAGAAAGCAGTAGTGGCTTTTTTAAATTTAGGTGAAACTAAGCCTATTTTTATTTTGAAGCTAGGCATCCAGGTTTTTTCCTTAAATCCATGATAAACTAAACGTAATATTATTTAAAAAGACAGCAGTCTCTTTTTCCATATATTTAGGTTACCTATTATTATTTAGAATGCAAGCATCAGGGATTTTCTTTAACTCCATCGAAAACTAAACTTATTATTATATATACGGAAATAGTAGCGACTTTTCTAAATCTAGTTGAAACTAAGCCTTTATTTATTTTGAAGCTAGGCAACCAGGGTTTTTCCTTAAATGCATCGTAAACTGAACTTATTATTATTTAGAAAGACAGGAATGTCGCTTTTTCCATATATTTAGGTTAAACCAAGTCTATTATTATTTAGAATGTAAGCACCAGGGATTTTCTTTAACTGCATCGAAAACTAGACATATTATCATTTATACGGAAAGCAGTGGTGGCTTTTTGAAATCGAGGAGAAACTGATACTATTTTTATTTTGAAGCTAAGCAACCAGGGTTTTTCCTTAAATCTATCGTAAACTAAACTTATTAATTTTTAAAAAGATATGAGTGTGTTTTTTCATAAACCTAGGTTAAACTAAGCCTATTATTATTTAGAATGTAAGCATCAGGGATTTTCTTTAACTCCATCGAACACTAAACTTATTATCATTTATACAGTTAACAGTGGTGGCTCTTTTAAATCTAGGTGAAACTAAGCATATTTTTATTTTGAAGCTAGGAAACCAGGGTTTTTCCTTAAATCCATGACAAAGTAAACGTAATATTAGTTAAAAGACAGGAATGTCTCTTTTTCCATATATATAGGTTAAACTAAGCCTTTTATTATTTAGAATGTAAGCATCAGGGATTTTCTTTAACTCCATCGAAAACTAAACTTATTATCATTTATACGGAAAGCAGTGGTGGCTCTTTTAAATCTAGGTGAAACTAAGCCTATTTTTATTTTGAAGCTAGGCAACCAGGTTTCTTCCTTAAATCCATGATAAACTAAACGTAATATTATTTAAATATAGAACAATGTCTCTTTTTCCATATATTTAGGTTAAACTAAGCCTATTATTATTTAGAATGTAAGCATCAGGGATTTTCTTTAACTCCATCCAAACTAAACTTATTATTATTTATACGGAAAGCAGTGGTGGCTCTTTTAAATCTAGGTGAAACTAAGCCTATTTTTATTTTGAAGCTAGGCAACCAGGTTTCTTCCTTAAATCCATGATAAACTAAACGTAATATTATTTAAATATAGAACAATGTCTCTTTTTCCATATATTTATGTTAAACTAAGCCTATTATTATTTAGAATGTAAGCATCAGGGATTTTCTTTAACTCCATCGAAAACTAAACTTATTATCATTTATACGGAAAGCAGTGGTGGCTCTTTTAAATCTAGGTGAAACTAAGCCTATTTTTATTTTGAAGCTAGGCAACCACGGTTTTTCCTTAAATTCATGATAAACTAAACGTAATATTAGTTAAAAAGACAGGAATGTCTCTTTTTACATATATATATGTTAAACTAAGCCTATTATTATTTAGAATGTAAGCATCAGGGATTTTCTTTAACTCCATCGAAAACTAAACTTATTATCATTTATACGGAAAGCAGTGGTGGCTCTTTTAAATCTAGGTGAAACTAAGCCTATTTTTATTTTGAAGCTAGGCAACCAGGTTTTTTTTCCTTAAATCCATCGCAAACTAAACTTATTATTATTTAAAAACACCAATGTCTCTTTTTCCATATATTTAGGTTAAACTAATCCTACTATTATTTAGAATGCAAGCATCAGGGATTTTCTTTAACTCCATCGGAAACTAAACAAATTATTATTTCTACGAAAAGCAGTATTGGCTTTTTTAAATCTAGGTGAAACTAAGCCTATTTCTATATTGAAGCTAGGCAACCAGGTTTTTTCCTTCAATCCACCGTAATCTAAACGTATTATTATTTAAAAAGTAAGCAATGACTCTTTTTCCATATATTTAGTTTAAGCTTATTATTATTTAGAATGTTAGCATCAGGGATTTTCTTTAACTCCAAAGAAAACTAAACTTATTATTAATTTTAGGGAAAGCAGTAATGGTTTTTTTAAATCTAGGTGAAACTAAGCCTATTTTTATTTTGAAGCTAGGCAACCAGGTTTTATTTTATTAAATCCATCGTAAACTAAACTAATTATTGTTTAAAAAGATAGCAGTGTTTGTGTTTCCATAAACCTTGGTTAAATTAAGTCTGTTATTATTTAGAATGTAAGAAGCAGGGATTTTTTTTAACTCCATCGAAAACTAAACTTATTATTATTTATACGGAAAGCAGTTATGGCTTTTCTAAATCTAGGTGAAACTAAGCCTATTTTTATTTTGAAGCTAAGCAAGCCGGGTTTTTCGTTAAATCCATCAAAAAGTTAACTTATTATTATTTAAAGACAGCAATGTCTCTTTTTTCATATACCTAGGTTAAACTAAACCTATTATTATTTAGAATGTAAACATCAGGGATTTTTTAACTCCATTGGAAACTAATCTTATTATTATTTATACGGAAAACAATGGTGGCTTTTTTAAATCTAGATGAAACTAAGCCTATTATTATTTTGAAGCTAAGCAACCAGGGTTTTTCCTTAAATCAATCGTAAACTAAACTTATTATTATTTAAAAATACAGCAGTGTCTCTCTTTTCATATACCTAGGTTAAACTAAACCTATTATTATTTAGAATGCGAGCATCAGGGATTTTCTTTAACTCCATCGAAAACTAAACTTATTATTATTTATACGGAAAGCAGTAGTGGCTTTTCTAAATCTAGGTGAAACTAAGCCTATTTTTATTTTAAAGATAGGCAACCAGGGTTTTTCCTTAAATCCATCGTAAACTAAACTTATTATTTAAAAAGATAGCAGTGTTTATGTTTCCATAAACCTAGGTTGAACTAAGCCTGTTATTATTTAGAATGTAAGAACCAGGGATTTTTTTAACTCCATCTCTCGAAAATTAAAATTATTATTATTTATACGGAAAGCAGTGCTGGCTTTTTGAAATCTAGGATTAACTATGGATATTTTTATTTTGAAGCTGTCGTAAAATAAACTTATTATTATTTAAAAAGACAGCAATGTCTCTGTTTCCATATACTTAGGTTAAACTAAGTTTGTTATTATTTAGAATGTAAGCATTAGAGATTTTCTTTAACTCCATCGAAAACTAAACTTATTATTATGTATACGGAAAGCAGTGCAGGCTTTTTCAAATCTAGATAAAACTAAGACTATTTTTATTTTGAAGCTAAGCAACCAGGTTTTTCCTTAAATCCATCGTAAACTAAACTTATTATTATTTAAAAAGATAGCAATGTCTCTTTTTCAATATTATTAGGTTAAACTAAGCCTATTACTATTTAGAATGGAAGCATCAGGGATTTTCTTTAACTCCATCGAAAACTAAACTTATTATTATTTTTACGGAAAGCAGTAGTGGCTTTTTTAAATCTAGGTGAAACTAAGCCTATTTTTACTTTGAAGCTAGGCAACCACGGTTTTTCCTTAAATCCATGATAAACTAAACGTAATATTAGTTAAAAAGACAGGAATGTCTCTTTTTCCATATATATAGGTTAAACTAAGCCTATTATTATTTAGAGTGTAAGCGTCAGCGATTTTCTTTAACTCCATCGAAAACTATACTTATTATTATTTATACGGAAAGCGGTGGTGGCTTTTTTAAATCTAGGTTAAACTAACCCTATTTTTATTTTGAAGCTAGACAACCAGGTTTTTTCATTAAATCCATAATAAATTAACGTAATATTATATAAAAAGACAGCAATATCTTTTCCATATATTTAGGTTAAACTAAGCATATTATTATTTAGAATGCAAGCATCAGGGATTTTCTTTAACTCCATCGAAAACTATACTTATTATTATATATACGGAAAGCAGTAGTAGCTTTTTTAAATCTACCTGAAAGAGCCTATTTTTATTTTGAAGCTAGGCAACCAGGTTTTTTTCCTTAAATCCATCGCAAACTAAACTTATTATTATTTAAAAACACCAATGTCTCTTTTTCCATATATTTAGGTTAAACTAATCCTACTATTATTTAGAATGCAAGCATCAGGGATTTTCTTTAACTCCATCGGAAACTAAACTAATTATTATTTATACGGAAAACAGTAGTGGCTTTTTTAAATTTAGGTGAAACTAAGAATATTTTTATTTTGAAGCTAGGCAACCAGGTTTTTTCGTTAAATCCATGATAAACTCAACGTAATATTATTTTGAAAAGACAGCAGTCTCTTTTTCCATATATTTAGGTTACCTATTATTATTTAGAATGCAAGCATCAGAGATTTTCTTTAACTCTAACGAAAACTAAACTTATTATTATTGATACTGAAAGCAGTAGTGGCTTTTTTAAATCTAGGTGAAGCTAAGCCTATTTTTATTTTGAAGCTAGGCAACCAGGTTTTTTCCTTAAATCCATCGTAAATTAAAGTTATTATTATTTAAAAACACCAATGTCTCTTTTTCCATATATTTAGGTTAAACTAATCCTACTATTATTTAGAATGCAAGCATCAGAGATTTTCTTTAACTCTAACGAAAACTAAACTTATTATTATTGATACTGAAAGCAGTATTGGCTTTTTTAAATCTAGGTGAAACTAAGCCTATTTCTATATTGAAGTTAGGCGACCAGGGGTTTTCCTTCAATCCACCGTAATCTAAACGTATTATTATTTAAAAAGAAAGCAATGACTCTTTTTCCATATATTTAGTTTAAGCCTATTATTATTTAGAATGTTAGCATCAGGGATTTTCTTTAACTCCAAAGAAAACTAAACTTATTATTAATTTTAGGGAAAGCAGTAATGGCTTTTTTAAATCTAGGTGAAACTAAGCCTATTTTTATTTTGAAGCTAGGCAACCAGGTTTTATTTTATTAAATCCATCGTAAACTAAACTAATTATTGTTTAAAAAGATAGCAGTGTTTGTGTTTCCATAAACCTAGGTTAAATTAAGTCTGTTATTATTTAGAATGTAAGAAGCAGGGATTTTTTTAACTCCATCGAAAACTAAACTTATTATTATTTATACGGAAAGCAGTAGTGGCTTTTCTAAATCTAGGTGAAACTAAGCCTATTTTTATTTTGAAGCTAAGCAAGCCGGGTTTTTCGTTAAATCCATCAAAAAGTTAACTTATTATTATTTAAAGACAGCAATGTCTCTTTTTTCATATACCTAGGTTAAACTAAACCTATTATTATTTAGAATGTAAACATCAGGGATTTTTTAACTCCATCGAAAACTAAACTTATTATTATGTATACGGAAAGCAGTGCAGGCTTTTTCAAATCTAGATAAAACTAAGACTATTTTTATTTTGAAGCTAAGCAACCAGGTTTTTCCTTAAATCCATCGTAAACTAAACTTATTATTATTTAAAAAGATAGCAATGTCTCTTTTTCAATATTATTAGGTTAAACTAAGCCTATTACTATTTAGAATGGAAGCATCAGGGATTTTCTTTAACTCCATCGAAAACTAAACTTATTATTATTTTTACGGAAAGCAGTAGTGGCTTTTTTAAATCTAGGTGAAACTAAGCCTATTTTTATTTTGAAGCTAGGCAACCACGGTTTTTCCTTAAATCCATGATAAACTAAACGTAATATTAGTTAAAAAGACAGGAATGTCTCTTTTTCCATATATATAGGTTAAACTAAGCCTATTATTATTTAGAGTGTAAGCGTCAGCGATTTTCTTTAACTCCATCGAAAACTATACTTATTATTATTTATACGGAAAGCGGTGGTGGCTTTTTTAAATCTAGGTTAAACTAACCCTATTTTTATTTTGAAGCTAGGCAACCAGGTTTTTTCATTAAATCCATAATAAACTAAACGTAATATTATATAAAAAGACAGCAATATCTTTTTCCATATATTTAGGTTAAACTAAGCATATTATTATTTAGAATGCAAGCATCAGGGATTTTGTTTAACTCCATCGAAAATTATACTTATTATTATATATACGGAAAGAAGTGGTGGCTCTTTTAAATCTAGGTGAAACTAAGCCTACTTTTATTTTGAAGCTAGGCAACCAGGTTTTTTCCTTAAATCCATCGTAAATTAAACTTATTATTATTTAAAAACACCAATGTCTCTTTTTCCATATATTTAGGTTAAACTAATCCTACTATTATTTAGAATGCAAGCATCAGGGATTTTCTTTAACTCCATCGGAAACTAAACTAATTATTATTTATACGGAAAACAGTAGTGGCTTTTTTAAATTTAGGTGAAACTAAGAATATTTTTATTTTGAAGCTAGGCAACCAGGTTTTTTCCTTAAATCCATGATAAACTCAACGTAATATTATTTAAAAAGACAGCAGTCTCTTTTTCCATATATTTAGGTTACCTATTATTATTTAGAATGCAAGCATCAGAGATTTTCTTTAACTCTAACGAAAACTAAACTTATTATTATTGATACTGAAAGCAGTAGTGGCTTTTTTAAATCTAGGTGAAACTAAGCCTATTTTTATTTTGAAGCTAGGCAATCACGGTTTTTCCTTAAATCCATGATAAACTAAACGTAATATTAGTTAAAAAGACAGGAATGTCTCTTTTTCCATATATATAGGTTAAACTAATCCTACTATTATTTAGAATGCAAGCATCAGGGATTTTCTTTAACTCCATCGGAAACTAAACTAATTATTATTTATACGGAAAGCTGTAGTGGCTTTTTTAAACTTAGATGAAACTAAGCCTACTTTTATTTTAAGGTAGGCAACCAGGTTTTTTCCTTAAATGCATCATAAACTAAACTTTTTATTATTTAGAAAGACAGGAATGTTGCTTTTTCCATATATTTAGGTTAAACTAAGCCTATTATTATTTAGAATGTAAGCATCACGGATTTTCTTTAACTCCATCGAAAACTAGACATATTATCATTTATACGGAAAGCAGTGGTGGCTTTTTCAAATCTAGGGGAAACTGATACTATTTTTATTTTGAAGCTAAGCAACCTGGGCTTTTCCTTAAATTTATCGTAAACTAAACTTATTATTATTTAAAAAGATATCAATGTTTTTTTATAAACCTAGGTTAAACTAAGCCTATTATTATTTAGAATGTAAGCATCCGGGATTTTCTTTAACTCCATCGAAAACTAAACTTATTATCATTTATACGGAAAGCAGTGGTGGCTTTTTTAAATCTAGGTGAAGGTAACCCTATTTTTATTTTGAAGGTAGGCAACCAGGGTTTTTCCCTAAATCCATGATAAACTAAACGTAATATTATTTAAAAACAGAGCAATGTGTCTTTTTCCATATATTTAGGTTAAACTGAGCCTACTATTACTTAGAATGCAAGCATCAGGGATTTTCCTTAACTAAATCGGAAACTAAACTTATTATTATTTATACGAAAAGCAGTAGCGGCTTTTCTAAATCTAGGTGAAACTAAGCCTTTTTTTATTTTGAAGCTAGGCAACCAGTGTTTTTCCTTAAATGCATCGTAAACTAAACTCATTATTATTTAAAAAGACAGGAATGTCTCGTTTTCAATATATTTAGGATAAACTAAGCCTACTATTATTTAGAATGCAAGCATCAGGGATTTTCTTTAACTCCATCGGAAACTAAACTTATTATTATTTATACGGAAAGCAGTAGTGGCTTTTTTAAATCTAGGTTAAACTAAGCCTATTTTTATTTTGAAGCTAGGCAACCAGGTTTCTTCCTTAAATCCATGATAAACTAAACGTAATATTATTTAAAAAGACAGCAGTCTCTTTTTCCATATATTTAGGTTACCTATTATTATTTAGAATGCAAGCATCAGGGATTTTCTTTAACTCCATCGAAGTCTAAACTTATTATTATATATACGGAAATAGTAGCGACTTTTCTAAATCTAGGTGAAACTAAGCCTTTTTTTATTTTGAAGCTAGGCAACCAGGTTTTTTCCTTAAATGCATCATAAACTAAACTTATTATTATTTAGAAAGACAGGAATGTTGCTTTTTCCATATATTTAGGTTAAACTAAGCCTATTATTATTTAGAATGTAAGCATCACGGATTTTCTTTAACTCCATCGAAAACTAGACATATTATCATTTATACGGAAAGCAGTGGTGGCTTTTTCAAATCTACGGGAAACTGATACTATTTTTATTTTGAAGCTAAGCAACCTGGGCTTTTCCTTAAATCTATCGTAAACTAAACTTATTATTATTTAAAAAGATATCAATGTTTTTTTTTCATAAACCTAGGTTAAACTAAGCCTATTATTATTTAGAATGTAAGCATCCGGGATTTTCTTTAACTCCATCGAAAACTAAACTTATTATCATTTATACGGAAAGCAGTGGTGGCTTTTTTAAATCTAGGTGAAGCTAACCCTATTTTTATTTTGAAGTTAGGCAACCAGGGTTTTTCCCTAAATCCATGATAAACTAAACGTAATATTATTTAAAAAGAGAACAATGTCTCTTTTTCCATATATTTAGGTTAAACTGAACATATTATTATTTATAATGTAAGCATCAGGGATTTATCTTTAACTCCATCGAAAACTAAACTTATTATCATTTATACGGAAAGCAGTGGTGGCTCTTTTAAATCTAGGTGAAACTAAGCCTATTTTTATTTTGAATCTAGGCAACCAGGGTTTTTCCTTAAATCCATGTTAAACTAAACGTAATATTAGTTAAAAAGACAGGAATGTCCCTTTTTCCATATATATAGGTTAAACTAAGCCTATTATTATTTAGAATGTAAGCGTCAGCGATTTTCTTTAACTCCATCGAAAACTATACTTATTATTATTTATACGGAAAGCGGTAGTGGCTTTTTTAAATCTAGGTGAAACTAACCCTATTTTTATTTTGGAGCTAGGCAACCAGGTTTTCTCCTTAAATCCATGATAAACTAAAGGTAATATTATTTAAAAACAGAGCAATGTGTCTTTTTCCATTTATTTAGGTTAAACTAAGCCTACTATTACTTAGAATGCAAGCATCAGGGATTTTCTTTAACTAAATCGGAAACTTAACTTATTATTATTTATACGAAAAGCAGTAGCGGCTTTTCTAAATCTAGGTGAAACTAAGCCTTTTTTTATTTTGAAGCTAGGCAACCAGTGTTTTTCCTTAAATGCATCGTAAACTAAACTTATTATTATTTAAAAAGACAGGAATGTCTCGTTTTCAATATATTTAAGATAAACTAAGACTACTATTATTTAGAATGCAATCATCAGGGATTTTCTTTAACTCCATCGGAAACTAAACTTATTATTATTTATACCGAAAGCAGTAGTGGCTTTTTTAAATCTAGGTGAAACTAAGCCTATTTTTATTTTGAAGCTAGGCAACCAGGTTTCTTCCTTAAATCCATGATAAACTAAACGTAATATTATTTAAAAAGACAGCAATCTCTTTTTCCATATATTTAGGTTAAACTAAGCCTATTATTATTTAGAATACAAGCATCAGGGATTTTCTTTAACTCCATCGAAAACTAAACTTATTATTATTGATACGGAAAGCAGTGGTGGCTTTTTTGAATCTAGGTGAAACTAAGCCTATTTTTATTTTGAAGGTAGGCAACCAGGGTTTCTCCTTAAATCCATCGTAAACTAAACTTATTATTATTTAAAAGGACAGGAATGTCTCTTTTTCCACATATTTAGGTTAAACTAAGCCTATTATTCTTTGGAATGTAAGTATCAGGGATTTTCTTTAACTCCATCGAAAACTAAACTTATTATTATTTATACGGAAAGCAGTGGTGGCTTTTTTAAATCTAGGTGAAACTAAGCCTATTTTTATTTTGAAGCTAGGCAACCAGGGTTTTGTCTTAAATCTATCGTAAGCTAAACTTATTATTATTTAAAAGGACAGGAATGTCTCTTTTTCCATATATTTAGGTTAAACTAATTCTATTATTCTTTGGAATGTAAGCATCAGGAATTTTCTTTAACTCCATCGAAAACTAAACTTATTATTATTTATACGGAAAGCAGTGGTGGCTTTTTTAAATCTAGGTGAAACTAAGCCTATTTTTATTTTGAAGCTAGGCAACCAGGGATTTTTCTTAAATCTATCGTAAACTAAATTTATTATTATTAAAAAAGACAGCAATGTCTCTTTTCCCATATATTTAGGTTTAACTAATCCTACTATTATTTAGAATGCAAGCATCAGGGATTTTCTTTAACTCCATCGAAAACTGAACTTATTATTATTTATATGGAAAGCAGTAGTGGCTTTTTTAGTTCTAGGTGAAACTAAGCCTATTTTTATTTTGAAGCTAAGCAACCAGGGTTTTTCCTTAAATCCATCGAAAACTATGGTGGAAAGATTACAAGGTGGATGCAATGCAGTGCTACATTGTTGTCGTTCTGACGCATGACGTCATTTTGGTCGTAGTCGAGGCCAGCGAGAATCATATGAACTTTTAACAAGCGCTTGCTCTCTTATATCTTTCACGCAAACTTCTCTTTTATTTATAGTGATTTTCAACGAAGTAAAAATTTTAGTACAAACAATAATTATATAAACATAATGTAATCAATGCTTAAGCCAAGTGAATTCAAAGGAAGATATTTACAGTAGCAAAAGGAACAGCAATATCAGTTCATATTAAACAACTTTGAAGCTTGAACAAGACAGTATTACTCACTACATTTTCTGCATTTTCTTTCTTTCTTTCTTTTCTTTTTTAAACATCTGAAATAATACACTCGAGTATGTATACGCTTAAATAATCTATAACACAGTGTGTCGTTAATGGATTTCATTATTATATATGTATGTATGCTCAAGTATATTTTCGTAACATATTGATCGGTTTTGATTTACTATTATTATTATTTTGCTTGAAAGATAATTCTTTACTGATGACCCCATATAAATTTTGAGAATATCTCAAGGGAGAATTCATGGTTTTCGTAAACAGAAATGCACGTACTTATATTTTCGTTATGCTCGGACAGTTTTTTTAAGAGGTTGCTCCCACTTAAGTTTCGTCAGAATCTCAGGGAGGTTAAAAACTTTATTGAGCAAGGACGCACGTATTTAATATGTTAAACTAGGTTTCCTTTTTGATTTTTTAAAAAATCATCTTATTTGAAATCGCTGATCGCCTATTTATAGAATTTGTATTTAAGCAAAAGGTTTGGTGAAACTGGCAGTTCTCTGAATATTAGTGTCAAAATTTACGCCATAACAAACTGTATTATTAAACATTTGTACGGAATAAAACATTATATATACTATTGCGTTCTAAAAATATATAGAAATAAATATATATATACAAAGTACCTCAAACAAAGAAATTGCAACTTGACTATTTCAAGCGAAAAGAAAGTAGTAATGGTAGGTGAAGACGATGTAGGGGTGTTACAGCTAGACTAGAAAACATATAAACCATAAAATTACATAGTTTTCTTAATTTTCTTGATAAGTTTTCTCTTTTCTGTCCCGTGGACTAAAGAAGACAAAAGATAAATGCAAGTGAATGATTATGTGGAATTTGGTGGAATGAGAATGCGGGAGTACCCGAGAAACTCACGGACACGATGTTGTCCACCACAAACTCACTTGACCGATTAGCGGACCAGTACCCCTTGCACCAGAGGTGAGCCTTCTACCACTGAGCCACCGTGCTTCCTTGATTGGTTGAGAATCTACCATACTTTTAAATTTACTGCAGTTATTCTTAATTTTGTAATTCTGGAGGGGGCCCCTAAATATGTATATGTAATTATCCAAAGTTATGATTAAAATGAACAAAAATTTCAAAATCTGAGTGTAAAAATGTCCCGACAATGTCGCCCTGAGATGGTAGGTGGATACTTTATTCCCTTGATCTAATACATTGTTATTTATCTTTGTAAACGTTAATCGTTATTACGAACCTTCCATTCGTTAGTAAATTTGAAGTGCAATGTCCCGTTTTAGCACCGACGCTACAGGGAATGCAGACCTCCAGAATGAAATGGAACCTGAACTACTTTCACGCGTTCAATACTCTCCATATGCGTAACTCGAAGGAGGTAATGCCCCCTAGATCATCGTGACTCCCTTCTCGACTTACATGCCTGCCTCTGTGGGGAAAATTTTGTCTCAATATCTTATGTAGAAGAAAATGATGATAGAAATAATCACCTCTGTCGGTTCCCCTTCCTCATAATTTCGAATCCGTATCTTGCCTGAAAGTTCGTCTTTTTAAATCGTACTATTGGATTTTTGTATGCAGGATCAACACAAGCTACTGTAGCTTACTATTATTACATACTATTAATACTAAAAAGAAACTACATAATGAAATCGCTTTTTTATAATTTCATTTAACATTGCATTTATTTATTACTTTTATGTAAAACTTGCCATATTTTAGGTTTATTTTGCCCTGTCGCCTGCAATCTAAAATCAATTTCTCGAGACTTTCCCCCTCTTTTTGAGGAAATCTAAAGTATTTTATATTAATTCCCTTAGTTTTTCTGTAATAATTATTACTGTCGTACACTGCACAGTTAGGCATTCTCGATATCATTTAAAAGAAAAAAGTAACAAAGAATTTCCACTTGTCACTTAAAGCCTCGCTTTTTCTCGTTCTCTTGCAAACCAGATGACGTCACAGCCACGACAGCGCTCCAGGCGACATGCGCATGCAACCACCTTGTATTCTTTCCACCATGATCGAAAACAAAACTTATTATTATTTAGAAGGAAACCAGTGTCGGTTTTTCCATAAACCTAAATGAAACTAAACCTATTTTTATTTAGAAGGAAAGCAACCAGGGTTTTTCCCGAAATCCATCACAAAAGTAAACTTATTATTATTTGCAAGGAAAGCAGTGCCGGTTGTTCCTTAAACCTAAGTGAAACCAAACCTATTTACATTTTGAAGGAAATACACCAGGAATTTTCCTTAAGTCCATCGAAAACTAAATTTATTATTATTTAGAAGTGAAGAAATGTCGGTTTTTCCTAAACCTAAGTAAAACTAAGCCAATTGTTATATAGAAGAAGAGCAACTACGGGTTTTCCTTAAATCCATCGAAAACTAAGCTTACTATTATTTAGAAGGAAAGCAGTGTCGGATTTCCATAAACCTAAGTAAAACTAATCCTATTATGAGTTAGAAGGAAAGCATCCAGGGATTTTCCTTAAATCCATCGAAAACTACACTTATCATTTACAAGGAAAGCAGTGTGGTTTTTCCTTAAACCTAAGCGAAACTAAACCTTTTTACATTTTGAGGGAAGTCACTGTGGGTTTCTTTTTAAATTGATCGAAAACTAAACTTGTTATTATTTAGAAGGAAAGAAGTGTCGGTTTCTCCATAATTCTAGATAAAACTAATCCTATTATTATTTAGAAGGAAAGCATCCAGAGATTTTCCTTAAATTCATCGAAAACTAAACTTATTATTATTTACAACGAAAGCCATCTCGCCTTTTCCTTAAACCTAGGTAAAACAACCTATTATTATTTAGAAGGAATGCAAACAATGATTTTCCTTAAATCCTACTTGAACTAAGTTTATTATTATTTGGAAAGAAAGTAGTGGCGGTTTTTCCTTAAACCTAGGTATACCTAATCTTTTTATTATTTAGAAGAAATGTTGTCTGATCTTTTCCTTAAACCTAGCGAAAATTAAACCTATAATTAATTAGGAGGGAAGAAACCAGGAATATTTAATAAATCTAACGAAAAGGAAATTTATTATTATTTTGAAATAAAGCAACCATGCATTTCCCTGAATTCTATCACAATTTGAACTTATTATTTAAATGATAATTAATCAGTAGGGCAACCCAAAAGCATAAAAGGCCTAATAGCAATTTACACGTATGGTCGGTATCTTAAACATGGTTGTGGTTGTTTAAGGTTCCAGAAGAAACTAATTTTAAAATCATAATAAAGCATAATTTTAGAAAATAAAGCATAACGCATAATTTAAAATATATAGCACAATTCTTGGGAAATTCTGTTTAACTGCAAGTTGAACATACAGTATTAATATGTTTTAAACCAATATTTACAATGCAAAATCTTTGAGAACATAAGAATGCAGCAATGAAAAGTTTGTTGTTATTTCTGTATACTTTTCAGAGTAATCGTTTAAGTAGAGAGAAAAAAAAACAAGGAAAAGAAGAAAATTTTCCGCGAACAATGAATAAGTAATAGTTTTCTTCTAAGTGTAACTGCGCAGTTATGTAAGATGATTCGATATGGACAAAAAGTGCACAAAAACTCCACACTATATTGTTATGTGTACCTCTTGAACTCGAGTACTTTCTGTACTTTTTGGTGGCATCTTTTACTTTCCCTTTTTGTATATATGTACCTCTAAGGCGCACAGAAGTGATAGAAAAAACTGACTCAAGTAAAACATATCTCTTTACAGTGCATTAAGTAAAAAGTTCATTAAATATGAAAGAAACTGGTTGCATAAAATATTAATAAATAGATCAAGATATTTAGAATATTTAATGTATAGTAAATATTACGCACTATACAAGATTAAGGTAAAACAAAAAAATGATTGAAATTAACAATAAAGCATAATAAAGCATAATTTAAAAAAGGCAAAGCATAATTACACAAAAATAAAGCATAATGTGGGTTGCTCTAGTAATCAGGTATTTTCGCTGAAAACTAGTGAAAAGTCTGTTATTAATCAAGGTTTTCCCTTAAACATACGAAATACAAACCTCTTATTTTTCAGAAGTAAAGAAATAAGAGGTTTTCCTTTAATCTATCTATCGTTCTCGATAAGTACGCGTAGAGAGTTAGCGAAGGAAATGAAATATTTTCTTAAGATACTTAATCGTTTGCATTATCCCACTTCTCGCTATTACGATTTTTGGTCGATAGTGATTAACTTTGAAACTAAAAATTATTTACTCTTACCATTTCCGGTTTTAGTGTCACCTCATCAACGAACTCGATTGACCATCTAGGCTAATCGTGGTCAAAGTTGATTCTGATTAATCAAGTTCCTCCTGAACGGTCAGACACACAGACAGAGTAAATATATAATAGAGGTTTGGTTAACTACACACATTAATACTAACAAATTATAATAGTAGCAATAATAATAAACTTAATTTCATTATTGCGAGCAGTCTTACAGCACTTACTACGGTATCAGTGTTCTAGGAAATACGGTGGACTAATATTATCTAAGAAATAAGAGTTCAAAACTATTCGAAATCAATACTCAAACTTGAGGTGGAGCATCTGTAAGTACTGTATGCGATAGAGTAATAAGATCAAAGATAGAACATGTTCTCT
The DNA here is from genome assembly GCF_964235325.1 of Thermobia domestica. Lineage (NCBI taxonomy): Eukaryota > Metazoa > Arthropoda > Insecta > Zygentoma > Lepismatidae > Thermobia > Thermobia domestica. The sequence goes on from NC_137464.1 coordinate 187,969,189, forward strand.
GGACGCTGCGTCCATATTAAAACACTATAATTCGCTAGCCATTCCTGTGTTTGTGTTCTACGGCGATGAAAATTGAAACCAAAAATCGTTTATTTCAACCACTTACAGTTTGAATAGAAGGCTAATGGAGGAACTAGGGTATTCTTGAGACACTGAATCGATTACAAAAAGCCGCTTCTTGATATCTTCTACCGTTTTAGTCTATTGTAATCAGTATCAAAACCGGAAATAATAGTAAATTTGAAACACTTCTGGTTTTGATAGACGCTGAATCGGTTGAAATTAGATGTAGATGTAGATTAGTATGGAAATTAGATGTAGTAAATCTATGATTTTCAGTTGTATCAAGGCGATATAGTCAGACATAGAATTCTCTCTTTATATATATTTAAAGGAACTTCTTATATATGTGTATGTAAAGGAGCAATGAACAACGCACAATATTGAGTGGTTTACGTGCTCTTGTGAACTGCATTAGACGACACCACTGCCTATGCTCCAGCTGGTTTGGGTACAAAACCTCGCGGCGACAACCTCGCGGACCAAAACCTCGCGGCCCAAAATCTCGCCGGGTCGAAACCTCGCCTGGCCAAAACCTCGCCGCCCAAAACGTCGCGGGCCAAAATCTCGCGGGGCCTAAACCTCGCCTGGCCAAAACCTCACCACCCAAAATCTCGCGCCCCAAAATCTCGCCTGACCAAAACCTCGTTGTAATGATCTCGCGACACAAAATCTCGCCTGGTCTAAATTAAGCGAGGCGTAGTGTCGCCTGGGAAGAAATGTCGTCAGGATAAAACCTCTTCACGACGATTTTTTCAATGTAGAATGTTCTATATATTACTATATGTATAAGTACATTAAAATAATGACAAGAAAAATTCTAATGCATGCTTTGGACATCTCTATATATAAAAATTAAATGACTATGTTTGTTACATTATACCTCTTGAGCCATGCTACCGATCTCAATCAAATTTTCAACATAGATGAGGTTTGAGCCTAGGATGTCTTTTATAATTTCACTTTGTCGGCACAACAAAAGGGAGGGGAGTGGGATATATATATATATATATACAGAGCCGTAGCTAGAGATTTCGGCGCCCGGGGCGAAGTAGAATTCGGCTCCCCTACTCTCACCACACCAAGCTCTTCCTTCCTTTTTTCTTTTTACTTATAAGAAAAGCAGCAGATATTGTTATACTACACTGAATTTTTATTAAGCTGCAGGCGAGATTTTGGCAGCGAGGTTTTGGCCACGCGATGTTTTGGGTGGCGAGGTTTTGGCCCGGCGAGATTTTGGGCGGCGAGGTTTTGGCAACGCGAGATTTTGGCCCGGCGAGATTTTGTCCCGCGAGGTTTTGGGCGGCGAGGTTTTGGCTAGGCGAGGTTTTGGCCCGGCGAGATTTTGGGCCGCGAAGTTTTGGGAGGAGAGGTTTTGGTCCGCGAGGTTTTGGCCCGGCGAGGTTTTGGGCGGCGAGGTTTTGGCAAGGCGAGATTTTGGCCCGGCGAGATTTTGTCCCACGAGGTTTTGACCACGCGAGGTTTTGCCCAGGCGATATTTTGTCCCGCAAGGTTTTGGCCGGCGAGATTTTGGGCGGCGATGTTTCGGCCGCGAGATTTTGTCCGTATCCCGCTCCAGCTTACTCACGCCAGCCTCTGCGATAATCATGGGCTGCATTGACCCTTCCGCACTTACGATTTTAAACAATTGTTACTTACAACACAACGTTATATCTTACAACACAACGTTATATCTTACAACACAACAAGTGTAGTTTTCTTTTGGGGGGCTTAGGAGAAGGGGTTGGTTCTGGATGTATAGTGTAGGCCGCTAGAGTGCCTTCGATCCAAAGTTAATGATGTGAGAAAGAAGTTTGCCAGTATCTATTTTAAAGGTAAAATAATTGCAGTTAGCTAGTGGATTTAACGGAAAATCCTAAGAAAATCTCCATCAGGATTATGGCCAAGTTTTGAACCCACAACGCTGAAACAACAATGTACCAACTAAAGTACTGGTACTGAATATTCTGAATACTGTGTATGTAGTATTCAGATAGTGTCAAGTTATTTTTTCCCTTCAAAGGGTGTCAAACATGGATGTCTCTCCTAAAATTTTATAATCGATGTATAGTATATATGAAGATCAATATTCTAACATAAAGTGGTATTAGATCTATACCACTTCCGGTAGATAAAAATATGTATTTTTTGTGGTTCTGAATCCATCAGGAAACTGCTTCTCACTATTTATTATCGTATTATTATCGTATTTACTCTATGACTATAATCGTTGAAACCTGAAATGAATTATGTCAACTAATTCCGGTTTAAAAAGAGAATTACGAAAGGTAACAGGTCCTATTGTTTGGAAGATGATTTTTTTTTTTAAAAAAATAACTACTTCTCGCTAATGCCTGCCGCTTCTGCTCTATGAAAATTAATGTTGATACTGGAATTAATTTCTACAATTTCCGATTTTGATAGATATTGTATGAGAGAGAACAGGATTGAGATGGATTATATTTTTCTTGGGACACTTAGTCGATTAGAGAATTCCACTTGTTACTATCTCTTTCAGCTTTTACTCTTTGACGATGAACATTCAAATAGGAAATTAATCTCTACCACTTCTGGTTTGAATAGATAGATATAACATATTTTTGGGACGCTGAATCGATTCAAGATAACCGCTTTTGTCAGTCTCCTTTACATTTTTGCTATATGGGAATCAACAATGAAACTGAAAATCCTTTATATCTATCAGTTTCAGTTGAATTATAGGATTAATGGAGTAGATGAATCCTATTGTTGGGACGCTGAATTGATTCCAGGAAACCACTTCTGGGTACGTGTCATCGTTTTTGCCCTCTGGAGATCTACTCTATATTGAAATTACATCTACCTTCCTATTAGCAAATGCCGCTACGCGCTTCTGGTCCTCCATTTACAACTGCAGCACGACTGCTCGAATGCTCGATATCTTTGTTGTTGTCGTTGCTTAAGCGAGTAACGCTGAATAGGCTTGATTTCGTATTCGGGCCTAAGCCGAATAGGCTATAATTATCCTTTTCCAGTGACTATGACGCAACCTCGTTTGCCGAGTTATTCCTAATTCTTGGGTTGGCCATGTTCACTTTGAATTTGTCAATAGTTATTTATATGTCTTAGCGCATATTATAATATTATTCGTGGCAATAAAGTTTATTTAAGTTCGTTCCTTAAGGTGTAGCTGTAATAAGTGCACATGCTACGCACATCTACGCAGAAGTGCACATTTAAGAAAAATGAAATGTAATCTTTATGTTTTAAGTCCCACGGTTATGCCGGTTAGGCTAAAGGAGACGGTGCAGCATTGAAGGGAAAAAATGTTGAAATATATTTTGGAAGAGAGATCGGGATGTAATCTATAACCAGGGAGGCTCGCAGGGTTTGGGTTCTGGGGTTCGAAATCCCGGCTTTCTGTAACTTAGTCTAAATTTAGAGGTAAGATTACAAATTTTAATATTATTGAATTTGGATCCCACGAAAATAAATACCTATCCACAACCATATAAAATTTACATGGATTTTTAATCCTGGAAGTAACTTGGAATATTTGTACTTATGAAATTTTCAATTGTTATATCCACAAATACATGCGTTGAATAACATTACAGCTAAACCATATTAATAGCCGAACTACTTTAACTGCTGGGCAGCGGTGGCTCAGCAGTAAAGCGTTCACCTCTGGTGCTTGGGGTCCTTGTAGTGGACTTTATAGTGGACAAACACCGTGTGCGCAGATTTTCCGTTGCGATAATATAAAGACCTAGAGATGCCCTTCCCTATGTCGCAGTGTTGATTCGAGCGTGAACTTGTCATGTTTTTCAGCGTTCTGCTCTTTTGGTATTTAACTAAGCTTAATCCCTCCAATGGTGCAGATGTAAGCAAAATTTAAGTTAAGAAAATCTGTGGAAGGCAAACTTGGAACAAATGCCTAAAAATTACGACAGATTTTGAACAATACTAAATGCTACAAATCTTTACGTTATCCGCTCTACGCTATACAACACTAAATCGGAAATTATTATTTTTAAAGGTAAATCGTAGAGCATGTGATTTTTAACTAACAAATTCCACTAAAACAAACATAATTATATACTATATACGAGATATAAATTTTCAGTTTGGTAGAAAAATGAAATGAAATGAAATCTTTGAGTTTTACGTCCCACGGTTATGCTAAAGGAGACGGTGATTATGAGAAATGAATGAAATGGTGGAATGAAGAAAGTGGGAGGAAACGGGAGAACCCCGAGAAAACCCACGCACACGGTGTTTGTCCACCACAAAGTTCACTTGGCGGGAGCAGGGTTTGAACCCGGGACCCCATGCACCAGAGGTGAACGCTCTACCACTGAGCCACCGCGGCCCCTTCAGTTTGGTAGAGCCGTCTGCTAAAGTGAACGTGAACCTATTTACAAATATATCTTTTTTTTTGTACAGAATATCGATAAATAACGTGAAACTTGTATGAGAGATAGGCCTATTGCCCCTTTCAACAGTGAGTGAGGATTATTTTATGCAGCAATTGCCAGAACACTTGTGCGTTACATAATTTTGGCAAAATTTGCAACAACTCATAAAGATATAGTTCAACAAACAAGAAAACTTAATAATACCTTGACAATTCTCTAGGTAGTAGCCTTTACCAACCTTTTGACAGTGTAAATACAATGCATATGCTTATTCACCCAATGTTATTATAAGTACACAACAACATTATATTATAGACTATTAAAGAGTAAAAGAAAAAAGAAAATGACTTACCTTTTACATATTATGAAATTCCAAAGAACGTTGATTTTTTCGTCGTACCATTTCTTCTTGGAGCACAGACAATCAACAATAGAACAGACATAAATTACTATGGAACCTTACGTGAAAATGACGTCTTTAACCTCTTCCAATATGGCGGATCGATTCGATATACGTAAGTTCCATGTCATCAAAGATCTCACATCAGGGCACCTCTAGTTCACTCAATGAGATTTTCTCGGGGTTCTCTCTTTTCCTCCCATTTTCTGCATTCAACATTTCATCCATTTTTCATCATCACCGTTTCTTTTAGCCTAACCGGCGTACCCGTGGGACGTAAAAGTTAAAGATTTCATTTCATTTTTTCTTTTCCTGCTGGCCTAGGATTAGAGGATGCGGTGGTGATATAAGTGGTTCCGGTTTCGATTCCCAGTGTGAGAACTTTTGGAATTTTGTTCTCCTCAATATTTTTGTTTTCGTGTTTCTGTCCGGTAGTAAAAAGTAGAGAGTAAATAAGTGAAAAGTAGAAAATTGGAGCCAGGAAAAGGGAAAAACATCGATGGCAATAGTTGGATGGTCTAGAGTGTTCGGCGTCGAATCATGATTCGCAATCTATTGGAATTTCGAGATACTCTGAAGAGTATGGTCGGAATTTTAACTCTCCTCAATATTTCTATGTTCGTGTCTGTGTTACGTCCAATAATCTTGAACAGTGGTAGAAAGAGAATATAAGGATCAGGAAGTTCTTTTTAAGTGCGTAAAAGAGAGAGAGAGAGAGAGAAAGAGAGATAGTCGCGGTCTCAAATCAGAAGATCCTTGGCGATATAAGTGTAATTTCATTAAGGAACATCCAGCAACAGTCGCAAGCGATCCGACATTTCGTTGTTTGAGGTCCAGCTATTATTCGCCGGTGTCTTGCTAATCGGGCTAGCAGTTCTGATTTAGGTAGTAGGAATATGCCGGTCCAGATATGTTTTCCTCAAACGTTGAACCGATCCCATCAATAAAAAAATGTCGCTATCTGCTACATTTTTGTTTCTTACCGAGTAACGATGAAACCGTAAATGGTTAATTTCAACCACTTCCGGTTAGCATAGTGAGTTGATCAAAGATATGAAACATATTTTTCGGACGTTGAATTAATTAGAGAAAGCCGCTTGTCAATGTCTCTTAGTATTCTTTGTGATATCTGTCAACTGACAGATAAACAAATATAGCAGTTCTATAAGGCTTCCCATTCTAATGCATGGTATAGTTCGGAAGGCTAACAATGAAGCAATCTTCTTAAAATTTCACCTTTCCAGCTTTAGAGGAACTAAAACTGTACAATGTCTTATTCTGTGATTTGGCGATTTGAAGCCAGTGTTATGGAAATAGTATTCATTACAATATATATTGTATATTATCCATTCATTTTCTATACAATCTGTTTCAGAAACTTGTATTCTGTTCTTAAGTTTAACAACAATGATAATAATACAAAAGTGTCATTAATTATCTAAAATATTGCTGTTACTCAGTAGTTACAGTAGTAATACGGTACATTTAATATCTTCCGAAGATCTGAACCATGAAAATAAACATCTGAACTTCTGGTGTAACAATTCTTAGTGATTCAAGATCTACCAACTGACTTGTGACACTCATGCCTTTTGGAATATGGGTAATTACGAAATCAGTTTGCCTCACCGTGAAGTTGGCATTCTTGACTAGAGTTCGCTCCTTCTTTATTTCAAGAAGCTCCTCAAATTTCCTCACGAGGTTAGTAAACATTGCAATATCAACTCAATCTTATGAATATGGATGGCCACCTTTTTTACTCTGACTACACAGTCTACACTGTTTGATTTCGTACCAGTAGGGGCATTCCGGTGTGGCTAGGACATTGGCAACATATTGAAAGTTCTGCTGGTTTTATGTTTTCATAGCTTAATATTAAAAGCTTTCTAAAAGTATTGGAGAGGTTTGAAGAATTCTTCGATCTCATCCTAAACGAAGGGAAAATACTAAGCTACACATCCTTGTAGGAGAAAGCAGGCAACATCTTAGGTGGCTATCGTAGATGGGGACCGACTGAATTCTGGGATAAGAAATCAACCTCTACCAGTGTTTCAACAAGGAATCAACAGCCTCTTAGGAGGGCTGGTGAGTGGTGGTGGTCAGGTCACCTTGTTGTCATTAGGAGGGAAAACTGTCCTAAAAGGCGGATGAACCAAAATTTAGTCAAATGGATGGATACATGGAAAGGAAATGGAAATACTACTATATTATCTTTTTCCCAGGATTGACGAGGTAGAAGAACAAACATAATGATGGTTCTTCGTGAGGTGAAACATTCTGGAGATAAAATAGTCCCCCGTTCAGATCTCCAGGGACTACTCCGGGAAGAATCATTAGATGAAAAAGGTGAGATTGTATCCTAAAATTACACAATATTCTATTCGGGTGTCCTTAAGGTGGAGAATGGTGTCGCCATAGCAATGACAAACAAGTAGCAAGAAGCATAAGCAAAGTGGAATGATGCAGTGACTGTTTGATGTCTGTAAAACTAAGTTCAAAATCAGTGGATATTGTGATAATACAAGCGACCATGATGATAATGAAGCAGAAGTAATATATTATGATATTAGTGACATACTACATCAGGAGAGAAGAGGTAAGATCAATGCCATAGTAATTGGAGACTTCAATAGCGTAGTAGGTGAAGGAGCTGCAAATAAGGTAGTGGGGCTATGTGGACTAGGAAGAAGAAACGCAGGGAGCCAAATGCTTATCGACTTCCGTAGGCAACACGGTAGGGTCATGACGAATACGTGGTTCAAGAAAAGAACAACCAAGTTGTACACGTAATAAGTCCAGGAGATAAGAAACGCTACCAAATCGATTACACTCTTGCCAAGCAACATTTCAGGAACAGTGTAAGGATAGCAAATGTGAAGACATTTATTCGGATCACAATCTCCTAGTAGCAGAAGTGCAAACCTGGTTAAAGTCAATCAAGAAAAATGGGAAGGAAATCAAAAAGGAATTGAGAGCGACTAACAAGTAAGAAATACAGACTGATGTGAAAGAAGAGATTGAAGAAAAAGTTTGTGCTTTGGGCAACGTAGAAAATAGAGAAAAGTTAAACAGATTCTAATAAACTCACTATCCAATAACATTGGCGGGATGGAAAAGCACCAAAAAAACTTGAATAACTTAACCCTTTCACAGAGAAAGTCGACTTTTGTCGACAGAACCAAATTTCCTTAACATGCGAATGTCGACTATAGTCGACGTGTTAAAATTTGTTTGTCCGTATCTTGGCTTTGTCGAGAGTAGTCGCCAAAGTTGTACCGTTCATTTTTGTTTGTGTTCTATTGTTTTCGATAAATAATAGAAATCACACAGAAAACCTTTGCCTACTACAATCAACAAACCCAAGATACAGACAAATTTTAACACGTCGACTATAATCGACATTCGCAGGTTAGGGATTTTCTTTTCCGTCGCCTTCCACAGTGAGAGGGTTAAGCGATGCTTGAGAAAATAGAAGAACACAGAAGGGCAAAAACTACGGACATCAAAGAATATAGAAGGCTGAATAATGAATTGAGAAAGGAGACGGATAAGGTAATAGAAAAATACATGGAATAGATATGCGAAGAAAAATGGAACTTTAACAGCAAGGTAGATATGATCGAATATATCAGAAATCATAAGAATTAGGAAGAAAACTAACAAAAATATACGGAAGTTTGAAATCGAAGATCAACAAGGCCATGTAGTCACCGAGCATCAAAGAATCCTTAGAATTTGGGAGAAATACACGAAAGATCTGTATGATTAGAAAAACTACCCCAAAGATATTATGATCGAAGCAAAGGAAGAGGTAGATGATGAAGAAAAAGAGCCCAATGAGTTCTTGACGTAAATGAAGAGTTATGTTTGCGCTTCATTGACTGGCTTTCGACCGTGTCAATTGGATGAAACTTGTGAAAATATTTAAAGAAATCTGGGTCAGCTGGAGACACTGACTAGAGCCCGGATTTCCATGTACAAACAAACCTCAAACTATGCATGCAAATATGCACAAAAATATCAAAAATATGCACTAAAATATGCACTTAAAATTTTAACATATGCACTGAAAAATACACTAAGAAAATAAAATATCAGTTTCTTACAAAAATATCTTATTCTAATAATCTCTGTTGCAATAAACTATTAACATCTTCCTTAGGCTTTCTTCTGTCAACCTTCTGTGTTTATCTGTAAGAAACGTTTTGTAGGTCGAAAAGTTTCTTTCTACGTCAGCAGAAGTCACTGCTGCATGTGAAAAATAACGAATGTCATCCTAAGTTATATTCTCTTTCAATTACATGTTTCCATCATTAAGTACATTTGCAATGGCACATCTTTTGTACCCGGGATTTTTGCCTAATATTTGGCAAAGTTTATCTGACACTATTTTCGCAAGACCGCGAGTTGTTTCACTGGACAAAGTCTGCGAAAATTCGTCCAACAAGAAGAGTGAATACTGCAAAGCATTCTTACGCAATTCCAATTGTCTAATAGTTTCAGGTATTCTCGAGAAGTGGTTGTGTATGTACTTAATTTTGTTCTCAGTATCACTTATAGAAAAAAAAAAACATTTTTGAGACACCTAAATAGCGGCTGCATCATCGGGACTTAGTGAGTCTACAACCGTCTTCACTTGATTTAAGTTATCTGCATAATACGGTTACCTTCTAGCCACAAGCTCCACTGGTTGAAAAGGTATTGGAAAATTTTTCGCAACTTCGCGAAAGATATGTACGCGCAATGGATCTTTCACAAATTCTTTCTTTATATTTGATACAAGTGTATCTGCTACAAGACATTAGCATCTGATTGTTTCTGTTACGCAATGAAGACCGTGTGCAAGCCAAGTCAGGTGGACTGATTTAGGATAGGATACAACACTGTCTTCTATTATTCTATACATCATTTTATTCTACATCTGCGTTTACAAACTGAGTCAGTTCACTTTAAATATAACCTACTTTCTTGTGATATACTCTCAAATATGCTAGTATACAGCAATAAAATTCGGAAATAGGCAGTATCCTGCAAAGTTTACGAAATATGCATGCACATCGAAATTCACTCAAAATATGCACTTATATGCACCAACACATGAGTCTCAAACGAATCCTTGCAAGTTCGTCGGAAAGAAGAAAACCTTTTCCATACGTTACTGTGTTACTATAAACATGCATTTTGCATATAAATCTGGGCTGTACTGATGACTCATTTGTAACCTGTAGATAGGACAACGAAAGAAAAAACAAATTGGATTTAAGACTCCAAGATTGGAGGGCAAATCATTAACAAGGTCAGGTATGCAGATGGTACGGTTATTATAGAACGAACCGAAGAAGGACTACAGGAGATGATTGACAAAGTAGTTGACACTGAGAAACTATATATATATGTCAACATCCAAAGATCGAAAGTCATGAGAATATCCCATGCAAATCTCCTTTACGGGTCAAAGTAGAACCAAGGGGTACTTGAAGAGGTCGACAATTTCAAGTATCTGGGAAGTATTTTGACTATAGACGCATACTGCACCAAGGGCATAAGGTTAAGAATTGTTATAGCGAAAGAAGCATTCAACAAGAAAAGATGACTCTTAACTACCAGGCTCAATGTTGGACTAAGAAAGAAGTTGGTCATTTGACTATATGGTTCAGAGACGGACATTACGGAAGTTAGAAAAGAAGTATTAAAAAACTTCAAAATTTGCTGTTGGAGAAGATGGAGAAGAGAAAATGGACAGTGAGGATAATAACTGAAGATGTTCTAAAACAGATAGGAGAGAAGAGGACACTTTCAGCCAGCATTCTTTGTAGCAACGACAATTGGATTGTACACTCTTGCGAATAAATTTCTTTATGCCGCCATAGAAGGAAAGAGAGGAATACAACCGATCGACAATTGAAAAATAGAAAAAAATATTGAGAGTTAAAAGAGGAACCTGAAGATCGAGAAACTTTGAAGAAAAATTTCCAGGCCGAAACCTAAAATTAGAAAAAAAAAGAGAAAGAAACACACACACGCCTGATTAGTTGCGGAATGTGCCAAAAGGCAGAATATTGCAATAACAGTCTGCAAAGTCTACTATTATGCTTGTATTTTAAATTTCTAATACGTCTCTTATCACAAGCAGATTCAATAGCAGATTCGGAAGTTTTCATTGGTTCTCAGACCATATTAAAGAACATTTTCAATTGAATGTTAAGTTTACCTGATAACTGCAGGGAGTAGATAATACGACATTTCCATTATTCGTTAACAGAATTTTGTGTATGTAATAAAACTATAATTAAGCCACGAAGAAAGCACATTTCAAAACATAATGCTTCTAAAGAACCCTATTTAATCACTTCTTTTTAAGAACCATTGTAGTCTTAACCTCGAAGAAGAGAAATGCTATTCAGCAATTTCTTTGATTGTATATGCACTTCAGGCTACATTCAGGCACGTAGCTAGGATTTCGTAATAGGGGGGTCCGTGACGAAATACAACGGTTATCATACCAGGGACTCGATCATTCTAAACTATTTTACTGGCAACATATATTGGTTCGTTTAGCCAGGATTTCGTAATGAAGGGGGGAAGCGTGACATGAAATACTGTGGTTACATACCAGGGGCTCGATCAATCTAAACTATTTTACTGGCAACATACCCATATTGGTTTGTTAGGACAATAACGATATGTTAGTAAGTATTTTAATAACTCGAACTATGAAGAAGCCCCGAGTAAAAGAATATTAAAAAGTATTGAAAGTATAGTCTTTTGATATCATTCGAACTCGGTTCTTCATGTCTTCTTTCTTCTTTTTCTTATCTTCGTTTAATGCCCTCAAGGATCAAACGAGATCTCTTTTGGCAGAAAAGACATCCTATAAAATGGATTAGTATTGCCGCGAAATTTAAAATTTCTTTAATAAGTGTAAATTGAATCTGTGTCGCCAGGCTCATATTATTGTTGATTGTGGGCATTTCTTAAGTTTTACCTGAGAGTCTATTTGATCGAACCGGTTTATCGATCATCATTTGTAGTCCAAAGGATTAGCATGAAGCCAGGTGGAATTCGGAATGCTCCGTTACAATAATATCCATTTCCAACTTGACCCCCACAAGGGTGCTGATCCTGGGGGCTTGGTTGCCCGGGCCCCCAAAGCTAATGTGGCCCCCTATTGTATTTATGAATATACAATATTTGGCATAAGTTGAATGCAATTTGTCTTAAAATCCTCATATATATACCTTCTGCATCTGAATGGACCCCCCCAAATTTACAGAGAAATCGGCGCCCTTCCCCCCTCCCCCGGTTCCTCCACACAAAGCTCTTCATAAAAAGGAATAACCAAACGCTTACTGTAACTTTATATTTTTAACGCAAATTCTTCTTTTTCTCGTTTCTTCTTTTCATTCTTCGTTTTTTTTTCATTTCTGGTTCCAATGGGGGAACCGGACCCTCCTAATCCATCCCTTGGCTACGTGCCTGCTACATTGTACTTAATTGTTCTTTATATGGTTATGAAAATACAATCTTTTACAGGGAAGTGGGTGGTGAAGTTGTTTGAATGCTTTTATGCATTGCAATGGCAATCACTGTTGATATAAATTTTCCAATGGGTAATAACTAAATCTATTGAAAAGTTAAAATTGTTCTAAATAAAATAACTATTAATTACTATAAAGTAAATATATGCGAGTTAAATACCTCATTATCGTTCCATTCTTAGCAGAAAATTTCAATTTTAGCAGCACAATCTTCAGCAAGACGCCACTGCTTTCGGTAACTTAGGTATGTAATTACCTAACAACGAAATTATTATTTTAAATCTCAAACAATATGCTTTAAAAATAATTGAGTTTTGATCTATTGTTAAAATGAGTTAACTTCTTTTCTATTTGACAGTATCATTGCAGAAGATTCCAATCATTTTCTATCAGTAAATAACAATTTATTTTATGTCACATAGGTTGCATACTTCTCTTGCCGGAAAAGTCGTTGAGAAAGACAATTTTGAGAAGGTCCAAGAATGTACCTAAAAAGATTTTCTGAGGAGGACAAAGGTTTTTTTAGGAGGATCGTACTTTTACGTACAAAAAACAGACCGAAAGCCCTACTTTAGAATGTGAAAGCATTAATAACTTACAATGAACAAACTTCTTACACATTATTATTATTATTATTATTATTATTATTATTATTATTATTATTATTATTATTATTATTATTATTATTATTATTATTATTATTATTATTATTATTATTATTTTCAGTTGAAAGAAGGATTTTGACACTGAGGAAAATCAAAATCACAGATTACTGGAAATACACCATTAAGCCTGTGGCTAGTCGAGAAAGCGTTTACAATGCATTACCCCCCCCCCACACACACACACAGCGAACGCGACCTAGGTGGCTACTCGGTAATTTTGCTTTCACTAGAGTTGTATATCATACTATGAGCCAGTCAGGGTTTCCAGGTCTTTTCATTTCCCACGCCAGAAGTGTAGAATGAGAATGACCTGCTTCAGTTGGTTTCTTGTGAAGACATGAAGGGTTTCGAAGAAGTATTGGTTTTAGCTGCAGTTTCTTATATAAAGAAGAAAAGACGCAGAGGCAAACGCCGATTTAAAGTGCACCCAATTAATAATTACAAAATCGCATTTTATATCGAGGTCTGGAGAGGCCACGAAAAGTTTACGGGTGCCCTAGCCTCCCCTCTGCTTGCAGGCCTGAGCGCCTAGCAACATTTAGCTTTTTCGTCAGGTATGTGCTAATCTTCACTGTAATAGGAGCTGATATATCCGCAATAAAATTATTGTGACAAACTACACCAAAATCAACTTGTGGCAAACGACACGCCATCGTTTCAGAGTAGCTTTCGAAAATAGACTTTAATGAAAGGAAGCGTATGTGTGTTTTCTTGGATGTTGAATTGCCACTTTTTTCCCCATTGATTTATATGAGGAAGTACTCTTCTTTTAAATGGACAGGATTTTGATTGTATGATTTTACTAATTTCTCCTTCTTGCCTACTCAAGTGTCACTTGCTTTAAAAATGTTCTTATATAATTATAATTCTTATATTAATCTCTAACATTAATGTAATATTGCTTTAGTTTTTTTTATAAATATTAAAATTGCATTATATAGTAGTTAAACTTCGCATAGAATACATTTAAAGATCTCAAAAGAATAAATCAGTACCATAAAATAAACTTGTTAAAATTCTCGTTTATTTCAAAGAATAGATAGAATGTTTCCTCACATAAATTCCTACAACGATGGGCAAGTGACGTAGATTCAAGCAGTCAGCAACATTTCTGGATAAAAGGAGTCATAACAGCGCAGAAGGAATCTATCTCCACCGATTGATCATCCACCATTCTCTAGAACGCCTGCTCCCTTACACCTTTTTCTTGCCAGGAAGTCTAGTCTCTGCAAGCACTTAACCACTCCCTAGGACGCCTGGTCACTGAATGGCAACTATCTACACATTAGCCTCAAGAGCCTTGGCTCCTATAGCCCTAAGAAGTTTGATGATTCGGCTTCTACAAATTCAGCAGTAAACCATGTCTGGAAGAATTTATATTTTATTTATAATATTTATAAGTAATATATAGAAATAGAACCTTTATAATAAATGGTGATGGGGAAAATGGAACTTCCTGTGTACCATCCTATCCCTGTATACCTTAGAAAAACAGAATTTTACAACATGCTCTTATGATATTATAAGACCTCGTACTACACATCCAAGTGTACATATACGTGGTTGTATGTGTGTGTTCTGTAATATCATAGTAGCCTATACATTGAAGCCTGTTACGCTGTTGTATAGCTTAGGGATTAAATTCTGCATGACCCATGATAAATACGACAATCGCGAATCCACATTTAGGTATTTAATTTTTTTCCCTCATAAATTCCTAATTTTTTTCAATCGAAGATTCATTCTTTTTTCTTCATATCATTCCATAATAGCTAAAGGGAAGAGAAAACCAAAAACAAAAACAAAAAAAAGGAAACATGTCGTTATTTTCTACTGCTTCAAATGATGAAACAAGTGAGGCTCTCATTTTATGCGTCATTGCTTTTATTGAACAGTGGTTCTCTGTGACCCAAATGGCAAATCATTCGGAAATAATATATATAGACTCATTCGGAAAGACTGCGAAGAATACGCTCCATAGAGTACGCATATTAAGGATTCAAACTTCAAAGTATTTAATTCTCTGTGTTACTCTTTCCTTTCAAGTTGACATACAGTATTGACACTTAAAATTCAAAGTGTGAACTCTACTATTTGATGTGATATTCTTACTTCTTGAAATGTAATTGAGAATCCTTTAAACAAAACTTCTCGTTAAAACAAAATAAGCTGTTTTATTTAGTATAAAATTGTCATAGTAAAATATATTTTAATATCATAAAGTGCATATTGGAACGTAAGGACCCGATAAAAATTTATACATGAATACATTAGCAATTATACATGAACATCAACATCTCGAAATTCGTTTTATACACTCAAAATCGATTAAGATTAAACAATTTTTGTCACTCTTACTGTGATAAAAATTTAGTCTATTATTTTTATAAATATGATCAATAACTTATGTATATTGCAAAAGAGCATAATTGGTGGACAAACACCGTGTACATAGATTTTTCTCAGGATTTTTCAATTTCTCCCACTTTCGTCATTTTTCCATTTCCTGGACAACATGTGCAATTAATATCTAATATGAAATGTGTAGATGCATTAGTAGAAAATCAGATTTAGCCGAAATTCATGTAATAACATAACAACACGAATATAATGTATGATTTCTACATGTAATTATATAAACTCGACAAGAACTATATTATAAATATTAGTTATTAAATAATAGTTATTCCTGTGACAAATAATATAATGAATAATTTTCCTTTGTTATTAATATCTATTTAATTTTACTCCTCTTGAGCGTGTATTTGTGTGTATAATTATCAAAACAAAGAATGTTCCACTGGAATACAAAAATAATGTGAAATTGTCTTAATGCACTATTTCAGTTGAGTCTGTTTTACACATTAGTATACAATTTTCTTTCAGCAGGTATATATTTTTTTAAAAAAATTACTTACAATATATGTGTAAAATATCAAGTTCACGAATTTTTGAAATGAAAATTGAAACATCCTAAGCATATTTCTTACAAATTTTTTTCTCACAATTGTTACGATATCTGTTTCAAAACATGCTATTCTAAGATTCTGTTGCAGAAGTTTCTTTAACCATCTCTGTAATAGCATTGCTGTAATAACGTGGAAAAGCAACAAGGTAATGCGAAAACCCAAAGATCTACGTATCTTTCAAGTCTTCAAATTCAATACACAACTACTGCAACAACTATTATTATTATTATTATTATTATTATTATTATTATTATTATTATTATTATTATTATTATTATTATTATTATTATTATTATTATTATTATTATTATTATTATAACTGTATGGTCTATTGAAGGGGGTACGGTGACTTACTGGTAGAGCGCTTTACCTCTTGTGCCTGGGATCGGTTCTATCCCCGACCAAGTAAGTTTGCGACGGACAACATCGTTTTCTTGGGTTTTCTCGGGATACACCCGTTTCCTTCTCCTGCTCATTCCACCAATTCTTCCATCATCATCCCACTTGCTATACTGTAATCATGGGCGGCGATTAGGGGGGCAAAAGGGGGCAGTTGCCCCACACTTTTCTGAAATGGCCTATTAATGTATATAGTTTCAACCATGGAAATTTGTATATTAACATTGATATACAAATATTCATATCATGTTTTGCCCCCCACTTTTAACGTCCAATCGCCGCCACTGACTGTAATCATCGTCTTCCTTATCCGAAACGGCCTAATCGTGGAACGTTAAACTGAAGTATTTCATTTTTATTTCAATTCTATGGCTTATTGAGCCCAGAGGTTCAATACCACATTCATAGAAGTTTTTTAATTGTTTCTCGCCTTAGCTAATTTGATCCAGTTTCTACTTTGCAATCCTATTTCTGCGAGATCCATCTTAATATTGTCCTTCCATCTGCGCCATAATAATAATAATAATAATAATAATAATAATAATAATAATAATAATAATAATAATAATAATAATAATAATAATCTATCTATAATAGTAGTCTATAAAAATGAAAAAGATATTGGATGTAAGATCGTTGCGGGAAATCAATTTTTGAACCTAGTTAACACTTTGATCTAAGTTTTTTTTTTTTTTTTATCATGTCGCTTTGACGTGTATACTAAAGGGGAAGAAGGGTTTCAAAATTTACACAAAAATAGATTATCCTAGGAGTCTCTCATATTAGAGAGGTAAGACTTATTGTATATAAAATTCTCATTAAAATCAAGCCAAAAAATATTCCACCGCTTTTAAAAATATTTGGACAATATCTATTATTCTATTACTTTCTCCATATCCAAATACGACGTTATCTGTCTCATCATCACGCAAAATGGCTGAATTAATTGCAAGAAATTTTTGAGCATGTTTAATACTACTGTTGAACTTCTATCAAGCCACTTAAATTAAAATACGTATCCTAAGAAGAAAGGGGATTAAAATGTGTGCTAAATAAAACAGGATCTCATGAGCTCCGCATGTTAGGTACATAAAATGAAAGTTGAAATATGCCTTGCGTCTTTAAAAATTCCACATTTATTTCTCAATATATAAAATGACATTAAGATTGTCTCTCTCGGGAAAGACTTGAACTGTCTTAAATGAACTTTTAAATATAACACTTGAATTGACCGAGAGTTTATCGTGTCACTTTGATTTAACCTTTCTACGCCTGCCAGGGATTTGAACGAAATTGTAGACTCTCTCGTTGGAGACCCTGGTGATCGCTATAATTATCACAGAGTCATAATTTATACATCGTTGCAAAGCTTATAGAACACAAATTCCAACGGGGTATAACGTTTGTGCAGACCAATGCAGTGAAAAGGTATCTTGTCTTATATGTAATTGTTCTGAAGATAAATGTAATTTACGTCAAAACACTGAGACTGAGAAAAAAAAATAGCTAACGTTGCCCCCGCCTCTCCCATATAAGCAACAAGTATGCATGCAGGGTGTTATCATGTACTGTACTACATCATTGTTTCACATACTAATTTTTATGAGTGTACTCTCAAGGAGGGAGTAAAAGGCCTCCCCAAAAGTGATTCTAAAAACACCAACTTTATCCTCCCTCTTCTCGCGTGCTACCCTTCCGTACACAAAAAAAGGAACATTAACGGAAAGCTTTGTACTTCAGAAATAAATTTTTAACAAAACTACCTTCCTAGCTTAATCAGGTGCTAAGCTATTGAGGTTTAAATCTTTACCACAACAGTTGCGTCAGTGAGCGTTTAAAGGTTAAATGCGTCTCCTAACGGTTCCAGGAGGAAGGTTTAAAAATGTATGCAAAAAAAGAAAGAAAAGAAAAGAAAAAAGAAAAAGAAAAAAGAAAGAATATCTCAAGTTTTTCATCTTTGGCAAGCACACACT
This sequence comes from Thermobia domestica, assembly GCF_964235325.1. Taxonomy (NCBI): domain Eukaryota; kingdom Metazoa; phylum Arthropoda; class Insecta; order Zygentoma; family Lepismatidae; genus Thermobia; species Thermobia domestica. Next base: position 187,987,590 of record NC_137464.1, read on the forward strand.
AAACATAAATGGAAATACGTTAGTGTGTTTTTGATAATTTTGCTCCGAGGGGAAAGGGGGAAATTACTTAACTATGTTAATTTCCCATTTTGTGTTCATAAAATGGAAAAGTGATTAAACGTTTAAAAAAATGAAAAATGAAAACAGCGCTTGGGCTTACGTACAATTTTGTCATTTTACTTCGATTGAATTGCATATCATAAGGAGAAGAAAGTGTTTCTAATTTTTCGTAAGTAATAACGGCTGCTCCATAAGAAATGTATTTTTGAACATAGTTAGCCTATGAATCGAGCTGAGTTTTCTTCATTTTACTTTGATTGAAATACACATCGTGAAAGATAGGAGATTCAAATCTACCTGAAAAATACTTCCCATAAGCCTTTTCTTCCCGTACAGGGAACGCGCATTTCAGATACTATTAGTACTATTACTAATACTACAGCTACTACTACAAATAATAATAGTAATAAAGTTATTTATGAATCATTACTTATATTCAATTATAACAGTAGTTCATATTACAAGAAAGACAGTTACGAAGGCAATAAAATCGGATTTATTTTCCACGAAACCTAAGAAGACACATTACTTTTAGTACATAAAGTATTTACCCTTAGATTCGTCATTGAATTAAGTTCCAAACAACAGCCTCCTTTGAGAATTAAAGAAAATACAGGTAATGATTCATGAAAACTTGAATACTTTATACGTAGAATAGTCATTCTTGAGAAATTCTTACCTTTAGTTGACGTGAATTCAACCAGTTGTCAACAAGGAATACAATCCATGAATTCCCAATCACGGACTTTAATCATCACTACTTGGTCGATTCTTATAATTCTGGATCTCTGTTTTCAATCGTTTTTGTAGGGTATTGTTATAACAGAAAAATCAAGATAACCTGGCAAACTTACTCCACAATAATTTTAAAAATTGGATTAAACAACAATGATAGAAGTAATACCGAAGAAAGAGAGAGGAAAAAGTAATGAGAACTGAAGTTTCATCCTAGCAGCAAAGGCTTACATGACTTCCTTCCCGTTTCAATGTCAACCATTATTTTAACCCTGTTTTACTTTATGCTATTTTTTCTAAAAAAAAGTAAAGAAGGAAAGAAATGGTATAATCTTCTCCTGGGAAGGGTAAGACAACTAGTTTGGATGGTGGTAACCAATCTCCGCTGATAAAATTTCCATAAGGTAATCACTTTCTTTGGGCTGCCATCCCAGGAAGGGTATCCGCTGAAAGCTGGAAGCATCACGTAAAAGGGATTTACCAGTATCAACCTCTATTAGCTTTCTTCAGAATTTGTGAAGAGGTGGATTTTAGAGGTTATATCTTAAGAGAAATACCAACCAAACATATATATATATATATATATATATATATATATATATATATATATATATATATATATATATATAATTTTTCCCTTATAAAATTCTATTATATATGATGGAAAACATGAAAGGATGGATACAATGACATAGTTGTTCGAGATAATAAGATTCTCTACTCTTTCATACAAAAATAAAATTTAGTAAGGAAAAAAGAACCTTATTACTTCAACAAAATGAACTCCTTATGACGGAAAAAGGTTTTGTCATGATCTTTCTCTATCCTTAAGGAATCTAAGTCTTCATGGGTTTTCATTTTTTATCCCGTATAGAAAACCGTATTCACATAGGATTGTTATGTTCCGTTTATTGCGTCAGTGCATGCTTACTTTCTGTTCAATAAGAAGTGGAAGAAGAGATTTTATTAAATAGTTCTTTCAGTGAAAAGAAATTTCTGATACTGTTAAATTATATTTTACGCTACACTAGTGCATTAAAAAAAAAAAAAACCTTAACGCTTTTATTTGGCTTTAATAGGTAATCGAATGGAGGATATTTGCTTTACATGTATATATAATTCGTATTAATTTAAATTCATTCTAATGGCAGAAAATATACCGTTGTTAAAAAGAACAATCACCACCTCTCATTGATAAGTAGAACTGTCGGAAATGTTAAAATTTTGACTTGTTTTCAATTGGGTAAAGAAAATGGAATGAAATTTTTAAGTTTTACGTCCCACGATTATATCAGCCTAGGATAAAGGAGACGGTGATGATGAGAAATGAATGAAAGATCGAGAGAACCTAGCACACGGTGTTTGTCCATCACAAAGTTTACTTGGTGCGAGCTGAGATCAAACCAAGGACCACATGCACCAGAGATAAATGATCTGCTACTGAGCCAAGTTGGCCCCTCAATTGGGTAAATAATTTTAACATTTCTTTTATGTAGTCCATTCAAAATGAGGTGGATAATCAGTTTTTAGGAAGAAGATTCTATTGGTCAACATATACACTACTTGGATGTCTTCTGATTTTAGTCCAAAATTCAAATTTTCAAGGAGAGAACTTTGAACTTCAACATCTTGTGTAAATCTCATTAAAATAATATTATTCACTAACCGAATCAGAAAATAACCTTCATAAATATGTTTTTGCTACCCAACAAAAAGAAAAAGAAAAGGTTTTTGTTTCATGAGTTAATGAAATTCCAAGTTTTCTCCCGAAAGTGTTCTCTTCCATTCTTCTGATAATTTTCCGTTTTTCTATTCCATAAAAAAAGTGAAAACAACACTTGGCAACTCAACCTGTTCATATTGCGAAGAAAACAAGTTGAGGTGCATGATTGCTCAATACTAGATGCTTACCTCTAGTGCAAGGGATACCAGATTATCTGAGTTTGTACTGAACGTCGGAGCTCTCCTCCCACATTCTGGATCTTCCAATTCCATCATAATCATTCACTTTCTTCTAGGATTTGTCTTTTTTTTTTTGGCATGCAGGTCATAGCCATGAAACGTATTAAAAAAAAGAGAGAGAGGAAGAAAGAAAGAAAGAAGTGATTTGGATACATGAGGTCTTATGCTTGTTATGCAGTAGTTTCAATGCATTTAGATATATCTAATACCAACTTTCATATTTTTCACAACTTTTCCTTCTGTCTACCTAGCAGTCTTCTTTCTGTAACCTCTATCACCCACCAAAATCCACGATATCATACGAAAGAGTAATGCCCATCTTCTTATTTGCATGGTACTTCAAAGTTATTAGATATTACAAACTTATATAGATTTATTGGGTAACATTTATCTATCGTATTTAATTACTATTTTCACTTCTCTTAATATCATTAATTAGAAGTACTTTATGCCTTTCAAAAGTTAATTTATCAACTTTTAGATTACTATCTCAGTTATTTTGTTGATTATCCGTAAGTTCATGTGGTCATTTTTTTTGTAACTACTTGCATTTGTAATACGATACTTGTAATACATGTTTCTTCCATTGCTACAGGTTCATCATTTATGACACTAATTGGTGACGTACATGATAAGTTGAAATCGTTCTTAATTCAACTTTTATTGTTTATATTTAACAAATCTACTTACTTTCAAATTTACGCATCAACCACCCAACTCTATACCATATTCTTTATCCAGATATTCAGAAACTTAGTTATATACAACTTACACCTATAGATTGTAACTTACATCAATTAACGTCAAATAGTTTAGTGATAGCGTACGTAGCGACATCTATTACCGTAGCTGTATACTATTAGGAATTTAAGTGGCACAATAAAGCAGAATTCTTATTGTATCTCTTGTATTTCCACTGCCAACACTACAAATTAGCAAACTACTTTCTCTAACAACTATCGTTAAACAGTGTTGTATAGCATTTCAGGATAGCGTGACACAGACTAATATATTTGCCTTTTTATAGTTAGAATTATGTGTCTCGAAATTCTCTGTATAACTATATACAGGGTGGCCCATAATAAGGTATATGCGTTTGCCTAACTGTAGTATTTGTAATTTTGGACAAAAAGTTTCGATTTGGTAACACTGTGTAGTCTGATAGTGGGGATAACGGTGGCGATAGAGCATCGCCACACTATGTCTACGAGTGTGCGAGTAGCTGAATGAACCGCTGGATCGGTCGACGTTTGTCGTTGGAGTAGCCAGTTCGATCTCCCGACTTGAAGCCATCTGACTTTTTCCTTACAGTTTTTTAAAGGACTAAGTGTATCAACATCACATACGGAACTTGGTTGAACTACGGGAAGTTATCACAAAAGAGTTTCATAAAATACCAGTACGGATCTGTCAAGCTAATTATGACAACGTTGCTCTTTGTCTCGAGGCATGTATGAATTTCGATGGTGTAATGGTGGACCATGCATGCCATAAAAAACAGAAATTAAAATTGTTGTAAGGAAAAGTATGAGAGCAATGTAATTATATTCAGTTTAATGTATAAGTTATGTTGCTAGTTTCTTTACCGCAGTCTTACACCATATACATAATTATGGGTCAACCTGTATTACTAGGACAATCAAGCATTAGAATTGTAAACAACATTGGAGATATGGCACCAAGAAACGTCGAAATTTTGAGCTAATGCCCATATTAGGTTGCTAACTTTAGTATCAGTTAGCTCCGATCCCGAGAAAAGTAATGGCATTTTTTATCGGACTGCATGTTTTTGGTTTAAAAACCAACTCTAATATACTGGTGAGTTTGTCACTAAAAAGTAACAAACGTGTCTCATGGCCGCCAATTTAGAAGTGATAAAGATGTATTTAATACGTAGCCTACCATATAAGTAAACAAAATATTATTTCTAAACACGTGATAAATTAATGACAATGTTTAAAATATCATTTATAGTACTAAGTCATAATATAATTATTGTGCACATTAAGCTAAATGAAGTAAATTTATTTTTTTAACAAAAAACTCTCTTTTTTTCTTACAGAAATCCTAGATGCCACAGATGAAAGTAGCAGTGTGAGGAAAATGATCCAAGCACCTACGAACACACTACCAAAACAACGACTCCGACAAATTAATGTTAAAGAACCAATGGTCTGTACATCTAACTGTAAAAAGACAAAGTGCGAATTGTTTATATGTATTTATTTAATAAGACGGCAACCAAGAACGTGATGTTAGAAAGCAGACTAGAAATAATTTCGTATAAATGCATCTATAAGTCATAATAATTTCTGGTTTCGAGAATAAAGTATACTGTATTGACGTAAGTTACTTGTTCTTTCACATGAGAGAGGAATATTTATATTTATATATTCTTGTAGTATGGTATTTTGGGTTCAAAATCAATTACTAAACGCCTGTCGAGGGAAAAAATGAACTTCGGAGATATTTTCTTAACCGGAAGTAAAAGAAACATTTCTGTTTTAAAGGATTCGAGCGTTAATTCAATACACATTGATACCACACTAACAGTAAGACTTTCAAAACTTTTTTACGAGGTCTGTTCTTTCATTAGTCAGCGTATAATACTTAAAAAGACGCGCATCTCTTATCTTAGTTTAGTTTCATGCTAAGTCGACGTTTGCAAGAAGAAAATGTCAACAAATATACTACGTACCTCACTTAAGCCTCCCTGACCACTAAGTTAACATTAGGTAAGGCAACATATGTGAAGCTAACAATTTTAAAAGAATATTATTTACAAGATACAGACGTAAGCTTACCGCAATTCACTGATATAATTAAAATACATCATTTTAATATTGTGGACATGTCCGCATTTCAAGAACAAAAATTTCCGTCCGCATATATTTTCCGAAACTCACTGATTTGTTCCCATTTTCTTAGCTCAAGTGTACTGTTAATTCACTTTCAGATATTTTCACAAATAAAAATCTTTCTGGCTATTTCTATTAAAAGAAGAAATTGTTAGAAAAGGAAAAAAAATCAGAACTACTGCAAAATATGAATTGACAAAGTGAACAGAATGCTATATACGTAATCTTGTTTAAACGTTTTAAAATACATTACAATATATATTTTTTTCATAATGTTTTAATTTCAAACATCAAAGTAAACGATAGAACTTATCAATTTATATTTAATATTAAATATTTAATATTAATTGGTAAATATTTATGTAACGAGTCAGACAGATAGAAATGTAACACATTTCAGAATAATGGTAACCCCATTTATTGGCACATATTCTATAGCAGTCATCAGCAATGAGTCTAATGTGCATGATCAAGCAATGGTAGGAAGTATGCACTATTTTCTATAGATTCTTGCTCTTCAATGTAATGGAAGTGGGTCGAATTTTACATTTTTCTTCACTTTCCACCATATCTCCAAAGATTTTAAATTATGCATAAGTATTTTCTCGAAACTTAACTTTTGGATAAAACCGGATTTGCGAAGTTCGACATCTTAGATTAGAACAAAAGTTAGTTTAGTTTTCTAATTTTCTCTAAAGAAAACTTTAAAATTTGTACAAATACACCTGTTAAACGTTAGGTTATGAAGAACGCGATTCTCTTTGGAATTTTACGCTTAAAGAAGGAAACTGAGTTAATTACTGCCTCACTCTTCTCAGGATTAACTTAATCATTCATCTTAAGATTTTTTTCATTAAAATATAATCGTGGCTAAGACTGGGGTTTATGAAATCGAACCCTTAAAATAGAAAAACGGTTAAATTTTTCTTTCCATTCACTAGATCTTACCGGTCTAGAAGCTTGAAATATTTTTATACAAACTTTTCCTTTTAATCTTTTAAAATGCGGGTATGCCTCGGTTTTGTGAAATTTGTCGTTCACGGATGGAAGAAGAGATGAAATGTATTTTTACAGTTGCGCTGTTGTATATTTACTTTGCACCACTGTATATATTTGCACGAAAGTTACCGAGAAAGGCGTAAAATTGAAAGTATCAAGAAGTATATCATGAATATTCTGCTAAGAAGATTATCTTAGAAAAATTCAACCGCGTTTGTGGGAACTGTATTTTTCAAAATTCATGAAGAAACCCCATAAAGTGGTTATATGAACGAGGAAGTATTACTATTCCTAAAATTCTCTAACATTTTTAGAATTTCTTTTCAATCTGTCGTTCAACAAATTGAAGAGTCATGTAAGTTTCTAAAGGATTTTTATTAAATGAAAGAGGTCGGGCTCCATGTTACGCCTTGTCTATAACCAGGAGTGCAAAGATTTCAAGAGATTTGCAAGGTGTCCATTGATGATTACGGTGTGTCAAGATATACGCCTAAAACTAGAAAACCAATTTGTTTGAGATATTTCAGTCTACTCGCGAGTGGAGAAAATATCTGTAACTTGTAGTATGAAGTCAATTGAGGTTTACTGTAACTTTTTTGTATAGTTGTTTCACTCAACCTCTTTCTCATTTTCCTTGCAATCTTCCTTGAGGAATGTAGTACAAATATAGAAGCTTGAGCAAATAATGTAACAACATTAGGACCAAGAATGTCCCTGGTGTCTCTTAATAAGTACACTTCTTTTATTTATAATGGGAACAAAACAATGAATAAAATATAGAATTGAAGTTCTAAGTATTTCTGAGAAAACAGCATACATTATACAAGCAGCACTGCTCTCTGAGGTTAGTTTTGCCGAAAAGAAGGCCTTTGGTAGCCATGTTATGTATGTTGGACTGGTTTCAATCTGAACGACAGTTAAACCCAGGGAAGGCACAGATAAAGGAAAATAACAATTAAGATAAAAAATGTATTCTCTCATACTAATTATGCCAGTATTATTGATATGGAATTGCAATAAGGATGTATATCTAAAATTAAAAATTTTGAATGCGTCTAATAGACTCGATCTCGCTGACTGAAGTACACATGGCAAACTTTGGGTGACATATTGGTTTCAACCTCTTTCAGATTTCATTGTTATTTGATGGCTACTGTTTGGTGTTGCTAGCTGAAGCTAAAAGTACCATGTCGATAAGAGAACAAGGAGAGAGGCTAAAAAGGGCAGTTCACTCTTGCTAGTTAGGCATTTCAAAAACAAATGCATTTCGACAACAAACACGTTTTTAAATCCTCAGAAAGTCCGTACATTTGTTTTATAAATAATTTGATAAAAGCTATACTTCTCGATTTTGATGCATTGTTTTTGTTGTTCATTGGCAACACTGTCCATGCAGATATTTGTGTTGTGAAATATCCAGTGGTCTTATAGAGCATCCAAGCTAGCAAAAAATATGTGCTTCACGTAATCAGCAAATCAAGATATACGTTTGTTATAACACTATACAATGATTTTCAAGTTATGCAAAGATAAACTATGTCTGATAAATACTACATTTAAGTTGTACCTTTTAAGTATCAGATCGGATACAAACACAAGATTTTGAATTGTGTCCTTTCTTCTGGTTTGAAAAATCGCTAAAACGAAAGAGAGATCTTCAGAGACCTTGCCTTATGTTTACTCGACATTGACAATGAAGTAGCTGAATAGCATTTCTAATTAAATCTAACGATAATACTTATGATAGGATTTTCAGATATGAAACTAAGTCACATTAAATATTGAATATGTTTTGTATTCGTAACAAGTTAACAAAGTTTAGATTGACAAAGTGGATACTTTTAAATGAGTTTCCAATTTTAGTTAGTATTCAAACCACTTCTACAGAAATCATTAACTACAACGTGTGCGTGTGTGAGTGAATAATGGATAGACCAACATTTGTATCTTTTTTCCTTAGTAAATATACATTTATGCATTAACATAAAATGTTATTCAACGCACATAACTTTAATATCTACAGTAAATATCTGAAGTTGTGAATTGAAAGTAAAAATCAGAAATAATGCCAATTAGCTTACACTTTCATTGTGGATATTGGAAAATATGCAAAACAAAGAACAGAACGATGAAAATGAAATAGGAAGTGAAAAACGAATAACACAGTATTTCCACGTAGTAGATTGTAATTGGAAAACTGTGTTTACCATGTTGACTACAGCGTTCAAAGTTAGGTTAGTTTATTTCGTGTTTAATATCAACGAGGCTGTATGTGACTAGAACCCACTATTTTTATGTGTGATCTAGTAATTTGTACTCCGATTAGATATTGAACGTTTAACTCGTATTAAAATGTGAGAACTATGAGCACTTATATAGAAATGAGCTCAATATCTACGTACAACGGTACTTATTTATTTTTTCATTGGTCTGTTCCAAATTTTCTAATAAAATATCCAGCTTTATCAAACTTAATACAAATGTCATTTTTGTCTAAAATTACCTATTATTCTAAAACGAATACTTTTATTATATTAAAGTTTTCATTTAAATTGACACTTCTACAATAATGGCAAATGTATTAGCGTAATTCTGCTTTGAAACATCAAAAGCTAAAAAAAAAAAAGAAAAAAAGAAAACGAAGTGTTTGTTTTTGAACAAATTTGCTATTTGAATCAAAAAAATCTGGTAATTCAATTATTTATATTGAACTGTGTATAAGTAACAGAATGTTTTAATTTATGAAATTAGAGTGGTTCGTCACAAATTCCAGGTACCATATGTAAAGTATTGAATTTTATACGCTGATTGTATATTATAAACTAGAGTAATTTTAGTATTAACGCCAATATTTTGTGATGTATATGAGTTTTATTAATTCATTCAATTATATCTGTTTTGAACTAAACATTTCAAATATTTAAATATACTTTCTTTTAAATTATGAAGATATGAAACACTAACATTTTTCAAGATTATATCTATATATCTATATATCTATCTATATATATATATATATATATATATATATATATATACATAAACAAATGAGAGTCAATGTGAGCTCGTATTTCTTATCTTTAAGTGTCAATTTTAATGCCACATTTAAACATATATATAAATATTAGACTTTGAATTAAAATAATGGAAAAATGTCAGGGTAAAAATAAAATCCTTAGAAATTAACGGTATTATTTGGATTTTGAAAAGTATCAAATGATGTAAGTTATAAACATAGTTATAATTTATGGTAATATGGTTATGATTATTTGGATTACACAATGCATGATGATCTTAGACATTACCCGTTATTAAGACGTATATACTAGAACTAATATAGTTGTGGAAAATATTTTGAATTCACTACATGTCTTAACTATTGGTATATTATTTATGGTTCAAAAGTATACAGAAAAGAAATATATACCACATATATATAATGAAATATGTACAGTAAAAACAAGCTCATATCTAGTTACATTTTTATATTTGAGTGCTAGGAATAATATTTTTTGTGTTGTAAATGTGTTTTTGAACTTATTTCATTTATGTTATGCTGGAAGATGATTTAGAAATACCACCAGAATTGAGAATGGAACTGACTCACATATTACCCTAGGTTATGCCAATTATGTAGTTACCTACCTTAGTTTTATAATTTAGGACTGGATTGTTAAACTAGAAACAAAATATTCATCCAAACGATTTGTAATATATGCCAACTACAAATATTTGTTTCTTGAATGTAAAGAGCAAAAATAACAGATTCAGAACTTATTGTACTCATATAAAACTGAAACGCTGAAGGTATAATTATTATATTTTTAATAAATAAAGGAAAATAATCATTTATAATAAGAATATCAAACTCAAATATATATCATACAGTGATATTATTGGCTACTTTAACAAACTTGTTTACAAATACTATTTTGTACTATCAGTAGTAGTGTGAGTAGGGAGAGAAATATATTTTACCCAGAACAGAATAAAGAAAATATTATTTTTGTCTCTTTTCGTAATCAAATCAACCGTTTGCTGAATGAATGTCAGAAACTTCAGAGTGCTAAGTGTTTATTGGAAATATATTTTGACACAAAGATGCTTATAGTTACTAGGTACCATCTTCAAGCACGAGATTATTGGTAAGAATATTACTGAACTGGTGTAATTTTTATAATATTCTTTACGAGTGCTTGAATAATATTTTTAAAACATTTGTAATGTTAGAGTAGTACCTATATGTATATATTTGTAACTGAATACAAACACATAACGCTTCAATCTTATGTACAGTTTACAATGTTGGTGTGTGACTATATATATACACACTCAAAGACATATAATTGTTTAAAACTGTACATAAAATGAGAAAACTATATCCCTTATTTTTTAATGTAAACATGCACATATTATCATGTCAAAAAGTTATGATCATGTAAATAGTAATGGAATGAAATTATTAAGCATATTATATAATATACGTGAAGATTATGCTCAACTATGAGTGCCTACTAAAAGCGATTGAACCGTGGTTGTGTCCAATCAGAGTCTGACCTGAGCCCGATGTTTCTGATTGGTCCACGATCCACAAGCTTTAATAACGAAAATGGAAAGTAACGATAAGAAATATATATAGTTCCACTTTATTATTATTATTGTTATTATTATTTACGTTTAGTATTATTTCCCTTTATCTTCTTGAATTCATATTTGTTTCATGTTGCCCTATCTACCTGCATACATATATATTTGAAATAATGTGTATTATTCTGGTAATAGTTGTTTTGCGTATGTCAGCAGTAATAAATATTTACTATGTGTGCTAAGTTATCTTCTCTTCATATGTCACATATCTATGTGTACTATCTCCTTGTTAGTCTACGAAAATTTTGTCTCATCTTATATATAAATAAAATAATTTTATGTATTAATATGGATGCATTGTTCTTTAACGCATACGCATAAATACAAAACACACATGTAAATATATATTCTAACAAATACACTACACGTTTATATATACACACTGCTAAGAAATGGTATTGTGATGTGTATATGCTTTGCTGTTCAGTAAAGGGTATGTTTTTATTAAACATAGAGGCCTACTGATATGGAAACAATGAAATATATTTGGAAGTTAAGAACAAACAAACAAGGTAGCACTAATTGTGTAATGTACAAGTATTCCTTAATTCTTGTATATGTATTGTATTGTCAATATTACGTAATAAAAATAAATTGAAAGATGCTGTACTTTTATTATAGTAATTCTTTGATTTCCTGTTCCAAATAGAGAGTAGAGAATAGGATAATGCATCATAACTAAAAGATATAAAAGTGTTAATAAGTAAACAGTTGTGAATGTATTTTCCCTCGAGCTACAAGAATATGGATAACTTTGAATCTTAGATATAGAGTCAGTCTGAGTCGTTATTAGTTTGAACAAGATTGAATTATGTCGATGACTAGAATAAGGGATTCCAATACATGCATACTCTGTGTGAGTTTAAGATTTTCATATGATAACCAGGTATTACAAAAATTTACGCAAAAATGCTTTACAGTCATCAAGGAATATCCAGTAATGCTTGATGAAATAATATACTGACATAAATGTTGATAATTTCCTTACGGTCATGAAATGCTACCGGTTCGGAAATTTGGTCGGTAGTGGAACTACTTTCGTAGAGAACCAATGGGAAAAAATGAAATGAAATCTTTAAGTTTTACGTCCCACGATTATGTCGGTTAGGCAAAAGAAGATAGTGATGATGAGAGATGAGTGAAATAAAGAAAGTGCGAGGGAACGGGAGAAATCCGAGAAAATCCACGAGCACGGTATTTGTCCACCACAAAGTCCACACTGCGCGAGCTGGGATCGAACCAGGGACCCCAAGCACCGGAGGTGAACGCTCTACCACTATTTTTTTATTTAGATGCAGGAAAGTATTATACATTGGAATACATAACAATTTGTTTTCCAAAAAGAATAACTTATACTGTATTATGAACAAATAACAAGGAATCAAATCACAAACAGCAGAAACATAAAAAAATAAAAAATAAAAAAAACATTAGTAATGCAAAAAATTATGAATACATCATTGTTAATTTTTCATCAATAACAGCTAAATAATTCGATAACTGTTTTCGTTTGATATTTTCAGTTATCTTCCATCGTTCTTTCAACAGGTGAAAATAGTAGCCTGCAAGGGTTGGCGTTTGACTTTGAATCAAATATTCCACAGTTACACCACACAACCAGATTACACTATTTTGTTTGTAATGACGATAATATGAAAAAGCAGGAAATAAAATCATTAGCGGGGAAATATCCCGGATACCACAACGAACTAGAATACACATGATACGTGCGAACGTCAACCATATGTCGTACACCAAATCACAAGTTGAAAGCCGATGTTGTAAAGTATCGTCTATACTACAATGCGAACATGTTCCGATAGACATCAGCTTAATCTTCTGTAACTTTATATTAGTGGGTATGACGTCATGTACAATTCGGCACCACACAGAGCGTTGATTGACATTTAGGACTGTGTTATTGATATTTTCCAGATCATATCCCAATTATAGCTAGGAAAGTTGTCTTTTCTTTTAGTAGTAACATTTTGTTTACACTGATATGAGCTGTACAAAATTTTAATATTCTGACGTTTGGGAGTATCTAAGTCTAGAACCATGTAACTAGAATTCAAGAGTACATCCTACAAATATTTTACAGTGTTTGAAAGAATCGACATATTAAGAGGAGGGTGACCGCCGTGACCTGTACCCAATAGAGACCCCAGATTTTAGCAAAACTGGGTGTATTTAATTGTAATTTGTACATCCAATTAATCAAATATAAAACAGTGCTTTTGCAATATATATCCACCATGTTAAGGCCTCCAGCATTTTTAGATTGAGTAAAAACATACATGGGTGTTTTAAAAATGTTACATCTCCAAACAAACCAATAAACTGCAGCTTTTATAGAGCGGGCAATTCGACTTGACAACGGTAAAACAGGACTTAAACACCAAAGGTGAGATGTAATATATGTATTAACAATCCAAATTAGAGCTTCTCCGTGGCTAAACGGTTAGCGTACGCGCCTTGGCGTGGAATACCCGGGTTCGATTACCGGGGAGCTCATGTGGTTCGTATTCCACGTTAATCAGTAGGTCCACGTCTCATATAGCCTCGCTGCTGAAAGGGACGCTAAACTAAAATCAACTCAACTCAACAATCCAAATTCTTTGTTCAAGACAGTAGCCACGAAATTTTCAAGATTGACATAAACCTTTCACCTTCTGGAGGGCTAGAGCCCAATTTTCTAAAATCATTTGTTGGACCGTGCAATAAAAATAGACACCTAAAATTTTTATCCTATCAACATGGAGAATAGGAAAAGTAATCATCTGAGAGTCCCAAGTACCAAATGCAAGCAATTTTGTTTTTTGAAAATTTATGCATGCTCCACTAGATTGTCCAATATTTTGTATGACATGAATAACTTGATTAAGTTGAGCTTCATCTCGTACTAAAACAGAAAGATCATCAGCATAGGAACGCACTGTAAGGTGGAGATCAGCAAAGGAAATACCTATTTGCATAGCATGTAATTCACAAATCAATGGTGAAATGTAAATATTAAAAAGAGACATAGAAAGCGGACACCCCTGTCTAATAGATCTATTGATTGTTACAAAAGGTGTTAAATAACCATTCACCTGAATTTTAGATCTCGCAAACATATACAAAATTTTCACTTGATTAATTACGGCAGGATGAAATCCAAATTTTTTCCATTACTTGATATAAATACCCATGGTTAACCAAATCAAATGCTGTCCTTAAATCTATAGATAGAAGGCCACCTTTACATTTGTTGTAATCAAAATATGCCACTGCATCGCGAAGATCCATCAATACATCCAGTTTATTACCTTCTAGAAATCCTGCTTGCATTGGATGTAGAATGCTTGAGAGCACTGTTTTCAACCTATTGAAAAAGCATTTTGCTACTATTTTATAGTCAACATTTAACATAGTTAACGCTCTATAATGCTTAAGACAAGTAGGATTTGGTAACTTTGGTACTAATATAATGACACCTGTAGCAAAGGATTCACTAATTACACCATGATGCAATATTTCATTGACAATAGTAGTAAACTCATCTGCTATAATAGGAAACACCTTTTGATAAAATTCTGCTACTAATCCATCAATTCCAGGAGTTTTATAGCGCTGAAAACTGAGTATGACATCATGGATCTCATTTTTGGTATATGGTTGCATTAACATGTTATAATCAGATGTCACTGTATAACCTGAAAGAGGCGTAAATTGCCCAACAGGAGTCGTGTTCTGTGATACAATTCTTGGTATGTACTATGAATGTGAGCTCTAATTTCACTCGGATTAGTTAGTACTTGCTGAGTATTAGAGGTTAATCTTGAAATTAAAGCTCGATTTTTACGTTTCTTTGTATGAATTAGATGGTATAACGTCATACGCTCGTTTTCTACCACAGTGTTATCTTTACAATAGTAACGAAATTTTTCAGTACATTCTCTCTGCAAATGGAAAATTTCACCTTTATAATACTGCATATCTCGGTACGATATTGGGGAAGTAGCCGATAAACCACTAACAGATTGTAAACATTTCATATAAAATTGCATCATATGGTTACTATTGGCATTCCTATCTCGAAAGTGATCGATATATAGCCATTTGATTTTGGGTTTCACATATTGCTCACACCATTTGAGGCTTGTGGTATACTTGTGGCGGTGGTGAAGCCAGACTGACCAGTGCCGATGAAACTGGTTAAGAAAATAAGGATCATTTAGACCAAAAGGGGACATTTTCCAGTAGGATCGTCCCCAGACACAGTACGGCGAACCAATATTAAATTCAAGAACTAGACCCAAATGATCAGTAAACGGGGCTAAACAGACATCATATTTAACAATCAATTTAACCAAGTCTGGATTACAATAGCAACGGTCAATTCTAGACGCCGCATTACTGCGCACGTAAGTAAAAATATGGTCCTTTTTACAGTAGATAGCAGTGTCAACCAGTCCATATTGAGAAACAAAAATTGTAGTGCAGGACTATATGATGGTGTCCCGACACAATCATTAGCTCGAAGTACACAATTAAAATCGCCCATGAGCATAATGTTATTAAAGGGTTCAGAAAGCAAATACAACAAATCTTCAGAATATAAAGTCTCTCTACCCGTCTTCCCTTGATGCCCCGAATTCCCATATATATATTGACAATTACAGTAGTTTTCCAATACAACGCTATCCCTCTGCCATTCACCAACATTTGAAGGGAATCAACTTGTATTCCTTCTTTCACTAATATAGCAGTTCCAAAACCATGTACACCAATATTAATATGACTCTTATAACCAGAGATGGAACAGTGTTCATCGGAGATTATTTTCTGAAGACATAAAATCTGCGTCATAATCATAAACAAATTTTTTAAACAATTCTTTTTTAACACTATTTTGCATACGGTTTACATTGAGGGAAACAATACGTGTAATGTACAGTGTTATAAGTAAGAAAACAAAAAAGCAAATTTAAGATTGGAACATATCAACGTAATACTATAAACAGAAGACAAGAACGTCAATATAGTCACACTGGCAACAAAAAAGCGGAAAAAGTGTTTACAAATCTTGAAGGTCAGTGAGCACACCTGAGGCAGTATCGTCGTGACGTAAACATTCAGTTATTGAAGCACCACGCCTTTTCTTCTTTCGAGTTGTTATGACATTCACAGGTTGCGAATAAGAACCACGTGAGCCTCGTTTCTTTCGTGAACGTAATTCCCTTGTTGTATCAGGAATGTCTGTTGTTTCACTTTCCAGGTCAAGGTCACTACCGTCTGTATCTGAAGTAGGTGCAATGAATTCCATATCAGTTTTTTGTTTCACAGCTTGGAGGGAGCCCTCAGTACCAACAGGCTGTTTACCAGGGAGACAAGACGGTGTATCGATATTATCAACACTTGCAAGGTCATTAACATTAACACTAGGTATATGTGTTTCTTCAGCTGCATTGTTGATAAGGCCACATGTGGAATCAGAGTTGTCATCCGTATGAGCAGCAATCGTAGTAGAGGTGTCAGTTACTGATTTGGAACTGTTTGGTTGTAATTGCACATGTTGTTCACAAAGTTTTTTTGTAATAGTGCCGAGGGATGACATTTGTAAAGGCAGTGGCGGTGCGCTAGATGCGGGGCGGAGTGGGGGAAAAACTCGGTAAAGCGAATGTCAGACATTTGAGAGGTATGAGGGCCATTCAGTTCTTGTCTTCTTTTCTTATCACAGTCACTAAGTCGGTGAGTTAATGATCGACAGAAAAAAAACATATTACAGGCTGGCCTTCATATGATATGAAGCCACGAAAGCCGTTAAAGAGTAAACGTGAAGGGATAGGTTTTTTAAGGACAATATTCACAGTTCGTATTCCATTGGACACTGCAAGGGGATAATTTTGAGACCATGTCTCATTGGTTATATTTTTCACTGTTCCATATTCAGTCAGAATTTGCACAATAACGTTATCTAGTTGAATAGGTAAATTAAAGACTCTTACCCTGGTAATATTTTCCATTGCGTTGACAAGTTTGACAAAAGAGGTACTACCGTCACTATGTTTAAATGGTACCGTAGGTTCAAGCGTACTTAAAACTTTTTCAAAAAATGGCATCAGTATTAAAAGTCACAAACACAGCATATTCATCAGAGTGAAGTTGAAGCGCAATAACGTCATGGCAGTCCTCTTTAAATAAACTTTCGATCCATTTATGAATAGCGATGGGTGACGGGCGATTATTACGTTTTTCCTTGTCAAATACACATTTGATGGTATTTTTTCTAACGAGCTGAGACATCATAATATTTTACAATACTATATAGTCACTTACACAAATAAACCACACGCAGTGGTAAAGCTAAGCACGTCAAACTGCGAACAAACACTGCACCGGACAACACGTCCTACCGCTAGCACAGTTTAACAGCAACTCCCCCACTGGGCCACCGCGTATCTAGTCCAAGGGAGTAAAAAGGTTTCTTGATTTTCATTATATCTTCGAACGTGTTGAGCAGGGAGACTTGAAATATTTTTTAAATGTACTGTTTGGACCTTCTTGACTATTGCAAGACTTAATTTTATAAGATGAAACTACCAGAAGGTAGAAAGAGGACCGTTGTTTTCATTCTCCATTAGACTTCCGTAATTGTTTGCCTTAGGAAATTGAAATTGTACATAAACGTTTCTCCTTATACTATGGATTATAGTAGAGAGGGAGGTTTGATAAATTCTAGTCAGCACGATTACGGGTAAGAGAAATTAAATGTTTCCTATTGTCATTACTTGCTCTTTCGAAACAAAGCACTGGACACTCACCTAAGAAATTCGTGTCATTTACGGATCAATAGTTATAAGTAAAAGGAAGATCATCAAATGGTGCAGAGAATTACGAGAAGATCGTTCAAATGTTCATGACAATGAGCGTAGCGGAAGCCTTCTATTCAGACGGACGATCTGGTGCAACGCGTTAACGAGAAATTGCGATCCAATCGCCAGTTCACAATAATTGAACTTGCTAAACAGTTTCTAGAAGTGTTTGCGAAAATAGTGCATCGAATTATGACGATAAGCTGGGTTATCACAAACTGTATGAGAGGTGGATCCCCAAAATGATGACAGACGCTTATAAAGATTAAAGAATGATAGCTACACGTGATTCGGTATTGCCTGCTGACGGAGGATGGAGATGGCCTGTTTTCTCACGTAGTAACAAGGTATAAAATCTGGATATCGTACACCACTGGGGAATCGAAGCAGCCGTCAATGCAATGATAGCACTCTGGTTCTCCTCAAGCCAAGAATTTGAGCTCCCGCCCGGAATCGAACTCGAGTCTCCCAGGTAAAAGGACCGTACGCTAACCGCTTAGCCACGAACGAGCTCTGTTTAAACTTTTGAGCCAACCCAATGAAAGATTTGCGTTTTTTTTAAATAAAACATTTGCGTCAAATCAATGGAAAATTTCCGTGTTTTCTTTTAAGGTTTGTGTCAACACAATGGAAAACTTGCGTGTTAGTTCTCAATAATCGGTATAGCATTTATAATTGCTTTTTGCATGTTTTGCCTTAGGAATAAGCCCTTTACTCAGAATGAGGTCACGTTCCATTCCAAATCTGTGAGAGAAAATAATGTATAGCAAGCAATGTTTTTGCCGCTAATAAGAACTTTGTCAAATTGAAGAGAATTGCCTATCCAAGTGTTCTTTCATGTTTTTTAAATATGTCCGCTTACATTCGTTAAAATATAAATATCCTATTAGATGTTTGAAAAGAAGATACGATTAAATGCATAACTATCATTAAGAAATTGGAAAAAGCTTGCTATCAGTTGTAATTATAAGTAATGATTTCTTGCGACGAACTACAAAAATGTATCAATAACTTTTCTTATCATTATAATTTCTTTCCTCAAACTGTTGCTTGTAAACTGTTATAAACTTAAGACTGCTGTGTGAAGTGATAATATGTTGGAAATTACTTATTAGACACACATGGGAATATTTCCATATGCTTTATTTTATTTTGAATAAAAGGTTTCCTACAAACAGTAATCATGTTTGTTCCTATATTCTCTATAACGTTCAGAGAACAAAGGTATCAAGTCACATTACAAAAATTGTGATAAACGAGTCATAAAGTTTGAATGGTATATTTAATTGCATGGGAAAGTTAACATTAAGAATTATTTAAAATATCTGGATATAAATCATCAACATTCCTAATGAAGCTTCAAATAGAGATTTTAAGGATAGCATAGGTCTAAAATAAGCGAAAGTGGACTTGATTTCCTTGTGCCTTAAACGTGCCATTTAAACACTGAATGACAATTTCATTTGGATATTTATCTTCATTATTTCGAGTTAGATTTCATTCTCTGTTCTTTTGAATTTTAAGTTCCTATTTGCTTCCGTAATTTCTCTGGTTAGACATACACACACACACACACATATATATATATAATTTTCGGTGTCGCTAAGGTAAACAGTGACACTTCTGATGAAGTTTAAATTCAAATTCAGTCCCGCAACTTGAGGGAGGGAAGATTTATAAAAATGATCGAAAATCACCAATGTCAGAGACCGTTTCAGCAATAGTAAAAAGTGACTGAATGATGAAATATATTACTAATTCTTCTTATTTTAACCCAGTGTAGCGGGTAACTGACGCTATAGCACGGCCAACAAGAGATGGTCTCTGACGTTTCTTACCACATGCGATGGAACATTGCAGCCCCTACTTTGATGCCAGTATTAACGACCACGATCACTCTGTCTTATACCATTAATTAAATTGCCACTACAGTTGCGCCGAAAAAAACCTTGACACGCGAGTAGTTGCAATGTCACTGCGAGCTGTCAAGGACGTTCTCTTACTGGACGCACTATAGTAATATGTAATTAAATAAATATTTAACAAAACATCCTAAGAATAGCAATTTATTACGAAGTATACAAAGCTACTTAAGCTTTGAAGCATCGATCATAGCACGTTTCTAGCTCCATAAAGAGAAAAGGTGAATGGGATAGTATTAAAACCTTTACATCTTTTTCTTTTTTGAATAAATGTCCTCAAGCCCTGAAACATTAATCACAGCATGATACTGACCCTGTAAAGAGAAAACATGAACGAAAATAGCGTTTATTTTAGCGTGACAAGTAAAGTACGGGTGAAAAATATAGTACACTAATCTTTCGTTCTAGCAGTAGCGTAGCGTGGTATTCCGAAATGGGGATGCCAAAGCTAGTAACTTGTCTGATATAATATAATGCAATACATGTTCAATGTGTATTCTCCTTAACAAGTGAAAAGATTCACTATACAGCAAATGTTGTTTCGATGACTCATGTTTTATAGCTTTCTTCATGAAATTACCCAAATCAGAAATACCGTTTCAACACCACTCCGACTCCTTTGCCCCAAACATAATGCAGACGAAACATAACATTTTATTCCCTACAGAACACTCAGAAAGCCAAGGAAACCTATCATCCTACCACGAAGACTGAAATACTCGTGAATGATTGCTAGTTGTCATTTTTATGGAAAGTTTTGGGGTAGGTCGTCTCCCTTTCAGAGAGCAACGCTGCTCGTAAGTCAACCGAGATATTGGAATTGTTAACAAAAGTTCAATCAAATTTGTGTCTGGTACTGTTATCGTAGTCATCATTTGCTAAAAGTTAGTAAAGTACTATACCTTGTAGCAGCCGAACACTCCCCACAGCTTTGTCTCTTAGTTATAAATGGTATTTTCTTCATACTACAGTAAAACAATAAAACAAATATTCATTTCAAATCACAACGCAAAAGAAACTTTATACCGCCAATTTTTCTTGACCACCAACGATCAATGTTGCTAATCTAAAGCATAAATCTAGTACAGAACGCAAGGGCATAGCCAGGGAGAGGTGAGCCAATAATTTATCACAAAAAAGGATTATAAAGCCATGTTCATGAAACAACTTGCAGAAGCTTTGTATTTAGCACGGCATAATTCGCAACCATCCCATACGATTACACAACACAAATAGAAGATTAACAGGCTGAGTCTGCTCATTAAGGCCCGCAACCAGCCATTAAAGTTTAGGAGAGAGGCACAAATATGCTAGGGGGTCCAATCGTCACAATTCTGGATCTCTTTTATCAATAACTACTCTTAATAATTAGGAGGCCAAAACATTTAGGGGGCCAGGCTCCCCTAATTGCACGCCTGGTGGGGCATACAGAAGCAAATGCGTAGATTACGTTAGACGCCAATAAGCAATTGTCTCAGCTCCTTTTCTGCCACTAGCATTCTGACGAGAAAAACCGACCCCACTTTTGTATGAATATTGTTTTCAGTATAATTCCCTTTATTTCTGTATCGTGGGCAGCTTCTTTCTCCGCATACCATTCTTCAATCTCGTTTTTTTTTTTCAATGTCACCCTTAGAAATTTGTCATCTTGGGTCCGGACCTCAGGTGCCCGTTCGTGAATATGGGCCTGAGTGTATATATCATTTGAAGATACAAATAGAAAGCACTTAAAGCAACTTTGGGGGCTTAAGTGTGTGTCTACTTCATTGTCAGATATCCAGATACGGAAGAGCCCAAGTAAACTTTGTGAAGGGCGAAGGGTGGCCTACCAGATCTGTGACCGTGATTCTACAGAATGTGTTATAGTTATGCTTGTGTATGTGAGCCCTCTCAAAGAGTATCTGTCTACAACCTGGGACATGATATGTATTTATGATGTAGATTATTAGTTTGGCTTTAAATATGATTCAAGCATAACTAATTTTATACTATCACTTACATAAGCGACATGCTTCATAATGGCGTTGAACTAACTATTTATGTTTTGTTCTATTTCCTTGACAGCACTCGTACGTTCTATACAGAAACCATCGCTTAGTTCAAAATATATAGAGTTGGCAGTACTTGAGCATACGCCAGCTTATATCTAAAGCAAATGTTGGGTTCCAAGGGATGATGGGGAGTAGGAAAAGAAGTAGTTGGGCATGCGCATTCGACAGAAAGCAGACGAAAACCCCGATGCTTGCAGTAGGCCTGGATGCCCAAGGAACACAGCATACGACAAGAGGAAAGACAGAAAATGTGCATCTGAGTGATGCGCATGCGTCGGTTCCGCTTGCCAAAGTAAAGCGAGAGAGCGCATCCAGAAGATTGCAGTGGAAATAATTGTGGCAATTATAAGCAAACAATTTATAAATATAATGAAATACGTACTTTTTCTTATTAACAGGTGATGCCGGGCATATAGGCGTTCCCTTACGCTACGCTGGTGCGTTCTAGTAGAGCTGTACTGAATTATAACATGCATTTTCAAATTATCGAATTTGAATAATCTCCTACTGGCACTAACAAAGACATTGCATTTAAAGAAACACCTTTGTACAGTCAAAAACAAAAGTTCTTTCCGTTTGGTAAAATTTATTTTGGGAATAACGGTGATAGTGCTGGAACGTTCAGAAAATTACATTCCTTTTAATTTACTTAAAAGTGTATTCAAATTGTCCTTCCATTCCGAAGGTATTCACGAAACTAATTTCATCGAACGGAAACAACTTTTGTCACTGACTGAACACCGCAAGATGGTATAAGATATGATTAAAACAAGTCCAATCACTTGCTTCAAAGTCTAGTTTTCTCTTGTCCAATTTAACTTCTTCGCCACAAAAATGTCAGAAATTGCTCACAGTGTTCAACATCCAGAAGTTTGTTGAAGTATACGTAATTTTGCACTAATCGTTACAGCTGAAGCACACAGCTCCAAATAATATCGTTCCCAATACTACATATATATATTTCTAAATATTAAATGAAAATCGAGAAAAGATACAAAAAATATGATTTTGTACAGAGGTGTAGCCAGCAGGTTTATCTAGGAGGGGCCCGTCACTTTTGAGGGTGGGGCAGCTACAATGTACAAAGCCCCACAAAAAAGAATGTGTTAGAGCTAGTGATTTTGAGAGCTGAAAAAACAATAACATTTTGGTTTCTATCCGGAAAATTATAAAGTGTTTTTTTAAGCTTTTTTCTTTTTCTCCATAAATATTATGTACCAGGTAGATTTTATTATGCTTAACCAAGAACTGCTACCCCGGACCAAACGCTAAACCTTTGTCCATAACTATTTCCATTTAAACCCTTGTTCAAAAGAACCTACTTACATAAGACTGATTTAGATGTCAAAGGAATTTGATACATCCCTGTTTTAAGAGTAACTTCAGTGGTCATGTTTCCATTCACGATACAAATTCTTGTATTACACAGATTGACAAGTACTTTAAAATAGGCCTATATAAAATATTTTCATGCTTTATATTGCACATAATCCGCACAGGAGCACTAGATCAATCGATTGAAGCAGATGTGGAAGCATGCTGTGCATTTGGTCATTTCGCCCGCGGAGGTAATACTATACTATTTTTCTATTGGTAAATATATATTATTTAAAGTAAATTATTACTGAAGCGAGGTAATCTTACGTTGATGTTTTAAAAACTGGTCATTTTGGGGGAGGGGGCAGGAAATTATTTGGAGGCCCTGGCCCCGATCGGCCCCGTGGCTACAGCTCTGATGTTGTATCCCTTTGGGCGTAAACATGAACTAAAGTTAAAATGTGGTTCAATTAAGCATTTATTTTACCAATAAAAGCAACATTTTTTGTGTTCAGAAGAGTCATAAATTTATTTCTCTCTAATGAGACATGTAGAGACATGAGGAAATAAAAATATGACATGTCACACAATTTCGAGCCTTAGTGATGATAACGTAATTGAATATGCCTCAGCATTACAATCTTATAATTACAGTACTCTTCAAATAATAAAGAACGTGGATCTATACAAATTCTTCATACAGGCAGATGTAATTCAATCAAATGATCTAGATATTGATCAATTTATTCCTTTCATGCTTTGTCAATGTTGTATGTATAAATCAGTGCAATTTCTTCTCTTCTATCTTCAAACAAAGATGTTCTAAAAATAAACGTCACGCTCCGCCTACCAATCTCGATCAGCCATTTGCGACAAAGTTTCAGAACTAGAAGCTAATGGCTACGTCGTGTTTCTCCATGAATGTGTTTCTTTTTTAACTAAAGAGTGATGATGTAATTAAGTTGACAGAACTTAATCAGGACATTGAAGGTCGAATTCAATAACCTTAAAGCCAAATCCGATTTAGCTCATTTCTATCAATTCAAAGTTTCAATGAATACATTTTATACTGGATGTTGAAAAGGGAATGTTGTGAATATATCACATCTCTATAGAATGAGAAGTCGCATGTTTCATTACTTTCCAGAACATTAAACTATTATTAGTAATGTAATACTAAATGCCGTATATTTAATGTATAAATTTCACATATGACCATGATAATGAATTAAAGAAATTTAATGTCTGCTATAAGGAAAAAAGAGTGTATTCAACTTAGTTCGAATATTGTACCCTTCAAGAGATAGAGGTTTCCGGAGATGTGAAAAAATGGACTTGGGATCAACATCTATACAATAGAGTGATAAAAGTATAAAGGATAGCCTATCAGATCAGTGCTATTATTTAGAAAATAAATTTAATAATTTATTTCGGAATAAACATATTGAATAAAACAGTACAGAAGTTATAATGATGAAACATGTAAGTTAAATACGTATGTTGATACGAAAATGTGAAAGATACTATTTCCAACCTATTCTCAACAAGTCAGCTAGTGCTCATTGAGAAAAATAATTCTCACCCTTAACATGTCAAATTTTAATTTCCTAGTCAATGTAATATAAGGAAATTTTGAAGTAACCAATATCCTTCGATACAACAAACAAATATAAAATGTAGTAAATCTGGATTACTACCGAATTCTCTGTAGGTGAATAACACTTATTAAATAAATTTAGAGTAAGTTAAGCTTCTTTGGACAGTTTTATATGCAGAATCCTAGTAAAGGGAAGGAGAGGCTCAACTTTTACCGTACAATGCGACCATGATCTCCATAATGAATACAAATACGAAATTGTAAATGGGAAGAAGAGCATACATCTTATATCAACTAACAATGTCAGCTTAGGAATCCAGAGGTGTAAATTGTTTCTTTAACATCTTGTATACGTTATGAACAGTGAAAGTTTGAAAAGTCTAATTGTTAGTGACAGGAGCTATTGTTACAAGAGATTAAAGACTCCTCAGACACACACACACACACACACACACACACATATATATATATATATATATATATATATATATATATATATATATATATATATATATATATATATATATATATATATATAATCCTAATATTCGGAGAACGCAGTCCCAGTCTTTACGGAGGACTGTAACAGAGGGAATCTAGACGTCCAAAAGCAGTACGCGTCTCCTCTCACTGGAAAGAGATATGAAGTAGTCCTTCATGGTCCAGCTATTGCACACCAATTGCTGATATCCTTTTAAGCTTCACGTGCAACATAAACTAAATGGGGATGGCCCAGTTTGATTGTAAAATTCTGCATATGAACTATGAACCAACACAAACTGGATCGCTTATTTACATGTGGTATATTGTTCAGCGACGATGTCATTTCTTTCTGTTTGAATGGGGAGATTAATCGATATAATTATCACTACTGTTGTGACAGTAATCCGAACGTAATGATCTGAGTAAGGGACATTGTCCTGCAATAGTAATGTGTGGTTTGGTACTCCGCATAAAAAAAAAAAAAAATTGCGGCAACTAACGCCGTGCAGTTAGGCTACCCAATATATACATTCTTATCCCATAATCGTGTCAGGTAAAGAGACCACCTCTCTCCCCTCCTTTCTTCTCTCCTATACTAAAATTACGAAACAACATGAGCGCAATTCTAATTTCAAACTATACATGTATTAGCTTCGATAAAATGAAATAACAAAAGCGGGACGAAACAAGACTCATTAGTTGATGTAGGAAGAAACTGAAACACACACAATGAAAAGTTGAAACCAATGGATGTCTATTACACAGATTCAAAAATGAAGCAGACACAGAGAAAGAAAAGGAAAAGGAGAACAGATGAAACTGTGGAATTCAAAGATAGTAAGAAATATAACATTCGTGTTTTGTGATTTTCTCATTACACTTGAGCTTTGACATGACCGGTAATGGTATCGCTCCTTATTACTGTTATTACCTATGACGTCATATCTTTAATAAGTTCTGACGTCATCATTTTATCTGGAAAAGTAAGGAGAAAATATACGTAGAACCAAAGATCTTATAAAATAGAGGATCTGCCCTTACAACAAGATCTTGAAGCCTTACGTCACAGTTTTGCCACCCCTACTCTGCCCACTCCGCCCAATAGGATCGCAACGTTTTGAGCCAACAATCATGGCGGAAACGAAAGTAGCCAATCAGACGATGATGGAAACGAGAGTAGAAAATCAGATGTGCCGATGTTCGGTTGTTTTTTTTTTTTTTTTGGCTTCATCGATTTAATAGGATGACAATACGTATGGGCAGATCCTCTATTTATAACATCCTTGCGTAGAACGAACAAGAACAATTAACATTCTCAATAATGTTGAAAAGTCATTCTTCTGAAAGGTCCTAAAATCCGCCTTATCCTGGAAGTCGCACCAAAGAAACAACCAAATATCACAATATTTTGAAGAGTATGAGTGCCAAAACATGGGGTATACAACCTCATGTGCTGAATATGATTAATCAACAAACATTAACAGCAAGAATATTATACGGTTCCATGTTTTATAATACAAATTATTCAATGTTTTATACAAAAATTCAGCAACTTCATTATGATATGATCAAGACAATATTATCTCAACCAGCTTTTTGTTGAAGGAATGCAATCTTAGAAGCTACAATGAATGTACCGATAGAAATAAAAATATTCCAACATACGGCAAACTTTTTACTTTCTCGGATGGCAAAAACTTCCTCAATTATAATTAAGAAAACTAGGAAATTATAAATCAAAGTAAAAAAAAAAAACTTCTTTACCAAAAATCACTACCATGAACCTTTACTGTCTTTATGAATATAAAAGAATTGCAAGCCAACATAGCAAAAGCTCCAAGTATACCAGCATACTTATTCAAGTATAATATTAAATTAATAAAAATTCCAGCCATTATTCCACAATATGTACAATTTCATAAATTTGAAAACTTACAAAAAAATATATAAAAACATTTGGCAATTTTATATAGATTCTCTTCCAAAAGAATATATACTTATATTCACTGATGCATCAAAACAAAAAAATAAAAAAGTTGGTGCAGCCTTATTGATACCGCAGTTATGTATACAGAAACAATACAAACTACCTTATAATATGTCTGTGTTTGGAGGCGAAGCCTTCGCCATAAGACAAGCATTTTTACTTATTAAAAAACTCAATCTTAAACATGCCTGTATATGTACGGATGCTTTGAGTGTTATAACAGCTCTTAACAATACAAGATGGACTATTCAAACTTCTTGGAATATTTTAGTAATTAAAAAACTATATCAGTCATTACAATCTAATAACTTCAATACTATTTTAATTTACACAAAAGCTCATGTAAACATAGAATTTAATGAATCAGTGGACCAATTAAGTAAAGCTGCAGCTAATAAAACATCAAAACTAATATTCAAATTCTTTACTATCATCAAAAATAAAATAGAAATATTAATTACCCAATGGAAAAAGAAAACTGGCAAGCATTACTGGAGCTTAGCGGATAATTTGGAAATTAACAATTGGGAAGTATTAAGAATGTGGTCCAGATCGAAAATCATGCTATTTTATCGTATAATATTCAACACAGCATTAACACCAAAAAAACTGTTCTGTATAAGGAAAAAATATACAAATATTTGTTGGTGCGGAAAAGAAATTGGTAATCTAAATCATTTAATATTCTATTGTGAAATATTACAAAACAAAAGAAAAGAGTTTATAACACATTTATTGAATAACTTTTATACGTTCCCAATTACAGTTGAAATGATAATCACTTCAAGAAATTGGATGCTTATTAAAAGACTCTTACAGTATATACAGGATAATAACTTAAATCTATAAAAAATAATTTAATAAAAAATGACATGACGAATAATTTGTTACATAGATATATTTAACTCACATCAAATATTTGGAAAGTCTGGGAAATAACTATTGCCACTATAATTCACTTGAGAAGTTGAAGAACTAATATGAGCATTTCAACGAAAAAAAAAAAAAAAAACCTCAACAATTAAAATTCCCAGTTTTTCCACTATCATTCAAATGTTATACATTACCATTAATACAACTTTATTTTGGACAATTATAGGGAACAGGTCATTTGATTCTAAGTTTGGGCCAAACTACACGGCATTTTACTGATGCAGAATGGAATGGAAGGTCCTAAAAATCACTTTAATTTACGTACCTTTTACCCGTAAATTTTTCTCAGTGTAATTACATATATATTACCTGGCGTAGTTTACTTCTTGAAATCTCTATTAAACAGGTTTTATTATGCTAGGACTTATAAATATAAATTTATTTAATTCTAACACACATAATCTTCTTCTTCTTTGTTTCTTGTACACTATTATCAGTGATAGGGGGTGCCTCAGGCGGAACGCCTAGGTAGGCCACAAGTGTTGTATTGTTCGATTAGAGAAAGTGAATAAAATTGATTGTTGCAAGCCCAATATGAATGGAGGAATATTTCGGTCGACAGGTAAGTGTCTTCATCAGGGTAGAAATTCATAGATTGATGATCGACCAATGGTCTAAAAACAAAAATTGACGGCTGGATAGAGAATTCCTCCGTAAAGTTCTTGCAATGTTTACGGCTGAGCAGATAATTCCTTCAGCCTGTCTCAGACGGGACTGAAGTAAGGCTGCGATTCACGATCTAAAACTCACAACCTTATATAACGATCGTGTGAGAGGCAACTTGCCCTTAGATCAGGTTGAAATTTTCTGCTGTCTTTATTTGGATCCTGACTTGGAAGAAATAGAAGCAGTTTCTATTTTCTTCTGAACTTCCATACAACTACCAATCAGAAAAGAGTAGCGCCTGACGACATTCAACTTTTTTTCTCGCTGTAATTTCAAAACAATGCTGCCTGGACAAGAGAAACATTAATAATATTAATAACATCATTTGAAAAATATGACTTTTTAGATAATGTAAAGCACGATTTATATTATTTAAAAAAAACTACAAGAATAAAGACCTTAGAGAAGGTATGCAGTGAAGTAACTAGTGTTCACCCGAACACAACAGGTGCGAACAAATGTAATTACATCTTTTAAAAGAATAAAAATAGGTTATTTCAGCATGTTGTGCAACTTGTATATCAAAAACTGTAACGTTTTTAAAAAAGCATGCAGGTTTACTTTTGGCGCACAACTCGAAATAATTATTCAAAAATTAGAATTCCTTTACTAATTTCCTTCTTATTGCTTTCCAAATGATTTGTGCTGGGCGACATAAAATATCCACAATGCATAGTTAAAATTCAAGGTGGTAGCATAAGCAATTATAATTCTTTTATTATTTACCTATAAATACGGCGTCCGGATGCATGCATAAAAACTACAGCCCAAAAAACACAAAACAACCTGCGCTAGGTAGCCACTAAAAAGCACGAATGCTATCTAACCGAAGCTAGAGGGCCCGAGTGTTAGCGAGGGGTGCGTCAGTGAAGGTGGGTATCCGCATAAGCGAGGGTAGTGGAAACGAATGTGTTTTGGCAATGATACGAGTTTCAATAGCATTTGTCATGGTTTCATACTAGTAGCGTTTCATTTGTAAACAAAATACAACTTGTGTACACTTGTGCAGAAATTCACCGCCGGTGGAAATTATTTTCTATACAGGCATCTTTCATATGAACTCACTTATTTTATCCGTCGTAAAGCATTTGTAATAATTTTACACTATTAATCTACACATATAAACATAAAATTCAGGCGTGGTACGCGAAAGGTAAACCAGCACCAGAAACAGAAACAATGAGAGTTAATTGTCATCAATGTTGTGTGGCCTTTGTGCAATTTTAGGGAACGGTTCTACAATGCTGACACAATACAGAAAGTCCGGGTGTAGTGCATGAGAGAAGTTCCCATAAGTTTACTTTATGGGTTATGTGGGCATTTTTTGTGGGTAGTGAACTGAGCGGATACACTCAGTACCTATACTAGAAAATTGCTCTTTCTTTATTTTAGCTTTCCGCTCCTGATAACTCTCCTCATTTACATGTGCGGACAAGTCATTTGATTATTAGTTCTACAATCTGGTGGATACAAGGATCTACAGACCTTTTTTTAGCTGGTACAGACTTCCCTCTTGTTCGTATCTCGCTGCCGAATTTTCGGAGTTACTAATTTCAATAGCCTATGAAATTCTGAATAGTCCACTTTTTTTTTTTTTTTTTTTTTTTTTTGTAGGAACGAGGATCTTCTGTATGTAGTTCGTTATTCACCATTGAAAATTCGGTGCTTTACTGTGCATTATTGGGGCGAAGAATTCACTCCCTGATCAGCAGCTCCTCATTACTCTTTCTCTCTCGTTTATTGGGGGGAGGGGAGGGAGGATTTTGTGTCAACGGAGCAGATATCACTGCTACGGCTACTTCATCTTCGGATGAACTCATATTCTGAAATAGATAAACAATAATATGTACAATTACGACAGTTGATTGCCCTGTGCGTAACACATTCTTCAAGTGTTTTTGTATGTTTAATACATCGACCACGAGGTTATCTGCTGGTAAAACCTACCTAGTTTTAAGGATCGTCTGAGACCCCTACATCACCTCAGAATAAAAGAAATTGTATGGAAGTTTGAGTTAAGCAACACTGTTAAGTTATAGCCTGAATTGAGGCCTTAGTTCAGATCCGTGTGAGACGGGCTTCGTAAAGCACATAATCTTGAAACGTTCTTAAAATGTCTTCTTTTTTATTCGATTCGAAAAATTTAGTTATCCTTTATTTAGATTTAAATCATAAGGTACAGACCAGAATGCAAATCGACACCTTCCAAATATTATGCAATGTAATGCGGTGCAGGTATGAAATAGTCGCACATTACAAGATGTTCCTGCTAATAGATTTGTAACCTATTCTATAGAAAAATGTGCACTTCAAAATCATTAAATATAGCCAAATGAAGCTCCTCAAGAAACAGAAAAGTAGCAAATCCTGTCAATCAGATCTGTTGGAGACGAAATTGAGTGGTTGGGAACTGGTTATACTGTAAGAGTTGGGCTTGCATGATAGTCTCTACACGCACCAACATTGGACTTTGGTTCTTGGCTCACGTTAATAGTAGAGCCAATCCCGCTTTGCTTAGGGACATAAAACTTTCAAACTCAAAAGGTATAACGAACTCTTTAAAAATTGCCCAAGTAAAACTGACAAGCAAGGTTTTCCAAGTGTCACACTCCGTTTTGCTTTGAAACCCCTGGAGTGAATAAAGGAATAAAAAGTAGCACATACTTGGTTTATTATATATCGGCCAACGTGGGGGATAAAGGGGTAAACACCCCCCTAAGGTGCGGACATAAGAAAATATGATACTTTTTAGCAAGGACATAAGTAGCAACACACAAAGCGGATTTGCTTGAAATACCTGGAGGGAATAAAGGCATCGAAAGTAGCACATACGTTTATTTTCTTTATATCGGCCAACGTCCGATTGTGAGGAATATATTGTCCCGCCGAGTATTCGGCACATTCTTGTCAAATATCTTGAATATTCAAATCTCAGAGAGCGCCACGGATTGCTTCTTACACTTCACCGTGCATTGGGCAATGATATTGATATTGTTGAATATGTGGTTGCTTTTATGCAGGCTTGTAACATTGTTTATGTTCTCTGAGCTTATATTAGTCGTTGATTATTTTATTTATTCTTGCTGCATTTTTGTTTTTTATTCTGACTTCTTATTCTTATTTACTATTTTTTTTATTGTTATGTATTTTCTCCACTACTATTATTACTATTTCTTGCTATTATTATTTATATTTTCTTTTGTTATTCTTATGAGTATTTATTGTTATTGTTACATATTTGTTATTCTCATATATTTATTATTTTACCTTTTTTAACTTTATATATATATATATAGGTATATATATATATATACAGATGGTGATCAGAAAAATGGAAACACCTGAACGAAATTGCAACTTACCAGATTAATATGGTGTCAGGCCACCTTTCGCCTTCAGAATAGCCTTGATGCGACGTGGGATGGAGGCATAGAGGTCGTGAATGGTAGCAAGTGGAATTTTACACCATTCCTCGTGCAGGGCATCGGCCAGTTCTGTGAGAGAGGATGGAGGTGGAAATCGTCGCCGGAGTCGTGTTTCGAACACGGACCACATATGTTCAATTATGTTGAGATCTGGGGATTGGGCAGGCCAGGGGAGGTGTTGAACTTCATCCCGATGTTCCTCAAACCACGCTGCAACAACGCCAGCTGTGTGAATGGATGCATTATCATCCTGGAAGATGGCGTCATTGTCCGGGAAAAACATCCGGACTATATTGTGCAAGTGGTCTCCTAAATGTGCGACATAATCGTTGGCAGTGATTCGTCCGCTAAGTGTGACCACAGGACCCAATGAAAACCATGATATGGCGGTCCACAGCATCACCGAGCTGCCGCCATGTTTCACAGTTGGGCGGAGACACTGCAGATCATAACCTTCCTTGGGCGTTCTCCACACATAAACACGGCCCGTGGTTGGGAATAGGGTGAAGGATGACTCATCCGACTATATCACACGTTTCCAGTCCTCAACGGTTCAAGTTGCATGGTCGCGGCACGATTTGCGGCGTGCGAAAGCGTTATGGTCCCTGATGAGCGGTTTGGCCCGTGCAACACGACCCCGTAAGTTCTTGTCATGTAATTCGCGGCGGACTGTGATTGTCGAAACAGGGTGGGTGAGGTGCTGATTGAGTTCCTCCGTCACTTGCTCCGCAGTGGCACGACGGTTCTGCGTGACAATGCGCTTTAATACTTGGCGTGACCTGTCACTCATGATTTTCTTCCGCCCACTGTTCCGCTTCCCCGATGTGATTTTCCCGTGTGTTGTGTAGGCCGTCATCACCTTCGACACTGTCCCACGCGACACACCTAACACAGTAGCCACTGCCGTCACACTCACTTCACATAACCGCGCACCAACAATTTGCCCTCTTTGAAAGTATGAGAGGTCTCCCATTTTTCACTACCTCCGTCTGCTGCAGCCACTGGACACTGCTGTTCCACTGCGCCTGACGTAGTATGGAGACCGACCTAACACACCACCACCACACCTAACACGCTACGACACCACTGCCAACCCATACATCTGACGTGTTGCCAACTACAGGTGTTTCCATTTTTCTGATCACCATCTGTATATATATATATATGTATATGTATATGTATATATATTGCACAAGCTTCTTTGTTACTTATATCTTAATATATTGTGTTTTTGAGCAGTCGATTTTACCGTGACAAGGACAAATAGAATCGGTACTGATGTCCCCATTAAAACACAACTAATCCATTCTTGCACTTTCTGAGCTGAATCGATTCAGGGGTTGTAGCGTTCTAGATTATAGCATTCCTATATACCTAGGTAATAGGAGTTAAGTTTTTATTGACGTTCACAACAGTGCGCCCTATTGCATACAGTTTGATGTTTCAGAGGGAATAGCTGAATTCTAAATTATTCCTTCAGTTAGGGAAGAGTTGAAAAGTCACAGATGCGTGTGAGAGATGTTCAAGGACCTCTCACCTTCACCATTGGAATAAGTCGCCCACAAGAGCAGTTAGTATATTACAAGAAACATGTTTATGCAGTAGAATGTGGGCGTGTTTAGAGCCGTCTCCGTTTCGTAAGCCAAGTAGGAAGAAGATGACGTTCGAAGAATCAGAGATAGTATGTGACATTCGCTGCCTTGCCAGGAAGAACGGGATGATTGACCTGACATCCTTCACTTCAAATGCCAATCACTATCAGCATAACTTTCAGATTCTTGGCACAGTTTCTTTTTCTTTTCATGTTTTTGAGTATTATAAGCAATTCTCGCATTCCTACCATAAGCCACCACAATCTTATCTATGCACACTGCTCTAATTTCTAAAATAATTATATCTTTAGAGCGACACAATTTCACACCAATATTTCACATTTGTGTCGTTATCTGTGTACCACATTGCACTAGTGACATTGGGGGAAGGGAATACGTCTGCGGTTTTACTATATATGCTGATAACAACGCCCTTCAGTATTTAAATGGAAGGTGGCTACAGTGTTATTAGTTCTTTCTTTCTCGTATTATTCCCTTACCCAGTGCTTAATGCAAATGTGAAAATACAGTATTAACGACGGCTCATTTGACGAAGCAAAAATCGAAATTCATCTTAACACCGAATTTACGCAGTAAACTATAGAACAGGAATGTGAAAGCTGGGACAGGACGTGGGCCGATCACAGAGGACTTACTGGCATCGAGGGTCGTACGAAACAATGTTAATATTTTCATAAGAAATGAGTAGCCGCATTCAATGGAAAAACACGTTTACCGTACACGAACATCACAGGAACACAAAAACTGTTGTTACGTTAACAAAAATATTTACTGCTAAACGGAAGCAAAACCAGGGAAAAATGCACTCTCATTTTAGTGGGAGACCTGATCTTTCATGTTCTGAATCAATCTGAACAAGTATTATACTGCGCGATGGAGGGTTGGAAAAATTTTCAATACAATTTAAGATGCTCATAATAAACGCATTGTCAATAACATATCGGCCAAACGAAAGGGTTCAGTGGGCCGGCTGTTGCACATGGCTGCTATGGAACATTGCCTAAACTCATAAGACGAATTTATGCGAGCACAGGAGAGGATATACAAACTACAATCAAAACAAATTTCTACTATGTAAAACTAGCCACTTTTGTATCCCGAGATGCCATGTGTGAGCTATTAGCTGTATCTTTTAGAAATGACAGAACCTTAAGGAATTACGAAATATGGACACTTTGTTGTAATAATTACAATCCCCACCACTTTCCTTCCCACCTATTTTCTTCCCTTTTAAGAAAAATATCGTAGAATCGAGGAACATGTCTCCAGGACCTGTTTCATCGACTGAGATTAAACTGTATTTTCGTGACGTAAGTCCTTGCGAGTACGCTTTTAACGCACTCATTAAATCACATAATTTGTGAGCATAATAAAAAATGAGATGAGGTACAAACTTGAGCAAGCCCCCCAAAAAGAATTTGGAAATTATTCGGCAACGAAATCAAAACTTATCATGTATATTATACGAGAAGTTTCAAAAAGTTCGTGGAATCACCTACGAACCCTCTCGGACACAAAGTTTATAGTTATGTCCTTGTATGTAAATATGCATATTCTAGATTCGTTAGGATAACTCCTTTTAAGCAGATAAATCACTGAAGGTGGAATCGTTGACAAGCTTAAGGCAAGGAGTGTCATTAAGCTTCTCTATCTACAAACGAAATCAGCAAAACAAATCCACGAAGAGATGAAAGCAGTCTATGGGGATACAAGCTGATCCTATGAAATGATATCCAAGTGGAAACGTCAACTCCAAATTGGACATATGACATCGTTGACGCCTTTAGACGTGGAAGACATCTTTCACTGATGATGCCGCCTTCATAGAGAAATTGTGAAGATCGTAATGGAAGACAGGAGGATAACCATTGAAAGTGTTATGTGTGCAATAGATAAAGTTGTGAGTCTGCCTACAATAGCTGCATATTCAGAAAGTGTCAGCACCCCTGTGGGTACAACGACTGCTCATACCTTACCAGAAGAGAAATCATGAGAATGCTACAAGAGAAATGTTACATCGTTGTGAGGTGAATGAATAGGACTTTTTTCTATAGATTAGTGACAATCGATGAGAGTTGGGTTTATGACCCAGAAACAAAGGAAATGAGCAAACAATTGAAACATTCCCTCCCCTACTTCTAAAAAGGCACGAGTGCAGAAGTCTGCCGCCAAGGTGATGCTTTCAATGTTTCTGAAAGGGTCTTCATGACAGATTACCTACCATAAGAGGCTAACTATGACTAGTACCTATTATTCTCATCTCCTGACTAAGTTGCAAGAGGAACTGAAGAAACTTCGTGGATTTTTCCAAAAAGGGTACTGCTGTTAGCAGACAGTGTTCCAAGTCATTCCGCCCATGCACCCATGACGAAGGCAATGGGATTAGAATATGAAATATTGTGTCACTCCCATACTCACCGGACCTAGTACCAAGTGACTTCTTTGTCTTCCAAGAAATGAAGCGTCCACTTAGAACGTCATTTTGACAGGAGGTATGATGACATTTTTAAGGTTGAACAACGCCAAACTCCAGACGTTTAAAAAACGGAATCACAGAAAGTGAAGAACTGCTTTCAAAAGTGTATCGCCAGGCACGGCAACTACGTAGAGAAGGACTAATACCATCATGATGTGAGAGTTCTCCAGAGTGGATTTCTTCTAGGTGATTGCTCGAACATTTTGGTGCCTCATCGTAGATCTCCTAGAAGTTATATGAGAACTTCTTCTTTGAAGACCATCTGCGTGATAAATATAACATTATTCAGTGCGAATGAATCCTTTAAGTTGAGATATAGGGAAATTATTTACAGATATTATATCATAAGCTAACAAAACACGAAGTTCAGTAATATCAGTAATATCGACAGTATAACAATACCACTAGATTTTTGTAAACAGACAGCTTTTAAGATATTATTTTACAGAATGACATAAAAGAATCACAGTCAGGATTGCAACTTCATGAAAATGTGCTATTGTTATCAGAAGTGAGCTTAAGCACAGGTATACGTTACCCTGTTTCCTTTCGAAAACAATTCTTCAGGAAATCACGGAAATAATTCACACTTCTCCCTTGTAGAATGATCATGACTTTTTAGTGAATCAATACAGCTAATCGTATTTGTTCTTTTGTCAGAAATGACTTAAAGTACCAATAATCTTGCATTCCTCTCTCACAGTTGGATGGAGTATAACATGACAGTGAAGTATTTCGCATATATTTTGATAATCTCAGTCTTTGTTAACAAAATAACCATATGTAAATTGACTGATGCTGTGGTTTGTAACTTGTTAAAAGAAAAGAACTGAAGTCTCATCAGTAAATGTGCCAACAGTTATCAATTTATCCAAATAGAAAGAAACCACATGTCAATGTGCCCAGCAGGATTTTCGAATTGTAGGGCCATTTTTTTGAGGTGGAGATTTGGTCTAAAGAGTTCCAAT
This sequence comes from Thermobia domestica, assembly GCF_964235325.1. Taxonomy (NCBI): domain Eukaryota; kingdom Metazoa; phylum Arthropoda; class Insecta; order Zygentoma; family Lepismatidae; genus Thermobia; species Thermobia domestica. The sequence continues at coordinate 188,025,146 of NC_137464.1, forward strand.
TACAAATACCCCCTTCTCCGACAGTTGACGTGAAAGGTTGTAATACTTGCTGTTATTATGCTCAGAATCTGAAGATTCACTTTCTGTCACATCAAGATTTGAGGTTGAATCACTCAAGTCACCAACAGAACTTGTGAATGTATCGCACAAACTCTCCCAACGTTGGAAACTTTGGAGTCTGTGAATAAAATCCTTTCGGAAAGTAATATTGATTGAAGTAAGACATTTCCAAACCTTCACACTCGAGATAAGGCAACATATGATATTTCGAGAGAATTCTCTTTGTCATCGGGATCAATGATAACTCTCGACTACGTCTTGCCTTGAGATAAGCGAATAATCTTACCATAACAAACGGTAATGGTATGTCGTAGAGAGAAAACGTTACTATTCTTGCTCCACATTCTAGTTATTGGAGGGATCGCTGTGGTGCTATTGAGTCGAGGTCCAGTGTAGTTTGCAAAGTTTGGAAAATCAAAGTGAGATTATTAATTAAGATAATTCACAGTTACCATTCATCTACTACCTAGGTAATTTAATATCAACCATTAAATTGTTTTCAGACTTACTTTTTATACCTTATATAGGTCAATAAACGTTTGCACGACACTGATCTATATATACGTTAACTCACTAGGGAAGGATTGGAAGTGGAACGTGGGAATATGCATGTCTTATATATCGTTGGAAAGATCACGCCGAATAGGCCTACATCTCACATGCGAAATACCTCGCTTGAATGGGCTTCAGGAGGTGTGCAGACCACTTGAAGATCGAAACAAAGCACACTCCGAAACACCAGAAAACATGGACAAAGAGAAAGTTATGACGAAATTGTTTCGAGACGTGGTATAGGTCTATATAGGTTTAAAAGGTAGCTGAGTATGAATCTGACATCAAATGTATACAAATCAAAATGGCAAATTCAACATGACGGACACAAATTACAAAATAACAAGCTATGGATTTTAAACAAGGTATATAGAGATATTCACCGTCGCTATGTATGAATGAATCGGCAGACAAAATGCAAAACACTGCTATGGAACTGAAAGCGGGTAGTACACTCTACATCTGTAACATCTCGCTTGAATGGCGACTGTAGAGCTTGTTGCGATTTGCAGATACCTTCTGAAGATCCGAACAATGACAGTGAAACGTGCGCGTTGGACTTTAAAACATCGTAATGCTTCCTTAACTGTCTTTCCGGTTTCACATTATACCGTGTACACATGTGGGCTATATGTGAGCTATATGACCAATATAAACCATCATGAGTAACGATGGTACTGATACCTAGACTAGTCTCGATCTCGTCTCTAATTCTAGACTGAGATGTAATTTTCCAAATCGAGACGACACCCAGGTTTGTCTTTGTACACGTAGGCCTAATATGTCCATTCTGTGCTTTTGCACTTTGGCCGCCGTATTTGATCCGTCGTATTTCCTCTTGCACTTTTAACACTAAATTCGTCCTCCGCGACTACGAAAATTTCTATGTACACGCTATCAGTTCCATAGCAGTGTGTCCACCATCTTGGATTCGCCGTTTTTAATTTTACATTTTTTGTATCCGATTCATAGATAGCGACATTGAATATCTCTGTATATCTCGTTTCAGATTCATAGTTTTTTTGGTAATATGTGTCCGTCATGTTGGATCCACCCGTTTGATTTGTAAACATGTGACGTCAGATTCATATTCAGCCACCTTTAAACTTATATATACACACAACAGCTCAAAACAATTACATTATAGGTTCATATTTTGTCCACGTTTTCTGGTGTTTCGGAGCGTGTCTTGTTCGGATCTTCAAATGGTCTCCACTCATCCTACACTATCCATTCAAGCTAGATATTTCACATGTGAGGTGTATTCGGTGTGACCTCTCCAACGATATATAATACATGCAGATCCCCGCGTAATATGACTAGCTCAGGAGAGTAATGCTCCCGGAAGTAGGAACGAAAAACAGATTTCTGATTGGTTGGCGTTATCTATGTTTTGCCACGTTGCATTCAAATAGCAGAATTCAGACGATTGCTGTTGTCGGTCCTCGTGGCCGAGTGGACTTTCTGACATATTTGCTCTGCAACGCGGATTACGGCAAGGTGATAGCATCTCGACGAGCCTCTTTGTGATAGTTCTAGATACCTATCTCCGGGCTCTGGCTAACATTACCTCTCCCGGTATACCGGAATACCATCAATTACACGTCTTCGGATTTGCGGATGACGTAACCTTAATAGGAACTACGCCCAAAGATATGCTCACCGCCATCCGCATAACTGACGAGTTCACCCAGTGCTCCGGCTTGGCATACAATAAACACAAGACCAAACTCCTGTCATTTCACGGATTCTCCCTACCCTCTTTACCTGATTCACGCTCTCACATTCCCACGGTTGATGTTTTAACAGTACTCGGCATAACTTTTCATAGCGATGTACGCAAACAAATGGATGCTGTCTGGCGTCCTATAGTTCTTCAGATTAAGCAGCTGCTATACTTACAACGGTTCCGAGGTCTGCATATCATACATAAGGTCCAATATCTTAACCAGTATGTTGCTGCTAAACTTTGGTACTACGCGCGTATCTTTCCCCTCCCTTCTGTTTACGCTCGCCAAATTGAATCTGTATTTATGTGGTTTCTTTGGCGGGGCTACTACTTCCGCCTCCGCCACAACACTATTTATCTTCCTCGCAGCGAAGGGGGCCTTGGACTCGTAAACATTCGTCTTAAAAGTCAAGTTTTATACATGCTAGATGCGTATCAAGACGTTGAGCCCCACATGGACTATACACGGGTGTGGATTGAATGTTTCTGGCCCGAATACTCCCAACCAAGGAATCCACCTTTCTGCAGATTTGGCAAATTATGTCCTACCTATGTCACCAATCTTGTTCAAGCATGGACATATTCTGGTGCGCTTGCTTCCCCTACTACATATACTCACCAAACCTTATACCAGCAATTGTGGAGAGCGTCACTTGTAGATGTGAGAGTCCGGGTACAAGATATGTTCCCCAATAAACAATGGCGCCATATTTGGCAAAATCTAAGAACCAATGTCCTCCCTTTGCACACACAAGCGGTATGGACGACCATCGTTCATCAACTGCCTGCCACACAAGAACGACTTCTGCGCATTGGACGTACCACAACCCTCACCTGCAAATATTGTGGCCACTCCGACACACTATCTCATCGCTACATGTCATGTTCAGGTGCCGATATTATTTGGAACCTCCTCCTTCGTATGTTGAGCTTGATCTGCCGTACACCTGTTTCTTTATTTACAGTCGATCTCCTATTCTTTCCTGCATTTCAGTATTACCCAAAAACCAAACATAATACGGTCCTCTGGTTAGTTGGTACCACATTGTTATATGTTCATCATTCCATGCCGTGGAATGATGAATGCTTATATTTCGACTTTCTACAACGGGAACGCCGCAAATATTTTTCAGTCGATCTTGAAAGACAATCTTTCAGTGGTTTTTTGCAAGCAGCTCTGTCCCACCTGTCGGGAAAGACCGGGAGGCCATGAATTGTGCTTGTGAACATTTTCCTTGTTATGCATAACCATTATCATCGTACAGCGGAGTAAGTTTGCTCAGAATCACATCTTGGACTCTCTTCCCAGTGGTCGGTCCTAGATTACGCCTATATTGTCTCCATGTAATTTTGCTATGTAATATTAGTGACAGAGTACAATAAATATTCAGTGGACTAGCGCTATATGCCAGTAACGAAAATTTCTTTTGGCGTGAGTTCAAACCCGGCCCGAGGAAAGTTTTTTAACATTTCTTTTACATTTTTATAACACTTTTTAAATTAAAATAATACGAAAATAATACTCAAAAATGTGATTTACTTACTTTTGTGCAGATAAGTAGTAGTAGTAGTAGGAAAGGGTTAGAAGCCCCGCAGGGCTCGTTTTGTTGCCCTTGTACTCCATGATATAAGGCTCGATTTGTTCCCCTTGTACTAAATGATATAGATTTTGTGACCAACTTAAAACAACTGACTAGGATAGCGCGTAAAACAGCTGGCTAGAGTAGCGCGCGAAAAAACGTACTTCCGGGAGTATTACTCTCCCGAGCGTGTCGTCGCGTTATACTTCAAGTACTTCTTTTGTTAATGTAGGTGGAGCCACCTATGTATGAGTTATAATTGTTTGCGATTTTTAATCATCCCTTCACCTATATTGAACAGCGTCCTTTCAGATATGGCAATCCCTAGTCTGCATATGTGTACTAAATTTCAGCTTGGTCAGCTTATTAGTTTTTTTTTCTACAGCGAAAAGCAATTGTTGCATTCGTCACTCTCGAGGAAGATTCACACACACACACACACACACACACACACACACATATATATATATATATATATATATATATATATATATATATATATATATATATATATATATATATATATATATATATATATATATATATATACTCATATTTGTATGTTATTAAGTTTCACCGTTAGCATAACAGTTCAAACAGCATCGTTTTACTATCTTATTAGTTTATTTGTTGTTTCAGTTCTTTTTAATATGTTAGGAAGGTCTGATTGTAATTTAGTTGATTTTGGTATAATGCGTTATTAGCTATGAACTTCTCTCTAAGTTGGACAAATGGTCCATATCCTTTGGTAGCACCGAGGAGAAGAAGAAGTTTGAATTAAAATTGATACATTCTGTGCTGGTATAAAAGAAAAGTCACTTCATATAAATATGAAAGCGCCAATTTTGAACTAAAATAATCTTTACATGTCTAATACAAACTGTTGCAGACTTCGTTCACGAAGGTATTAATTCTATATACAATCATGAGTACAGTAGGCCAGGCCCGTATCCACGGGGGTCTAGGGAGCCGGGCCCCTCTAAAGTTTTGCTGGCCCCATAAAATTTTCAAGTTAGGCTTGCAAATGAACTATAATATGGTGATATACTATAATATGGTTAGATCGGGTCCCCCTAACTTCTACCGGGCCTCCCTACATTTTTGGTCTCGCTACCGGTCTGCAGTAGGCTTCATGGAAGGTAATAACTGCACAAATATGGAAGGTTGAAACTACCTCATCGGCGGAAGCCTGTACTTCTCCATTGGCTATCATTTTTGATAAGCCTGCCATACGGCCCGTAAAAAAACGGGACAGTCTCGATTTTGTGCCCGAGTGTCCCGCGTCCCCATAAACTAAGTTGGGACAGGCAAATGTCCCATATTTTAGTTACGGCCTATTTCTTCTATCAATCTATCAATATCAGCTTATTCGAACAGTGAAAAATAATAAAAAGAAATCTAACGTTGACTGGGAATTCTGAAATTAGTGAATAAACAATAAGCTGTAACATGTAACAGCTTCGAGCAAACTATCACATCACCCTCTCCGATTTGATAGCGAGCAAGCCTATAGACAGTGCTAAGTTGCAGTTGTCCCTTAGCAGTCAAGGGGATCTCTAATATTTGATATAGTGCATGAGCTGAGCTATCGTTGATAATACAAACGACATTCTAATTTTCTATCAACAAGAATGCCTAAACTGAAGGAGAAGTGCCCATTTCTAAAAGCAACAAAGTTGAACTATGAAGTTGACTGCAAAATCTATAATGCTACTTTTCCCATTGCACCTGGTGGAAAATCGGATATTCTGCAACACTAAAAAAAAACAAGCAAACATAAGATGGCTTCGAGTGCTTCTACATCTACAAGCACAGGAAAGACGATTTTTTCTTCAGCAAGACATTAGATAAGTTAAAAAGATTATAAATAATCATTTTGAGAGGCTAGGGGCATAGAACTGCGCTTTGGTCTAGTTCTTAGAAATATTTAAATCCAAAATGTTACGTATTCTCATGAAAAAAATATGGCAGGCTTAATTTCTGATTTCTCATTGTGACTAATATTTGGGTTAAAATTCTAGAGAAATCTCAGTTGGAACAATAGCAAGAAAAGTTAAATGCATGTTATGGAGGTACTTAAAGCTTCAAATCAATTTTTAGAAATAATGCATGATACAATCATCAATTGGCATTACTCGAGCAGACGGTTCTACCAAATTTTGACAAATTTCTTACATTTTTAGGTTAGGTTAGATCTTTGTATTTCTTTTAGCAGAGTATGTACTAAATGAGGAGCTCCATTACTACTTGCAGAGTTAATTCAGGATTGCTCAACATAAATACAATGTGGACGTATGGCATAAAAACTACAGTGCATAAACACAAAACAACTTGTGCTAGGTGGCTATTAAAAAGCACGAATGCTAACTAACCGAGTCAGAGCAGCAGGGGGGACCAAGTGGTAGCGAGGGGGTCCATCCGTAGGGAACAGATGTGTCAGTGGTAGGGGGTATATGCATAAACGAGGATAGTGGAAGAGTACATTTACACATATAATACTTTCATAATTACTCAAAATGCATTTCAATATGCTGTACACTGGCAGTAATTATTTATATTTGCACTCTCATTCCTTCACAAAATTGTTTCATATCGTATTTTATCTACTAATTTTCTATTTGATATATCCGTCTGCTCGAGTGAACCCCAACAATTACATATGCGCGAGATGTATATATGACTTTCGGATAGTTTATAATGCATGTTTTATTTTGTTGTATGGTTCTTGATTTGAGAGTTTGTAGTCATATTTTAACTTTACTTGTTGTTATTGTATATATTTTCAAGCAATTCTTTATGTACTGTTTGTTGATGATGGTTGATCCGTCTAAAACACAGAAAGAAAAGTTAGTACATATATATTATACAGTATCGTCTTCATCGAAGTAAGGATGTTTACGAATAGGTATTTAAAAATTTAAATAATAGTAATATGTATTAATTATTAGGAGATTAAATAGAGTATTATAAACAATAATTATAATAGAGTGCAAACGTAATGAAGCAATGATTAAAGTTATGCAACGAAAATACTAAGTATGAATATGCTATGATGTTAATAGTACGAAAATGTTTAGTACATACTTATGTGATCATTTCTAGAAGTCCTGAAACATCCGTTGATCTGGAATTTGGCTCTGGAACGAACGGCCGCGGTGGCTCAGTGGTAGAGCATTCACCTCTGGTGTTTAGGGTCCCGGGTTCAATCCCATCCGCCGCCAAATGAACTTTGTGGTGGGTGTATGCATGGTTTTTTTCGGGGTTCTCCCGTTTCCTCCCACTTTCTTCATTCCACCATTTCATTATTACTTATCATCACTGTCTCCTTTAGCGTAACCGGCATAACCGTGAGTCGTAAAACTCAAAGATTTCATTTCATTTTTGCCTCTGAAACAAACATGAAGAGGAAAGAAAAACATTAGTAAACAATGCTCTAATATTTCTGATTCCACTGGTCGGCATGAAAATCTTCCCACGAGAGTGAAAGAGTGTACCGGATAGATTTCGAGACGCTGATTACGAATATCTCATCGACAAAGTTCCAGCGCGTAAGTTTTTTTTGGGGGGGCAGGGTGCTGTTTCCATAATTGACAGAAACGTATTTTTCGTATTTAATATGTGTTTTCCGTGTTTGGAGTGCATAATTCTGAATTTTTATCTTAATCCAAGAACTGTTACTAGGCTATATCCTAGGAACATTCTTTTCTCTAGCTCATGACCCCAAGGAAACGTACCCCCTCCCCTTGGGTTGCAAACATTTATTGTTGTTCCACACTGCATACACTAAAACCTAGGCGTTATTGACGGAGAAAGGTTTCGTAATCAAGTTGCGACCATTCGTCGGCTCCCTTTTGTCTAGACGACAGACAGATTGTTGAAAAAAAGGCATACACCACGTTGTCGCGTGAAACAAATATTTCAGTTTCGAGTTGATCTTCGTGTTAGAAGGTGCTGTTACGTTGTGTCTGTGTATACCGTAGGTGAAAAATATTTCTCCGTGAAATATTGACATTTGTGTTAAATGAACATGCCGAGAACTTGCAACAGTTCAACAGATTAATTCTGCTACATATGTGGGAAAGTGATTTTCAAGTGACAAAGTAGGTCATTGTCACCGTTCCTGAAGACAGCCTACAATCTGTACTTCGGGTGTACAATCGGATCGCGTTTGGGCTCCGAAACAAAGTTGTAACTCGTGTGCGCGTACTCTCACAGGATGGTTGAAAGGTACACATAAATCGATGCCGTTCGCCGTACCTATGGTTTGGCACGAGCCCCATGATCATGTTTCAGACTGTTACTTCTGCCTGACTAATATAAAAGGTTTCTCAAAAAACATGAAGCATAAAATATAGTATCCTAACTTGGATTCCGCGAGGAGACCTGTGAAACATGATGTTTGTCTGCCTGTACCCGTACCACCAGACTCATACGCCCTGTGCAGTGTTTCATCTGATGAAGAACCTGTTGCTTGTGAGGATGTTGGACAATCTTCGAGTACACAGTCAGATCCCAATTACGTTCCAGTGCCTGACACTAATGAACCACATGTGATAACTGATAAGTCAGGAAGAGCTGAATGAGCTGATCAGAGACTTAAACTTTCCCAAGTCTAAGGCCCTGTTGCTTGCATCACGACTTCAACAATGGAATCTACTAAACTAAGATGTGAATATATCGATGTATAGGAAAAGAGAGGTGAGCTTAGTTCCTAATTTTACAAAGGATGGTGATTTGTTGTATTGTAGTGACATTCCATCGCTTATGGGACAACTGAAGTTGAACTACAACACTGAAGATTGGAGGATATTCGTAGATTCCTCTAGGTTAAGTCTCAAGGCAGTGTTACTACACAATGGCAATGGAAAGCTATTGCTCATGCTGTACATATGAAAGAAACATACGAGAACATGCGAAACCTATTGCAGAAAATAAAGTACGAACAGTTCCAGTGGTCTGTATGCGCTGACCTTAAGGTTATTGCCATCCTCACCGGTTTACAAGGAGGTTACACAATACACTACTGCTTCTTGTGTTATTGGGATAGTCGAGCCAAAGATCAGTACACCATCACAAAATGGCCGCCAAGGGAGCAACTGGTCCCAGGGGAGATGAACGTGGCTAATGAACGTCTTGAGGATCCGGAGAAAATTTCTTACCACCCCTTCATATCAAATTAGGGCTCATGAAGATAGGCCCTGAACCGGGATGGTGAAGCATTTAATCATCTCAGAAAATTATTGCCAAGACTCAGACTTCTAAGCTTAATGAAGTAGAAAGTGACCAAGTGACATGTAAGTGTTAAACTTTAACCTTTTATGCAATTTTATCTGCATAATTTATATTGTTATTTAAATTATAACGTACAAATTATTATGGGTGGAGATAGCATCTTTCGGCGGATATTGAAACACCACCCTCCTCCCTGAAAACTGGTACGTTCTGGAGAAGAACGGGTTACGGATTCGAACTCAGGAGCTCAAAACCTATAGGAATCACCTATTTTCGTTCGTGGGAGCGAAAAAAGTTTCATTTTGCCGACCAATAACTAACTAGTGTTACAAACTAGCTCCTACTAGCATTTCTACATAACTAAATATATATACAAACTAACTACGTAAGCTTATATACGGTGTAGGTAAGTATTTAGTATAACCACAAATACTATAATATGCATGCACTACTATACTCTATTTTACTTACTTCCAAGCAAATTCAAAATCTTTAAATTTTATGCCGGCTAGACTAAAGGTGACGGTGATGATGAGAAATGAATGAAATAGTGAAATGAAAGTGGGAGGAAACGGTACAACCCCGAGAAAACCTATGCACACAGTGTTTGTTCACCACAAAGCTCACTTGGCGGGAGCAGGGTTTGAACCCGGTACCCCGCTATCCTGCTCTTGAAAATCCAGTACCTATCTGCTTTATAAAGTTTACATCTTGGCAAACTCGTAATCACAATGAACGTTCACAATTGCCACTGTTGATTCAAGCGCTATCATAGACATAATAATTAGAGTCTACTTTCAACCTAATGTTGGTTCTTCTAACGTCTTTATCGTTGCTTTAGGAACCGCATCTCTACTACAATTATGCTTGGAAGAATTCTAAATTCCTTGAACGGATCAAAATCATCTCTTAACCTGCTCTTTTCCCTTGCTGTTACTTCCAATCTTTCCAAATTTGGACCCAACCATTCTTCTCAATCATCATCTGATTCTCCTTAACCACTATAAAACCTTTTTACCACATTTCATTTTTATCAAATTAATCACTTCGTTATGTCTATATATTATTTTCTTTCGATGAAGGAAATACTCATCCGACACACGCTGTATGGTTTCATTTGCTATACCTGCATTTATGACAAAACATTATCTGCAAGATCTATATTAGCTCTTAATCCAATCAAATTCGATCTCAACATATCTACTGTCCCTCATTAATTTAACAAACAGCAGCTTATTGAAAACAACGGAAACTTTAAATACTTGCTTACTTTACCTTGTGATCCGTATTTTAACCATTCCGTAAACTTTCTATCTTTTTCCAAGTCCTTAAACCTGACTAGTTATTCTACCTTCACTGGTTCCTTAACCTCTAGATCATTCCCCAACTTCCTAACCAACTCCTCTAATACATACTCATACTATAACCACGTCATTTATATTATCCAATAGTTTAATCAAATTTCGTAAAATTCCTCTTCTTACAATATTAAGCACCCTCCAGAATGACCAGACCATCGCTTCGTTCCCTTACATAAAATAAGACATTGCAAATCGAAATCAGAAGATGTAGGATCTTTTTCTTACAAAATGATTTTTCCATGATTGCAAAACTGTCTTCTTATCTCGCATATTGAGGGGCGGATCCAGGACTGACTTCTGGGGGGGGGGGGCTGTCACACTGCTACTTTTAATGGCTCCAAAGTTTGGGATGGGTTTTATTTATATATATAAAATAGGAAAGTTTCCTCTTCTGGGGGAAACGATCGCCCCCTGGATCCGCCCCTGCGCATATTATCCATCCATAGTAAAAAGTGTGGTAAAAGATACACTGAAAATAACGTTATCTTCTCCCTAGTTTTGTACCACTATCTATTTAAGCTTAGTAATAATTTCTCCAAGTATTCTTCAGTCAAACAGATAAACCTTCAATCTTGAGTTGTGTTGATTTTGAGTTTCACGTCCCTTTCAGCAGCGAGGCTATATGAGACGTGTACCTACCGATTAACGTGGAATCCAAACCACATGAGCTCCCGCCGGGAATCGAACCCGGGTCTCCCACGTGAAGAAACACCCTCACTAAACCTTCAGTAACTTCTAACGATTTAATCAACTTTTAACTCATATTCAGATCAGGGTTACACATATACCAAACTTATCTGGTAGCCAATCTAAAAGATTAACATTTCTGTGCGAATAATTTCATACTTGAACTTTCCATTGTACACTTAAGGGATCCCAAGATAAAGAAATCTTATTACAATAATTTATATTCCACTCATTTCTATTTCTTCCTAGGACAAACGTCAAAAACCGCTGAAACATGGTTTAATTACTGTATTCTTAAATAATGAGTCTAAAATCCGAGTTTTTGTCTCTAGCCCGAGATGTGAAAAACTTATTTTAATAATCGCAACTTATATCCCCCATTCTAAGACAAATTTCCAAAATCTTTCCTTAGTGGCACCTTTCTGCGTACTGTGTAAATTTGAATTTTATATCTTATTCAGTTTCATCCAGGCGTTGATCAGCCACTCAGTCTGTCAGAATTCCTTTTTTATTTATAGAAATATGAAACCGCTAATACGGGAACCCCGCGTCTATGAGCATGTGCACTGGAAGAAAAATTGCTTTGAGTAAAATTGAGACAAGTGGTTTGTGGATAAGAACTATCATTTTACGAACTGTAGGACTGTAAACGATCCAAAATGATTAAAGAACCCAATTAATGAGATAATGAGATTAAAGGCCCAATGTAGAAATAAATCACATGATTTCAAAGTAAAGACAGTTGACTGTGAAGGTAGAAAGATAAAAAGGAAAGTTAACGCTCGGTTCAGACGTGCAGAAAAGTCTGCTGCGCGCCCGTGCGCCCAACCGTCTCAGCCCAACCACTTCACATAGACATAGAAAGCAGCTCATTTTATTTTAAGCTACAGTTGAATGAAGATGGAAATTGAAAGAAGAAAACGTGCTGTTTTTGTATACTTAGCCAGTAAAATCCTAAGGAAGAAACAGAGACGATACTGGGTTCATCCGTACGTAAGCTCACGACTGCTTAAAGGTGAATTTTCTTCCATGTTTATTGATTTGCGCAATGACGAAGAAAAGTTCTTTAATTATTTTCGCATGAGCATCACTTCATTTGATGAACTCTTATCGAAAATAAGTGATAAAATTAAAGCAGAAGATACTTTCACGAGACTTGCGATACCACCAATTGAAATGTTGGCTGTTACTTTAATGAGTTGATGTTGAGTTTAACGTCCCGTTCAGCAACGAGGCTATATGAGACGTGGTCTTACTGATTAACGTGGAATCCGAACCACATGAGGTCCCAACGGGAATTGAACCCGCGCCTCCCACGCCAAAGGCGTGTACGCTAACCGCTTAGCCACGGAGGAGCTCTGGCTGTTACATTAAGGTAAGTTAATTATGTTAACTAATTATCATTTGTAAGAGCACAGAAAGTTAAACATTCGGAGACCTGTTCATAGACATTTTCAGATGTTATTAGCGGCCACTGGCATTGTTTAACAATTGCGTGACTAATTTCGATTTTTTGACATAGTTGGTGGCTTTAAATTAAAAATTAGACATATTTTTAGACTTCCCGAATATCCCGCTCAAGAGGGGGCGTTTCAATAATAGTAAAATTTCCCTTTATTTATTCAAAAATTACCGAATGTGAGGCTTCGCTTCAGTTACAGGTATAAAATTCGGCATGTAAAGTCATAATAAAAGTAATGGAGCACAGTTTCAGCGTCTTTGAAAAGTTTATCTTGAAGGGGAGATGGGGGATTTCTATAGTAGTGGGGTCCGGAGGCTCAGTGATAGAGGGTCCACCTCTGGTTCGATCCCAGCTTGCGTCAAGTGGGCTTTGTGGTGCGAGAAGCACCGTGTGCGTGAGTTTTCTCGGGGTTCTCCCGTTTCCTTCCTCTTTATTCATTCCACCATTTGATTCATTTATCATAATCATTTTCTTTAGCCTACCCTGTATAAGCGTGCGACGTAAAACTCAAGGATTTCATTTCATTCCTATAGTAGTGACATTTCCCGTTATATACTGAGAAAGCGTTCAATATGAGGACTCGCTTAGATTGGAGACGTGAAATTCTTAATGTAAACTCTTAAATAAAAATAATGGATTTAGTGTTTCCGAATAATCCATTTCTAAGGTGAGAAAAATGAAACATTTTATAATTGTGACATTTAACAATAGAAGGATTTGAGGAAATCTCCAATACGTGTAGCACACCACAAGGTGGCAATGCAGCAAACGGAAGCAGAAACAGATGGGCTGGTTATTTTGTAAGCGACATAGGTAGAGTTTCATGGCAAGATAACTTTGTTTAAGTTGTTCTTTATGTAAGAAAGCATTCAGTTATTATCTCTAGAATAGCAACGACGTGCACAATATTATCAATTGCACGAGAAACAAAAATATTTCTGTTACATCTCGAGCATGCTTTTTATTTTTTAACCAAATGAGTACTCTGATGTTCAACAATTTTCGTGTTAACTCTATTTTTTAAAAAAAATAGTACATTAACAAATAAAGACAACAATTGTCAGCCGAAAAACGATATTTTTTCTTTCTTTTCTGTTCTGCTATTATGTTGCTGGTTGTTTTGGACTTCAGCGTCCCTTTTGAGCACAGAGGCTATATAATACGTGACCTCGATCTAAAGTATAATGCAACGTACGTTATAAACAGTCGGTTCATTCTGGAGTGAGTGACAAGAAACCTTATCAAAGAAACTGCATTAATGAAAAGTTCTTCATTCAGTTCTTCGCTTTCCATTTCTGCGGGCGCGGGAAAGTCTGCACGTGTGGCTTGACTCATTGCCAGCAATGGTTTTCCGACCCGCTACACCTGTGCGGACTCGCTGCGAGCCAGCAGTCCCCGCAGCTCAATTTTTGCCCGCTGCGGGTCCGCAGGAGAGTCGTGCGGGAAAGTTTGCACGTGTGCCATAAATGATAAGAACCAATGTATTTCCGGCTCGCGCGGGTCCGCAACGGAGTTTTCGGTTGTGGGCCCGCAACAGACTTTTCTGCACGTCTGAACCGAGACTAATAAACAGATTTTTCACGCACAGTACTAGGATGTTCTCTGTAGATGTTTCTAAGATATCTGCGCCTTTTCGTTGTGAGAAATATATATACTATTGGTATCAAATCAATTGCAAAACCTATGTCCAACTTGGACATAGCTGCTAAAAGTAACTTTTGGTAGATTTTGATGAGATTCACTAGTCTAAACTTCTGCATAAATTCTCACCCTGCTTCTACTTGATAAAGAGTTGAGATACTCTCTCTCTATTAGGCTTCAAGTAACGCTTCATCTCCTCATCTCTGTTGAAATCTAAACTTAATCCCATCCATTAGCTCAATTACCTAGAGTATATAAATAAAGCGGAAGTTGTAGGCCAGTAATGAAGACATTTTGGTTATTAATTATTAAGGAAGAGAAAAATATCGAATAGCGAACACAAGGAAGGAAGAATCACTTGTCGTTTATTAAATAAAAATTGCTAGTTGGATTACAAAAAAGCTCGTTCGTTCTTCCTTGTCTGCTAGATACAGTATGTTCCTTTCATAGTCAGAACCGAATCTTGTTATAGATAATAGAATCTAGGGTATTGTAAAAATTCATAGATTCATAGCAGGAAGTTAAATGGGCGTGTCCCACATAATAGTTTAATAGTTCTGTATAGATTGATCTTAAATTTGTCAAAAAATGAGAATATACGGCAGTAGGTGGACACTATATTTTAGAAAATGATCTAACATATACTCTCCATAAGCGTCACATCGCTGATTAAAGAGTATTAAAAATCAGTTCTGAGAAAACTTTTTGAATCAAAAGATTGAATGTGCGAATGGAGTATATGACAACGCATAATTCCATATTCTGTGGTTTTCTCATTTGGAACAGTAGCATCAGAAAGGGGAATATGAAGAATTCTAGTTCGGAAATTTCTGGGAGAAAGAATCGTGGAAGATAAATTTCACATTACATCAGAGAGGTGAGTAATGATTTAGTTTGATTAGTACAGAAAAGAATCCGATCATAGATTTTTTGCTTCTATAGTATGAATCTTTTAATATGTCCTAAGACATATTAATGTACGGTGGCTCAGTTTCAGAGCGTTCACTCCTTAGTGCCATAGATCTTTGCTCGTTATCACGAAGGTGATTTCTATTTTCTCGAGATTGTCCATTTCTTTTCCATATTCTGAATACACCAATTATTTTATAACCGTGCAGTTTTAAGTAATCATCCTTTTGAGATTTGATTATCTCACCTTAGGTACAATCTGAAGAGAGTATAAACTTAACAATACCATAAACAGCCCGACGCTGTGGTTGCCACCTGACCGTTGCCAAGCCAGGCATCTGACGTGTTTCCAACTCCATGTGTTTCCATTAAATTAAATAATGATCTTAGCTAGATATTAAATACTATAGTGTGTCAGTAGACAAATTTAAAATGCTTTGACATGTATTTCGAAGAACTGGACTCTCTTCGAAAATCGAGAAGTGGCGACTGCTCTCCTTTGCCTTAGGCTGCAGACGGCCATGCCAGTGGCACTTTCAAATTTCATGGTACTTTTGAAACGCTCTATACAAATGCTTTTCAAACAAGATTCTTTATATCATTTGTTTTCCTTTTATCAACTTCCTCCAGTATGCCTATTTTTTCTATTAGTATTCTTAGCATTTCTTTGGGTTTCCTTTCAATCTGTATATTTTCTTCCATTCTCCTCTGCATTTACATTTCTCTTGACAATTACCCAATCCAATTTGGTGATTGATGTTTGGTTGTAATTGCTTAATTGTCATTAGGAACCGAGAATTGTCATATTTGTGGTTTGTTACAATATTAAATGTTCCTAGTACTTTCCAGCAACGTAGCAACAGCGTGCAACAGGTAGCTTTACCATTGCATAACATATTCTCGGGGCTGCAATCTTTGATTGGTTTCACGCACGTTTCCTTGTTCGGAGGCAATGTTAATTTCAATATTCTTTTCCTTCCCTAAACTTTGTATTATTTAGTCCACATATTTTAATAATATCTTTCCTCTATTTATTTTCCCACTTATCATTCTCTTCCTAGCAAATAGCGTGATTCCTCCCTGTCTTATAAAGTATCTAATCATGAATTATCCTATCTCATCGTTTTCGAAACAATTTTCAGTATTCTCCTTCTTACTACTGCAATTTCCAATACTCTTTCATTTGCTACCTTATCCATCTATCTACTTTTCAATATCCTTCAACAACAACACATTTCGAAGACTTTCGCTCTCCATTTCTTTCTTCTCCTACGTAGAACAAATAAGTTAATTTAAATTTATCAGACCCAGGCGTATAATTGAAAATCAAGTACGAAGTCTCCAATGTAAACTTTTTTTCATTGTCCGTGGAAGCAATTGCCTTTATGTAGTCGTCTGTTTTTTTTCTTTCTTTAGTGTCTCTGTGTTAGAAAAAACAGAATTAAAATAACATTGCTGTCATGAAAAATTCACGTTTCATCTTGTTGTTGGGTAATCAGAGGCAGGAAAGTTTCCAATGTCGAACGTTCTTGAGTTTTTTTGACTAAAGAACTAAACGTTTGTTAGTCAGAAGAAGGCCTCGTTGTATATTTTTAATTCAACAACCGTTAACAAGGATTCTCTGTAGGTACCATTACAGGTATAGTAGAGACCTGATTCTTCTACAGTAGTGCAAGAAAACGTTCTTTCTGACCTCAGTGAATATTTAAACAGCAAAAACAAGCATAGACACGTTCTTTTGTGTCTACTTCATTGGATATAATGCGATTACACAGAACCCTTCTAGATTTAATCTTCCTACTACGGCGAAGGAAATTCAGCATCAACTTCAATTTTCCATTTCAGACAATTAAATTAGAAAAAAAAATAGTTTCAGCAAGAGAAATCAACACCATCGTTAATTTATGCTGTGCTTGTAAATTACTTCAACTAAACTAATTTTATCAACTTGCACTCTACCACAGCAATTTCTTCATAATATTTAGTGATAGACCTTATCATTCTTGTGCCTGTTTTCCGTCTCTTTACATTACGTAGACACATCTTTCTTTCTGCGTAGTCTCACTACATTCGTAGACTTTTGAGTTTTATAATTCAAGAACCTACTCTGATCACTGTCTTCGAAAATTGAGGAATACGTGCCTCATGCTTATACCTATATTTCCGCCAGTTATCACGCTGTCCAGATTGAAATAATTTCGCTTTTGCAATTTTGCTAAAATACAGAAACCCCAAATCTCTCCTAAACTACAATATATATAGTCCAAGTTAGCTGCATGGGCCGCTCGTGGTAGATCCCTTACTTCTAGTGGGTGAAGTTTATGGTTTGATCCTGGCCTGCAATAAGTAAGGTTTTATGGTTGACAAACATCGTGTGGGTAGATTTACACGGGGCTCTTCAGTTTATTTCCACTATTATTGCCCGTCTAATCAATATCTCCCTTATTACCGGTATCCATGTATAAATGTGAGACGTGAACTAAAAAGAAGTTAGTTGAGTTCGGTTTAAAAAATAACAAAATTAAAGGCATTTAAGAATCTCCCTTATTCGTATGAAAATACCATACAAAAACTACTTTTCCATGTAATCATCTATTTTCTTTAAACATTTCTTATAGCGAAAAAGGAGTTTCTCCATAACTTATACAAAGAATTCCCGTTCAGCAGCCGGCAAACATTCTAGATCCTGTGATTTACCCACATATTCTATTGTGTTTTTTTACATTTCTATGCGACATTCTTAACTGTCAGAGTGTAATCAAGTGTGATTAGTTTGTTTTCAAGAATTATTTGGATCGCTTGGATGCCAACTGCTTTCATTCACTGTTATAGACAGTGTTGGGTAAGTTACTTGTAAAAATGTAACGCGTTACAAGTTACTTTACTTTCTCTTAAAATGTATCGCGTTAGTAACGCGTTACTTGCCCCAAAAAAGTAACTATTACTTTACTTCGAAAGTAACGCGTTACTAATGCGTTACTTTTAGGTCCGATAATTTAAATATGTAAAAAAAATATTTCAATTTTCCGTGCTACTATTACTACTGCTATAATAATAATAATAATAATAATAATAATAATAATAATAATAATAATAATAATTATTATTATTATTATTATTATTATTATTATTATTATTATTATTATTATTATTATTATTATTGCACGTTCTGAATCGCCTTATGTAAATGCAAGGACAAATTTTTACTTGATATATGAACATTTTTATATAATGTAAAATTGATAAAAATGCCGTACTGCGTTACTCGTAGGAATGGGCACGAGCGAGTTTTCTTTGAAACTCGAATCGACTAGAAACAGACATCTTTCAGCTCGACCCGATAATTCGGCTCGAAAAATTTCCTCCAATTCGACTCGAATTGGGGTCGAGTTCCGAGTCGAGTCGAGCCAAATCCGGTGTGTAGTTTCGAGTACAATCTTCAAGTATATTACATACACAATATAATTATTATCAATGAAACTACTACTACTACTACTACTACTAGTTATTATTATTATTATTATTATTATTATTATTATTATTATTATTATTATTATTATTATTATTATTATTATTATTATTATTATTATTATTATTATTTATTATAACAACATTGTATATAAACATGAAAGATAGGCGGTTTGTATTTGAATACTAAAAAACTAGTTGATTGCCAACTTCGGTAGTCGTGAAGTCTAGGAGTCAAGGACATTGTTAACGAGCTTCTGAATTTGGCTTGAGGGTCTAGGTTGAGTATTCGGGCTCGAGCCAAACACTGTTAAAAGTTATAGGGCACTGGCCAAATATCTTCAACACTGCTCGGCCCGGGTTTAGAATTGTCAACGACTCGAGCAGCTCGGCTCACAGCTCATTCACTATCGACCCGAACCGAGAAGTGAGCCGAGCCAACAGCTCATCCAACCGACTCGGCTAGGGCCCTCGGCTCAGTTGAGCCATAACGAGCAAATGACTCATCCCTACCAAACCAGTTCGAACTGATGTTTCACCCCAATCGAGCCAGCTCGAGCCATCTTCTCAGTTGAGCCGAGCCGAGCTGAGCTTGTTATAAAAAATCTCTTGTGGTCTCGCTATTGAGACGAGATGAGATGCGAGCAGTGTCCCTCTCGTGAGCAACACTAAAAGTATTCCATATTACTGTTTAGCTTGCATTTCTCATGGCTTTCTCTTTCCAGTGTAATCAGACCATGATTTCAAGACGAGTTAAAACGAGCGAGTCATTTATCAAACTCGACTGGACTTGAAACTCGACGCGAAAAACTGAATCGGCTCGGAACCCGACTCCAGAATATTACCTTTGACTTGACTCGAAACTCGACTTGAATTCGAGTGGAGTCGAGTTTAAGCTTGACTCATGCTCATCCCTATGCGTTAGAAAAAATGGTTGCTTATTATTATTCTGCTAAACTAATTATATAATAATAACAATGCTGTTATCTAAAATTAAAAATACAGAATATAGACAAACATTGCACTACAACTAATAAAATGAGGGCACATGAACTGGGAGTGAATCAAAACTTGCCAGTAACTCTAAAATCGATATAAGCTTTTTAAAGCTAGTTTCAAACTCTATAATCAACGGGACTCCAAACTGATCTGAAAGAACTCCAATATTGCATACCATCAGCAAACTATTTTCTAGTAACAAAGTAGGCCTGCTTATCAGAACACAGGTTATTCATATTAACCCCTTACTGTATATCGTTATTTATGGCACCCTACTTGTTGATAAAAATTTCCCGCCGGGGCACCACTTTACTTTTAAATTCTGCCCACCATCATCTTCAGGTTTTAAGAATAAGTATCTTTCAAATGTTCGAACGGTAAAATATTTTCGTTCTCCATCTATATAAAAACAACACCAATCAAACTAAAATAGACTACTGATATCATTGCACTCCTAGTTCACCACTGAATGTATTGATTTGGAGTTGTCAAAATCTACGACAAAACCTTCTAGGTGCTTGCAAACAGTACACGTGATTTCCCTAAGGCTGTCCTCATCTTCCAAAAACAGCAAGTGGCACTACGAACTTATCTGTTTCTCTGTGTGTTGGTGACTGTCGGTCACCGACATACGTAGTTCATACTCGACTGTTTCATTCTGAGAAATTCACTTACAGGAAAGAAATATTTGTTTCCGAAAAAATATACATGTATATTGTAGTTACTCATCCGAAATGTAACGCGAAAAAAGTAACGCAAACTAGGTACGTTACTTAAAAATTTGTAACGCGTTACCGTTACATTTACTTTGGAAAATGTAACGCGTTACTAGGAAACGTTACTTGCGTTACGTTACTTCCCAAGACTGGTTATAGATTGGTATCTTTTTAAAATAAGATATTTGTTAATTATGAAACCATAAACTACATAGTTATGGTTTTGATTGCCAACATAACAGAAATATTTGTTCATGAGATATTGAACTTAAATTATGTTCCTGAAAAATTTCAATTTTAGAGTTAGGTTAATAGAAATCCAACCAAGCAGACTATTTGTTGAACCAAAATAACGTGTGTATTAGTAAAAGCATTAACAATGGCCTCTCTAGCCGTATGGTCCTCGATAACTGATTCTCGAACAACTTGCACGAATTCACAATAGCCGGTTGCCAAATTGTTTTGCCACGGTACTCTTCATTCAATAGGCGACGAATATAAACGGGGTTACGCGTTCGTGTCTGACGTGACATATCCATGATTGATATCCGCTTACCTACACATAATTATCAATTTAATGGCAGTATGTCAAATGTCTTGATTGGCAAGGGTCATGCGTCGATCGCAGCAGCGGACGCCTGGTGGTGGCGTGTTAGTAAACACTCAATGCTACGTGAGGAGTAGTTGAAGAGGAGTGTGAAGCGTATTTAGAAGACGGTAAAGTGGATGACCTTTCTTATATCCGAAGATGGTTGGTGCTTGGTTATGTGTAACGAAAATAAGTGTATTGAGTATATCACGAGGGACAATGTCCAAGGCGATGACAGCCCAAAGACTCACGGTAAAAATCACATTAGCTATTGTAATCGCCCGGGTGTCGGGTCGCTGTTCGGGCTGCCATTTATTTGTAACCATTTCGATTCGAGGTCTCTGTTTGGGCGGCCATTTATCTGTAACCAATCCGTGTAATCTGGTCGCTGTTCGTAGTTCGTGGTCCTACCAATAAGTATTCTATTGAGACTGGAACTTACCTGGACAGGACGATGAAGGACTTCTCCAAGAAGAGTTACAAATTGTTCCCAAATCGCTCGTTGGTCTTAATGATGAGATGAGCATTAGGCGCCGAGAGGTTTGGGTGCCTCGTCTCGAAAACCTCACGGACGATCAGACGGTCATCCAGACCATAACGCACACAACCATCACTCATACAAACAACGAAACACACTAGATTAAATAACACTATACTTATTTATTAGAACACTATTATATAAAAGAAAATAACGAAGAGGAAGGAACACAACACTGAACACAGAATATGTATAATAATTTTCATCGCTAAAATCACACTTTGCCGTTCTAATGCGCTGTAGCCCTTTATATATATATGATTATAATTCAGATTTCACTGCGAATGCTTCTCTCGCACCATTGACGCACTTGGGGGATTAGCACTGGGGAAAAGTTGTTGGGACAATTCCACGAGGGATCCAGTTGCTGCGCCAAACAATCCTGAAGCGTAAAGATGAATCTTCAGCAAATTAAACAAGAAATTCTCCAAAGTAGAATGCTGATGTTGGAGGACGCGTATATAACTGACATGTACACACAAGGTTTGTGAACCTGGGACTTCACTAGTTGGGGGCTAGCCGTAAGAAAACGTCCTTCGCCGGCTAATAGCTTGTGCCCCTTAACACACAATCATAATTGGTTTCCGACGCAACGTGCGTGGTGGCTGCGTACAACACTGGAGTCAAACTCCCTGAGCACCAAAGCTCAAGGTACGGGCTGCAGTGGTCGATTAAAGAGGGTTGGCAGTTCATTTCAAAAATCACTCAGTTAACTCACCTGTATGCACATCAGAGCCCTGCAAACCCAGGCCCGAAGACGGCCCGGCCCGGCCCGGCCCGGATGGATCTGAATTCTGTGCCCGGATCTCGAGCCGGGCTCTTACCGGGCCGGGCACATTCCGGGCCGAAACAGGCCGGCCCGGCTCGGCCCGAACACTGTGGAAGACGGATCGGAAACTAATGTTGGCAGCCAGTGTTAATCGTAATGTGTTTGGGAAATTAACTCTTTATTCAGGAGTGTAAAGTACTGTACTTCTACTACTCTTATTATTACTACTACTGCTACTGTTATTATTATTATTATTAATAATAATAATACAATTACAACTATTACTATTACTACTACTACTACTACTTCTACTACTGCAACTGCTACGACTTCGCGTAAGAGTTGACATGTCTGGTGGTACATACTTTACAATCTAAGTACAGAAAAATCGAAGAAATACTAGTTATTATGGCCAGTCTGTGTAGAATGCGAACAGATGCTTGACGAGGGGCAATGGTGGTTCAGTAGGTAAAACATTCACATCTGGTGTTAGAGGTCGTCGGATCGATCCCTCCTCGTGTTATGTGAGCTTTGTGGTGGACAAATACCGTGAGCGTGGGAGTTTTTGGATTACTCCGTTTTCGTCCACTGTCTTTATTTCACCAATTCATCCATCATGATCTATACGTCTTGAGCCGTAATTGCCCAAAGAACATATGAGAAAGTAAAGTCCTTGACCTACTAATTAGAATTTGTTCCGCTACCATCAGACCACGGAGGCCGAATCCATGAACTGGCGTGTTCATAAGATTAGCGCAATTTGTAGCAATGTTCAGTTAGCACGGCAGAGTCCAAATCATATTACATGTTCCTGTATTCTTTATAATTCGATGCTACAATAATAATAACAAAAAACAATGATCAAATAAATCACCCAGACCCCCAGGATCGATTAAGTGTTCCTGGAACGGTTCGTAACAAGAAAATAACAGAGCTATATGACGGAATGCGAGGCAGTAAATCAAAACAAAATCCACACATATCACTGTTGAACGAAAAATACCTCAAAAGTCCCCTGAATGAAAAATGTATAGATATCAGCTATCAAAAATGCCTCTAAAAATAACATATAATAGAAGGGATAGTTGATATTAAGAAAATGAAAATATAAGGTTTCCTAAGAAACCAATAGTGCAAAATGAACATCGCTTTACTGTATGTCCTTGTACGCATCGAATAGCACGGAAACAGAGTCAACAGTCTCAGGGTTTAGAGCATTTCTCCGTTCCTGAGTTCTAAAAGCTCTTTCAGTAAACGCACTAGAAGCAGGGATGACGAGATACTGACGCGCTAATTTACACAATTTTGGTAATGTCTGTTCTTGCTGCTTCCACCACTTCAGTATATTTAGTTCTCTTACACATGATGACATGTTGAGGTAGATGTCTACTTCATCATCAAATTCACCAGAGACTGAATGTCTTTCTTCCCAATCCATTAGTTTATTTTTCTTGGTAGGTGGTTCCAAGTTATGCCAACTAGCCTAAAGGAGACGATGATGATGAGAAATAAATGAAATAGTGGAATAAATAAAGTGAAATGAAACAGAAGAACGCCGCGAACCCCCCACGCGGTGTTTTTCCACCACAAAGTTCACTTGGTGAGAGCTCAGATCAAACCAGGGACCCCATACACCAGAGGTGAACGCTCAACCACTGAGCCACCGTTCCAGGAACACCTAATCGACCCTGGCGATTTGGTGATTTATTTGATCATTATATTTTATATTTGTAGCATCATACTATAAACAATACATGAACATGTAACACCATTCGATATCTGCCTTGCTAATTGAACATCACTACAAATTGCACTGATCTTATGAGCACGCCAGTTCATGGTTTTGGCCTCCGTGGTCCAATGGTAGCGTACCAAATTCTACTTACTAGGTCAAGTACTTGACTGTATCATACGTTCTTTAGGTAACTACGGCTCACGCTATATGGATGATGATGGGATGAATTTGTTGGAAAGGAAACAGTGGGAGGAAGCGGGGCCACCCCAGAAACTCCCACGCACACGATGTTTGTCCACCACAAAGCTCACATAGCATGAGCAGGAATTGATCCGACGACCTCTAGCACCAGATGTGAGTGTTTTTTTCTACTGAGCCATTGTTCTCCCTCGTAGATCAAGCATCGGTTCACATTCTACGCAGACCGGCCATAATAACTAGCATTTCTCCATTTTATTCTGTACTTAGAAGGTAAATTCAGTACCACCAGACATGTCAACTCTTACGCGAAGTCGTAGCACTTGTAGTAGTATTAGCAGTGGTCGTAGTAATAATAGTAGTAATAGTAATAGTATTACCAGTACATCGCAGTCTTGAATAAAGAGTCAGATTCCCAAACACATTACGATTAACATAGGCTGACAGTAAGACCGTACAAACACGGCGAAAATAGAGGTAGTGGAGGACATTAAAAAACAAATAGGCTGACAACATTACTTTCCGAACTGTTTTTCAGAGTATCCGGGCCGAGCCGGTTCGGCCCGAAATGTGCCCGGCCCGGTTCGGCCCGCTTCGGCCCAAAATGTGCCCGGCCCGGTTAGGGCCCGATCCAGTTTGATATTACTTGAAACCGGTCGGGCCGGGCCGAACCGGGCGCGCCCGGCCCGTGCAGGGCTCTGATGCACATACAAACAGAATACGGAAAGTAATTTATGTTAATTTTAGTTTACTGCCTACAATGCACCAGACACGGCAATAACTCTGGCGTGAGAAAGTACAGATAAGGGACTGCAAAGCAACGCAATTGATGCCACTATGGTCACTTGAATACCTGTTCTGGTCCAGTCTGCTCTAATCTATTGCAATGTTTCATAAGCGATTAAAGAAAACACTTAATTCAGTTCCCAATAACTATAGAATATATACTGTGCATATAATAAGTCAGGGAGAAACATTGAAATGGTTCGTCACTAACTGAAACGTTCTCACCAAAAGCAATGTTTTAAATATATATATGAAAAAGCGATGAAAGACTTCCTTCTCCAATTGTGTGGGAAAGAAGCAATTCCCACCGAAGACAGAACTTATATGCGTCGCAGAATAAAGTACAAATCAAAAATAATAATCACTGTCTTTACGAAATATACAGAGTGTCCACAAAAAATCCTTCTATAACCTGATAGCGGTTATACTATAAGGGGAACTTGTCGGGGAAATAAATGACAGAATCAGCGAACCTTTTAGCGGATTGTCACTTAGGTTTCGGTGGAAATGACGGAGGAGCTTAAACAATACATCTAACAAACTGTGCTGACAATCACAGTCAGTTGAAGGACATTAACATTCGAGGTCTGGTTGCACCTTCGAAACGGCTGATAAATTGGAAATGGCGTTTCACGATGCCAATAGTACCGCAAACATGCAATGTTAACCGTTGATGACTCAAAATGTGTGATATAGTCGAACAATCTTCGTTCACCTTATTTTAAACCACGAGTCGTCTTTATGTGTGATGGACGCTACAACGACTTATCAAAAAGATAGTCGTAAACCTGGTTCGTTTTGCAGAGATAAAAAATTGAAGTGGTAGTAATTCTTTGACATAAAAATATTAGCTTCGATATTTAAATACCATTAATCTCACCTTTTTAATAAAACTGACAACGTCTATAAACGATGTTAAACTGGTTTATTATTTGATATAACTTAAATATCCTTTTCTTAAAACTGTTAAGTACACAAACTCACTGACTAGGTAACCATAAAACATGTCCATATCCACAACTATCCCATAATAATCTCATACATATATTAAAAACATTCTTCTTACGTTAATATGAAATTAACGTTCTACTAAGTATAGTGCATATGTATGAGTACTTTCTGCCCAAGGTACAGGTAAATATTACACAAGCCAAAGTATTTTGTTATATAAAAATGTCGCTCGACAAAGGGACTGAATATAAAAGTCATGAGTAGGCTTGGCTTTTATCTTCAAGAACCACTGGTCCGTTTACATTAATGTTCTTACATAGCTTGTGTCCAACATATTTTAATCGCACCTTGTATATCTATTCATTACATTTCACATATACATATATATATAAATACATTCATAACAATTCTTTCATTTCATCAATATTTATCTTTAATTACATTAGTTATATTTATTTCATTATTATCTACTATATTATTAATATATCTTCTTATTAAAATATCGTCGCTTATTTAATTAGTCGTCGGAGAGTGCGATTTCAAAAAATGTAAAGGACAAACGTGGGTTATAAACAATCAGAGCGCATTATATGATAAACAAGTTAGATGTTGCATTTAAAGATATACATAGTAGCACTAAGATGTTATAATAAAGAAGAATTTCCTTCAAGGTAATCGTTGGATAATTGATTTTATAGAATAGATCTTCTTTTTAACATAATCTTTGACAATTAAGTTTTCAACACAAATCAATCTAATATAAATAATCTTTGCTTTTAATTAATTATAAATCGAATTATAATTCCTCATATTAACAAGAAAGAATAAAAATCATTTGAAAATCAATTTTCCAGTCTACTTAAAACTCTATTTAAGCATTTCAAGTATTTTTAAGAATCGTTTTCATTATTGATATTAACACATAAACTTTAAAATGAAATTTACAAGAATCTATAACTAACATGAATTTAACCTAATTTCAGTAACGGTAATCAGGTTACATTCGAACTTGCATACGGTTCTAATAACGTACACTGTACTGCGCAATCGTGATTAGGTCCCGTATTATGGTTCTGTACAGAAATTACTTCAATGCCTGGATCTTGATGCGAAGTGCCATCTCTTGCCCTTCCATTACGTCTATCCGCGTAGTTCGCAGTACTTCTGGAATTTCGCCATACATTACGTCGATTTTTAAATCTATTTTGACTATATGGTCTAACATTTGAATTGCTACTATTAATTAGGTTAGGCGGATTCCCTACATAACCTTGTCTGTTGTGCTCATTTTGATTGCTAGAGTATACTCGGCTTAGGTTAGGTTCTGTATTATTCACACTCCGAATATTTAAATTCCGAACAGGCACCAAATGATCTGAATTATTCTTATTTTTACCTATTCCTGATTGTGGATTCATGGCATGGTATTGAGTTTCGTAGCATTGGACAAGCATCAATAAATGGCTGAAACTCATACACTGTGTGGAAAATAAGATCTGTTGCAGTTTAAATGGAAGCAAATTTCGAATCGATGCTATTATTCTCGATTCCGATTGCAAAGGATTAACGATCTTTAATTCGTTGTAGACATTTACAACAAACTCTACAAGAGATTTGTGCAATCGAGGATTGAAGTGTTGATTTCTAAGGGTGGCATCTCTATTTGCCAGCAAAAAGTCATTTTCATAATTAGCGATCAATGCCGCTTTGAATTCCTCATATGTACTAATGTGATCACGTATTGCCTTAAACCATAAGGAACAAGGTGGGAGTAATACATGGGGTATTAATTTCATATATTGGGATCGATCGATGCACATTATATTGCATTCGTCTTGGAATTTCTCTAAGAAAGAAGTAGCATTCTCATTACACTTACCACTGAATTTGCTCATAGCTCTAATTTCACTCATTTTAACACTTAATTTTACCTTCCTTTTCTCATTCCTTGTTCTTGTTGAGTGATAGTTCCTATCCGTGACATGCTGTGTCGTGACACCATCTATGTTTCGCTCATCAGTACTCTTCGGACAACTTTCTTCTAGTATAATATCTTCATCAGACCCCGGCGAAGGCGAGTTCATCTCTGGTGAGTGGGGAAACTCAAAGCGATCACTACCCAGGTTATTACGGTAAATGTCGTCTTTAGCCTGTAACGTTCTAATCTCTTCCTGAATAGTAGCTAACAACTGTGTATTTACACGTATGTTATTAGAGTTGTTGCTAACCTGGATCTTTTGCTGTTTAATGGAAGATTCTATTACTTCTAAATCTTTTTTTAAAGCACTAATTTCTTGGTTTTGTTGATTGTGCTTTTCTTGACAATCATCGGATATCCTTTTTAACTTTTCCTCGAACTGTGAGGATATGTCGTTCACCACCTGGACAATTGTCTGTTTCGTTTCATCTGATTTCTGTTCTATCCGTCTACTCAATTCTTCATATTGCTTATTAGATTCGTCGAACTTTTGGTCCATTCGTCTACTTAATTCTTCATATTGCTTGTTAGCTTCGTCAAACCTCAGTTCCATCTTCTGTTCCATGGTCTGGTTAGCTTCGTCAAACTTCTGTTCCATTCGTCTACTTAATTCTTCATTTTGCTTATGAGCTTCGTCAAACTTCTGTTCTATCTTCTGTTCCATGGTCTGCTTTAATTCTTCGTATCGCTTGTTAGCTTCGTCAGACTTCTGCTCTATGGTCTGCTTTATCTCGGTAGACATCTGCATTATTTGTCGCTGTACAGCTAACAAGAGTCGATCCTCTGATGACAAACCTGGTGTTACACTAGTTTCACCTTGGTCACTAGTATTTGATTCCTGCTGTATTGTTTCGTTGTCCATTTTTCTTATGATTACTTTACCACTTCGCAATATGGTTAAGTTCGTATTCATTAACTGTAGTAAAAGTAAATTCAACCTTACTCTTCTTCTTCGGGAACTGAATTTACAAAGTCCCGGGTGAGGTAAACCAAATTTTTACAACGAATTATCAAAAAGATAGTCGTAAACCTGGTTCGTTTTGCAGAGATAAAAATTTGAAGTGGTAGTAATTCTTTGACATAAAAATATTAGCTTCGATATTTAAATACCATTAATCTCACCTTTTTAATAAAACTGACAACGTCTATAAACGATGTTAAACTGGTTTATTATTTGATATAACTTAAATATCCTTTTCTTAAAACTGTTAAGTACACAAACTCACTGACTAGGTAACCATAAAACATGTCCATATCCACAACTATCCCATAATAATCTCATACATATATTAAAAACATTCTTCTTACGTTAATATGAAATTAACGTTCTACTAAGTATAGTGCATATGTATGAGTACTTTCTGCCCAAGGTACAGGTAAATATTACACAAGCCAAAGTATTTTGTTATAACGCCCAAAGAAGCATATGATCCTCTGTAACTTCTCAACCGCGAAACATGATTAGTGTTCTGTGAAGCTGTGGGCTTTGATATGCTGGGTTTCAGTAAGTCCTTTGCTGACCTTTAATGGTCGCGCTAGTTCTCGTGATTATACCTCCATTTTAGGGGACCACGTAAATTCTATGTTCTAGATGTTATTTCCGGACGATGATATCATATTACAAGATAATATGTAGGCTGTCCCACATTAGGAGAGGTTGCGGTGTGATTGAAGGAATATCTTGATGAAGTTGAATACGTTCCCTGGCCTGATCGATCCTCAGACCTTAACATAACTAATATCTGTGGTCCATTTTAGAGACAAGAATTCTGCATAAATTTCAACCACCATTCTCTCACAAGGAACTGATAATGCACTCACTGTAATATTGGAAATTTCCATTTGTTACAAATAACAACTTCTATGACTCTATCCCACGGCACATCAGACCTACCTATCCAGACCTATCCGAACTTCATATTAATTTGTTATTTTGGATTTTTTTGGGACTTTCTATTACTTTGATAGGATCTGTAATTTGAGTGTGTTATTTGTGATCTCACTGATCGATTTACAGTTAACACACAAGCAAATTATTAAATATATGAATCCTTATATCAATACACACACATAAAAAACATTGTAAAATGTGAATGTATTACATATTTATACATTACGAAAACCTTGAAATCACAGGAAAAAACTTGTTAGTTGAAACAAATAGCTGGAAATTAAAAGTAATGTTACTACGTTCAATATTACTTCAAACTTTAAAATGAAGTACGATTAAATTTGTTTATTTATTTAGATTTATATTGTTTAGGATGCCAGTATCATTCTCAGCAATTTGGCAGTTCTTGTACATAACCAGTAAATATTCTATGCTCTTGAGAGCAATTACATATTACACAAAAACCTTCAACATGAAAGGATAAATTCCTCTTTCCTATCTACAAATATTACTCTATGTATGAGTGCACCAGACATAAACAAATATACTATGTTTTATGAGAAGATTGCTACATATGAATTGTGCTGTTTATTTTTGGCTGTGACAACACTAAATTATGTACATTTGCTCCGTTAAGCAAGAAATGAGAGTATTTATGTTATAATGGGAGTTATGTTACCGGTATAACTACCTCGCATAAACTGTTATGTTTGTATATATTCAAAATGTATGAATTCTAAACTACGGAGCAACATCAATAGAAGTAACGGAAGTACAGTTTCCTTTGAAAGCACTAACGCTCATGCTACTGGTGAAAAGTATGCACGCTTGGATAAATTCCTAACTTTAATTTGTATATAGTAATTTGAGGATGGTGAATCCAATGGAATTACTTTTTAAATATATGCATTAATGGGGTCACAAGAAAAGCAACTTCAAAGTTCGGATATAAATGAATATAAATATATTAATTTTCAGGTCATTGTTGTAATGGATCAATGCTGAGGTTATTATTGTTGTTGTTGTTAATAATATTGCCGAACTCTTTGACACGCTCTTTCTATTTCTTTGCGAAAATACAACTAATAATTACTGTAAATATATTTATATACTGTATATCATTACTATATATATGTGTCACTCCTAGGAATATTGTTACCTTTACGGGAACACTAGGAGAATATCAATTTTTCGCAGGAGAAGAATACGTTTCATTTTTGGACATAAAGGGGTCAATTTAGATTTAACGGCATCGGAAGTGTCACTGTTCATCTCAGCGACTCCGAAAACTATTATTTCGACACTAATATAGGTCATTTTCGGCCATTTTCATACATATATATATATATATATATATATATATATATATATATATATATACTAGCATATATTACCCGCTTCGCTGGGTTGAAATGAAAATTTAAATGCACAACTCCATATCTCATGTGTTTAATACCCGTGAAATATGCTTGCAGTAAATGTTAACATTATATCGCCTGTCATTTATGTTAACCCGCCGAGTGACACGGTCATGCGGGTTGCATATAAATACGTTTATTTTTACCTATGATGAACTAACAAAGGATTTGTACGTTATGGACACTTGAATCGTCAATTATCTCAAGACACTGGTAATTAAAAATTAAAGTGATATGATAAAAACAATCTAGGGTCCAAATCCTAATAACCCCCCAAAAATGAAAGAAATTGGTTCAGCCGTATTAGCGTGATGAGGGAACAAAGGATTTGTACGTTCTCTTTTATATATATATATATATATATATATATATATATATATATATATATATATATATATATATATATATATATATATATATATATATATACTCCTTCCCTCTCTAAGATGAGGGGTTAAATTTGTAATTAAACGGTATCGAAAGTTTCACTGTTCATCTTAACGACTCCAAAAACTATGTATTCAACACACTAATATCGACCAATGCTGATCATTTTTAAATATATCCCCACTCCTCCTCCCCTAACTTGCACCGTCATAGTGAATTGACAAAAACCATCCCAGGTCCGAATCTCATCTATGTTGAAAATTTGATCGAGATTGATCGGATGGTTCAGGAGGTATGAACTCACAAACATCATCACTTTCATTTATGTAGATAGATAAATACGGTAGATAAACAACGTCATGGAGTCTGATAGTTAATAGCATATACTTTTTACATATACAGTACATAAATACTTTCCAATTAGTGTTGGCAACGAATGATATACTTTTTTCGTGCAATAAAATTATTTTGTCTTCATTTTGTGGAAGACTACCATGAAAATTTTCTCTCAAGCATACTATTTTGTTCAGTTCGAGATCATTAGTCGATTCAATTATTTATTAACTTTTATGGATTATTTTTGTGATAGGGAAAATAAAATTTAAGAGATAATCATAATTTTGGACTGTATTTCATTTACCATACTATGCACTACTCTTTTGTTAGTGTATTACTGCAGTTTCATCTTAATGGGTAACATGATTATTGTACAGTATCTATTCTTAGGTTTACAAAGAAGTTAATTTTTTTTCTCGATTTTCGCAAAGACTACGCATTTGATTTTACTACTTTGCCCCATACTATTTGTTTAGTACATGTCTCATTTTTGGACCTTTTATCTCGTTGAATGCTAACAACAGGGATGGATTTAGAAGAGTTGAACGTACACTGTCCAAAATGAGAAGCTAACTGTGGAAAGCAACGAAACACCATCATGTTTCGTTTGGGGCATAAAAGAAAGAGAGCTTTGCAAAAGCAATAGTTTAAGTCTACTTTCTAAAAGTTGAAGGAAAAGGATTCAGCAAAGAAAACAATATAACATTATTCAAGTAGGGAAGAAAACAGAAGCCAAGAGGAGACAACATTTTTTTTCTTGCGTATCACTTGCGATCCTCTTTAAA
The DNA here is from genome assembly GCF_964235325.1 of Thermobia domestica. Classification (NCBI taxonomy): domain Eukaryota; kingdom Metazoa; phylum Arthropoda; class Insecta; order Zygentoma; family Lepismatidae; genus Thermobia; species Thermobia domestica. The sequence goes on from NC_137464.1 coordinate 188,057,903, forward strand.
ATACTCCCTCCCCCGTTCTACGTACCAGTGTTGTCAGGAATAAAGAATATTGTCACATGTCACTTTGAAGAGTTTCAGTTGATTGGTAGTTATGGGTGCACCCCCTCAGAAAATCCTGAATCCGACCCTGGCTAATAATATTGCAGAATTAAAGCATTCAGTATTCGATCAGATAATTTCGATTATTGGAATCCCTACTCTTTTACAACTTCTCTACCGCCTCCGCTGTCGCTACGTACAATGCTTTATCAAGGCCGCTCACCCAATTCTTCACGAACTATTACATCAGACTGCAGCTGTACCACGGTACTCATATTCACCAGTCGATCATATTCTCGCTCTTCACAAAAAAGATCAGGCAATTCCTCTCTACAAGCCACATAGTCACATTTACGATCACCATCCTTGTAATGCCCCGCTATTTTACACCTGCGCAGCATTACATTAAAGTATATTTTGGAACGTGGCGATTTGCATTATGATCTGTATCCGGTGATTTAAATCTAAACAAAGATACATTTTTTCGAATCGAAATTTAATTTTAAAAAAAAAGTTTGAGTCGAAGAAGATAGAGAATTAAACTGGAAGAATCAACCCTGCGAATTATTTTATGGATTTAATCTTATAGTGACGAGGGATTGAAAAGTGCGAAACTATTGTGCTAAATTTTAATTAACTTTCCAATAAGTGTTGAGGATTATTTTACAGCAAGGCATGAATAAAATATAATGGATTTCTGAAGCTATTATTTAGCTATTATTCTATCCCCTCTCCAAATTCTACACACCATCACGTCTAAACTTTCGACATGCATTCTAAATAGGTATATTATAAAATAAAATGTGTTATCAAAATCTTCTGTGGTGCATGCTATATAATTTGTAGACTTGATATCAGATGGTGTTTGTAGCAAATCGTAATGTTATTGATCTTTCTTGCTGCTTAATTTGTATAGATGCAATGATATATTATTATGGTGTCATAAGATGTTATATTGAAGTTGGTTACAGACTGACGATTCTGGAAGAGCTCACTAAAATACATCAATTGTATTTTAAAAAAAGTTAAAATGTAGATATTATGATATATATATATATATATATATATATATATATATATATATATATATATATATATATATATATATATATATATATATATATATATATATATATATATATATATATGAAAGTATATAAAAAAGATAATTATGTTAATATAAAAGTTGCCTATAAGTGCACAGATATATTTATAAAAGATGATAAAGTAAAACTTCGTATATTTGATGTATATGAGCGTAGGAACGTCAGATAGTACCAATCAATGTTTGAAAGAGAAAATATAAATGAAATGAAAAACTGCAAGATATGCACAAGCAAGGCACTAAAGCGAGCTACATACAAACAGAACTACAGTTATAATCATAGTACATGCAAGCACGCGCAAACTACTACTAAATTACTTAACAAATTTCAAAGGTATGGTTTTGTTATTCATAAGGTGATTATTACTAAATTTGCTCTTCGTTTTCACAATATAGATTTCAACATGATATAATGTGTACAGAATCATTGTAAAGCTGCTAGGAACTAAATTTAGTTAAAGCAGGATTTTGGTACAAACCAGTTCAATTTGATTACGTTCTGGAACATTTAAATACATTTGCCAGACGTTGTGAATTTTAGATTCCCACTACGAAACATCCATCTTTACCACGAATCTATAATTTTTCTCGGATAAACAAGGGGAACATCGACGACTCCGTTACTGGGCCACAGGCTCAGGTCTTCTCGTAGAAGATTCTGCGCCTTTATTATCTTATGATAACGCCTAACTCATTGGAAGTCAGATACTGTTTTGTGTTGTCTGTCTTGTTGAAGTAGTAAAGGATCCTGAAACGACACCTGTAAAGTCATCCACGGCAAGATAACACTGAAATAGTTAATGACGTCTAGGCATGGAGGGCGTTAGTGAGAGTTAGCGCATTACATCCTTACATTTATTGCACATAAATTCATTCTTGCACTCATTTGTTCTCACTAACAGGGTTCCCTTTGTGTCAATCCACCCTGAGTAGCCTAAGAACAGAATCTTAACATCCTTGGTTCAGTTAACATCATGTTGAACAACACTTCATTGCTACCATCACCTCATCTCCCATCGCATTCATATATATTTATGGCAATAAATCAATCAATAAATAATTCCTTATGTCCACTCCTAATACCTTTTTACTACACTTAAGTTGATATTACTGACACTATACCTTCTGTAGTCCGCCCATCTATCGATTTGAGTGAAACTGCACTTAAAAGAAACTCGATAATACGATTTGTTTTAAACAAATGAATTAGTATCGACAGATATTTGTATTTATACTCTGTTATTATAAAGAAATATAGTGTGCCGCTATGCACTCTGGAACACGCTATAAATAGATGGATCTACGGTGTTACTAAAGATTTATTTATTTATGTCAAATACTTCAAATATAGGGTACTACAGTTAGTTTCTTAATGATGAAAGCTATTTTATTAAGTTTTGTTATTTCAAATTTGTTTTACGTTTCAAGCTTATTGTATGTTATGGTGTCTGTTGAAAGTGCCTAAGTAAATGACCGCAAGCTACATCTAGAAGAAATGAAAGAAAATTGTAACTAAGATATATTGAATTGTTACAAAGTTGAAGAGGATTTAAATATAGCACCAAAATAATCCTTCATTCAGTTTCCACTATTAGAAAATAAGTGATGGATTCAGACAGATTATATCAATTTAACCTTGTAGCTCATGGAGACGTCTCGTCTGGAGTGGATGTTCTATAAGCACTATTAAAAGTGCTGAAGAAGAAGAAGATACATAAAAATTCTCAAGTTAATTGAGGTTTTACGCTGTTTCTACAATATTTGAAGTTATTTCAAGATATTTCTGCAATAGTTTGCTGAAGCAAATGTTCTTCATATTTTAAGAAGCCAATTAAGGGCTTGTGTATAGCCCGCTCTCCCCAGTTCTTTGTCACCAGAATTAGAAGAGTCACTACTACTACAAGTGCTGCTGCTGCTACTACTACTGCTACTACTACTACTACTACTACTACTACTACTTATATCGAAAACAGAACCCAACCAACACTTGCAGGGCTTCTAACCCGTTCCTACTACTACTACTACTACTACTATTGCTACTAACTACTACTACTACTACTACTATTGCTACTAACTACTACTACTACTACTACTACCGCTACTACTACTACTACTACTTATACCAAAGCTTCCTTACCACAAGGTTTACATCTTAAATTCTTATAACATGAGATTCCGATTCATTATGGACTAGTATGAATCGTTAGAATCACTATGATTCGTTAAAAATCACTGGGGGAGCGGGCTATACTCAATCCCAATTAAGCTGTAAGACTAAACTTAAGCATAGAAATAACTTAGAGGAAATTATAGCTTGCGAATTTGCATTTGAATCTACCTTGAAGCAATTTGATTTCATATTTGAAGTTAAGATAAATAATGACGAAAAACAATATGTTATAATGTATGCTAAGCTCTAGGAAGAAACTTTTCCTTCCGATATCACAAGCCCATAATATCAACGGCAACATGCCCTAAATTGAAAGAATTTTTCAAAATGTCCTTACTTCATACTACAGCAAGTCAGCATCTACTCTAGCATGTTTCTTGGAAAGGTAATTTGTTATGTTGGTACTGATCCTGCATTCATTAACGTATGTCTAGAAGTTCTTGTAAATGCAATACGTAGTTCAATCTTGCTTTGACACCTGTAAATACAACAAATTACTTGAGTAGGAGGATGGACACTATTTGATGTATTTTGCCTTACCGATGTATGATTGATTTTATTATAGATACATCTTATATACTAATTGCAAAGTCTACTGTACCCAATGACTACGGAACGTGAAGTAAATAAGTGGACAGATCTTCATACTCATGAGGGATATAATATTTTACAACTCACGTAGTTAACAGATTATTTGAATATGCAGTATATATTACATGTCATAACGTTAGTATATAACATATAATATGCAGTAACATATAATAATATATGTTTATATATAATATACAGTATATACTACATTATTATGATGAATACTAATGTCACATACAATGCATACATTTAACGAGTCAAAATAGAACAAAATCTAGACTTATAAAGAACCTATAGTATACAGTTTAAATTTACTACTCTACATACATTTAGACTAGAAAACTACAAACTTCAATCTATAACCAAATTACTTACTCATACCATAAGAAAAAATACTTACCGTTTACGAGAAGAACATACATACACATGGGAAGGCATCCGGGGAACGATATATTAACCGTCTGGAAAATCGAGTTTCTGAAATAAAATATAATAATAATCTGATAAATGTTGTTATCAAATATATTCATTCATTTATGCTTACGCTTTCATTTCTTCATTCATATCAAATTAACAATTTGAAATGCCTATAACTTTTGAACAAATTGAGATATCAACAAACTGATTTCACCATTAAGTTTGTCTCTACATTCTAGCCTAAAATGATGTGCCGCATGACCATGTTTACATTTTAAAATCTTGACGTGAATTCAATATGGCGGCTGTCAAGATAGCTACCATCTTGGTCACCATCACAATCCGACTTCCCCCTCGGCCTACTATGTTACTACATGGTTGTTGTTCACTATTTTCCACGTACACGGATTCTACCCTATATATTCATTTATGCTTATCTGCTATTTCACAGTATATTTTACTGTAACCCTTCCCTTTAATATGTTGTTAATACAATTGTATAATCAATTACTTTTCAGGTTATTTTATCAAATTTATAACATTTATCGGTTTTTTCGAATTATACAGAGTCGTTTTTCGGGTCTTCATTCCTCTTCTATCACGAACCTATCATTCTCTACTGTTTTACAAATCCTTTGGATTTGGATGGCCATTCCAAGGGTCCTTTATATTCTTCTTTTCCCTTTATTGTTACGAATAAGTACTAGTTTATTTGTAACATGAATACACAGGATGACTTTAAAAAAAAAACACTCTCTTCATAGTAAAACGAGCGGAACACCACATAATCATAATGCATAAAAGTTGGGTACTCAGGTATGAGCTCATCGTCAGAACACTCTATAAGTCAGAGTTGGAAAGTTAGAAAAATCCAAGAGATTGTTCACTGATTCATGAGATAACTGTCATGGATTACCCTTCTTTGTATTATTATTATTGGTTGGATTGAAAAATTAGCGTCCCTTCCAGGACCGACGCTATAAGAGACGTAAACCTATAACTTAACATAAGATTCGAGCTACACGAGCTTTCACCGGAAATGGTACCCCAATTACTGTTATTATTATTAACAACGATAACAATAATAATCCATGGCTTTGTTCTTCTAGGCGTCTTCAGTTACTATTTAAATATGAATTAAACGCGATTATAAATTGGTTTAAAAAGACAGTTTTACGTAATGCTTTAAACAATAATAGTGAATTAATTAAGATTATATCAAGATAATAAGTTTTTTGTCCGAATTCAGACATTGTATATTAGTGTGCGCAGACTTTTATCAAGGGTGGCGTGTTCAATCTTCCCAGTTGATATCGTTTAAGGATTTTCCTATACATTAACCCTCGCAGGACCAAGCCCTCAGCACATTCTGAGATACCATTTTTGAACTGTTATTGTTTACAAAGGAAACAGAAGAGAAAGCTTTGTCCCGTGGAAATAAATATTTTATAAACTAGTTGACACAAAATAAAATTATTGAGTATGAGGTCACACATATTCACGATTAAAATGTCTAATTTCGAAACAGTGGCACTTTGTAACCCCCCTCGGTCCTGCGAGGGTTAATGAACATGTAAGAAAAGAGTGAAAACATGGAAACCCCTTCCTTTGCGTACGCCAAGAGTGGAGGGAAAAATCATTTCGGAGAAGAATATTTTACTTAATGGATTGCTTCTCATGATGCAAGAAAGCAATTTACTTGGATCTCGATTTAGAAAAATTAATTTATCAATGTATTAAGAAATTCATTTTGCGAGAAATTTTGAAATCTTTTTGGGAATTTATGATAATTTAACACATACGCATAGCTAAGTATAACACTTCTGTTGATATTGGTGGCAGATTTAAAGTCTTTTCTCATTACCTTTAATGTTTCTCAGGAGCAGAAATTTCCGTTCTATATACATTTGTGTTTAATTTGCAGAAACTTCAAACTGTAAACTTTCTTGAGAGTAAATATTTTCCACAATATCGGGGAAAATTGCAATACGTCATGTTTCCGTTTTAATTCAAATTACTTTATATATGACTTTACGGTATATGATTCAAAGTAAAGTGAATCAGTTGTTTTTTGCTACGAGAGACATTGCGTAAAGAATTGTATGTAACCTAACTTAGGTACTTAGGGACTTTAAACTTAATTGGTGTTTGCTTACACACTCATAGACTGTGTGAGTAAATATTGACTATTCTAGTAATTAGTGGAAACAATTAATGTTTTTTGATTACATTAAATACACCATGAAACTCCCAAAGACAAGTTAGTCTTCATTTTCTTGGGCTATTAAGATATCATACAGCAATGTTGCAATAAATATTTAGTATAAAGCATTAAAGAGAAACATATGCTACGTCGCTGATGTTTAAACTAATTGTCAAAATATTCTAGTATTTTAAATATTATAATTAGGACCTGTAATACTTGCTCTGCTTTACATAGAGATTCGGTAGTCTCCCTTGCGACAATCGCTAAAACAATGACAAGATGTATTACATCAACACTGTAGTTCACTACCAAGGTTAATATTTCCGCTAGTAACGCATCTGTCAAAGTGGCTAGTTCACCAATTATACATTATTTACAAAATACACTGTATACCTTTAGCACTAGTAGGATACGTTATAAATACTTGTAGTTCGTTGTTAATATTTAACAACACTGCTCAATGTACTCCGTCTGTTAACTACAGTCATAAAGGAATTACTATTTATGAAGAAATAGCAAGTAGTAGTGCCTCGTGTACACCATGGGAAGGAGTTTGGCTTTATGAGGTGATGTTTTCTCTCAAATAACATTTAAACCAGGAGTTTTAGCATATCTATCACTTCCGGTTTCAGTAGAGAAACACACACACACACACACACACACACACACACACACACATATATATATATATATATATATATATATATATATATATATATATATATATATATATATTGGGACAGAGAGTCTAGTATGGTATCGTTGGATGTCCCTCCTTCGAGACGAACAACTTTTTTTTAAAAAAAATCCGATTTGTAGTTTTCCAAATATTTCCAAAACCAGTTTAAATGTCTCATTTTTCAACTGTTAGTAACCCATTTTGATTTTTGTGTATTACAGCGACACCTATCACGGAACGAAAAAAAATGTTCAACACAGAAGTTGCGTATTTTTTCAAGGAGAATCCGAATCTGTAATAAAAAAAATGGAGGTTCTCATTTCGGATTTCACAGTTGACACACTTCCGCCCCCGGATGAGTGGGATAGGGATAAGTGGTCAAGTGTGGTATCTTTGAATATCCCCCTTCGAGACGAACAACTTTTGTTACAACTTTTTAAAATCCGATTTGTAGTTTTCCAGATATTTCCAAAAGTAGTTTTAAATGTCTCACCCGGTATGATTAATCAACAATATGGTAATATATCAATACAGCCACTCATATTTTGCCAGGGGAACAAGATTGTTCACAGATAAAAAAGTTTCACGTTTTTTATTGGTATCCTAGTATACAATATATTAAAAAGGATGTGCTTTTCAAACTCGGAAGGGCTATTGCCACCCTGCCCTTTCCAAATGACGCCCCTATAATGTACTATTAGAGAACTTGATACTCTGAGCACATGTGTGAACCATTTTGGTCTGAAATGAAGCTACTGTTTTTATATACTCTTGTGTTCAGTAAGTTTTTTATGAAATCATTTCCCATTATACCTATATTTATAGAATAGAAATACAATTAAGCGATTGTAATAATTACATAACTTTACGCATCCATTTCATGTTTTCTAACACAGGGGTATCCAATGCGTTACTTGACGCAGGAGACCCGGGTTCGATTCCCAGCGGGAGCTCATGTGGTTCAGATTCCACGTTAACCAGTAGGTCCCGTCTCATACAGCCTCACTGCTGAAACGGACGTTAAAGTCAAATTCAACTCCAATACGTTAATTTGAGCTCAATATGACACGGAAGTCGAATCTTTGCATTTCGGGAGGCTCTGAAATTTAGTATTTTGGTGAGTGAAAAAAGAACATTGAGTTATACATTTCAGACATCGCTCTATGTATGAAACGAGATATAACATACACCAGGGTAAAAGTAGATATGTAAAGGTAGGGGGACGCATGACGTCACACCGTCACCTGTGTCTATCTTTGCCCATTGTAATGTTTTTTAGAAAGTGGGAGGACGCTACAGATATTCTCTGGAAGTGAGAGTACGGCGTCCCCCAACGTTCCCCTGAACTTTTACCCCTGACTTACCCCAATAAGATGATAGCATCAATAAGAAGACGAACTTCATGAGAATGTTAAAGCCTCTTTCAAAGTCAAAAAGGACCAGATTGCAAAAACTTTTATTTTTATATATAATCCGGTAGCAGAATGTTGGAGACCCTGCTTCTATACATTATGCTAAATATTATGTCTCTGAATTTTGAATCCAAACTGCGATATCAGAAATTCGATTTGATAAGTTTGTCTTATTATGAGTAATTCATTACGACTAAACTAGAAACATATTTACTAGTATACGTTGAAGTAGTTATTCAGTTCTAAAAAGTAACGTATGTCCCACTCGAAGTTACCTTCAATTTGTAAATATTTCAAAGCTATCATTGTCTTTTCCGGAATCTGTGATTCAGTTGGATGATGTGGAACTGACTAATAGGTGAGGCCTCGGAATGAGAATGAGAATATTCTGTTGAAAGCATCAGAGATTCTGGCAGATTCCTTCAAAAACTAGTAACATCATGTTAAGTTATTTTGTACGCTCCAGAAAACTTTCCTAGAAATTTCCTGTGCATGTTAAGTATGGCATGTAATTGTACTCCTTTCAAACCAATATTTTCCTGCTCTTATCGTCGTTTCCAAAAGCCCGCAACGAAGAGCGCCTTTGGCAAGCGAGAAACCCCATGCCTTCGATTAAATAATACATAATCAGACATGGTAGACACAGAATTTTTTTTATTGTTATTAATTTCAGAATTTACCTCGTCTAACTGCATTATCATTAACAGTTCAGTACAGTAAAAGTTGAAATATTTTATTGTATTACGGTGACATAGGCAAATAGTAAAGCTCTGTTGTTAAACATGTCTAATTATGGGGGATGGGTGGCGACATTAATTCTCATTCAAGTATTTAACAGCGAAATATATGCCTTTATTCAATGCTTGATATTGATTCTTAAGTAAAACGCTCCATTGTATAGCATAGTTAGATAACGTTCATAATTTATATTTTTATCTCCTTTCTCAGCACATGACAAAACACTATGCAAGCTTAGACATCCATAGCTTAACACCAGATCTGAATTAAATCTAATTTCACTAGGAACTCAGTGTTCTTTCGAGGTAAGTGGTTAACGAGCTAGCTAGCTCTGATTTTGGATTTGATTCACAGAGTGAGTAAATGCCTCGGATACAAATCACAATAGTGGTTCGAAATTAACTTTAAATACTAGGTCTCGCCTCACATATCTTTGTTGCAGGCAACGGATGTTGGGAGTCAAATGAATCAATCAAACTAGGAGTAAAGTCCATGCTTCTTATATCCTTATGTCAAAATGCGTTGTAATTTCCAAGTAGCGATTTCTAATCTTCAAGGTTGCTAGAGTCTATGTTAGCTATTAAGTATATAAATGTGCCTATTTAATCAACTTTGTGTACTTGAACTATTCTTAGTATAGCAATTGATATTAGTTAGAAGTAGGTAACTAGTCAATTGACAAGTAATGAGAGGTGCCTCCGGGTGGTCTCTTTCATACAGTTTATATCATTCACTGTTATTATTTCCTGTAATGTGATATTGAACAAATACCAGTCACTTGGCAGCCAGTGATTTCTTGAATACAAAGTAACTCTCAAAGACAAATAGGATGGTCACGCCTGCTATAAGCCATAATGATAGTTATCTTTATATTTCTTCTCTTTCTTTAGTTGATTTGGGAAAAACGACTATGTGCTCACCCTGTATACCTATGTATATACAGCAAGAGCCGAACCTCACAAGACGTAATTTATTCTGCATCCTTGTCCGTGACCTATGTCAAACTTACGCAGTAATCCTTAAAAGGAGGCTCAAAACAATCCCGCAAATTAAATGAAAATTGGAAAATGTTTAGAGAAGTTATCATGTAAAAGTGAAGACAGAAAGGCACGCACAACCTTACAAAATTAATCCACATGCTAGTTGTATTAGATATGATGCAAGTTCGCTTCCTGTAAATTCAATAACATAAATGTACTTGTACAGAAAAGACGAATAACCTGCCCTTTGGACAGAGAAGTTTGTATAGATTTTTTTTTTTTATTTTTTTGTTATGTACGCATGCACGTGATCAATCTCTTGCATTGAAGAAAAAGTTGTTTCAGCTTCTATCTTTTACTTTAGAAAAGTCTAAAATGAAATTCTAATCTTCTTACAGTTTCACAAACAAAAGAAAAATTGAGTTCATCAAGACTGCTTGTTATACTTTAATTTTTCATTCTATATAACTTTATATATATATATATATATATATATATATATATATATATATATATATATATATATATATATATAATGAAAATTGTGCTTCCATCATCATGTATTTCATAAGCCATAGGAAGACAGACGGAGGAAAGTTTACTTCAGGAAAGATAAACAACCATTTAATCCGCAGGTTTAAGCTTGACTTGAAATATTAAGTTACGTAAAAAGAGAAAATTAAGGTAATTTTGTGGTACTGAAATAGCTATTAATTCTTTACGTAGCTTTAATTACAGTAACTTCGCGGTAATCGTCTTTCATGGTAAATGAATAATATCGCTTTTGCCTGGTTGCATCCATCGATTTTAACACTGGAGTTTATGTATATACGTATATATATATATATATATATATATATATATATATATATATATATATATATATATATATATATATATATATATATATATATATATATATGCTGACGTTCTTTGTTTTGACTTTCTTTCTCCTCGAAGGCGGATCCATAGAGTGTAATTTTCGTGATAAAATACCCATGATTAACTTTACGAAGAAAAGCAAATTTAATAAGCAGAAGCTCTGATAAAGCTTTCAGATAATGAATGTCTCTGATATACTTGGTAATATCGTTTTCGCTGTGATACATGTATTAGTCTTGTTTGCCATAGCAAGACTTATTTACATTTAATTATGATTCTCAAATCGGTTGGGTAATTATAATGATATTAATAATAGTAATGAAGAGCATGCAATAATTTTTAATCTGAAATACGTTATAAAGAGATTTTAAAATGTTAATTATTTCGTTAATACGCAGTTGAAAAATACTCTAATAATTAAATTACAGTACGTCCCTCGTTGAGAAAAATGTATTTTTTTTCTGTTTTGTAAACGTGTTTTTCAATGCAAGGATCAATCATACGTCTTGCAATATCCTGGTACAGAACACACTTATATAAGGTTATAGTAAATTAAAAGCAGGTTAACGCTCATACTATAGCCTCTCATAGTTGAACTGTCGCAGAGACTTTCCTTTCATTTCCTCGATTCCACGTCGATACTACAGTACGTCTTGCCCGTATAGGCAAAGAAGTTAGCCACTTCTGTTTTCATCTCCTGCTGGTTAGGGAAGCATCGCAATTTCAGGAAGTGTACCATTGACTGAAACAAGTAGTAATTCGAAAGGGAACGTAAGGGCTATATGTCGGATGGCACATCAGTTTGATGGCATCAACTTCCTGAGTTTTATTTTATTTTATTTTATTTTATTTTTTTGCACGCGTTTTTCGAGTTGAGTGTGGTTTCGCGTTATTCTGTCACTAAGTTAATCAATGCAGGTATTTTTGACGTAATACAGCATACATCCTCTTCAATTGTTCTAAATAAAGATCAAAATTGAAGATGCGACCGTTAAGAACCCCATGTAGTTCCACGACACACAGATCATGACATTTTGCTCAAAATGTCCCTAAGCTTACTCGAGGCTAAGCGGTTTGCCTACACCGCGTTGGCGTGGGAAACCTGGGTTCGATTTCCAGCGGGAGATCGTATAGTTTGGATCCCACGTTAAATTGCAAGGCTACGTGTCATATAGCCTTACTGCTGAAAGGGTCGTAAAGCTGAAAATTAAAGAAAGTCAAAAGACCCTGTTTGGAGACATGTTCTGGAAGTTTGCTCTTACTCAATCAGTGTTTCTGCAGTTTGGAAGAAACACTCACTTTTCAACGCATGTGACAATCCGTTTCAGAAAACGAACATAACATGGATTTTGCACCATTATTGACACACATACACTCCTGTGGGTCCGAGCTAGGGTCAACTTATACGATGAAAGGAGAAACTTCCTGATGGTACTCTCTAGTTCATGAAGGTGAGGACTACACTAGACTAGACTCGCCAAATTTGTTTCACGACTATCATGTGCTGGTGAACAGCTTTTCCTCAATGGGTGGTGTACGACCTTAGAAACTGTTACCCTGGAGCGCATGGACCTTGACTGATCTTCGACAGTTTTACAATCTGCAAAAAATTCAGGTTTCAACGAGTTGCTGTACTGTGTTTCACCGCACCTTCCTTTTTCACATGACAAATGATTTTCGTTGCTGCCATAGCATTATGCCCGAAAGTGGTCTCATAAAGTAACAGTTCAGGAATCAGAGGTTGTTGAGCACTCATCATTTGTCACTAAAAATTGACACTACCACTAAAAATTGACTTAAGACACTGACGAGTTGCGATCTCAATGTTAAGTAGCCTGTTTGCCACAGTACCTTCTGGACCAATTTGACCTTATATACGGTTGATCACGTAAAATTTATACACGAGACTCTTGTTTGAGTTGAGGAAATGTTGCATGATTTCTTACTTATCTTTGTAATATGCATGGTGAAACAAAATATTAATTTACCAAATTTTATTCATTGTAGATGAATCTCAATGCATAACTTTCTCTTTATCAGCATCACAATATCAAGGAAATGTTATTCAATCTCCTCATATATATACATACTCGGGAAGTAACGAAACAAACTTTAATTTCTTGGGGCGCAGATAAAATTTTGAGGCAGTTTTTTGTATACCGATAAGAATAGTTTTATTACTCTATCTATATCTCAAAACAATATGTCTGTCGAAGAGGAGTCGGGAGACAGACCTAGTCACCAGGGTGAGCTCATTTCCTGCCTCCTCTGGCGTCAACACTGTCTTTAGGGTTAGGTCCTGCCTCCTGTGAAGAACAGCAGTATCCTCAATAGGTATACGACATATATAATATTTAACAAACATCTGAAGGGAAAAATTCGAAGTTGTGATATTAATTGATCGAAAGAAGACGGGAAATTCATGTACTACATTCTACCCATATCGCAAAGAAATCTGAACATTCAGATTGTCCCAAGCTTCAAGAAGAACAAGGATAGCTCCATTGTGTACAAAAAATGACTGCTGCCGTACTGTTTTCGCAGGAAACAGTAAATGTAGTATGCAGTGTTGCTCTCAAGGAACATAAATGACGTTAAGATACCTTTTCGGAATTTTGCTCTTTTGCACAAAGAGTCGAATTCTCTAGAAGTCGATGGTCTTCAAGATGAACATTTTCAGTTGGGTTAACTGTCACAGATGGTGGCCCCGAAATACAAAATTTATGAGAAATGAACTGAATCAGACGAAATCACCCTGAATACCTAGGTACTTTGCATATTAGTATCGAATAGCACAGATTTCCCGTAATTACTTTTATCTTCCAAATCCCAGTTTTTTTTTTTTTTTTTTTTTGCTTCGTTGACTGGTTGACTGGTTGACTTCTAATAATTCTCTTAAAATGAGTCAATCATTCCTTATTCAAGGAACTATTCTATTGAAAATAGAGTGTTATTCAAATATTTCGTTAGGTATTCAACTAATTAATATACAAATAATACGCTGTTGAATAATTCAACACATGTTGGAATTTTACCACCACTTCGATATTACTTATATATATGGGCTAGTTACACATGTTTAACATCATGAAGGGATTTAGTTTAAGATATGTTATTTTCTCAATTAATATTGAAACCGGGAGTGGTAGTAAATTCTTAGCAGAGAAATTAAAATAGAGATAAAACATATTCTTGGAACGCTTAATTCATTGTACAAAATTTCTTTGGTTTTTAGTACTGTTCTTACTCTATAGCAACCAACGTTAAAACTTTAGGTGAATGATTTCTGATATTTCCGATTTGATTCGAATACTAAGAGAGAGATTGTACTTATCGACAGAGCGCAAAATCAGTTCCCAAACAGAAGACTTTCTCTTATAATCTTTGCTCTATAGAATAATATTGAAACTGGAAACTGTATTGGATTTCTGTTACTTCCGGTTTTAGTACAAAGTTAAGGATTGAAAGAGGAATTGTATTGTTGGGACTCTCAATCAATTCCAGGAAACCAATTCTTGGTATACAGGTTTTGCTCTATAGCAATCAAAGCTAATATAGGAAATATTTTATTTCTACCAGTTTCAGTGGACGATAACCTGTATCAACGAAATAGATTCCTAAAATTTGATCCTCTACATTCTTACCAAAATTTATGGTAACTCATCAAGTATAAAGATAACCAAGAAAGTTCTGTCGCTTTTTCACCCACCACATTCGAACATCGATGCCACCTAAGATGTACCTACAAGATCGGAAATAGTTTCCATGAACATCGACGACTTTCTGTCAACATTCTGGAAGGCCATGAATTCCATCGCCGTAAAACTTGGTGGGCCGTGAAGCGAAGAAGGTATCAAGTGCATTTTGCACCTCTACTAGGCATTTGAACAGACTTCCTCTAAGGTGATTGTCCAAAGATTGGAACAGGTGATAATCAGACGGTGCAATGTTTGAGGAGTATGCAGGATGTCATAATGTTTCCCAACCAAGGCGTAGAATGGTGTTCCGGGTCATCCAAGCCACATGTGGCTTAGCGTGGTCCTGTAAGAGCGTTTCAGAAGTGCTGGTTCCAGAGGTTTTAGTTTTTCTTGAACACGTCTCAACTGCTAACAGCACACAGTTGCATTGATGCTCCGACCAGCTGTTAGCAGTTCACGATGCAGGATATCGCGAGCAATCCACCAAACACACAGGAGGACCTTCTAGTGCAGTGCTGGTTTCGGCTGTTTGGAATCGGTTCATGGGATGCTAATTTATGATGACGGCGCCGTAAAGCTTCGTACAGGACCTACATCTCATCACACCCTGTTCAGAAATTACTGCTTCCTCAGACGAGACATGAAAGAAACTCAAGTGCCTACTCGCGTTGCCTTTTGGCCCGGAGTCAAATCATGTGGGTCCCATCGACCCAACTTGTAGTGTTTCCCAAGTTGATGGAGCTGCTGCTGACTGGTTTCTCCACTCAATAAATTATAGACCCAGTTCCTCACAAGTATGGCCACTGGTCGCCTCAATTGCTGCCTGAAGATGTTTATTTTCTACATGTGTTGGTCTTCTAGCACGTGTGCGTCTTGGAGTGTTTCGTCACCATCCTTAAACTTGTTAACCACCGCTGCACTGTCCGTCTAGTCACAACACCTTCACCAAAGGACTGGCGTATCTGCCTCCCGCTGGAGCAGCGTTTGACCCCAGGCCGAACTCGTACAGCATACACGCTCTTATGGCGCTCTGTGGAAGTTCCATGTTCACTCTGTCCTTACGCAATTTCCCGATGTAAATGAAGATTACAGTATCTGCAACCAAGTAGTATGTTGGATATATCCACACCAACAACTGATCTTCACCTTATCTTCATTCGCATTCAATTCACGGTGTGTGACCCAATTGAACTCCATAAAAAGCGACAAAATTTTCTTGGTTACCTTTATAGTTCTTGAAATTCATTATCTCCCGAATGGACAGGAAGTGTAAATATATAAAAGAAAACTTCTTAAATAATAATAAGATCGTAAGGAGAATTATGCACTAGAAGTTTCATTTTCGTCCAGTAGGTATCAACCGGTAAAGAATATTTGCTGTCACCTTACGGCGAGATGTGTAAGCTCTACTACCTTCGTTTCAATAGTAGAAACTGCAATATGGATAGCAACCGTTAAACTCACCGTTATCCGTGAAGTCGTCAACGGATGTGCTCCGTCCTGGGCCGCTGGTTGTAATAACCAGGACAATTATTAGTATGCGGGATTCGTAATTTCAATATATAATGGCTATATTTTGCAAGTAAGCATTTTAAAATTTCCATGCAGAATTATCGGTAGTTATTCTTTATTTAGAGTGAATTTCAGTCTAGAACTAGCTTAAATATTACCAGTAAATGCTATTATCTTCATAAATTAAAAAATATTAAATGAAATACTAAGGTAATTTGGATAAGTAAAAGTAACTGATTTTCTAGCTTGATAACTTTTATAACAAAATTCATGAAAAATTTAAATATGCAATACAGAATAATCTTTAATGAAATAACAATTTTTAAGCAAAATTGAAAATCCAAAAATATATATATCTGAGTTGACTGGTACTATGCTTTCTTTTGAACAAGAATACAACTTTGATAATGAATCCAATAAATATAATAAATATAATACCTCGTAATCCTTATAATTCCAATATGAATTCAATAATTGATCTGCAGGAAAAATTTAACAATATATATAGAGAGAGAATATTAAATAAACAAGATTTAACACTCACCCAATTAAATATGCTTTGAACAACCATCTAATACCTTCAGGAGGACTGTTTCAAATTACCTCTGTTAACACGATTTTCATATTATCACACCAATTATAGATATTTCGGTATAGAAAATAGAACTTTCACAAATATAATATGTTGATATTTTGATAACTATTAACAATTTTCACATAATTCTTGAAATTTAATTCACGTTAATTTTCGATAAACCACTTCCATGAAACCGTTAAAGATTCACATTAAGCAGAGATAAACCATGCCCAGTTCGACATATCGTTTCGAATGGCTGTTCAAACTTCCTACAGCTCATTCGAACGCATGTGTTTCAAAGATTTCCGCTAGAGGCGCTCTAGTACCCTGAAGTGTAGGTACTGAAAGCATAACCTTCTAGGATATCATTGACATAACTTTTTTTTTTTTTATAATGTGATCTTATCACACGTAACAAATATCGCCCTCCCGGCTATAAAAAGTTGGCACAACTTTTTATTTCTATTTTAAACCATAATTTTAAAGTATTCTTATTCCAAATTTAATTATGAATAGATAGATTCTGTTAATCTTTCTAGGTATCTATTACTATTAACTTTGCACCAGCTAATTAATCAACTACTGATTCTAACTAACCATCACTCTTACTCTATTCACTACATACCAAACGAAAAAATTAACTGAACTAAAGAAGAAAAAAATCCCCCATAAATTCAATCACACTACCTAACATTCTATTAATCCCAACTACTCTAGTTAGTTATTAAGTATTAGTTATTACTAATAGTCCCTATCTATTCATAAACTTTTACAGAAATTCATTCTCAATATGTTTCTATATATATTTTCTCAGGAGGTAATCATACTCTTTCTTTTGAAATTAATTTCAGTAA
This sequence comes from Thermobia domestica, assembly GCF_964235325.1. Lineage (NCBI taxonomy): Eukaryota > Metazoa > Arthropoda > Insecta > Zygentoma > Lepismatidae > Thermobia > Thermobia domestica. The sequence continues at coordinate 188,075,763 of NC_137464.1, forward strand.
CAATAACAATATTCATTATACTCATCAAACATAGCACCATCTTGATTCCAATCAATCTTGCGCCTTGTTACATATGGTTGAGCTTCGTTACATACATTCCATAAAATTTTCCATGCCGGAATTTGGACTAATACAATTTTTACGAACATTTTTGGGACATAGATACAAGACATCCAGATCTGGAACACTAACAAAAACATATATTAGAAACACATTAAAATATTTTAAAAACAATTTAAGATATTATCTCTACTTAAATAAAGTTTCTGACTAGATGGTTTCTAAGATTTTTTTTTTATAATTCTGACTAGATTAATTTTTTCTACCTTTTTTTTTTTTTTTTTTTTTTACACTTCAGTTGGGAATCAAGTACAGAAATATGCTTAATACATTTAATATTTATGATGCATTTCCTCTCCTTTCTCTATACTTTTTCGTCAAACTAACATGACTCTTACGGATATCTCTGGGATTGTCTACATTAACAACTCTTATGGTATTCCTACCCAGAAAACATTCGATTTCGAATGGTCCACACCATTTCGCACACAAAGATTTTGTTCTTTTATCTTTCATTGATGATAATACCTGTGATTTAATTAATACCTTGTCCCCCACATTATAATCATTATCTAGCCGGCGTTGATTGAATATTTTCTTTTTACGTTGCCATGCTCTTTCCATGTTATCTAAAGCTCGATTCCATAACTCGGGATCCCTAGGATTCAAGTCCAACATACTTATTTTCCACTTAATGTCCAGTGGATTACAAACATTATAATTAAATACTAAACCCATAGGACTGCATTTCGTATCCTCATGGATGGCATTATTGACAGAAAATTCAATTTCCCACAATCCTTTATCCCATGAGCTTTGTTTCTTTCCAAAATATATTCTTAATGAATTTTTTATAGTTGAGACGTATTTTTCACTAGGATTTGAAGCCGGGTGATAAGGGGATATACTAATATCCTTAATACCATTTGCATACAGAAAATCTTTAAATTTAGCTGATGTAAATATTGAATGATTATCATGACATATGCTAAAAATAAATCCATTTCTACACATTAATTTATATAACTTATTAATCACACTTTGTGATGACAAGACCTTAATTGGTTCTAGAAATACTCTTTTAGAAAAGGAATCGACAACTATCAAACAGTAACGTCCTGACTTACTTTCCACTAGTGGTCCTAGTAAATCTACTGCCCAGAGTCCATTAACTACATTCTCATACTTAGATACTAGCTTTCCAGTTGGTTTCCTATTATGGCTCTTATTTAGTTGACAATCCGAACAAGTGGATACGTAATCTTTTATTTCCTTCAATATCCCATTCCATGTAAAACGAGCACAGATCTTAGCTATAGTTTTATTTATACTAGCATGAGAACCTGGCAAAATATTTGAATGAAAGAATTCTATTATACTAGGAACTAATTCCTTGGGCAAACATACTTTGTATGGATTTCTTATGGCTCTTGTTTTCTTACATAATATGCCTTGGATTAATTTATATCCTTCTACTTCCCTTTTTGCTCTTAATTCCCTTATAATATTACCTAATTCAGGGTCCTTTAATTGATGTTCTTTAATTGATATATTAGCAAAAGGCATATTCCAAAGGTTAATTAGACAATAATTATTTACCTGTTCAGAGTGAGAAAGTTCAGTTTCCATTTCCTCAAAATTATTCTGATCATGTAACCTTGAAATAAAATCTGCTGTTATATTCATATTAGAGGATATAGATTTTACATCAAACGTAAATGCAAATAGTCTGTATAATAATGATCCATAACGTTTAACCCTTTTCATATTCCTCAAGGCATATACAAGTCCAGAATGATCCATTCTTAATTCAAAAGGTTTATGCAAGTTAGTACTAAAACGTTCCATAGTTTCTATAGCTGCTAACATTTCTAGCAAGTAAATCGGCTTATTAAAGTCATGTTTCTTTAAGCGTCTACTATAGAATGCTACAGGTACCAAGTTATTGTTATCATCATATTGTTGTAGGACTCCCCCTAAACTTTTGAGACTGCTATCCGTATTGACAATAAACTTCTTATTTAAATCGGGTAGTTTCAACATTACATGATTGGCAAATAATTCCTTAATATCTTCCAATGCTTTTTGTTGTTCCGGTCCCCAAACAAATTCAGCAGAAGCCGCCCTTAAACGTTCAATGGGTTCCATAACCTCATGGAACTGCGGGACGAACTTTGCATAGTATTGTAAAAAACATGATAAAGAAATTAATCCTTTTTTTGTCTTTGGAGCAGGTAACTTTCTAATTACTTCTAACCTTGAAGGGTCCATGTACATTTTCCCATTTTCGATAATATAGCCTAAATATGATATCTTAATTGAAAAAAAGGTACATTTTTTTGTTGATAAAGTTAAACCTTTTTCTTCCAATAACCTTAAAACTTTTTCCAATAATTGCTTATGGCTTTCTATATCTGAACTTTTGCAAATTAGGTCGTCCATATACCATTGAACCCCTTCATCTTTCAAAGGATACAATAAGTCAGTTAATATTTTAGATAATACATGACTCCCTGCTGCCAATCCAAAAGGTAAGACTTTATATTCATATAAACCCCTATGCGTAAGAAATGCTGTTAGATGACGGCTTTCCTCTGTTAAAGGTATGGTTAAATATGCTTTCCGTATATCCAGATGGCTAAAGATTTTACCATCAGATAATTCAGACAATATGTCTTCTATCCTTGGTGTGAACTGAGTATTTAAATAAAGATGACGATTCAAATCAGAATAATTAACTATTAATCTCTTTGTTCCGTCATTATTATTTACTAAAAAACAAGGGAAAGCATAATCACTGTTACTTGGTTGTATTAAATCAGCCTTTAACATCTCATCGAGAATTTTATCCATCTCTCTTTGAGAACTCCGTGATAACGGGTAAGCCTTCTTACGAATAGGAGTGTAGTTATTTAACTGGATTTTATATTCAAAGTCTTTAATTTTACCAACATGTGATGAAAAAACAGAAGGATATTTACTAAATATCTCGTTAACATACCCTTGTAATTCAGGATTAGCTTCTAATACAACAGGATCCACCCTCAATGGGCTATCCATCTGGTCCGACTGGATGTTGGGACTGCTATCCAAAGATGGACTAATAGATGTGGCAACACTGCAAAATCCCTGTGCTGGATCTCCCGGATGTCTACCTCCATCCGTATCAAAAGCCTGAACTGTGGACATTTCCACCAAGTCTGAGTCACGCAGAAATAATTTAGAAGTCTTATGGTCTGGTTCACTGTAAAATAGATCACACGAACGAGTATCTCGATTTAAACAAGGGGGGTGGCTATTTAATGTATAATGTAACTGTATGTCCACTCCTTCCCAAGGGAGAAATAATTTATTATTCACTAAATCAATGTTCGCTTTCAAGAATTTTAGTTCATTTATTCCCAGTATAAATACTGGTTCTAAATTTTCAACTAGGAAAAACTTTAGTCTGTAAACACGATTTTTAAACTTAATGGGTATAACTACGCACTGATCCAGTGTTACTTTTGTTTATCAACACCTATGCCAATGAACTTCTCATTTATTATCTTCACTGGGTAGTTCAACTGCCGATTCCATTGAATAAAGCTTTGTCTATTAATTAACGATGCTGTAGAACAAGTATCTAAACCTCCTCTAATACTTTTACCTAAGACAAATGCATCGACAAAAGCCGCAGTCAATGTTCCCAATGAGAAAGTTTTTCTATTTTCACTTTTATTTCCATCAGCACTAATTTTAATCCCATCAATAGTATGTTCGCTTTTATTATTATCTTCTATTTGTTTATAATTACTAAAAGAACGCATATCCTTTCTATATAATGGTTTGCTTTTCTTACTGCTGTTCCCTCTAGAGCCGCCATTGCATGTAAAGTTTCCGTAATATTGCTCACGTATTCCTTTTTCACATTCCCCCACATTCACAGGATTCAAATTGAACACCATATTCTTTTCTCCCAAATGTTCACTATTATGTTCCCCTCGGGATCGAGTCCGGAACCCCTCCATAGGAGTCTTCATCCGATCATTATACTTCGTACGTGTGTTATAACCCGCACTACTAGGTAAACCGTTAGTTTGAACTCCGGTTCCTATAATCTGAGTCGGAGCCCTTAACCGGTCACTTTTAGCTGCAGAGCGTCTTTCCGAGTTCACATCCATATTCAATTTAACTAACTGTTTATTTAAAAGGTACTGTTTGTTAGAAGCACAGTTTGCAATGCGATGTTGTCCACCACAAAAATAACACTTAATCTTATTTCTCGGATTTTCACTTTTTTCCGAATTCCTCACCAGTGCGGTATACATTTCTAAATTACGTTGATATTTTTCGTATTCCATTATATTACCCATAAGATCATCTAATGACATTGGATAGCTATATCTATAAATTTCAAATTTAATTTGAGGTTGCATGCCCTCCATTATAATATCCAACAATTCACTAGATCTACTATCATTTATAGCTCCGTAACATATTTCATAAGCATCACAAATATTATTAACATACTCAAGCAAATTTTCTTTAGGTCTTTGTATCACCTTCACATGACGATTTATGAGTTCTCGCCTACCTAAAGGAGTTATTAATCTACGAAACAAATATCCTGATATTTGCAACCAATTATTAGTCATTTCATACAATGCTACTAGCTGCTGATTTAAACAACCTTCAGCTTTACTCAAAGCTGCTATCAAAACAGACTCAACCGGGAATATTTTTAATTTAATTATTCTAAGAACTGTCACTAGAAATTGAAATAACTGTATATCGTCTGTTCCATTTGTTCTTGGGATATACTGTATTTTCTCATTAAATAAATTACTGGAAACACTTCCATTTAATTTATCAGCCCGTAATTGGAATGGCATAAAACTATTAACCAAAGGTTCGTTACCTGCATTCTTTTCTTTTGCCACTATCGAGTCTTTATCTACACAAGGATTTGTACTAAGATTTTCTTCTTTTTCTTTTATGACAGCTGTTTGCCCCAGGTCAATAAACGGGTTTGTGTCTGCACTGACACAACTAGCACTATCTACAGACATAAGCGGTTGGAACTCGTTATGCAACATTCCACCTTCTGCTAAACTCGCAGTGGTGTTGCTTGCTATAGACAATGACTCAACCATTTCGCTGGGTTTATCAACAGCAAAAATATGTAATGACCTTGACTCCCTTCCGGAATCTAAATACGATAAATCCCATCGTTGACCTACAGTCTGCGGTACAACAACTCCAGAATTTCCATTTTCAAATCCATTCAAAAATAAACGTGGTTGATTTCTTTCTTCCTTAATTTCCATATTAAATATCAAGCAAACAAAAAGAGCTATTCTTATGCAATTTAAATATCGAAAATAATTACTATTCCTGACGGTAAGCGACAACCCTTTAACAATCATTGGCAGTTTTATTGCTGTAGGCTATATATTTTACGTACTCTGAAAATACTGACATTTAATCAATCCTAACTGAACTAACTGTAATATCCTCCTTAACATAATTCTAATTAGATAGATATATACAGATTTATCCTGAAAAATGTCCATATATTTTATAGCTCACTTAACAACTTTCCCACCTTGGTCAGATCTTGCCAAACAAAACCCGCAATCTTAACAAGTATTTTACTTCCATTTTTTTTGAAGTTGGATTCGAAACGATATGTTTGTAACGTGCCACTATGTGCTCCGTCCTGGGCCGCTGGTTGTAATAACCAGGACAATTATTAGTATGCGGGATTCGTAATTTCAATATATAATGGCTATATTTTGCAAGTAAGCATTTTAAAATTTCCATGCAGAATTATCGGTAGTTATTCTATATTTAGAGTGAATTTCAGTCTAGAACTAGCTTAAATATTACCAGTAAATGCTATTATCTTCATAAATTAAAAAATATTAAATGAAATACTAAGGTAATTTGGATAAGTAAAAGTAACTGATTTTCTAGCTTGATAACTTTTATAACAAAATTCATGAAAAATTTAAATATGCAATACAGAATAATCTTTAATGAAATAACAATTTTTAAGCAAAATTGAAAATCCAAAAATATATATCTGAGTTGACTGGTACTATGCTTTCTTTTGAACAAGAATACAACTTTGATAATGAATCCAATAAATATAATAAATATAATACCTCGTAATCCTTATAATTCCAATATAAATTCAATAATTGATCTGCAGGAAAAATTTAACAATATATATAGAGAGAGAATATTAAATAAACAAGATTTAACACTCACCCAATTAAATATGCTTTGAACAACCATCTAATACCTTCAGGAGGACTGTTTCAAATTACCTCTGTTAACACGATTTTCATATTATCACACCAATTATAGATATTTCGGTATAGAAAATAGAACTTTCACAAATATAATATGTTGATATTTTGATAACTATTAACAATTTTCACATAATTCTTGAAATTTAATTCACGTTAATTTTCGATAAACCACTTCCATGAAACCGTTAAAGATTCACATTAAGCAGAGATAAACCATGCCCAGTTCGACATATCGTTTCGAATGGCTGTTCAAACTTCCTACAGCTCATTCGAACGTATGTGTTTCAAAGATTTCCGCTAGAGGCGCTCTAGTACCCTGAAGTGTAGGTACTGAAAGCATAACCTTCTAGGATATCATTGACATAACTTTTTTTTTTTTTTTTATAATGTGATCTTATCACACGTAACAACCTCTACTAGGCATTTGAACAGACTTCCTCTAAGGTGATTGTCCAAAGATTGGAACAGGTGATAATCAGACGGTGCAATGTTTGAGGAGTATGCAGGATGTCATAATGTTTCCCAACCAAGGCGTAGAATGGTGTTCCGGGTCATCCAAGCCACATGTGGCTTAGCGTGGTCCTGTAAGAGCGTTTCAGAAGTGCTGGTTCCAGAGGTTTTAGTTTTTCTTGAACACGTCTCAACTGCTAACAGCACACAGTTGCATTGATGCTCCGACCAGCTGTTAGCAGTTCACGATGCAGGATATCGCGAGCAATCCACCAAACACACAGGAGGACCTTCTAGTGCAGTGCTGGTTTCGGCTGTTTGGAATCGGTTCATGGGATGCTAATTTATGATGACGGCGCCGTAAAGCTTCGTACAGGACCTACATCTCATCACACCCTGTTCAGAAATTACTGCTTCCTCAGACGAGACATGAAAGAAACTCAAGTGCCTACTCGCGTTGCCTTTTGGCCCGGAGTCAAATCATGTGGGTCCCATCGACCCAACTTGTAGTGTTTCCCAAGTTGATGGAGCTGCTGCTGACTGGTTTCTCCACTCAATAAATTATAGACCCAGTTCCTCACAAGTATGGCCACTGGTCGCCTCAATTGCTGCCTGAAGATGTTTATTTTCTACATGTGTTGGTCTTCTAGCACGTGTGCGTCTTGGAGTGTTTCGTCACCATCCTTAAACTTGTTAACCACCGCTGCACTGTCCGTCTAGTCACAACACCTTCACCAAAGGACTGGCGTATCTGCCTCCCGCTGGAGCAGCGTTTGACCCCAGGCCGAACTCGTACAGCATACACGCTCTTATGGCGCTCTGTGGAAGTTCCATGTTCACTCTGTCCTTACGCAATTTCCCGATGTAAATGAAGATTACAGTATCTGCAACCAAGTAGTATGTTGGATATATCCACACCAACAACTGATCTTCACCTTATCTTCATTCGCATTCAATTCACGGTGTGTGACCCAATTGAACTCCATAAAAAGCGACAAAATTTTCTTGGTTACCTTTATAGTTCTTGAAATTCATTATCTCCCGAATGGACAGGAAGTGTAAATATATAAAAGAAAACTTCTTAAATAATAATAAGATCGTAAGGAGAATTATGCACTAGAAGTTTCATTTTCGTCCAGTAGGTATCAACCGGTAAAGAATATTTGCTGTCACCTTACGGCGAGATGTGTAAGCTCTACTACCTTCGTTTCAATAGTAGAAACTGCAATATGGATAGCAACCGTTAAACTCACCGTTATCCGTGAAGTCGTCAACGGATTGCTTCCATTTACAAAGTCGTCATGGTAATCGCTCTAGTTATCTATTTGCAAGAAAACAGAAATCAAACTTTAGTTTTCGTTCAAGATTGTCGTAGGGAAAAAAGTTAAATGAAATATTTTAGTTTAACGTCCCACAATGATGCTTTTTAAGCTAAGGGAGACGATGAGTAGGGCAAATGAATGATGATGGAATAATTGATGGAATGTAAATATGGGTGGAAACGGACATAATGTTTTCCACCACAAACGTACTTGGTCGGGGATCGAAACAGGAACCCATTCATCGAAGGTAAGCGCTTTACCACTGAACCACCGTGCCCCCTAATGAACATTTCCACTGATTTTTTATTGCTCAAAAAAGCTTCAGTGCTAGCTGATTACGGAGAACACTTCCTTTCGCTCATGTGAAGCTTCTAAGTAGTCGAAATTTGCTGTTGAATTCCGGTCTGCTACTCATGCGCTTAAAACAATGACCACCATGTTTGTACGTTATGTAAATGTAACAGAATTATAAGGCTTCTTTAAAAAGAAAGCTATTTGTCTACCTACGTATTTATTTATTACTAATTATTTGAATATACTTGAATATCTTAGGACAAAGTTGTAGTGTACTAATTTGCAAGATTATTGATATTGTTTGCAGGCTGAGGTAATAAACTAACTAATGTTCTCGTGTTTGGATCACCGACCAACCTTCGAAGCGAATTTGCTTCATTCTTAGGAAAAATCAACATTATAAAAGCATAGTTACTTGATAGTAGACTGCTAATTTCTTGTATGCAAGTTCATCGTGGATTCGATAGTGATGCGTTCAGAGGGAAGTCCAAGAAAATTAGCACACAGAAAAATATTTCCCCAAGTAAAAATAACCTAAAGTCTTTAGTGTGTTCAGCACAGGGAAACACAAACTTACGAACTACTTTACGCTTCACTAATATTATTTCACCATAATACCGTCGCGTTTACTGTCGTTTTCTTTATCCTATGGATCAAACTCGTAAATTGTTTACGAGTATATTAGTCCATGTGAACATCTACAGATTGACTGAAGTGTTTTAAACACATGAGTTAACATTTAAACCAATAAATAGATACAGAACACAATAATGAAACAAACTAGTTACAATTGTCTTATTACTGAATAAAATATAAGGAAATTTCTACTTTTATATTTTACGAGTATGCCCTGTAAGCAAAGGGAGACATGTAATTACTAAGAGTAAATGATTATAAAAGGTTTGGTATAATGATCATGTGGGAGGAAACGTCAGAATCCCAAGAAAACCCACGGACACGTTGTCGTCCACCACAAACGCATATCGCCTAGGTTCGAACCAGGGACACCTCACACTAGAGGTGAGCGCTGTGTCCCTTAATAATGACTGTTTGTGATATGTCATGACGAGTAATAAACACAATATTCTGTTCCAGTGAGTGATGCAATATAATAAAAATCAATTACATGGATGAAACTCAAAAGTTTGCTTTACTTGTGGACCTCGAAACACAAAACGCAATATTTTCACTATATATTATTTTGCAAATGTTCCACCATTTCCCAAAGATTAATCACCTCAGAGTTGACAAATAAAGAATATAAATAAACTTATATCCGTATACTTAGAACACTATTTCGTGTCAGGTTATTGAAATGAAACAGTTTCAAAGTAACATGTAATACATAACGAATTTCTGTCAATATTCCTCTTGTCCACCTCGAAAAATCCTGGGTGGCATGCAAGCAACGCGATTGGAAATTCGAGTCTGACTCCTAAATAAGTTAAATCCAAAATAAAACTATGTAGGCCTATGTATGAAATTATATTATTATGGTGTCTAGGTTTGAGAAGGCACTTAGGATACAACAAAAATTTTCGAGTATTTATCTTGTTTATGATGCTCTTTCGGCAGCCTAACCATCTGTCTGCCTCTATTCGTTACAGCTTTCTTCAGCTCTAAACCACAAAAGCATTTTCCTTGTAGAAATATAGTAGAAAGTAAGGTGCTATATAATATGATTCTTATATCATTAGGATAAAAAAAATTGAAGCAATGCTGTGGGGTGGCCAATTACTAATATGTACAAGAAATAGTAGAACAAAAGTAAGGATGTAATAGGATACGAATTTTTAAAAAGGGATTAAGAGCATTTTGGTGCAGAAAGCGCTTATTTGTAGCTGTAATATAATAGCATGGAGATTCATGACAAAATAAAGAAAAGCTGTAATATGGTGGTCTAGATATTTTCAATCTGCGCGTAACTTAATTTCTTCTAATATGACACTTAAATTCTTAGGGACTTACGCAGAGTCGTTTTGACGAATGATTAGCGTCATACTAAAGGCCTGGCTACTGCAAGAAATATATGTCGAACTCTTTAGAATAGCACTAATCACGCGTCAAAACGACTCTGGATAAGGCACGTAATGTTTTGGTGTAATACAACAATTAAGTAATCCTGTATAACTGTACAACTATCTAAAATATTTCTAATTACAGAACATTACAAATGACCTTTAATGTATTTTAAACCAGTTAAATAGATCTTGTTAACACTTTATTACATTTATATACAGTGAGTGTATTACTCATTTAGCCACTTTTCCTTTCACTATTCCAGAAAATTAATTTGTAGTTTGCAGTAAGAAACTGCAATATGAAAAGATTCCTTGAAGCTACCAATGCGGCTTACGGAGGGATACCGAATTGTGACGTCACTCCAAAAGTATAATGTCACGTGATGCTATATTTAAAGTCTTTAAGTGTCCTGTTCAATTTTCGCCAAACTTTTAATATTGCCATTTTTACTGTCTACAACATTCCAAATCTTTTCGCATTTGTTAATAATATACCCAATACTTAACTGAATTCTGTTGCAATCCGAGTTTACTGTGCTAGAGCACAAATGAATTATAGCGCACACGTACAGCCAACTGAAAAGGGACCATTTCGATTTGATGAATTCAATTGCTGAAAAATGATTGTTAGATTTTGAAAAGGATTCAGCACCAAAAGAAACAGAGAAAAGGAGGATGTTTAGCGGCAGACCGTATATAGGGTGGGAGATAAATAAGGACAAAATGCGAAGATAGAACGTAGAATATGTTTAGAAATGGCATGTTAATTTTGAAACGAGTAGAGATATTGAGGGCAAATGAGTAGTCTAGTTCCTAAACAGCTCTTGTTCATTTACAGACAATTCCAGAAAACCGACAAAAACTGTAGAATCGTTGCGTTTTCTAGGGTTGGAAATATTTAAGGATGTTTAGGTTTTTCACATGAAAACACTGAATTATTCTTAGTTGTAATTACTACATTTTTCTAAGTTTTCCTGGATTTTCTGTAAATGGACAAGAACCGTTTTGGAACTGGACGAGTCAAATATTGTATATGAGGAAAGCATGTAGAACTCCACTGAATAGGCGTAATGTGAATCATGGGGGGCATCTGAAAAGCCACAATGTTGGACTTAGCGCAAGAAGAATATACGAGAAATGAGTCATGTGACATATGGTTCTTGGCGCACACCGTCTATTGAAATCAATAGTGGTCAATACAGTTTGAGACCTCTGTAACAGGAAGCGTTCCACTCTACGGCAATGTATCAATACTCTCGTAAAGGTGACGTGAATTAGGAACTAGAGACCCTGTAGTAAAGTACATGGCCACGTTGTATGCACGAGGAATAGAAAGAGATATAATCGAATCTTGGAATATCAAGAAGAATGTTTGCAACGTGTAACGGAATGAGAAGTAGTTCCACTGGATGAATGCTGGCGTGGTACCTTACACAAAGACGCCTGTTCCATTCAAGGCGCTGATGTATTAATGACCCCCTCCAACAAAACGTGCCGGATGTAACACTGGTGACTCTTATTACAACAAGTTAGATACAATTAGCAGTAAAAACACTGTTCACATTACGTACTGTAGAACTCAGCCTATTCAGTGGACCTCTACATGCATTTCTCATATCCAACATTTGACCTCAATCCCTCTGCTCGTTTCAAAATTGGGGTCGCGGTGGCTCAGTGGTAGAGCGTTCATCTCTGGTCCTTGGTTCAAACTCTGCTCCCGCCAAGTGAACTTTGTGGTGGACAAACACCGTGTGCGTGGGTTTTCTCGGTGTTCTTCCGTTTCCTCCCACTTTCTTCATTCCACCATTTCATTCAACTCTCATCATCACCGTCTCCATTAGCCTAACCGCCATAAGCGTGGGACGTAAAACTCAAACATTTCATTTCATTTTTTCGTTTCAAAATTAACATAGCATTTCTAGACATTTTCTACGTTCTATCTTCGCACTTTGTGCTCACTTATCTCCTACCCTGTATACGGTCCGCGTCTAAAGATATCTTTTTCTCTGTTTTCTTCGGTTCTGAATTCAGTGCTAGCAATCATTTTCAGCAATTGAATTCACAAAATTGGAATGATGCCTTGTGACTTCCCATGGAGTAAACTGAGGAATCATCTGAAAACAAGAGGAATCCAGTCAAGGAATCCTGATATACATACATACATGTCTCAAATTTCAGACTGATTGGCTTAAGCTCTTTGAAGCTTAAAGCTAGGGACTTTATTTATAAAACGTTGAGTTTTAGAGACAACTGAGAAAGTAGTGTCGTTTACTTAATTCATACGGGTTAAATTAATTTATTTATATTTTATAAAGACCTAAACAAAAGTCATCCATTTTGAAAGCTCTTGATAGTATACCTATTGAACTTACCTGCAACTCTAGTGATTATCGCAATAATCTTTAATGCAGAGAATTCCCAGGTTTAATTTCTGCTGGAAAAGACTTGAAATTTGAGTGGATTACGGCAGTTGAAATTTTATCTTAACTGCAGGTCAACTTCTCATATAATTTAAAAGGGATGTTAAGCTCTAATCAATGACGAAATGTAAATAGATAGGTCTACACATTAGAACTTGAAGTATGGTGAAATATAATTTAACTGGATACTCTGACGTTTTAATATAAGTATATTTCAGTGAAGCATAAGTACTGAAATTATAGTAAGCAGAAAGATATTAAAGTATATGTTTCCCCTAAAGTTTATTGTATGTAGGTTTTATGCATGCAACAAACTAGGACGTCTTCCAGGGACGTTAATTCGAAACTGGGGCGGAACAAGAATGGACTTCCTGAGGGGGAGGCGATGAAAGATCCTGATTTTCTCTTTTACCAGGTTTTTACAACACTAGGGGCCGAACGTCTCTTCTTCTTCTCTGAATCCTCCTATGATACCAAAGCTTCATATTCACTGATTTTATGACACGATTTCTTTCTATGTACAATATCTTATTTAATTCTGAATAAATTAAAATATTGCAAGTAGCTAAACTTCTTTTGCTATATATTACTCTTATGTAAGTTCAATATCCATTGATAGCATCTGGAACGTGAGCTTTTTTATTGCGTTATTTTCTACGAAAGAGAGAAAGGGATGCTGAACCTAAAATGAATGGATTTCAGCGACAGAATTCTACTAAAAGGAACAAAGGAAATCCTCTCGTAATAGAAGATGCGATCAAGATGAAAGGTTAACGAATAACAATGGCACTAAGTTTAATCAAAATCCTTAACAAACTTTCTTAATTAAAACACTCAGCTGAAAAGAGAAGACGATAAGAATAGGAATGAAAGTAGATGAGAATATATATATGTATAGTGAATACCTAGGCTATAATTACAAGCCCACCTTCTGTTCTCTTTCTCAAGAGTATATTATTGCTTTCTAACTGCAGCGTTTAAAGAGGCGTAATTTAACTTCGGGAATACTGTCTCTACAAATTCTATCAAAAGTAATTTCTGTATACCAGACTTCCATTCTGACAGGGAAACTGAGTTTCCAAAATCAATGGGGGTGCTCTCACAGTTTCCGACTGGGGGATTTTGAGGTATGGTATATCGTGAAGTTTCGATTGGATTTCGCTGCAAAATTTTGGAAGTTGATCCTCCTGAAAATGAAGTGTTTTTTTCGTATTTATAATACAAAATGCGTACTCCTGCATTGAATTAGAATATGACGTCGTAACTAGGGAGTTTCTAGGGTCCTAACAACCTATCTACTCGTAAATTCACGTCACACCATTCTTAAGGCCTAAGATCTGTTACTTTTTAGCTGAAATAGCACAGAGCAACACACGTACAATTTATCATTTTAAAAAATCCTCAGCGCCCCAATTCCTTACGTTTAAGTCTTTTTTATCTTTGGTAAAGTCTCTGACCAAATTTTATATCTCCGTCACTCTCCATTCTAAGAAAATATCGGGACCTATTTTCATTTAAGAAATACGGTGAAATATTAAAGTTTTCTCTGTTCTTTTCTGCTTGTTTCGTTTTTCTTTTCTTTTTTAAATTTCTTATTTCTCTTCTTTTGTGTAGGTGCTGAGCCCTTGCACAAAATTTCTCGAGCACCGGACCATCATTGAAGCCTACGCCTCTGCATTTTAATTCGACTTTTCTGGCTATATTTACTATAATTAAATCTTATAAAATATAGAATTAAATTCAATACAGTCCTTCTAGTATATAGGGTTTCCATTATTCAATCTGTGGGGCACGATCGCTTAGGGGTAGAGAACTCACTCAGGTAGAAAATGCCCCAGATTCAATCCCAGACAATGCGAGTTAGTATTTTACAACATTTCATCCGAAGTTATTTAATTTACATTCCGAATTTTCATTCCACCAAATCATTCATAACACTGGTCCGAATGGGTTTTCTTGTTTCCAAAATTTCAGGTGGATTATACGTTTTCGAGGTCGCTCATTCAGAATCTATTATTAATTTCTCCTATAACCCTAGAATTATTAGCAATTCACTAGTTAAGCTAGAACCTACTAGTTTATATTTGCTCTGTAGTTAATCAAGAGCTTGCTACATTGCAGTAGTCAATTTACGTGCAATTGTACAACAGATATACCTATGAGGAAAGAAAATAAGTTATAAATTCAGTCTATATAATCTACATTTACTTTTGTCTACAAATTAAATTCTGTAAAGTGCATAACAATGTCCCTACAATCTCTGGTATAAATTGTTTCGTAGTTCATAGTTTGGTTTATTTCAGTTAAACCATGAAGACTATGATTTCTTGCGTAACACTATGATTTCTGTTGGATTTACTAGGGTTATCCTGTGCTCGGGTGCTGCCGACAAAGAATTGACAAGTTGTGATTGTAAAAATAGGATTGATATATGTTGTTATATATCCGGTGAGTTTGTTCCTAAGAGACAAAGGCAAGGCATTACGGAATTTGCTTTAAAAAAGGCATATTGCTTTTATTTTCATATAAAACTTGAAAACCAATCGAAACCATGGGCTCTATATAAGTGTGCCATTCTTGTCTTGTCATATTTTTGAGAAATTGAATTAAGGGAAAACAGGTGTCTGTTTCATTTGGAATTTCTACGGTTTGGGGGAAGCCGAAGAATCATAGTGATGATCGCTACTTCTGCTCTTGAGAAATTGTTGACCTCAATGCAACAAATAGGAAAAAAAGGTAGTTTAACCGAACATTCCAACTGCCATTACTGGAACGGTCCAGACATTCCTATCCCAAAACTTTCATCACTGCTAAAGTGCATTAGTGATTCTACTTCGCAAGCCAGCAAAGTGTCATAGAAGACAACTTTGAACCGCTTAGTAGTTCAACTTAGCCTATACTTTTTCACACAATGATCTTAGTTAATTGGTTCGGTACTTCAAGCTGTCGAAAGAGTCAGCAGAAATGATTGATTCAAGACGTCAGGAAAGGAATCTTATGACCTCTGAAACAACATTTGCCTCGTGCAGACATAGAGAAATGCAATTTTCAGTCTCCGTTTGTACAAGAAGAATCTCATATGTACTGTTGTGTTGTGTTGGAATTGATTAACGAGTTAAATTTGCCTGTACTTTTCACTAGGGGAAATTGATTGCTGATTCTAACAAAACAAGCTTAAAATGTATCACTTTATACAATGGAAATAGGCACCCATCTGTACCTATTGCCCATTCGATTTCAGTGAAAGAAGCTTACAAAATGATTAAACTAGTTTTAAGTAAAATTAAATACCGAGAAAATGGTGGGAAGTGTGTGGTGATTTCAAGATTGCAGACATTTTATTAGGACAACAATCTAGATATACTTAGATACCATGTTTCATTTGCGTGTTGAAGAATAGGACAAAACGTGAGCATTCGGTAAGAAGGGAACACTCATTAAGGGTACATTGGTATAAGCGAAGAAAACCTGAAATAACGTTATTCTGAACACAAAAATCATGGAGCTGCCGGTTCCAAACACTTCTAACTTCCCTCCGAAGCAGTGTATATCCATTGTTGTCAATGCTTACCTCTGCCTATTTTGGACCCTGCTTGAAATCACGGTATATCTGAACTCTATTGAGAGCATATTTGAGAATACACCTTGTAGAGAAAACCCTCTACACCTATTAAAAATTGATGAAATAGGTACTTTTGGATGCGGGACTTTCGTCATGAATGCGTGATGTATATGCGTGATTTTCTTTACGCTGATAAGAACCACCATCCACAGTTTCTGGAATTCGAAATAGGTCCTGTTGAAACTTGGCTTTTTCGTCATTTTGGACAGCTCTAGCTCTGAAACTATGCATTTTCGCCATAGGTCCATATGAACTTTTTCTCTTAATTTGATGTGAGGAATCACCTCTTACAGTTTGTCGGTATAGTTCATTAACACACAATGTATATATAAAATCAAAATTACCAATATCAGTGTCGAATTCATACTTTTCGTGGTCGCTGAGGTGAACAATGACACTTCCCATGCTGCAACATGGTTAGGAGAGGGAATATATAAAAGTCATCGAAAATGACCAATATCAAGGAGCACTTTGGTAATAGCAAAAATATTTCAGTGCAGATATTTGTATAGTTTCTTCAAATTTCTGTTCCCATACATAATCTATTTATCTATCTATCTATCTATCTATCTATCTATCTATCTATCTATCTATCTATTTATATATATATATATATATATATATATATATATATATATATATATATATCTATATATATATATATATATATATATATATAGAGAGAGAGAGAGAGAGAGAGAGAGAGAGAGAGAGTATATCGGGGGAGCGATGGCTCACTGGTAGAGCGTTCACCTCCGGTGCTTGGGGTCCCTGGTTCGATCCCAGCTTGGCCGTGTGGACTTTGTGGTGGACAAACACCGTGCTCGTGGGTTTTCTCGGGGTTCTCCCGTTTCCTCCCACTTTCTTCATTTCACCATTTCATTCATTTCTCATCATCACCGTCTCCTTTAGCCTTACCGGCATAACCGTGGGATGTAAAACTTAAATTTTTCATTTTTCTATATCTATCTATCTATATCTATATCTATCTATCTATATATATATATATATAAATTGTGGTATTTTTAAAGTCAATTTGTGCAAAAAAAACTTAGATTAGAGTGATTAGAGAAAATGTACTTCATTTTGAAAATGAGAGAACTCCAAGAAAACACACGTGCATGGTGCTTGCTCACCCCAAAGGAGACTTACCACGTGTTAGGTTTGAACCAGGAACCTCACCCGCAGAAATGAGTTCTCTACCATTATGTCGCTGCGGCACCACACACATAGTATATTATCATCGTTAGTATCCTAATGTAAACTTTCATGAGGGTGTATCTCAGTATCAATTTTGTCTTAAGAATCAGCATGATTTTCATCAACATTATTAGGTTTACAAAAATTGTTCGTCACGGTCATTTTTATTATTATTATTATTATTATTATTATTATTATTATTATTATTATTATTATTATTATTATTATTATTATTATTTTAAATACTAATATTAGAAGATTGAGAACTTTAGGAAATACTCAGCGGAGGCGTCTGAGAATTTAGAGTTGATACAGATTCCAAAATATGTATTCAATGTTGTAACTATTTCCGTGATTTTGCGTGTAAGTTAACTTTAACGATCGAGGTAGGCAGAGAATTCAGGGAATTTGCAGATATCCTTTAGTACTTTTGTTTCCCTTCTTCCTTGACATTTGTTGAAGACAGAGAAGGTGGAAAATTCGATTCTGCGACTTGTTCTGTCACGACGATTTATTGAAAGCAGAAGGTGTTCCTTGAATATATAAATAAGGAAGTGAACAAGTTTAGAATTTTAGAATAGAGATTTCACGCCTTTTCGTTCTTGAAAATCCCAATAGAAGCAAAAAAGGAAGAATATGGAAAAGGAAAAAACTGGAAGGAGGGGGGAGATGGGAAGTAAAAGAAAAACTCGGAACAAACAACACGCATATCTCATAAAGCTCAGAATTGGTATTTGCTTCTTGAGTACGTACAGCCCATTCAAAAATCATTCCCAGTCATTTTTCCATGTAAAAACCTACTTAAGAAAAGGCTTACTAAGTAGGATAACTTTGTACCTGGAGTTGATACAAAAGACCATAACTTTGTTTAATCCCCTTTCAGAAAAGGGGGGAAGGGTTCTGAACTTCATTCTTTCATATGTTCTGGGTATGTTCACACATAGCTTCGTTATAGGTATGCCGGTTTTGAAATTTTTTTCTGTTTGTAAGAGTATACCTTGACAATGGTCCCATATAAAATTTCTTTAGGATCTGATACTAATCTTTGCCGCTACTATAGACTGTAAAACACATCAAGGGATACTGGGTTTATGCAACACCACCTAGATTTGAGGTGGTGTTGGTTTATGACGGCGCAATAGCATAGTTATAGGCAACCATACCTTCAGTAATGTGGTTATGGTTGCATAACAGTACAGGGGATGTGCTGCAAATCCTTTCACAGTATTATGCTTTCTATGGTGTTCATAACAGTTTACAGTAAGCAAGTAGGCTGTGTGTGTAAATTCTATTACACGTTAACTCAACATATGAAGCACGAACAGATGTCATTTGGTTGGTATTTGCTTACCGTTAAGTAAGTGCAGGTTAGGCAACTCTTCTCGCATAATACGTTACGTACTACCCTTTACTTATTAAAACAAACCATCTTTCTTGTAAGGACAACGTTCAATTGCAATTACAAAGAACAACCTGAATAATTATACATTCTTAATATGGATACAAATCTGGGTATCCTACTCTACATGTTCGTTTCCCTCTAGTATTGCTTATAAGACAAAACAAAAAATAAGATTTCCTTGTCTTGCCTGTAAATTTTCTAAATTTTCCTTGTGTCGTATAGATTCTCGAAGAGCTTTCTTGATCTCGTCTTGTTCTGTAAATTTATTTACAAAATTTATGCTCTGATTTCTTTCTTATTTTCATCTATCGTCTATCAGAATCCTTCCGCGTCACATGAACTCCGTGAAAGATGTGATGCATATAATAACATTTAAATCAATTTTATTACTGAAGAATGTTGATTTGCATATCTTTAAACGTCAATAAATATTCATTATAATCTTCGTTCATTCGCTTTGTCAATTTATAGTTTTCCAAAGTGTGTCATGTAACACTGACACACTGTTTGGGATCTATGACTTGTATGAAATAGTGTTGTCTAAGGTACTCGTGAAATTTCACGTCTCATCCCGAAGTTCTCATTTCGAAGGATAAAAAACGATATTTCTCGTCTCTTGAGCAACATTACTTCTCTCACAAAAAACGAAATTTCTCGTCTCTTGAGCAACATTACTTCTCTCACAAAAAACGAAATTTCTCGTCTCTTGAGCAACATTACTTCTCTCACAAAAAACGAAATTTCTCGTCTCTTGAGCAACATTACTTCTCTCACAAAACACGAAATTTCTCATCTCTTGAGCAACATTACTTTTCTCACAAAAAACGAAATTTTTCGCCTCTTGAGCAACATTACTTCTCACACAAACAACGAAATTTCTCGTCTCTTGAGCAACATTACTTCTCTCACAAAAAACGAAATTTCTTGTCTCTTGAGCAACATTACTTCTCTCACAAAAAACAAAATTTCTCGTCTCTTGAGAAACATTACTTCTCTCACAAAAAACAAAATTTCTCGTCTCTTGAGCAACATTACTTCTCTCACAAAAACGAAATTACTCATCTCTTGAGCAACATTTCTTCTCTCACAGTGTTAAGTCCACTATTTACGTATTTATGCACACAAAAAATGTTAATTATCAATAACTATTGAACTTTCAGTTATCACAGCAATGCACATAATGGTTTCGTTCGTTACTTTGAATTTGAACTCCTTACAATTAATTCGTACTTAATATCCTTCGTGTAATTGTAATCTGTCTTTCTTCCTTTATTTAATACATCATAAAAAACAGTATATGTCGTACGTGATCAATGAAAATGATCCCATGTAGACCAAACTTGACATGATGAAAAGGGATGCTGAACTCTAACCCTACCAATCTCCTTTCGTTACATATTTAAATTCTAGCAGCGACTCTGACAACAACCATCTTTTTATTTTAGTATCAGTGGAGATCTCAGTCTAGTTTCTCAAGATCCGTGGGAACGAAAAATGACTTTTTTTGTTTGTATTAATGTCATTCTGAGAAATGAAGTTATGTCGAATTTGAAATTTCAAATCAAGTCTGTAAAAAGGAAAAAGAAAAAAAGGAAAGAAAGAAGAACACAATTGTCAGAGACGAATACGGGTTCTATAGCTTGATATAAATTTTACTACACTCGATCTCGATGCACAAAAAGTGGTTCTGAAATTTATGACACAAGTGAATATAAACTGAAGCTATTTTAATATAAGAACTCACCGACTACTGAATCAAGTAGCCTCCCATTATTTAACATTCAAATTAGTGTAGGAATCCATTAATTAGGTTTTTAGCTTTTCAATTTGGGAGCTACCTGGTCAAGTATTTTCATTCATTTTCTGGAGGAAGAATTGTAAATTTGGCGGAATTGCATCCACGGAGTGGAAATACGTACCACTGGACATAACAAACAATCTTCAATCGTTCTGAGTCTGGAAAGGCATTATTATGGCCACATATGGCAGTCAACCTGTTAATTGTTTTCGGTATAGCAAACCACATTATATACGTAATTGTAAATGTGCTTCTGATAAATAATAAAAAGTAAATATTTTTCTAAATGCCTAATTTTCTATCTATTTATTAATACTTTATAAATCCCAGTTCTTTCTCATATCAATAAACTAAAATCAAATGAAGGGTACATGGAAAGAAGGGGCAGGAGGAGCAATTTAAAATGTTGATGGGCGCCTTCTTTCCTTGTATGCTTGTTTTTCTTGTTTAAAATTCTATGCAACGGGTCACTTTTTCACAATACATTTGTAGTTGATTTAGAAGTACAAACTTGTGTCAACATGTGGTATCCATATCGGCTTTTTTTTTTTTTTTTTTTTTTTTTGCGAAAATTGCAATGAGCCCCTTTTATCCGTGTTCCCTTCAAATGTTTTTCTTTATCTCTGTACATGAAGTCCTAAATAACTAACTGGCAGATTGATCGACCAACACCCAGCTCAAAGTGATTAAGCTAAAAACTTGAGAATCAAACAATACATAGAATTTGTAACATAAAGTACCACTAAGGAAATATTTTATTTCGAAATTCGAAGGAGAAGGTGTCAAATAGGCATGGCAATTATATTAAAATGCCCATATGATGGAAACTTGAAAATTAGAGACATGGAATTTGGTTTATCTTCTTTCCTCTTAAAATAAGTATAATATAAACATATTTCAGTGTTTTTTAATGTTTTTTTTTTTTCAAAAGAGAAGGAAAGACTTGAAAAAACGAAATGAAATCTTTCCGTTTAACGTTCTATGATTATGCTCCTTAGGCTAAGGGAGAGAGATGATTAAGACAAATGAATGATGATGGAAAATTTGGTGGAATGAGAAAGTGGGTGGAACCCGGGAAAACCCATGGACACGCTGTGTGCATTACAAACTTAACTGAACGGGAATCGAACCAGGGATCCCACACACAGGAGATAAGCTCTCTGCCAGTGAGGTACTGTGTCTCTCGAGAAAATATATGAAAGGGATTCTGTATTTGTATTTCTCGTTTAAAGTAATCTGATGTGTGTTTAACCATTCCTTTTCATACAGTATTTGGTCTAGAAAAGGAGAAAAGAAGGTTGGAAGAAAAAGGGTAGTGGCATTATACTTTTTATAGTAAAAGTCCGTAATTCCGAATCTCTTAAGATTACAGACAAAAGCTTTAGTGTTTGAACTATTTTATTAAAACAATTAAATATGTATGTCAGCCTTTGTAGATGTTTGATCCAGAATGGAAGATAAAGAGGTGGGAGTACTTACCTAAGAAATTCATACGAGACATTAGAATTTTATGTGAGATTGAACTCAGACGAAGTCTGTATTAAAAATACGGAAGGAAAATACGAAATGTTGCCCACACTAGTACATGGGAGTATTTGATGGTTAATATTATATTCTATTTTTGTGACAGTAGAGTAAGTCTGTAAGATAGTGTAAAACTACATAAGTAAACAGACAGCAATAATAATAATAATAATAATAATAATAATAATAATAATAATAATAATAATAATAATAATAAAACAATGCTTAGGAATGACAGTCCAGTTGCCTATGTCACTCTCAGTCTTTTCGTCAGTACTACCTTAAGGAGATTGGTTAATTGTAAGTACTACATAGTTCTCAAGGTTTTCAAGTATCTAGCAAACAAAGATGCTTACATGTAAAATGTGATTTATTTATTTTTTATTTATTTATTCAGAAATCATTCAGCAATAATACACAATATTTTACTGTTATTTAACGAAAAAATAAAACTTTTATGGTCTACGTAAATTTAGTACGTAGAAAGCCGTAAACAGCATGAGGAATGGAATAAATTCTTCTGAGGGGAAACTGAGACATTTGTCATGCCATCTGTCGTTAGAATATTGGACTACGTCCAACTGTTAAAATCGCCACGTGTACTCGCCCTACGTGTGAGGAAATTGTAAGAGCCTTCTCTGAATACCAAACCACGATGCTCTTGAGAGTCATAATTGATACTGAGAAACATGACCGGAACTCACCAGAAATAGACCATAGTTCTACACCGAAGAAGAGAAAGAAAAAGGCGAGGCGAAATTCCTCGTACCGTTTATGCAACCAGCAGAGTACGTTGAAATCATGCAGAACGGCAGTTAAAGGAACCATTCTTTCTCCTATAACGACCTCCGTTATTTCGCGCAGCAGCTTAATGTTTGTAGTCCATGCTTCTACAGAATTACTTTGGTCATCAAGGGTTTCCAACGCTTTTTTTAATTCGCAGGAAAACTATTTTAGGTAGGCAATACAATGGTTTTATATACATATAATTAAGGACCATGGGATTTTGACAGCGAAACACAGACTCCTGAACACATTTCTACAACTTTCCGTGTGCTAACGTATGTATCTCAAGCAGTAAACACAACGTATTTTTTTTAGGTTATCGAACTATTATTACTTGACGGATGTATCCACCATAGTGTACAATTGAATTGATGAATTAAAATGGACAAAGCCACGTGCACTTCAAGGTGATACAACATTTTTTCTATGGAAAATGCTTAATAATTCCTTTAGTATGGACATTTCCAGGACTATCGTTACTTCAAATTGACAGAATAATTATATTTTTCTGAGTGAATTCCCTTAATATGGAAATCCCACGTACTATTATTACTTCAAGCACAAGTAGCAAGTACCATTTTAAATGATAATTCTCTTAGTATGGAAACTTTCATGGTCTATCATTACTTCAAGCACATACAACAATTTCATTTTCTATGGAATTCTCCTAATATGGAAATTCTCTGGAAAATTTCCCTGGACAATTATTCGTTCAAGGCAATACAATAATTCTAGTCCGGCAGTCAAACCCCCGATTTTGAGTGTACCGTGCATTCACGCCTGCATAAAATATTTTAACTTTTTCATAATCTTTTAACCCTGAGAAGTAATATATGGAAGGGTGTCGCCCTAACACCCTTGGGCAATTTGTATAAAACACGTTAATATGAAATGGCTGCCGCCATTAACGGGATTTCTAGTTTCATTAATTCCTCTTCAACTTTTTGTTCTATTATATGAATATAGGTGTGTATACCTATGTTTTTGTGGTCAAAAATACTTTGAGCAGTTTAACATTGTTATTGAGTCCATATTTAATAATGTAAAATTTATGTATGTACAAAAAGCTACCGCCATTAACGGAATTTCTATTTTCATTTATATTTCCCCAAGATCTTGTTCTATCATAGAAATATAAGTGCTACAGCTATGTTTTAATGGTCAAAGAATACTTTGAGCAGTTTACCATTGTTGTTGAGTCCAAATTTAATAATGTAAAGTTTATGTATATACAGAAAATTCAAAAAGAAATTATATTAACCATAGGAAATACAGTATGCGAGGGAAATACAGTATAGTCTTTCACCACTTACAAAAGGAATTGTTTCTGTTCTTCATTTTTAGTTAAAACTGCATTGTGATTTTCCACTAACTTTACGCTCTTTCCGCAGTGTGATTTGTAACATGCAGCTTGTCAACTACTTTTTTCCCGAAAAGAAATTCATCATTTGTCGACCAACAAACCGGATCAAGATCTAGAAAACCTGTAGAAATCCGAAACCTTTCGAAGAGCTTCTTGGTGTTTCCTATCACAAAATCAGCAATTTCTTTTTCTTCAATATCATCTATTTCATTAGCGCGCAGTTCAAATCGCTTCATCGTTTCATATGAACTGTCACTATTTTAAAATTTTTCTGCTATTTTGTGTTTTGTTCATTATTAAAATTCTCGTCAAAAAATGAATGTGCTCACACTTCTCTGAGAGGTACCAAAGATGTTAGGAAAACTTCAATAAAGCCACTCTCGAGACATCAGAGTTTATGAGTTTGTACGTTTGAAGGCTCTTCAAAAATTGTAAATCTTGATGTGGTGAACGAGATGCACTGGGACAAGAAAACCAAGTAAACCAAGCTTTTTAGAACAGGAAAAGTGCACACTTGACGCAGTCCTTCTTCCCGCTCATTTAATTTATACTGATTACTAAAGAAATATTTTTAAACATCATAAGGTTTTTCCCATCCACCTTGCCTGATGTACAGCTCCAGGGAAATGGAAAGAAATACATCCAGGAGGCTTACTTCTTAGAAAAATTACTGTAAGCTCCAAAAGTTCTCTGTAATCTTCTCTGCATTTCCACATTTTGAACAGTAAAAACTAGCTTATCTTTCTTCATATTGCAAAGAACTGAATTAACACTTCGATTAGAAATTCATGTAACAAAATTGTTGTGTTGAAATCTCAGCCACTCTTTCTGGAAACTTTTAAAAATTGTCACGTCTGGACCGGAAGAAACTGAAACACATTCTTCAAATACACACTTTAATATCAATTCAAAAATGTGATGCCTACACAGAAGATATAAAAGATCTTTTTCCAATTTTTGTTCAAGAAGAATACAAGCCCCATTGATACGTCCAGTATTAGAAGAAGTTATGTCCCAACGCCTCTGCTGTTGTGATTAATATGCGCATGGAGCTCTATCAATCAATTTATAGCGACCAAAAGCCGCAACGAGTCATGGAGTAATTAAACGTACTTTCCCTCTTCTCGAAGATCCTGTTACTATCTCATCAGAATCTACTCCTTCCATTGGAATTGTATTTTCTGTGCTGTGGTGAATATCCTTGAACGGTATTCTTGCTTTAGACCAAAACACTTCTGTTTCACGTATTACTAACCGAGCATTCTCTCTTAAAGGTAATTTCACATTCGTATCTTATAAAAGAATGTACCAAGTACTTGTCTGTTGGACAGTAACTTACAACCCAATATCTGTTCACTCATATTACCAACGAGGTAAATACCACTACGATAACTGATTTCACTAAACACCGAACATAATGTTCACTTTGTTCATTTAATCACATATGATGATACAAGACCCACAATGAAACTTCAATTCGCTAAAAATAACAATCATATCAAAAGATCATAAACACAAAACAGAAGAATTTTTTTTTAATTTATTTTTTTTATTATTTTTATTTTTTTTATTTACGTTTACCCGTTCAAAGGGTTGCGCCCTTTCTTCGGTAAGAGAGAGAAAAGCATAAGAGGTCAGAGGTATCATTAGAGGGTCTAGGTGCTATTTAATAATCAATTCATTTGGAACTTTATTCATATTTCATATTGCATGGGGAGGGTCATCAATTGTGTGAGGACAAGCCTCAGTTGCGGTGGGTGCTGGTCCAGACTGGCTGGCTGGCATACAAGTTATGATCTTGCTGGAACTGCGGTGCCTGAAATGAATAGATACAGCAAACATATAGTGGTTAGTTGAATACATGAAGAGCTATGAGAGCATGATTTTTAACAGCTAAGTATATGACAATCATGAGATCGGTAATGATGGATGGTATGAGGGTGAAGTGCTACGACGCCACAACACATGGGTGATGTTAGTTAGACAAATGCTGTTATCTTCTGCTCCTGGGGCGACGCAGGAACTGATGGAGACAAAGGCAGCCCTGTTAGTGGATGGTTTTACTGTGCATGAGATAGATAGATGAGTGGTGAAACTGTGCCAGGGTGATAAATGTCATAAACTTCTGGATCAATGTTGTCTTGGCCGATGTTGAGATGATAAAGGGTCATCAGATGCTGAAGAGGTGTGGGATAATATACAGCGGGAGTGTCATGGTCTCGGTCATTGCGGAGAATGCTCAGGAATATGGGATGAGCAGCTTCAATGCGTTTCTGAACGTAGTTTGAGCGGAGGGCCTCAAGATGTGATAATAGTGGAGGAAAATTAATGCGTTCATATAGAAGGCGTGTCGGATGCGGAAGACGGATGCGAAAGGCTAAACGAAACGCATGGCGTTCTAGAATGGCTAACTTAAGATAATATTTAGAGGGAGCTGATATCCAGGCTGTATGACCATAGGTTAGAATTGGGCGCATGAAAACTTTGTATGTATTGAGAAGGAGAGAAGAATTTAGACCCCACGTGGTACCTGTTAGGCGCTTTAGTAAATTGAGTCGGTTTTTGGCTTTCTCGATGACAGTAAGAAGATGAGGCATCCAAGTGAGCTTGGAGTCAAATATAACGCCAAGATATTTAAGAGTACTATGAATTGTAACCGGGCTGTTATCAATATGAAGACGTAGCAGTTGGGGATTTCGATGGACCCGTGATCATCGTCCAGATGGTAAGAAAACGATCGCTTGCGTTTTCGTAGCATTGATTGCCAAGCGCCAGATGTCGCACCAATCGACAAAAGCATCAATGGCCAGTTGAAGGCTATATTGAATAGAAGTAATTGTCCGACCGATAGCCAGAAATGCTGTATCATCAGCAAATTGGAAAAGTTGTACGTTAGGAGTAGTGGGCAAGTCGGATACGTACAGCAAATATAATAGGGGTGAAAGAGAAGATCCTTGTGGTACGCCAGAATTCAAAAAGATTGGAAAGGACAGAGCATCATTGATGGAGATGTAGGCAAGTCGAGCTGTAAGGAAGGAATGTATAACTCTGATGTAAGAGCGGGGAAGTTGAAAAGAGTATAACTTGTATATAAGACCCTGGTGCCAAACTTTATAGAACGCCTGTTCTAGATCGAAGGTGACCAGACTAGATGGATTGCCTCGATTGATTTGGTTATATATAGAAGTACTGAGACGTAACAGGGGATCTAGAATGCTAAAGTTAGGTCGAAACCCAGCTTGGTGCAACGGAAGTAACTCGTGATTCTGCAAATGGTCATGGAGGCGGCGAACTAATATGCGTTCCAAAATTTTGCTTAGGGTAGATGTTAATTGTATCGGCCGATAAGACGTGAGGTCAGATGGAGGCTTATTAGGCTTTGGAAAAAGTAAGACTTTTGAGTACTTCCAAGTTATGGGGAAAAAACCAGTTCGAAGTATGAATGTATAAATGATACTTAGTATGGTGAAGACAACAGGAGGGGCGTTCTTAATCAGTGTATAGGTAATAGCGTCAAAGCCTGGAGCGGAATGTCGTTTGTTGAGGAGTGTGGCCTGGATATCAGCAGGTTGAATCGGTACTGCAAGTGGATGATCTAACTCCAGGGCGTGATTGAGATTAGGTTGTAAATGTGGTAAGTTTGGGTCAGATCGACTATCGACTGCTTCGTTTAGATGTAATGGAGTATGCCAACCAGGTAGAGGAGTGAAGATATTTTGAAAGTGTTGGGCAAATGTGTTAGCTTTGTCTTGATCAGAAGATAGTGCTTGTTGATTAACAACTAATGGGTAGGGCGTCCGTTGAAATTTTCCGATGAGCTGATTGAACTGTCGCCAATATTTGGTAGGATGTGAGTTTTCGTTGAGTTTGTTACACGTTCTGGTCCAGAGAAGGCGTTTGTATGCAACGATATAATTGTGAGTGATTCGCAGATACTGTCTATGGAGGCGAAGTGCTTCTAAGTTACGACTGCGTGTGTATTCTCTGTAAGCACGCCGAGCTGCAGTAATGATAGGTAGGTATCGTGGAGGAAGTTTAGGTTTATGCGGAGTAATATAGGTAGTTGGAATATGCTGGTCGGCTGCTGTTTGTAAAGTCTGAGTGAGTCGGGTAACGGCGTTGTCAAGGTCATCTTGTGACGTTAAGTCAAAGTTATCTGAGAGTGAGTGTGTAATGGTCTCATGATAGGCTGGCCAGTTAGCCTGATGATATAGATACACTTTCTTCTTGGATATAGTATTGTGTGGAGAAGTATTGGTAGTTAATGATAGCTTGATGGGAACATGATCGCTCCCCAGAGAATCTAAAACGTCAATAGTGATGTGAGAGTTGATCGATGTGGAATAAATTACGATATCTGGTGTGGAGTTGCTAGAGGGGCGAGTTGGTTGTGGTAGAACATGAAAGGTGCCGGTGGTATGAAGACTGATAAAATCCAAAAATCGCTGTTTCTCATATTGAGGCCTACTATGAAAATTGATGTCTGCCATGATAATGAATTTACGGTAGGTATCGGAGAGGTGTTGAAAGAACTGGTAAGGTATATCGTGTCTCGGCCTGACATAGATGGTTGCGAAGGCTATTGTATGACCCTTGAGATATAATAATACAACATTATATTCTGGGGTAATAGTGCGATGTGGTATGCGATATTGTAAACCAATGGCTGTTCCACCGTGCAGACGTGCGCCGCTGGGTTCATCGTGTCTGTGGAGATTATATTTGGGAACAAAGCAGGTAATGTAAGGAGCTAGAAAGGTTTCATTAAGTGCAAAAGCGGCGATATTCTCCTCCAAAAGAAGTTGCTGAAACAGCACTTGATGTGTGAGGAGAGACCGTATGTTAAGAAATAACAGGTTGTAAGCCATAATGTATAGAACAAGAAAAATGGTAGTACTATAGAGATGACAAGCCATGTTCAAACAGTTGTTTCAGTAAGTTGTATTTGGAAATGGACATTAGATCCGCTGTATGTGGCGTGTAGTTGGAGATTATAGAGAAGTTTAGCAGAGTGAATGATTTGATTGAGAACGTGCGGACGTTGAAATGGCAGAATGTTTTGTAAGGTGAGAGTTAAGAATCGTAAGAGATCTTCTACTGTAACAGGATGTGTCAGCGAGTTTGCAGGTGGAGTGGGGTCATCGGAAGTTTTGATGGGAGCCACTAATTCTGGCTTATCAGGGGTAGGTGCAGGCTTGCCACGACAGCGATAACTGTAAGTTGGATGTTTTTCAGGACACGTAGTGCATTGAGGAGGTGCACTTGAATTTGGGCAATTTCGGGTCAGATGACTCCCGCTACAATATCCGCATTTAACAGTGTTGGTGCAGTTATGAGTGTAATGATCATTATACGTCTGGCATTTCTCGCAGCGGATTGGAAGCGGAGGAGGCGTTCGAGACGGTTCTACCTTGTAACGGCGGCGATAGACATAGGCCCCATTAGCTAATAGATGATCAATGATTTGTTGTTGGTCGGTCAAGACACGAACGAGGTAGGTAGGACCAGTGTTGCTACGTATCCTGATACATTTCTTGATTTCGAGACCCTCGTAGCGAAGCTCATCAAATATCTCATCGTCGGTGAGTTCAGGTTCAATGCCCCTGATAACAACTGATAGCAATGGGGGACGACGAGGAGGTGGAGGTGATTTTCGTTGGCTCGGGGTAAGAGGCGTCAACACAGCCTGCGGTCCAAAGATTTCAAAGGTAGCTTTATTTCGAACATGTATGTGAAAATTAGGATTAGGAGATTTTAAGATGATGCCGTCTCTCGTAGGTATAATTTGATGCACATCTGCGCGCGGTACATATTTATTGATTTGCATGAAGATTGCTCGTGCAGTTCGGTACTTAGTGTCGAAGTTCTTTAATATGAAATTATACATTGTATCCTGATTAGTTGGCAAAGTTGGAGATGGTGGGGCATTAGCCCAGTCCATCTCGGTGTTTCTCACTTTCATTGAGGCAGTGGAACCTTCTCCATCAGAGCTATAATGCCGCGGTTTCTTAGACTCTGATTGCTTGGAGTGTCCGATTGGAGATCGTGATCGAGATCGAGACTCAGGCTGTTTCGAGGTATCTGCTTTAGAAGTCTTTGTACCAGCAGAGTGACCGGATTTGGCTGTACCCTTCGCTCCCGTCGGGGAGGGGGGCATGATGATGGTTTAACCTAGCAGAGAATATAACTTGAATGTTCGAGGCAATCGTATGGAGTAGGTGTTAGGGGAAGCCCACTGTGGCTCTCACTTGAGGCAGCAATACGTCCTCGCGGAAATGTCGGTCAGTGCAAGCACTGGCCCTCCACAAAAATAGATGAAGAAATGAATAGGTGATGATGGCCACGGGCTCCCACTTGAGTCAACAATACGGACTGCAAGGGGATGTCGATTGTCTGTACCAGAACAATCCTCCCTGAGTGAACAAAAATAGCAGTTGCTCGCAGAGCGATAATAATCGTTCTCAGATCGATGAATCGATGGTCGATTCTGAATTCTGAGTTGAGTTCAACAGAAGAAAGAATAGAATAATGATGATTATGAAAATGAGGTGAAGTGCTTACACATCACAAACAGAGTTTGATTAGTGAGACAGATGCAGGGTTAAATCTTCTGTCCCGGGGCGGCTCGGGACTAATGAACACATTGGGAAGCCCTTATTAGTGATGAGGATATCTGTGCTAAGATGGAAAGAGATGAGGAAGATGATGATCAATGACATATACTTCATATATTTCCCTTTCAGCTGCAGGAAGTTGTTCATGTGTCACATACATAGATACGAAGATATTTAATGGGGAGTGCTTGTATCGGTATGCTGCGTCGGTAAGTGCGTCAGTGTGAAGTATATCCAAGAAAAGCGGATGGCCTGTTTGGATGCGAGAGGTTATGTACCTAAGGCGAAGTTGTGCGAGATGCTCAGTGATCTTCGGAAAGTCTATGTACTCATATGTGAGCCACGTCGGATATGGAAGTTTAATTCGATACGCCAGACGAATAGCATGTCGTTCCAGGATGCTAAGCTTTTCATAGAAAGAAGCAGAAGCATTGCACCAAACGGTATGCCCAAAAGTAAGGATCGGACGAAGGAATGCTTTGTAAGTATAAAGCAATATATCGGCTTTTAGTCCCCAAGTTGTGCCTGTGAGGCGTCGCAAAAGATTTAATCTAAGATTGGCCTTGTCCGTTAGCTTTTTCAAGTGAGCATTCCAGTTGAGCTTTGAATCGAAAACCACGCCTAGATAGGTAGCAGTGGTGGAAGGGCGTATAGGGTACCCATCAACACTGAGGCGCAAAAGAGTTGGGTTTCTACGGACTTTGGAACGACATTTAGGCGGTAGAAATACTAGAGCTTGTGTTTTCTCGGAGTTGATCATTAAGTGCCATTTCTTACACCACTTGACGAAATTATCTAGTGTTGCTTGTAAAGCAATGTTAAGCTGATGCACAGTTTTACCGAGTGCAAGAAAAGCTGTATCGTCAGCATATTGAAAAATAAATACGTTGCGTGGTACAGAAGGGATATCGGACGCATAAAGGATATATAATAAAGGGCTGAGAGCTGATCCTTGTGGTACACCAGTTAGAGGAAAAATCGGCCAAGAGAGGGCTGTACCAATTGTAACATAAGCAATGCGATTTGAAATGAAGGAATATATTAACCTGAGATAGCACACGGGAAGTTTGAACGACTGCAATTTTTTAATGAGTCCATAATGCCAAACCTTATCGAACGCCTTTTCTAAATCCATGAGAATAAAACATGATGGTAAAGCTTTGTTATATTGGTTAGTAATTATTGTGCCGAGACGAAGTAGCTGGTCATTTATGGAAAATCCAGGGCGAAAGCCCGCCTGATGGATAGGTAACACAGAAGTTGTGTCAAGATACTTATGGAGTCGACAAACGATAATTTTTTCCAGTAGCTTACTGAATACTGAGGTGAGCTGGATGGGCCTGTAAGAGGATACTGAATGTACAGGTTTATTAGGTTAGTGAAACATGCAAATTTTGGAGACTTTCCAATCTGTAGGGTAGAAACCAGTTTTAAGGATGAAATTGTATATTGTTACTAGGAGTAGTATGAGTGATGGCGGGGCTTCTTTGAGAT
The DNA here is from genome assembly GCF_964235325.1 of Thermobia domestica. NCBI lineage: Eukaryota > Metazoa > Arthropoda > Insecta > Zygentoma > Lepismatidae > Thermobia > Thermobia domestica. Next base: position 188,108,432 of record NC_137464.1, read on the forward strand.
GTCGGTAAGATATCGAATCGATCCCAGGTGCTGTATTTCTTTTCCGTGCTAGTGCCGTATGGAGTTCATCGACTGTGATGGGTGAAGTAAGAGGATGGTCTGGGTCAATGACATGCTCCGTAGAAGGTTGTAAGACAGGAAGACAAGATATATCTGTCCTTTCACAACGTTTGGAAGCAGCGGATGGTGTAAAAACGGCCTGTAACTGGGCGGCAAATGCATTTGCTTTTTCTGCGTCAGAATAGAGAGGAGTACCGTCTGCTATGAGAGGGTAGGTTATTGTAGTGCTTTTGCCAATAAGCTGATGAAACCGCTTCCAATAGCGAGAAGGATGAGCTTCCTCGGATAAGCTGTTACACGTTTTTATCCAGTTTCTACGTTTATACGCAACAAGATAATTACGAACTGCTCTTTGCCATTGATGATGTAGGTGTAAATATGAATCATTCCCAGTCCTATAATATTCACGAAGATGTTTTCGAGCTTGCTGTATGAGTGGAATGTAGGTTGGCGGTAATTTCGGTCTGTGTGGGTGCACTTGCTCTGTTGGAATATGGTCCTGAGAACTAATTTGGATGGCTTTAGTGACAGTTGTAACACAGGAAACTAACTCAGTTTCATTAGTTGGAGGCGTTTCAGAATGAAGAATGCGTTCAAGAACCCGCCGGAAAAGAGGCCAGTTAGCCTTATCATATCTCGAAACAAGACGAGGGGCGATATCTTGGCGTGGTCGTTGCCCTCGAGTTAGTGTGAGTTTTACTGGATGATGATCACTCCCAATCGAGTCCAAAACTTCTAGCTGACAGTCTGAAAGAAGATTCAGAGAAGTAATGACAACGTCAGGCGTGGTCTGACTGACAGGTCTAGTGTGCGATGGAAGGACATGTAGATGAAGATGGAGATTGTTAGTTAAATACTGTTGAAAATCTGCTTTCTCACGATCACTTCTACTATGGATATTGATGTCCGCCATGATAATAATATTTCGATAATTATTGGCAATGTATTGGAAATATTCTAGCGGGATAGGTTGACGTGGACGAATATAAATCGTACTAAAATTTATGATTATAGATGGAAAGTATATGGAGTAAAGGAGATATTCCGGAAAAGTACTGAAAGCTGGCGGTTTGTACGATCTTACTGGATATTTTGGAGAAAAGCCTATTGCAACTCCGCCTTGCGCACGAGCTAGGTGATCATGATAGTCATGGCGTTGTAATTGGTAGCCCGGAATGCGGGCTGGCATGCTCGGTTTTAATGCAGTTTCATTAAGTGCAAAGACATTGATACGTTCCTCCAACAACAGTGCTTCTAATAATAGTTTATGCTGCAAAAAGGATCGAATGTTAACAAATAAGAAAGTAATACCCATAATGAAGAATGCTATCCGGATTGTATTAAACAGCTGTTTCCAGTGATCCAATGTGAAAATGAACATAATTGTTAGAGTATGTTGCATGGAGATTGATGTGAAATATTGATTTTGCCGCTGCGATAATGTGGTGAAGGATATTGGCCCGCTGAAAGGGAAAGATATTTTGAAGCACTAAACTGATGTAGCGAAGAAGATCTTCGACTGTTATCGGTGGTAAGATGGATTGGTTATGTTGGGTTGTTGTATCGGTCATTTTTAGTGGTACTGTTAGTTCCGGGTGTTCTGGTTTCGGTACTGGCTTCGCTTTGCAACGATAGCTATATGTAGGATGATCCCCACTGCCGCAGGTGTTGCATTTGGGTGGTCCTCGTAAGTTGGGACAAGCTTTGGTTTCATGTAGCCCCGAACAATATCCGCACTTAGATTGATTAGAACAAGCTGCTGTAATATGATCATTATATATCTGACATTTTTCGCAGCGAATAGGTAATGGTGCTTGTGTTTTAGATGGTTCTACACGATGTATTTTCTTGTAAATGGGTGCACCGAAACGTAACAGGTAATCAATAGTGTCCTGTTGCTTAGAAAGTACACGGACCATGTATGTCGGACCATTATTATTCCTAATACGAATGCATTTATCCACCGAGATCCCTTCTTGCTTTAATTCCTCCTGGATTTCAGCATCGGTAAGCTCTGGAAAGACACCTCTAATAACGACTGATAGAAATGGTGGTTTCCGAGGTGGTGGAGGTTGTTTCTGCCGCTTGTCCGTCAGTTTTGTTAGTTTGGTGTTTTTGCCGAAGATTTCGTAGGAGGCTTTGTTGCGGATAGTGATTCCAAAATTCGGATCTTTAGATTTAAGTATGTAGCCGTTTTTAGTGGGAACAATTTGGACCAGAGTATCCCGTACCCGTGGAACATATTTCATGATTTGCAGAAAAATCAGTTTGGGATTGGTGTACTTTGTGTCGTAATCTGTAAGTATGAAATGATAAAGGGGATCGATATTCGTCTGCATTGAGGATGTACCTTGAACCCCAGTAGCAATATTGTTATGCTGTGGAATGAGTTCTACATCCATTGACACCGTTGGGGACCGTGATCGTATGCGTTTCGCTGACTGAGTAGAAGTATTAGATGGATGCCTTTCTCTAGATACAGACGGTATGGATTGACTTCCCCAAGAAAAGTGCCGAGTGCGGTTAGAAGGTGCAACGGGTGCCGTTTGTGCAGACTGTGTGCCTAGGTTTGAAGAAACTATAGCGGGTAAGCCGATATGTTTACCGAGATTCGATTGTCCATTAGGATTGCTAGAGTCCGCCATCGTAATGAAGCTGCCGAGGGCCGAAGCCCAGATAATGAAAAAGATGAACAAGATGATGAGATGAAAATCAAAAAGCAAGTTTGCCCTTCGAAAGTGAAAACTTCCGTCGACCCTCTAAGTGGTGTATGTGTGCCTTGCTCCCAAATGCGTATTGCAACACTTGATCTTAGCTGACACACTAACTAGCACAAGAGAGGTTGGGCTCCTTGATTCAGTACCTACAGAAGATTTTTTTTAATAGTAAAGGGTTAGGGATTAGGGAGTTCTTTATTCATCATTTAATTTAAAGACTATTGCTAACCCTGGCCATTAGAGGGTTACGCCCTCTCTTTGGCACAGATTTTTGTACACTATTGTTTAAAGAATTTCATGATGGTCTATGTGCAATGTTCTTAAAGCAAAGATTTATATAAAAAAAAACTAAACACAAGATTAGTGCAAAAACTTAAATATGAGTGCAGAAAAGAAAACACATAAAGGTGGTGCAAGTCAACTTTTTTTTTGTTTTTGTTAGAGAGTGAGGTGCTTTATGAAATAAATATGATGACGGTGAAAGATGAGATGCAGTGCGTGCACGCCACAATCACAAACACATTGTTAAGAAGACAAATGCAGATTAGTTCTTCTGTCTCGGGGCGGCTCGAGACTGATGGCGACATGGGGAAAGCCCAGTGTTAGTGCTGAAATTATACATGGTGCAGAGATGGAAACAAATGAGGGAGATGATCATCTATATGATAAATATGGAAGATATCACGCTCGTCGATGGTAGGGTGCCCAGTATTAAGATACATCGTAATAAGTATATTTAATGGCGTGTGCAAGTATTTATATGGGGCGTCAGTTTCAGCATCCGCTTGTAGGGTATCGAGAAGAAATGGGTGAGAGACTGGTAGTCGAGAGAGTATATATTTCAAGCGTATATCGGCGAGGTGTTGAGTCAGTTGAGGAAAGTCAATATGCTCGTAAGTCAGAAAGTTGGGATATGGCAGCCTGATATGATGTGCAAGTCGAATGGCATGACGCTCGAGTATTGACAAACGGTCATAGAACTTCGTAGGAGCGTTGCACCAAGCAATGTGGCCAAAAGTTAAGATAGGCCGAAGGAACATTTTATATGTATTTAGGAGCAAGGTGGCGTTTAGACCCCAATTAGTGCCAGTTAGACGGCGAAGAAGATTGAGCCGGATATTGGCCTTTTGAGAGATTTTCTCAAGATGAGCCTTCCAGTTAAGTTTGGAATCAAATACAACCCCGAGATATGTGGCCGTAGTAGTTGGTTGTAGAGAATGATCGTTAAGGGTGACTTTAAGGTTTCGCGGATTGCGATGAACCTTGGAGAAGCGTTTCGGGGGTAAAAAGACCAGCGCTTGAGTTTTGTCACTGTTGACAGTAAGTTTCCAAGTTTTGCACCATTGCAAAAATCCATTGAGAGTGGATTGTAATGCCGTGCTGACCTGATGCATGGTCTTGCCAAGAGCTAGAAAGGCCGTGTCATCGGCATATTGAAATAAGAATACGTTTTCCGTAGGTTTTGGTATATCAGAGGCATATAGTATATATAAGAGCGGACTGAGGGCAGAACCCTGTGGAACGCCACAATACGGAAAAATAGGGTGTGAGATAGCAGTACCTATATAGACATATCCGATTCGATTTATTAGAAAGGAATATATGATACGTAGGTAGCAGATCGGGAGGTTTAGCTTCTGTAACTTTTGAATAAGTCCATAGTGCCATACTTTATCGAAAGCCTTTTCAAGGTCCATTAAGACGAGGCAAGATGGAAGGTCCTTGTTATATTGATTTGTTATTATTGTAGAGAGCCGGAGTAACTGGTCGTTAATAGAAAATTCTGGTCGAAAACCTGCTTGATGTATGGGCAATAAGTTATTCTCCTGGATATGTAAATGAAGCCGCTGGACAAGAATTTTCTCAAACAGTTTACTGAAAACTGTTGTCAGTTGTATTGGGCGGTATGAAGTAACAGAATGTGCTGGTTTATTAGGCTTAAGAAACATACAAATTTTGGATACTTTCCAATCTGCAGGGTAAAAGCCAGTGCGGAGAATAAAGTTGTAGACTGTAACGAGTAGTGTAAGTAAAGAGAATGGAGCTTCTTTTATTAGCCGGTAGGAAATATGATCGATGCCTGGTGCAGTATTTCGTTTCTTATGAAGTGCGCGTTGAAGTTCATGTGTAGTGATTGGTGCTGAAAGAGGATGGTCGATATCTATTACGTGTGATGGTGATGGTTGTAAAGCTGGAATAGTGGACAAGTCTCTGCGGTTATGTGAATTATATGATATTGCAGGCGTGAAAACTGTTTGTAATTGTGTTGCAAAAGCGTTTGCCTTATCATGATCTGTGAAGAGAGGGACACTATTGTCCAACAGAGGATATGATATTTTAGTGCTTTTGCCTGTGAGTCTATGGAAGGTTTTCCAATATCGGCATGGTGAGGCTTCGTCGTTTAGTTTATTACACGCGCTGATCCAAGTGCGACGTTTGTATGCTGTGAGATAATTTGTAACACCTCGGTGCCATTGTCTGTGTTGACGGAGACATTCTTCATTGCCAGTTCGTCTATATTCTCGAAAATGCTGTCGTGATTTCAGTATTAAAGGAACATAGGTTGGAGGCAATTTTGGTTTAGACGGATAAATTTTCTCCACAGGTATATATTGTTGTGCACCAGTATGTAAAGCGTCCGTGATGTGATTGACAACATTGTACATGTCAGATTCTGAATTTGGTGGTTGAAGATTGGAGAGACGGATATTTATGGTCTGTCGAAATTGAGTCCAGTCAGCCTTATCGTAACGCTGGATAATATGTGGCTCTAACTTCTGTAGAGATGGCCGCATCTTTTTGATTGTTAGTTTGATAGGACAGTGATCGCTTCCAATCGTGTCAAGAACTGTCACTTTAGAGTCATTTAGAAGAGAGAGAGATGTGATTACTACATCTGGGGTTGTTTGACTAGCTGGTCGAGTGGGACCAGGAAGATTATGAATGTGGAGTTGTAGTGTACAAAGTTGAAATAAAGTCTCTAAAACGTTGTTTCTCCCTTGCACTTCTGCTATGGATGTTTATGTCAGCCATGATGATTACGTTTTTAAAGTTTTGAGCAATATATTCGAAAAAGGTAAAAGGTATTGGATGACCAGGGCGTATATATATGGTTGCTATATTAACTGTAAGAGAAGGGTAGTATATAGAGAATAAGAGATGTTCAGGAAGATTTGTAAATGCAGTAGGATTGTATTGTCGATAAGGACGTTTCGGAGAAAAACCAATCAGCACCCCACCTTGAGCGCGTGCGTGGACATCGTGGTAATCGCAGCGATGAAGTTGGTAACCAGAAAGTCGTGCAGAAGAGGCTGATTTTAAGGCTGTTTCGTTAAGAGCTATGATATCTATTTTTTCTTCTAACAAAAGAGGCTCTAGAAGTACTTTATGTTGCTGAAATGATCTGATGTTAACGAAAAGTATATTAAGAGCCATAATGTATACAGCCATAGCCATATTGGTCCTAGACTTCTGTCTCTAGAGGTGCGATGTGGAAGTGAACGAAAGGTCCTGAATATGTAGCAGTAAAGTTAAGATTGAAGAGAGATTTGGCTGTTGATATGGCGACACGAAGAATGTGCTCGCGTTGGAAAGGAAAAGCATTTTGTAGTACAATGGTGATGTAACGAAGAAAATCTTCGACAGTGAGAGGTTGAGCAAGAGATTGTGAGGGTGGTGTGGTTTTGTCAAAACTTTGTACTGGCACTGTAAGTTCTGGACGTTCCGGTTGTGCCTGAGGTTTTCCCTTACAGCGGTAGCTATATGTTGGATGGTTTTCGTTGCAGGTAGAGCAGTGTGGCTGCTGTTGCTGATTTTTGCATGCTTTTGTGTCGTGAGATTCACCACAATAGCCACATTTAGATGGATTCGGGCACTGGCGAGTAAGGTGTGCGTTATAAGTTTGGCACTTCTCACACCGAATTGGCAAAGGTCCTGGTGTCTTGGAAGGCTCGACTCGATGGAGTTTCTTATAGATAGGAGCTCCATGAGCTAACAAATAGTCAAGCGCTGTCTGATCTGGGGACAAAACACGTACCATGTAAGTAGGGCCATTGTTATTTTTAATGCGAATGCATTTGTTGACCTCAATGCCTTCTTGTTTGAGTTCTTCGAAAACTTCCTCATCGCCGATTTCAGGTATTACTCCATGGATGACAACAGAAAACATGGGTGGTTTGCGTGGAGGAGGAGGTTGTTTTGTCTTCCGATCGGCTTGTTTGGTTAATTTAGCCGTTTTGCCAAAGATCTCGTATGATGCTTTGTTCCTAAGTGTGATGCCGAAATTCGGGTCTTTTGAATGAATGATAAAACCATTCCTAGTTTTAACAATGTTTTCCATACTAGCTCGAGGCAGATATTTGATTATTTGTAAGAAAACCATTTTAGGATGCGTATATTTTGTATCGAAATCGGTAAGCAGAAAAGAATAGATAGGTTCTTTAGTTGTATAGAAATTTGAGCCTGATCCAGAAGCCGTGTCCATTGCCGAGTCCATGTTAGTAGGTACAGGAGACCGAGATCTGTCCCGAGGTCGTTTGTTTGAATGAGCGGACTCACCAGAATCAGTACGATCTCTGGGTCTGGTTGCTCGCGAACTAGTTTGACTGCCCCATGAAAGGTGTCTGGTACGACCGGAACGAGACAAAGTTTCACGGTCTGGTGCAGAGGAACCAGGAGCCGGTGGCCCCACGTATGGGGGTAGGTTCTTGTGCATGGGTCCAAAGACCAGCACAACCTATCCGTGTGATGAAGCGATGATCAAGTGATGACGAAGATGATAAAGATGATGACAATAGTCCAAAAATATAAGCGACCCTCCGAAAGTGTCAACTTCCGTCAATCCTCTAAATAGTGTATGTCTGTGATGCTCACAAGTGCGTATGCTACACCTGATCCTCGCTAACAGATTAACAGCTATAAGAGAGGCTGGGTTCTGCTCAAAGGTAAAGATGCCTACAGAAGATTTCAAATACATGTTACAAGTAGTCTAAAATTATTTCAATTGCAATAACAGTTGTAATTAAGAACAAAGGGGAGAACGATTTAGTTGTAAACGGTCATAAAAAGTAATTGTTTGACATTTATTTATTATTTCCAATTTAATTTTGTTCATAAGTCTACTCCAAATTACTTAAGAAATGGGATTAAATAGAATAATCTAAATCTGTGAGTGTATTGCCACCTATTGAGCAACATAGGAAACTACTGTTTTCTAATCTTATTCCTATAAAGATTAAAATGTCTTTGCGGCACCATTTATCGTTGTCATAACGAACTCAAATTTACAGATAACACTTTTCTCATTAAAAGGAAAAAGATTAAGGGGTGCGGTCTCAGATATACACAACTTGAGAAATAAGGACCACCCTACTGTACAAGTTGGCTGCGCACATCAGCTGGTTTTACCCCAAACGGTTTTCAACTTTCATTCCAAAACTTGGGTGAATGCACACACTAATGATCTTTATTGGTTGCGTTGGATGTCTGATGACATGAAATGGTCTTCAAGATATTTTGAAGCCAGCATTTGGAAGTGTTCCAAAAATGCTATCTGGTAATATGTTCCCATAGAATTTCAGAGCTCTTCAATCGGTTGTTGAAGAAGTTTAGAGACCTATTTTTCTTGCGGTAAATTCAAAGGAAGAGCTTATATTTAAAAAAAAAAAAAAAAGCATCAAGCAGCTCTAAATCCAAAGTATGGTGTGGAAAATTTAGGAAAGTCTGTTTTTTTTTATTATGATGGTGTTTGTGAGAGCTGAACGCGAATGTGAATGGCCACTACACCTGTGGGTAGTAAAGCAAATGCTGCCGTATTTCTTTTCTGCTGGTCATCACAATTATACAGGATATGGTTTGTATTATTTGTAGTCAATGCAAAAATATCATGGTGATGTACTAAAGAAATTCATGGAAGGGGAGCACGTCATGCACCACAAGGAAGGGCTGTGGAACGCCATTTGGTCTGACATGTATATCGAAACGACATTTACGAGATACGGTAAAGGATCCCGTGGAATCATCGGACTGACAATGAAACCAGAAAGTATGAAGACGTGGGCATACAGCATGCGCATTTTTAGTCGTATTTTGCAAGATCTATCCGACTTGACCAACGACAGTCAGAGGGATGAAGTCACTACTCACAAAGAAGAGAAACCAGCAAGGATTCGAATAGATAGAATTGACAGAGAGAAACTCAGGAGCAAGGTAGAAACGTGTATTGATCCGTTTGACACGAAGGACCAGTCCCAATCTCTTACCAACGTAGTCATTGGCAGAATTGGGTCAGAAAAAGTGAATGTCTACAATGCGTTGAATATTGGAATGGATCAAATGGTTAAATATTCAGCTTCTTGGCAGGCAGGTTTCTCTATACCAAAGAAATTTATAACGATGACTATTAACAGGAAGTCTATATGCGTTGGAACTACAGATGTATGTGATGCCACGTTAATCTGCTCTCGTGTTCCTGGATTACAAGGGCCAAGAGACATCAATTTTCAACCTGTCCTCAAAAATGAACTTGCCCCGGTACCAATTGCCATGTTTGATGACTACCGGGAGATGAGAATAACAGAGGCGAAATCACTCATGATGAATCAGCTAAAAGTTGATGCATCTGCAAGAGTAATCCTCAGACCAGAAGATACAGTGATTGATGGAAGTGCTATACTGTGGGTAGTAGACTGTCCGAACAATGGAACTGTTCATGGCTATTCCAGTAACGTATGTGAATACGTGTTTCAGAATACAAGATTCTCTAATGTGTATTTGGTATTCGACAGATACTGCAACTACAGCATTAAGAGTGGCACACGATTGCCCCGAGCTGGCCAGTTTGGTAGCAGGAGGCAAAATCCGAGTTTGGGAACATCACTTTCATCCTGGAAAATGTACTTACTGTCACTAAAAACAAGATACAACTGACAGAGTTAATTATCCAGCAACTTCTAACTGATGTTCATATCCGAAATGTGAACTATAAATTTTTCATAACTGAAAAGGACCCCACTCCAAAGAGATAGCACACAGAACTGATTTGCGGACAACATACGAAGAAGCAGGTGTGATCATAGTGCAGCAAGTAGTGAGGATTGCCCAAAAGGGAGTGAAGAGTATCACAGTAGGATGTATCGAAAAAAACTTTTTTTCGAAATCCGGTTACGGCTAGTGCGGATTTTTGGCCAAATGACATCAATAAAACGTATAAAAAATCTCAACTCGATCAGACAACTCCTTCTGCTGCCGAGTAGAGCCCAAATATTAGAAAAATCAACAAAAGATGCACTTTTCAACTGATTTTCCAAAAAATATTTTTTAAATATTTCCTATATTTTTTGGTCTTTTAAATTATTGAAATAGCATTGGAAAGGAGAAATAAATAAATAAAACAAATTTATTACGGTTATTTCTGTACACCAGAAGCATAAAAACCTAGTTAATTATTTGTAAAAATGCACTGATTTTCTGGCGTATCATACAATTAATTTTTAATATAAAATTATTGAAGTCTCTTGAATAACGAAGAAAACACTTTTGTGTTAAATTCTAAGAGCAGTAATAGTATAAATAATTTGTTCCCAATGCCGTATGCATCTGCTTATCACACTAGATCACCTGCCGCCCACCTCTCCCCGAACGCCTCTTCTCTTCTACTTGCCCAGCTGAAAGGATCTGTCTTATCAGTCGCCAGTAGTCAACCAACTGTGTCGAACGTGATTGTCGCTGCTTGAGTTATTTATTAGTGCTGTAGGGAATTTTAACTAAATAATTTGTTTTCGTGTGAAGTGCAGTATGTAGAAGTGAGAACCGTGTTTCAGCTGTGTTAAGTACTTTTTATTAGAAAGAGAGTGACAGATACGCTGACGTTATGGCATCGACAAGTTTGTTACGGTCTGTTACATTATTGGGACACCCAAGGAATTGGGTAGAACACAGCTACTAACCGTTGAAATGTATTGAGACAATACCTATGGGAGCGCGAAGAAAAAATGATAATTTCAGGATCCCGGAAAGAGCCTTCAACAAAGGATTTATCTTCTATCGTCGCCAGGAAGATTGTAGAAAATTGAGATTACGCCTCAATCAGCGGCGAAGCAATTTTCAGTGTCAGAGGGATTGTTGCAATGATATTGAAATACCATAATATTGTCCGTGACTTGCGAAACTCAGCAAAGTCCGGTTTACAAACTTGTGCGAAACGAATTGCTGATTTTCAACAGTCTGCCAAAAATATTTCATTTGATATAGCCTTTTGCAAGTGTTCCGATCCTCTTGCCTGTAACTGCGAAAAACGAAGAAAAGTGCCAGTGCAAGATGTGCCTTTTCTTCTAGATCAAAGAACCACAAGATTGAAGCGTAATCTCAATTTTCTACAATCTTCCTGTCGACGATAGAAGATAAATCCTTTGTTGAAGGCACTTTCCAGGATCCCGAAATTATAATTTTTTTCTTCTCGCTCCCATAGGTATTGTCTCAATACATTTCAACGGTTAGTAGCTGTGTTCTACCCAATTCCTTGGGCGTCCCAATAATGCTATTCCTAACGTCAGACCGTAACAAACTTGTCGATGCCATAACGTCAGCGTATCTGTCACTCTCTTCCTAATAAAAAGTACTTAACCCAACTGAAACACGGTTCTCACTTCTACATACTGCACTTCACACGAAAACAAATTATTTAGTTAAAATTCTCTACAGCACTAATAAATAACTCAAGCAGCGACAATCACGTTGGACACAACTGGTTGACTACTGGCGACTGATAAGACAGATCCTTTCAGCTGGGCAAATACAAGAGAAGAGGCGTTCGGGGAGAGGTGGGCGACAGGCGATCTAGTGTAATAAGCAGATGCATACGGCATTGGGAACAAATTATTTATACTATTACTGCTCTTAGAATTTAACACAAAAGTGTTCTCTTCGTTATTCAAGAGACTTCAAAAATTTTATATTAAAAATTAATTGTATGATACGCCAGAAAATCAGTGCATTTTTACAAATAATTAACTAGGTTTTTATGCTTCTGGTGTACAGAAATAACAGTAATAAATTTGTTTTATTTATTTATTTCTCCTTTCCAATGCTATTTCAATAATTTAAAAGACCAAAAAATATAGGAAATATTTAAAAAATATTTTTTGGAAAATCAGTTGAAAAGTGCATCTTTTGTTGATTTTTCTAATATTTGGGCTCTACTCGGCAGCAGAAGGAGTTGTCTGATCGAGTTGAGATTTTTTATACGTTTTAATGGTGCCATTTGGCCAAAAATCCGCACTAGCCGTAACCGGATTTCGAAAAAAAGTTTTTTTCGATACACCCTAGTATCACAGTTACGTGCGACAATACCGATGTTTTCATACTTCTCATGTACTTCCTTCTCACGATTAAACTGTCGCCAGTGTTAACTATAGAAAGCAGTGGGAATATCAGGACCGTTATAGACGTTGGTGCAAGCGTAGAAAAAGATAAGACATTTCTTCCAGATCTTCCAGGTGCACATGCTCTCTGAGGGTGGAACACGGTTGCCTAGTGTTTTGCCATCGAAAAGGGATTGCACTGCGGCAACAAACTCAAGCTACAAGGAAAATTCCATGCAAATATCGGCGATGTTGTAAAAGAAACTTAGTATTTCATGTTCGTTTCTACGAAAGCAAAAGGAGGGAAAATATATCTGATGTTCTAGTCGATGCGTGGATGGCAGAGATATCTAGGCGAAAGCCTACGTCATCTCCTGATTTGAAAAGTCTCTCATCTACAACGGAAGTTTTCGAGTTAAATGTGCGTAGAGCACACATTCAAACTGTCATATGGATGTCAGGGTGCGAATTTTAGCCTCCCAAGTTTGATCCCCCTTTATATGGCTGGAAACGTGAAGATGCGTCGAAATCTCTTGTTCTTGTGCTACTGCTATCAAATACTGCATTGGCACCTCCAGAAGCGTTTGATATGATCCATTGTCGTTATTCATCTGATAAACCATTCTTAATAGCTTATTGTCGTTGCAATTCAGCTAAACTGTCATGTACTGTGTTTTATCTCTGTCATAGCGTAGCATGTTGTAATAACGAAAATAAATAAATAAATAAATAAATAAATAAATAAAACAATCGCCGCTGCAAATACAAACGTAAACGAAGAGGAGACCGAATATTTTATACATGACTTGTAGACTCTTTTTGCTCGCAGCGACTGTGAAAATGAAAGTGTTGTTTAGTTTCATACACAAGCGTTCAGGTCAGTGCTAAAAACCACATAATTCGTTCAATGCTTTCAGTAAGCCAAGGATATATTTTTTACAGAAACACTATATCTATATCTATATCTATATATATCTATATATATATATATATATATATATATATATATATATATATATATATATATATATATATATATATATATATATACCGTATTTACTCGCGTAATTTTCGCACTTTTTTAGACGAAAAAACTTGTTTTGAAACAAGGGTGCGTAAATTATGCGGGAAAAAAATTAGCCACATCAGTGAAGATCATCTAATTTTTTCCCGTCAAAATAACACGAAAATACCGGTACACATTTTCTTTGTAACAAGAATTAACAACAAACAACTAATTCTAAATTTGTAGAAAAATAACATTAAAAAATTTCTATGGGGTTTTGATCAGAAATGTAATTAATATAGAGATTTTATATTTTTTGTGGATTATCATTACTTCAAGCTGATATAAGAATTACCTTGTTTCATTGAATATTCTCTTAGTAATTTCCTTAGTATAGACAATGCTAAGAAATTTCCCCGAGTAATAATTATTTTCAGCTAATATAACAACTGCATCTTGAATAAGGAATTACCATAATATGGAAATTTCCTGGACATTTTACTGGACTCTCATACTTCAAGCTGATATAACAATTTTAGTTTTTTCTATATAAATTATCTTAGTATGGAAATTCCATGGCGAGTGGCCTATAATATCTCTAAAAACATTCATTTCTCTTAATACATGGTTATGATATAATTTTTCCACAGGTGAAAACTCAGAGGGTAATTCTTCTGCAAGACTAAGTCAACTTCACTTTTGTCCTCCAAATGGTTAAACGTTACTAGCTTATATTTTATGTTTATCTTGACGTAATCTACATTTGTCTTCGTCATTATTTTACTTATCAGAAATTGTTGAAATGATATGATACAAAATCTTATAAATAAAGCGTGGTGGAGATTTTATTAGGAGACTTATATCCTCGATAATTTTACGTAACAAGAGTGAATATTTGTGCAGGTTCAGTTCGATTGGGGCCCAACGCGTGTGCAATATTCAAGTACCACCAGAAATTAAGATACTGCTATGATAAGGTAAGTCAAAGAGAAAACAAGATGTATAATTTTAAAATTTCGTGTCGTTCATTACTGAGAACAAATTAATTGTCTACATGTCAGCAATATTGTTTTAATGTGGTGTATCCAAGTCCCTAGAAAAGATAATATCTACTCTAGTAATCCAGCACCCGTAACCTCAGGGAACAACTTTGATTGAAACGTTGTTTTTGAAAATTTCAGGCCGATGACATTGTCGAGTTACCTTACGATTATACTGTCTTTACGGATTTAGTTCCGGATGAGAGCTTTGTTGTTATGTATTTTTCTCCTGAACATTCATTTTATTATCATCATACAAAGGGCAGGTCCGTAAAATAGTCATCACTATTAGAGATATTCTGCCATTATTGACAGGTCACTTGCCGTAGACTGGAAAACTTTTTATATCCAACAGTCATAATCTATTCATCATCACATAAGACTTTTCTGTATTAATAACGTCTGTCAACTGCAGCTTTTTCTTCCATCACCATACTCTTTTACTTGTCATTGCAGCTTCTAAAACGTCTCTCAGAATATAGTTCCTTCTCAGTCAGTGTCCTCACGAGTTTCTTTTGATCGTTCTGACAATATCTAAAACTGTTGTTTTCTCCCCTACTATTCCTAACACTTTCTCAATCGTTTTCCATTCGACCTAATGGTTATTCCCTATATTTCGAAAGTGTTCAATCTTTTCACACCACGTTTGCGTAATAGCGATGCTTTTTCCTTATAGAGTACAATACTTCACATTGAATATTTAATGTGGTGGAGCGCTTACTTCTTGTGTATGTGGTCCCTGGTTTGATCTCAGTTGTCTCCGAGTAGGATTGTGGTAGACAAACACTATGTGTTTGGGTTTTCCTGAGTTTGTTCAATTTCTTTTCAATGTTGTTCATTCTACCATTACCTCCATTTCATCTTTGTCGTCTTTTTTTAGCCTCACATGAGTAGGACGTTAAACTCAAGAAAAGAAAAATGAAAGGAAACGAAACATTTTATGAACCTTCTTATTAATTCATTGTTGAAGAACTTTATAGACTGTAAAAAGACCGCAAGAAGACTGAGACTATTCCCTCTTCTAAATTATTCTGTCCTCTTTCATATCTTTCTTTAAAGTACAAAGTTCATGTGCTTACAAATAGTATCACTTAGGTGTTGAACAAAAGAAGTAGACAAAGAATAATTAAATAATGAAATAATGTAATTGAAATTTACAATAATTGAAATTTAGTTTCTACTTTAGCCAAATCTTGGACGTATGTTTTCTCCGAGATTTTCACTTCTTAAAATTTCAGTTATGAATCTAGCGTCAACGATGTTCCCTTGTGAGCACTCTTGTCCACTAACAGTTTGAATAGTAAACGAAAGGAAGCATTCAAAAGCACACACATAATCCAATAAGTATCGATTTAACTTGTCTTGAAGCACTTAAGATTTAGCCCAAAAAACAAACGTGTCTTTGAGGCAAATGAAGTGGAGCAAATTTCCCCGTATTAAATGTTATATACTTGCAAATAATATCTAATTGTAAGCCTACTATGTACATATATATAAGGGTATCTCTAAACCCACGCAAGATTCGAATTTTGCGCCATTTGTGCAGTAAGGTGTTGTTAAGGAAAATAATAATAAGAAGAAAGTTTGACAGCTAACACAGATCAACAACGGATTTCCATTGTTGAGCAATATTTTAAAAATAATGAAGGCTATGCAGCTACAGTTCGCAATTTTCGTACAAAATATGGTAGGAATAGTGATTTAACTTCAACTGTGAAAAGAATCATTTAAAAATTAAGGGGACTCGATCAAGTTTTGATTTAAACACACTGGTCGTCTTTCAACACGTAACATTTATAAAGTTCGCGAGAATGTTGCTGAGAGTCTAGGAACATCACTTCGGCACCGTAGTCAAGAATTGGACAATTCGAGAAACTCTCTAAAGCGTATTCTTACGAAACATTTATATCTTCATGCTTACAAAGTTCAAGTGACTAAAGAACTGAAGCCTACTGACCAAGAGAATTCATTGAATGGATTCTGAAACAACAAGTGGATGCTAAGTTTTTGAACAAAATCATCTTCGGCGATTTTGGTCTCAAGGCATCATCGGACCGTTCTTCTTCGATAGTGCGTCTGGTCAGATAATAACAGTCAATGGTGCTCTCTATCGCAACATAATACGCCGTTTTTTGTGCCTAAATTGCAAGATATGGTTGTTAATGATATATGGTTTCAACAAGGCGCTGTCACAGGTCATATATCCCTAGAAACATTCAATTACTGGTTGTATAATTTCCCGTTTTGGTGATCAGAATTGGCAGTCCAAATCATGTGATTTAACGCTGTTGAAAATTTTTGTTTGATGTTTTCAAGTCTAAGGTTTATGCCAACAAGCCCAACCACCCACACCTTGAAGTAGAAAATTGAGTGCTGTATAAACGAAATTTAGCCACATTTACACAAAACGTTCAAAGATAATTTCAACAAAGGAGTGCCTATGTGCCATCAAAGCCATATCGGCCATTTACACGATATACTATTCCATATATAACCCTATACTGTATACTTATGAATTAATAAAATATTAGAAGTTTTAATTATAAACATATGTTTTCTATCAAAATTACTTCTTGCATGAATTTTAAGACACCCATACAGTAGACTCATACTATGTGTTGCCGAATCGCTAAGGTCTCAGCTGTCTGTCACGGTGTATCGCTCTAACATCGCAGCATCAAAGGGAGATCAAAAAATGTACCAGAAAACAATCCTGTTTTTTTCAAAAAAGCAAGTTGTGTATGGTACTGCATTATGTAATTTTTAACAAGTTTTGAAACACTATAATAAACAATTTCTACATAAAATAATTGTTTTGTCATTTTCAGTACATACTACTAACCTAACAGCAGCTGACGTCCGTAATATCCAAGTTTTTGCGTCTCCGAGGTAGGCTCGGTGCCAATTATCTCGAATAATAGCGAGATAAAATATATATTCAATCAATACTATAATAATACAAGTATGAAGAACAACAAACTTTGTTTATATTAGAGAGTCTTCCCATCCTCTGCCCAAGTAAATGCTGAAATGACGCATCTATTAAAATCATTCAAGTTCACACCACTATGTGCGTTAGACTTTTTCAAACTCTGTAATTTCACGATCCACGACAAAATTCCCTCCAATGTCTGTCAAATGTCCCTCATATTAATAAATATGAAATTACTATTTGTAGAGACTTTTATAGAGAGTTCGTATCATTGCCATTATATTTGCATAACGTTTCTCTTTTGTTTTTAAAAAACAGTATGTGTGTGTGAGTGTCAGCAAGTTGAGCACCAAA
Source organism: Thermobia domestica (assembly GCF_964235325.1). Classification (NCBI taxonomy): domain Eukaryota; kingdom Metazoa; phylum Arthropoda; class Insecta; order Zygentoma; family Lepismatidae; genus Thermobia; species Thermobia domestica. The sequence goes on from NC_137464.1 coordinate 188,125,900, forward strand.
AGATCCATACAAGACGGTCCTCCGGAATTCGTACAAAAAAGACAATATAACAGTAAGTTGTAAGTGTTTCAGTTGTTGTGTAGTTAGTGCAAATAAACATTTATTCATTTATCAAAATTAAGCTGTTTTGTGAATATTTATTCATCAAAAGACAGAATCATTGGTCCTCCGGGCCGGATCACAGTGAACTAGCGTTTGATACAAACTGTGAATGTGTATGTGAACAATTGTTACATTTGTTACATTGCTCTTTGTTTAGTTTTGTTCGTGTGTGCAGTGACGTTTATTAATTCTTCTGGAACTTATGTGAATAGACATAAGTGAGAACACGTTCATCAGTGTGGACTTGTGTGTGGACTTGTGTTTATTAGTTAGTGTGGACTTACAATATTTTTCAAGATGGAGGACTCAGAAAGAAGCAAGTTAGTGAAACAACGTGGTGTGTGCATAAGTCAACTGACAAGAATTCAAAACTACGTAAGTAATATTAATTCAACAACTACAATTAGTCAGGTGAAAGTACGTAAGATTGCAATGATTGAGTTGTATAAAAAGTTCGATGAAGTACAACCACAGTTAGAAATAAATTACGAACAAGTAGAGGACGATGCATATAGGGAGGAGTTTGAAACCAGTTACTATGATGTATTAGCGCAACTAGAGGATTTTATTCTTCAGCATAGGCAGGAATCTCATTCAAACAATTCCTCGAAAAATGAGAATCAGGTGTCAAATGATCAATTAAAATTGCCTCGTGTTGAATTGCCATCGTTTGAAGGACGATACGAAAACTGGCTTTCATTTTCAGACAATTTTAAAGTTATGATTCATAATAACGATAACGTGTCAGTGTTGCAAAACTTCCATTACCTTAGGAGTGCATTGAGAGGGGAGGCGTATGGTTTAATAGCGAATCTGCAAGTTACAGAAGCTAATTATAAAATTGCATGGCAATTATTGAAAGACAGGTATGAAAATAAGCGTTTGAATATCAGCTACTCATGTCCGTAATTTGTTACATATTAAATGTATCACAAAGGAAACTACATCAGAATTAAGAGAATTTATTAATACAGCTACTAGTAACTTGAATGCATTACGCGCTTTAGATTTGCATACACAACTAGAAGAGGTTTTGTTAGTTCAACATTTCGTTTCTCAATTAGACAGTAACACTAGGCGTGCGTGAGAGTTACAAATCACAGATCATTCTTTCCCTCCCTTATCAGAGTTCTTTGCTTTCTTGGAACGTAGGTGTCAAGCATTTGAAACTATAAAAAATACACCATCGCAGGAAGTAGTGTCAAGGTCAAGGGGAGATAAAAATAGACAGAGTGCTGAACCAAACCTAAAGAAAAAACAACCAAATCATACGTGACAACAACTCAGTCTTTCTGTAACTTTTGTAAACAAAATCTAATACATCAGTTGTTTAAATGTCCTGCATTTTTAAACGCTGAAGCAAAAGAAAGACAAGACTATGTTCGAGATAATTTATTGTGTTTCAACTGTCTCAAAAAAGAATGTAAAGTAAAGACGTGCAGATCAGGTGGCTGTAAACGCTGTTCTAAAAGGCATAATACATTGCTGCATTATGATGTAATGTCAAAAGCAGATGAGAAATCCAGTGTTGCTAATTCACAATCAAGAAATTTTTCGAGTCATTCTAATACGAATAGGAGAAATATGACACAAGGTTCTTATTGCTTTTTTAAGGGAAAAGCAAATGTTACTGTTATGTTATCTACTGCTATAGTAAATGTACGAGATGAAAATGGTAAATTACATCCATGTAGAGTATTATTAGATTCTGTCTGTCAAAGTAATTTTGTAACTGAAGATTTAGTTCAAAGGTTGCGTCTACCTAAAAATAAACACCGAGTTCCAATTCAAGGTATTAATAGTGTGATTAGTGAAACAAAGCATTGTGTAGATGTACATATAGAATCAAGAATTCGTGAATTAGCAATTGATGTAAACTGTTTAGTTTTGCTCAAAATAACAGACAACATTCCAAGTAGGTCAATAGATCATGCGGATTGCAACTTGCCGACAGACATAGCTCCTAACTTTCACCAACTAGATACTATTGACATTTTGTTAGGCGCGGAAGTGTTTTTGGACATTTTGCGATCACATAAACTGACTAGACCAGGGAATTATCCAGTAGTACAAGAGACTGAATTTGGGTACATTTTGGCGGGTAGAGTTCCTACAACAAGAGATTCTAGTATACCACAAGTGTCATTTTTTGTGCAAGAAAGTAACCTTGATAGTTACAGACATTTTGGGAGCTTGAAACTATAAATTCAACAGTCATGACTCAAGAAGAAAGGCAATGTGAACGACACTTTGAGGAAAACACTACCAGAGATAGAAATGGTCGATTCGTTGTACGTCTGCCAATTAAGCCAAACCATAAACCATTAGGAGAATCATATAATTTAGCTCTTCGTAGATTTTACCAGCTAGAAAGATTGTTGCAGCAGTGTCCAGAAATTAACGGGCACTACTGTAACTTTATGAGGGAATGTGAAGAATTAGATCATATGAAAGCAGTGAATGAAGAACATGAAGATAGTGGTATGAAATGTTATCTGCCACATCACGCTGTATTGAAACCATCCAGTACCACAACAAAGCTAAAAGTGGTTTTCGATGCTTCTGCAAAGACTTCAACGGGGGTTTCATTAAACGACATACTTATGACAGGACCAACAATCCAGCAAGATTTGCATTCAATTGTCACGAGATTTCGAACCTTTCCTATTGCTTTTACGGCGGATATTCAGTCAATGTATCGAATGATTAAAGTTCATGAAGATAACATTTGACTTCAAAGAACTCTGTGGAGATATTCATTAGTGGAACCAGTCAAGATTTATGAGTTGCAGTGGGTCACATATGGTGAAACATCATCACCATATTTGGCGACGGCATGTCTTCGAAAGTTAGCGGAAGAAGAAAGAAGTAAATATCCTCAAGCAGCAACAGTATTGGAACGTGATTTTTATATGGATGATGTAAGCTCAGGATGCCACAACGTTGAACAGGCGTTAAAGCTTCAGAAAGAACTTATTCAATTATTGCAAAGCGGTGGGTTTACTTTAAGAAAATGGTGTTCGAACGAGTCAGCATTGTTGGAAGCAGTGCCAGAAGAACATAGGGAAATTCACTTACCGTTTGAATTTGAGTCCGAGTCAGGTGTTTCAACATTGGGTTTATCGTGGAATCCTGCATCAGATAAGCTTCTCATCACCAACAAGTCAGTTAAAGAATGTCTCACGACCAACATACCAACCAAACGTTAAGTGACTTCGACCATAGCTAAAATATTTGATCCTTTAGGACTCATAAGCCCAGCAGTTACTCCGTTCAAGATTTTCTTACAACAACTGTGGATCCATAAGATCAATTGGGATGATCAAATACCATCAGAGCTCTATCAGCAATGGTTAGACCTGTGTCATCATCTTCCAAGTGTTAACGAAATACAAATTGATAGATGTGTAGTATTGAAGAATTATGTTCATGTTGAGATACATGGGTTTGCTGACAGCAGTCAACTTGCGTACGGCCGTTGCATTTATGTTAAAACTGTGGAAATTTCAGGAAAAACTACTGTTAAACTTTTGGGTTCTAAATCGAGAATAGCTCCTATTAAAAAGGTAACTTTACCAAGACTTGAACTTTGTGCGGCAGTACTTTTGAGCATTTCGTATCACAAAATAATTCCGGTATTAAACATTTCAGTGAATAGTACTTACTTCTGGCCCTATTCAAAAATAGTGCTTGCATGGATATCATCTCCAGCTGCCAGATGGAAGGATTTCGTGGCAAACAGGGTTGCAGATACAGGAGATCACATCAGTCAACCAGTGGCATCATGTGTCGTCAATGGACAATCCAGCCGATATTATTACACGGGGAATGGATCCGAAACAGTTGAAGGAAGCAGATATTTGGTGGCATGGACCCGCATGGCTTGAATCATCTGCATGGCCCGAACAATCAGAAGTGGTAGACGAAGATGATCCAGAAGAAAGGAAAGTAACGAGCATATCTTTAGCCAGTTATGAAGATGACATAAGCTGTCTGGAGAAATTTTCATCATTGTGGAAACTATTGCGAGTTACTTGTTTGTGTCGTCGTTTTATTTACAATTGTAAAAATCACAACGAGAAGAAAGTAGGAACTATTTCCACTACTGAAATTGGCGGTACTTTACAACAATGCGTTAAGTTAATTCAACAGGTCAGTTATTCGCAAAAATTCAAAGATTTAGCTTCGTCAGGCCAAGTTTCATCCCAAAGTGAACTTAAATCTTTGTATCCATTTATAGATAATGAACAGTTGCTACGAGTGGGAGGACGGCTAAAAAACTCCGACTTACCGTATGATAGCCGACATCAGATCATCTTACCACCTAAAGAGCATCTCACCAAATTGATAATTGAAGCGGAACATAGAAGATTGTTACATGCTGGACCGCAGTTATTGATTTCATCATTGAGGCAAAAATATTGGATCCCACGAGCTAAACAAGTCATTCGATCTATCGTTCATCAGTGTCTAGTTTGTTTTAAATTGAAAGCGTCAGCCTCAGAACAACTCATGGGTCAATTACCATCAGCACGAGTACAGCCAGCTCGAGCTTTCATTCACGTAGGGGTGGATTTCGCCGGTCCCCTAATGATTAAGCAAGGAACTAGATCTCGTAAAGTGACAAAGGCGTATGTTGCAATATTCGTGTGCTTAGCAACCAAAGCGATTCATATGGAGTTAGTGAGTGATTTGAGTACCCAAGCATTTTTAGCAGCTCTTCGAAGATTTGTATCAAGAAGAGGCAAATTTTCGAACATCTATAGTGACAACGGAACCAATTTCATTGGAGCTCAGCGAGAACTTAAGGAGCTTCAACAACTACTCAGTTCACAACAATTTCAAAACTCAATTCAAGATGTTGCAGTGCAAGAAGGATTTACATGGCATTTCATTCCACCCAGAGCAAGTCATTTTGCAGGCATTTGGGAAAGTGCAGTGAAGTCATTTAAGTTCCATTTAAGAAGGATAGTAGGTTGCACGATTTTGACATTTGAAGAACTCAACACAGTTATAACACAAATAAAAGCCTGTTTGAATTCAAGACCAATCACCGTTCTATCCAATCACCCCGATGATCCTTCATTTTTGTCGCCAGGACATTTCCTTATTGGTGAACCTTTGATGAGCATTCCTGAACCAGATCTAGTGGACATTTCGACCAACCGATTATCAAGATGGAATCACCTTCAGAAGATGAAGCAGCATTTTTGGAAAAGATGGTCTCAGGATTATCTACATGAACTACAGCAGAGAAGAAAATGGACAACAACACAAACTAATATTTCTATTGGAGATGTGGTTCTAATCAAAGAAGACAATTCTCCTCCATTGTCATGGAAATTAGGTGTTATTCAACAAGTGTTTCCGGGAAAAGATTTACTAGTGAGAGTAGTGAGTGTAAAGCGTAAGACAGGGACTGTTAAAAGACCGATTACTAAAATTGTACCTTTACCTAAAAAATGATCATGTGGATTATGTGTAAGTTGATTGACTTGGTTCAATCAAGAGAGGGGAGAATGTAGAGACTTTTATAGTGAGTTTGTATCATTGCCATTATATTTGCATAACGTTTCTCTTTTGTTTTTAAAAAACAGTATGTGTGTGTGAGTGTCAGCAAGTTGAGCACCAAAAGATCCATACAAGACGGTCCTCCGGAATTCGTACAAAAAAGACAATATAACAGTAAGTTGTAAGTGTTTCAGTTGTTGTGTAGTTAGTGCAAATAAACATTTATTCATTTATCAAAATTAAGCTGTTTTGTGAACATTTATTCATCAAAAGACAGAATCACTATTCCTAATTCAATCTTACTTGGTTAATTAAATTAATACAAGGTATAATTAAGTGTTTTTCCTAGGCTCCCGAATACTTTTTTTTTTAATTGGCGTTAAAAAATAAGGAGTGAGGAATATAAGATATGTAGAAAGTATCTACTGAAATAAACTAATAACGGTTTACCAACTTTTTCTTATAGAATATAATCTTCAATGCAGTTTTGTAAATCTGCAAGTTCCTTTCTCTAAGTATACGGTTTGCCTATAATCTCAAACGATCAAATCATTTAACACCATACTACAGAAAGCTGCTTTGAAACTTGATTTGCATCGACTCACACTTCTCTTTAAGACTTTGCGCTTTCAACAACCTTCCTACTTATTTCAACGTTTGCGACCACTAAATGCTCACCACGATCACAATACAAGATCAGATGTAAATAAACTACTTTTTCTTCCCCCACATTCGTCAAAATTCTACTCAAATGCGTTCTTTGCATCCACCATCCTTGCGTGGAATAACCTTCCATCCAACACAAGGCAATCTCAGACAATCAACCTATGTAAGGAGTCGGTTGAGCAGAGCCTCCATAAGTCTACTAATATCTGGGAAAAAATGCTGGTTTTTATACTTCCTACCTTTTATTTCCTTTGTTCACTAAATGCATGTGACTATATTATGTGGTTATTTGTAATAATCTAAGTAATCTATGTGTGCATGTGATGTGATGCGTGTGTGTGTACGTATGATTGGGAGTGTTTTAATATTTTATACATATTTTATTATTATTATTGTATTACTAATCATGATACTATTGTTTTGCATGGTCAAGTGGGAGACAAGGCAGAAGCCTTAACTTCGCTATGTAAAATAAGAATAAATAAATAAGTATGAAGTCTCTTGCCTCCCACTTCGAAGCTGTCCACTTCCGGACTATATGTCATATAGACATTTTTCTTTTTTGGTGTCAGGAATCTGTGGGTTCATTTTTCACCATTACTTTCGGGCATCCTATATCTATCTATATCTATATCTATATCTATATCTATATCTATATCTATATCTATATCTATATCTATATCTATATCTATATCTATATATCTATATATATATATATATCTTAAGGTGGGTTGAATTCGGATAACATTTTGGTGCGGTAACCAAACATGGTGAAATTGTGGGGACATGTTCCCTCATCCCCAAGGGATTTGCGCCAGTGCATTCAATATCTACCGAATGGCACGGATACTTTGGTAGAATAATTTGCTAATTACGAACAAGAATATCATCGCTTATATCATCAAGTAAAGATGGAGGGGTGACGGGAGTGCTCTGCCAGTATATTAGTTCCATGTAGGTCCTATTTTTGAATGAATTACTTTTAATACATTTTAGTTTGTAACTCTATAGAGCTCCGATCTGACGTTGTCTGCACTCTGTACCAATATACTATTGCAGATAGCACTTCAGAGTGTGTATATAATACACCGTGTATGTACTCCATATCTGGCTGTAATTGACATAAAATCCATATGTTCAAAGTAAAGTTGGCGCTTTAGACAGTACTTAAATGCACAATTGTTTTATTGCCAACTATCAGGACGCCCACGGAGCACCAATTTAACCATGTTTCGTTACCCCACCAAAATGTTACCGGAAGTCAACCCACCTTAATTATATATATATATATATATATATATATATATATATATATATATATATATATATATATATATATATATAGAGAGAGAGAGAGAGAGAGAGAGAGAGAATTTTTCGGATGATTTGTGTGCAATAACTGTTAATGTTACCATATGAGAAACCTTAAAACAGAGGACACTTTTAGATGTCGAGAAACCTGTTAATGGTATTGCAAGAATACATAATTTACGCAACTAAACTTTTGACAGTATCGACTAAGGGAATAGTTTAATGTAATGTTTCAGGTCAATATCTGTGTTATCTGTGTTGTACATTATAATTTCCTTCAGGTTGAATTTACATCCCTGTAATATTTCATCGCCATTCATTTAAACATACTCAATTTTTTATGTTGTGTTTTATTATCATTCTCATAGTTTCAATTCTTAAACTATAGTGTAGGTAGGTGACTTCATATTAGAGTCACGTTTTTATTTTTAGAAATAAATTCGTAAACGATGTCCAAGTTCAATATTATTATGGAAACAATTCCAACCAATCAAATAATAATAAATACAAAATAAAATTTGACATTCATCTTCTCCTTCATTATTAAGCTCGGATGACATAGAAGCTGAAGCAGTCATCTATAATCGCCCAAATAGAAGGCATTTCCTCATTTTCCTGAAAACCCGCCCCGAAGCCATTTTTAAGGCACGGAAAGGAGGATATGTTCGGATGAAAGAAGATGTCCGGTAACCCTATTTAATTATATTGGGCATGGTAGTGTTAAAAAGTAGTTAACGTGTTTACCACCAATGAAATTAAAATGAGACATCAAGGTTTTCACTAAACACTATAACATTTTTTTTCCTAAATTTTAATGAATAATTTCATAACAATGAAACGAAAAGGAACAAAATCACTAAAGGTTAAATGAAGGATGTGAAGTACTTACACCATCTTGTTCTCTTTCTTTCTTTCTTTGTCTTTTGATCTTCAATACCCTCATCAAGCATTTCATTTTTACACTACTAAGATAGCAGTACATAGGATTAATGAGATAATTATGAATAAATTAAAATCATTCCGTTTAATATATCATGATTATGCCTTTTAAGCTAAGGGAAACGGGTGATAGGTCCAAATAAATGATGACGGAAGGATCGGTGGCATGAGACTGTGGAAGGAAACCAGGCCGGTAGCCAGCCCAAAAATGTACGGGGTCCGGCTGAAGTTAGGGGGTCCCGATCCAACCGTATTATAGTTCATTTGCAAGTCTACCGTGAAAATTTTAGGGGGCCCCCTAGACCCCCTGGATACGGGCCTGAACGAAATTTGGAGAAAACCCGAGAAAATCCACTCACACGACGGTGTCCACCACAAAATTACTTGGCCGGGGATCGAATCTGAGATCCCGTGCACCAGAGGTAAGTGCTTTACTACTGAGTCACCATACCCCTAAGTGACAATTATAGCTCAAATTTCTGAGTAAGTATAAAATTTTATCTGTTCTTTAACTATAATATTGTGCAAAGATGAAACATATATCAAGCAATAGAGAACGTTAAGCTTCACAAAATAAAATGTTTTATGGTAAATTGTGATGCGTAGTTTTTGACAAAATCGCGAATAACGACTTTTTATGGCGTTACAAATTATAATTGATATTTCTCATTCTGTTGGAACAGGTGACTTATTGATTTATTTATTGAATATCTAAAAATATTCTGTTTAGAATCAGATTCAATTTATTGAAAAACGAAATTAAATCTTTCGGATTTACATCCCAGGCATATATCGTGTTGGCCTAAGGAAGTGGAGATGATGAGAAATGCATATAATAGTAGAATGAATAAATTGGGAGGAAACGGGAATTATCCAGAGAAAACCCCAGAACACGGTGTTTGTCCACCACAAAGCTCACTTGACGAGAGTTGGGACGAGAACCTGGAACTCCACGCACAAGAAGTGAACGCTCTACCACTAAGACACCGTGCTCGCTAATGGGGCGTTTACACTTGGTCGATTTAGTCGCACGGCTAAATCGACTCGCTGCATTTGCGACTAAATCGAAGCAACTAGACCGAATGAGATCGATGAATGTGTTCAACTGTTTCAACCGAAATTGAATGCTGCTTGTCGACTCGCTCTCCTCTGGTCGATTCGAAATCGACTGGCAATTTTAAAGATGTCCAAGAAAAAAGTAATTGGTACAATTTGCGGTGTTATAGCAGAAGAAAATAGAATCGACCACAGAAAATAGAACGTCTTTCAATTCAGTTGCTAGTCGATTAGTCGCTTTCGATCAACAAGCGATTAAGTTGAAGTCCTGTTTACACGGTCGATTAAGTTGAAAGTGACGTCAATTCAACTGAATCGAACGCAAATCGACTGAGTGTAAACGCCCCATAAGAGTGAATGGAAAAGAAGAATAAGGAAAATGGAAGGGAAAGAGAACACCCACGCACTGGTGCTTGTACTCTTAAAAGCCCACTCAAATTCGAACCAGGGACCTTACACAGCAGAAATGAACGCTTTACCACCCGTCCCGACATTATCTATTATTGTTTGTCTTCATCTAAAGAAAACATACCCATATTCTTAACAGTTTGCTTGTAAATAAATTTAATAAACAAGAAGTTTAAATGTAGCTTCTCTTAATCAGAAACAGTAATATATTGACAGAGTTAGCAACACTTGAATTAAATGTTCTCTGTTGCCTCCGAGAGAAGTAGAAGGTTCTCCCTACGATTACATCTCGTTGATGATTTATTTGGGTTTCTAAAATCGAATGAAAACTGGAAGCTTAACGTTTGAGTTGACAAGCAGGTCATTTGGAATTCATAAGATTAATCTATCATTGAGGTGGTGGCGACGCTAGTGAAGTCAAGCCCTACAAAATATCCCGAATCAGTCTATTTCTCTCTGTGTATGAGTAGATGTCATATATGTTATTAGGTATGTCAATGTCTTTTCCTATTTTTCAAATATAAATTCTTGTTTGGATTCCCAACAGAGATAAATGAATCGAAATAAAAACGTTTGCAGACATATAAATAAAATCACTTCCTTCCTTCAATTAGTATTTTGTTTAATGTGTTACACAGCATATACAGTAAATAAAGCATGAGCATACATTCTACATTATTCGCATATAACTGTAAATAATGTTCACATCTGAGACATTGCTCAAGCAATAGATTTCATTAAGCCCAGCAAAATAATAGGGTGAGTAAAAATCATCACGCGTAATTTCCGAGAAAATCATGAACAAAACGATAGCTTTAACCTAAAAATTGACACTCTACGAAAATAAAAGCATCTATTAAGTTGAAACAGAAACTGAAGATTATTTTCATCAAACTTTTCATTATGATAACTAGTCAGATGACAATTCACTGTACTTTTAATGGGAGATGCAGTTCAAATTTTTTCATTAATTCTCAAAATTTTATTTAAATATAACATTCTTCAAGGATAAGATAGATACGAATCTTTAGATGACGTCGAGCTGAGTCAACTGGAATACTTGGAAGCAAATTCTCATGCGTAGTTTCGTATTTATTTCATTGATAATTATATTCCTCATCCTTTGACACGTCAGAACAGATAACCTAACAATTAACAAGTTTTTCCAGCTGTGATCATTAGTGCCGAGCCACCCCGGGACAGAAGATTGATCTTTGCATCTGTCTGACTAATTTATCTGTGTTTGTGATAGGTTGGTACTTCATTTCATAATACGAGGTGTGTTCAGAAAATGTCGTTTAAAAAAAAATACTAAAATACGTTTGTTCAAGCCAAATTTATTTTTACATGAAAGGGCATACCTTAAACTATTGGTCGGTATAGTTTCCCTCAATGTTCGATAACTTGTCAGAGCGGGAGACCAACTTGTTCAAACCGTCCTCAACGAAACATCTCGTCAGTGTTCGACAAGTACACACCATTTCGTTTGAACATTCCCGCAGAGCTAGTGCCGGCACTCCGCGCATTGACACTGGTTCATTGTCTGTCCACTGATGGCAGTATGGTTGAGTTGTCGTGTGTGCTGTGTCCTGTGATCATTTACAATCTTTAAAACATTTGCTGAACCCGCCGACTGTGAGATTCGTTCTATTATCCAGTTTTTGAATATAAGGCACGTTAAGCTGGCTGAAATTCATCGTCAAATTGTAGAGACTTACGGTGAAAATGCAATGAGTGATGACATGGTGCGAAAGGGGATGAGGGAGTCATGTGAAAGGCAGACAAATGTCTATTACGAACCACGAAGTGAGCGGCCTTATATTGTGACTGATGCCTTGGTGAGAAATGTGGATAAGAAACTTCGTGAGAATAGATGGTGTACAATGACAATGCGTTCAGAGGAATTTCCTCAAGTTTCGAGAAGTGTTTTGTTTCCAACCGCTTAGGTTATCGCAAAATGTGTTCCCGCTGGGTTCCGAAAATGCTCACAGACGTCCACAAAACTTGGCAGTCCTTTGATAGTCCTTACCCGATACAGCGAGGAAGTAGAGGATCTTTTTAAACCAAATCGTAACTGGTGACGAAATTTGGGTTCCCATTTCACCCCGGAATTGAAACAATTCAACTGAGTGGCGGCACACAGGATCTCTCACAAAGCAAAAGTCAAAACGATAATGTCAGAAACAAAACTCATGTAAACCATGTTTTGGGACAGGAAATGGGTTTTGATGGTTGACTTCGTACTCACGACAGAAAACATCAATGCGAAATGATATATTATGAGACTCTAAGAAAACTTCGTCCTGCAATTCAAACAAAAGGAGAGGAATGCTCAGTAAAGTATTTGTGTTATTCCATGACAATGCTCGTTTCCATACTGCTGGTGCCACCCAAAAGTTTGAAGTGTGCTCCTCATGTTAAAGTAAATATGGCTTGAACAAACATATTTTAATATTTTTTTTTTAAGAAAACGGTCTTACTTTCCGAACACGCCTCGTACATTTGCGTTATCTTGCAATTTCACTAGCCATAAAATCTACGCCACATTATATATTTATGGTCTTCTTCAACTTTTTCGCCTATTTATTTCTTCACTTTATATTTCACTATTCATATAACCCACCATATATACTTGTATTTATTATTTTGTTACACTAAATGTTATTTATTCCTGCGTTGTATATTTACATTTTGCAACTTCATTGTGTTATCTGTTCTGTGTACTTAATCATAAACATATAATTAATGAAACTAATAAAGAAAATATAATGGTGATATAACTACCTTTTTAACCCTTTGACTACCAACGGGATACATGTGTCCCATGCGAATGATTCAAACATGGTTGGGAATTTATTTTAGAAAATTCAAAACATGTTGTTCTTCCATCGGTTCAGATGTGACCAGGAGACTGTGTTTAATTCCAAAACTGTGTACAGAAGTTAAGAATATCCAACATTGAAGGAATATCAGGAATATCGAACATTATACATATAAAAGTTTATTCACATTTAAAAATGGTAGTCAAAGGATTAAACCAATTAACAAAATTCTTTTAGCCCATCCTCTCCCTTTTCATAATTATATATTGTATACATGAAATGAAATGAAATTATTCAATTTAACGTTCCACGGTTATAGCCTTTAGGCGAAGGGATACGATGATTAAGGGAAATGAATAATGGTGGAATAATTGGTGGAATGAGGGTGTGGGAAGAAAGGGAAGTACTCTAAATAAACATACGAACATGATGTTGTCCACCACAAGCTCAGTTGACCAGGGATAGAACCAGGGACCCTACGACCAGTGGTAAGCGCTTTACCACTGAGCGACAGTGTCACGATTTTGTATACATAATCACATGTAAAAGAGAGAACATAACCTTGTGAGTGACAGGGAGAAGAACAGTATTTTTAATCAGAAGGATATTCCCCATACAAGATCCATTTCTCTCTTCTCCTTTTCCTTTATTTTTTAATAAAAATAAAACAGTACATCCTCCTTTAGCAATAATAACACTATGTGACAAAATTTAACTTTTGTTTTGTCCTTGGGATGATATTGTTATTTTCCGATTTAGAGTGTCCGAATATGATGGAAATTGGTTTCTATATACTTCAAACTTTGGTTGTTTAGGGAATACGTTGGATTATTGTCTTTTTAACCTGTTTAAATTCCTGTATTTCCCACAAATTGTACATAAATAGCTACTACCTCAACACTATTCATCCAATAATCATGGTTCATACGTCTTTCTCTTTAGAATAAAGCAGAATTTCAAATAGTACCACGCATAAACATACATAACGTATCCTAAAAGAGAAAATTCGGGATTTTCCGAAAATGTCATTATAAAAAACAAAAATATCATATATCGAGGCCTTCTGGAGTGACCCTGGACATAGGTACCCAAAGGAACTCAGCCTAAAAATATGATCTATAAGTAATTATTCCGCCGAGTTTTATTGCACATATATTTAATAAGTATGAAGAAATATTTTGTAATCTTTGTTCAAAATACAAAATTTATTATTTAAATAGAAAATAGAAAAGTCAATTTTTAAACAGCGGAATAAAACAAATTTTTTCACATATATTGTTTCAAAGAGCAGCAGAGCAAAACTTTTTTTTTTTTTTTTACTTATATTATTTCAAAAAGATTGGACCATTTAAACTCCGTTTTCAGTAAGAACTGGCGTTGCTGACAGCGGCTGGCACGAAAACCTTATGTTCCAATAAATTTATAACGCAAAACATTTTTATAGCTAGAACACAATCCTTTTGAAAACCATGTGCGTTTTCTACATTGAGGTTTATATGGTACATCACTTTCACGAATCAAGGACCAGATATAGTCCTCCATCATATTTTCATTGTACTGTCCCTGATACCGGCGTTCGAAGTTTAAAATGTCCTGATGGAAGAGCTCCCCATGCTCTTCGGAATACGCTCCCATGTTTTCCTTAAATATTTTCAGATGTGAATGCAGAACATGAATTTTGAGTGATATCCTGCGGCCTGTTTTACCATAGCTTTCTTACCAGATTGTCAACAATTCCGTGTAATTTTCTGCTTTATGGTTGCCAAGAAATCCTTGAATCACTGACACACAACCTTTTCAAGCATCCTTTTCAATTTCGGTGATTACCTGAGGAAGTACTTCACACTGAACAATCTTTTTGTAGGACTTTAAAAACACCGGCTGTTATCTTTGCATTTGACAGTTGGGGGAACATGCCTTTTAGATATGTGAATGCTGTTCTTATTAAGCACTTACTACTTATTACTTAACTACTTATTAAGAGTTTTAACAAAAACTGTTTAATTAAGCTTAACTTGATATGCAGTGGGGGTATTAGTACATAACGAGGGTCTAGCAGTGGCTCAAATTTCACGTTTTCCTCTTATACCAAAAACTCTGTCCGCAGTGGCCAATCCTTCTTGCAGTAATGAGCACCAGCGTCTACTATCCCAGAGGCAAAGGTAGCATGGAAACTTTGTAAAACCACCTTGAAGAACCATTAGGATTGCGATAACATTAAAGTCTCCTATCGCCTCCTGTTGATATTTTTCATTACACTGGACCTTCAATAGGATTTCCATACTATTGTATTCCTCTTTCAGATGTACAGAGTGAGCCAAGGGAAGAGTCGGATTAGGGATGCGCTCGAGTCGAGTCGAGTCGAGATTTAAGCCTGTCTCGACTCGTCTCGAGAAAATGTTGTCTCGACTCGTGTCTCGACTCGAAAATATGGTGCTGTCTCGACTCGTGTCTCGACTCGACAGTCTCTGTCTCGACTCGACTCGAATTCGAGTCGAGACGTCTCGAAATTCGAGTCGAGACAAAATATACGAGTTAAAATATACACACACATCAGCCAGACCGTTATGACTACCTACCTAATTGTTAGTATGTCCAACTTTTGGCACGAATAACAACGGCAACGCGTCTTGGCATGGTCGCAATGTTCCTCGGTGGGTCGCTGGAGAGAGTTGGCACCACATATGCACACACAGGTCATCTAATTTCCGTAAATTCCGGGGAGGGGGTGATGCACCCTCACGTTACGTTCAATCACATCCCAGATGTGATCGATTGGGTTCAGATCCGGAGAGTTTGGGGGCCAGCACATCACTTGGAACTCGCTCCTGTGTTCCTCGAACCACTCCATCACACTCCTGGCCTTGTGACATGGTGCATTATTTTGTCGAAAAATTCCACTACCGATGGAAAACATGGCCGTCATGAAGGGGTGTACGTAGTCTGCAAGCAGCGTGCGACACCTCGGCCGTCATGGTGCTTTGCTCAAGCTCCACTGGACACATGGATGCTCACCTGAATGTTCCCTAGATAATAATTAAGCCGCAGCCAGTTTGTCTCCGTCCCGCAGCACAGATGTCAAGGAGCTGTTCCCTTTAAACACGACGGATTCACACCCTCACATCGTCATGATGAAGAAGATATCGGGATTCATCAGACAATGCAACGCTCTACCATTGTACCAAGATCTAGT
Source organism: Thermobia domestica (assembly GCF_964235325.1). Taxonomy (NCBI): domain Eukaryota; kingdom Metazoa; phylum Arthropoda; class Insecta; order Zygentoma; family Lepismatidae; genus Thermobia; species Thermobia domestica. The sequence continues at coordinate 188,141,908 of NC_137464.1, forward strand.
GGCGATGGTGACGTGTTCATTTCAGTTATAGTTGCCGATGTCGTGGTGTTAACATTCGCCATCGTTAGGAGTGTTCGGTGCACTATGTGCTCAGACTAGTGTTGTGAAGGCCTGTGAAAAAAAACCGGAAATTTTGGGTAAAAAACAGTTTTTTTTTTACTGTTTTCCCGAGCTGGGGAAAAAACCGGAAAATTTGGGCATGATCAGAATCATCATTCTTGTTAATCACAGAATCATTTTAGTTAATATGTTAAATCAAACATATATTTCATAGAGATATCTTCATTGTTCTATGTAAAATTCCGGAAATTTTGAAACCATTAGAAAAAATCATTTGTTCGGAAATATTGGCAAAAACAGGAAAATGTAGTTTAAAAACTATTTGTTGGCCTGATGCTAGTGATCTTACTTGCTGTAATATGTCTGTAACATATACAGTGGGAAGTGGAAAATCCGAACTAATTGGGACCACAGGTATTCGGATTTTCAAATTGTTCGGACTTTCGAAAATGACCAAGAAAATGTCTTTTAGGCTTACATATACTGTACGGTATGTTCTTCTATCGATACAGTGGTTATTCAGTACATACAATAATTACAATACCGTACGTAAGGCTACTTATATTTAATGTTTCTGAAGAACTTGCTTGTACTCTAAGTCACACTTAAAACTTATAGGCCTAAGAAAAAATAAAAATAAAAATACATGACAAACAATTACATATAAATGAACTTTTGTAAAAACACTGACTTCACATAACGTCGATGGACACGCTATTGTTTGTTTATCGCTAGCGTTACGACAAAATGTAAAAACCTTCTAGGGACCGCGTTCGGATTTTTGACGTTAGGATTATCGACGTCCTAATGTATATACAATGTATTTCGCTAACGGAAAAATACTTAGAGCAACAGGTTTTAATTCTACTGTACACACATATACCGCACAAGTGAGTAAATTTGAGCAGCGAGAAATATATTAAATGAAACTTCCGTTAGTTATTACAAACTAGCAGAATATCCGTTCTTCGCATGGGGAGAATACGTTTCATTTTTGGACACAAAGGGCACCAAAACTGTCACCAATGAACTTGTGGAGCCCCAAAACTATGAATTTGACATACATATCGATAATTTTCAACTATCTTTACATGCCACCATCCTCCTTAGAGTACTAATGGGGCTGAACTTGTGGATTTAAACGGCATCTTCTGTTCATCTCAGCGAGTATGGATTCGAGGCCATTTTCGATCATGTATATATATATATATATATATATATATATATATATATATATATATATATATATATACAGAGGCGGATCCAAGGGGGCTATAGCCTCCCCTTCACACTCAAGTATACACTGCATAAAATGGGCTTCAATCCTGCTTTACACTGGATAAAACTGCAAACTATGGTTTATCCCCTCCCTTGATCATATCCTGGATCCGCCACTATATATATATATATATATATATATATATATATATATATATATATATATATATATATATATATATATATATATACTGTATATAATGCTCAAAAAAATTAGGGGTTCAGCTGAAATATCACACAAGACCTTAAGATAGTGTATGAATAAGCTTGTGTTTGACTCATATTATCATACAAGAAGGAATGCTTTAAGATACACTAGAAAAATGGGGCACATACTGGTGTTGGGGCACGGAAAACCTTGTTCACATGGCTCATGACACAAGACGGTTATGTGTGCACCTCTCCAACTGCTCACAAACAGGCAAGGCAACAACACTGATTGTTCCTTAATATGTCATATGATCACTTCGAATAGCCAACAGGGCCTCGCACCTGCGTGGCATGAATTCAATCAGATTATCGATGAGTTCTTGGGGGATGTTGTGCCACTCATCCAGAAGAGCGACTTCCAGCTCTGGAATGGTTGTTGGATTTACTGGCCTAGAGCAATTCGTCTGCCAAGCATTATCCAGACATGCTCAATTGGAACGAGATCCGGAGAGCATGCTGGCCACTTCATCCGAGCGATACCCTCAGCATCCAGCATCTCATCCACTAACCGAGCTATGTGAGGACGAGTATTGTCATCCATGAAAAGGAACGAATCACCAATGGCACCAGCATAAGGAAGAACAAGAGTTTTCGTGATCTCATCCCTATATCTGAGAGCCGTCAAAGAGCCATTCGGATGATGTGGAGCTCAGTACGCCCACCAATGCTGATTCCTGTCTACACCATCAGTACACTACCATGATACTGGGATGTTTCTCGCACAAACATTGGATTGTGTCGTGTTCCACACTCTCTCCAGATGAAAACACGTCGATTATCAGGCTCTACACTGAATCGAGACTCGTCAGAGAACAAAACATTGCCCCATTCATTGCGTCTCCACCCACGATGTTCCTCCGCCTACGCTCTTCGATCAACACGGTGTCATGCAGTTAATGGGACACACACCATAGGCCTACGTGCGTAGAGACCACCTCCCCGAAGGCGATTACGGACCGTTTGAGTAGATACTGTGCGTCCTGTTGTTGTTCGGAAGGCTCGCGGCAGCAGAGTTGTATTCTGACGCCGGTTTCGACGGGCTGTTAACAAGAGATAACGATCGTCTCTGGCTTTGGTTGCTAGTGGACGGCCCTGTCCTTGTCTTCTTTAAACACTTCCAGTTGTTTGAAATCGATTCCACAATCGAGAAATCACACTCTGTGCCACTCCTATGGCATGTGCCACCTCCCGCTATGACGGACCAGCTTCCAACCTCATTGAGGGCCGCGGTCGCTTAGTGGTAGAGCGTTCACCTCTGGTGCTTGGGGTCCCGGGTTCGATCCCAGCCCCTACCAAGTGAACTTTGTGGTGTACAAACACCGTGTGCGTGGGTTTTCTCGGGGTTCTCCCGTTTCCTCCCACTTTCTTCATTCCACCCTTTCACTCATCTCTCATCATCACCGTCTCCTTTAGCCTAACCGGCATAACTGTGGGACGCAAAACTTAAAGATTTTTTTCCCGGCCCGCATACAATTATAGCTTAATTTGCAAATCATCGCAAATGGAAGTGTCACCATCGATATTAGTGACCGCGAAAACTATGGATTTGACACTAATATCGGTCATTTTGGATTACTTTTACTTGTCTCGGTATACGACCCCCCCCCCGGTGACCCCCGGCCCGAATAGGGTGAATTTGGAAGTTAATGTGATCAGAGTTTCACCATTGATTTCAGCGACCGCGAAAACTATGAATTCGACAGTAATATCGGCCATTTTATACCACTTTTACATGTCCCTGTAAGCGCCCCCTGAGACCCCATGGTTCGAATTTTGAAAGAAAAAGGATTCGTCTTGATCTGGGGCCTGGGCCAAGGTACCCCTGACCAAAATTTGGTAACTTTCGGTCCACTCGTCTGGTCCCCAGGCCGCATACAGACAGACAAACACAAACAAACTATTTATTTTTTATATTAGACTAGATAGATTCATGCAAATTATGACAGATTTTCATATTATCTTTCCGAACTAATTTTAAAGACCCGCTCCTACTTATCTTTATATATATACACAGTATATCTATATTTATATCTATCTATATCTATTTATGTATATAACAAACGCAGGAATTACACCCCAAATAACGCTCCTGGAGGACCCCTTTCTCAAAAACATTGCTGGGGAAACACTTGTAGAAACTTCAGTTTTCGTGCCAGACGATTACCGAGACCTGGTGAAAAAAAAACTCCTTTAGCGATCGAATTAAAAAAAATAGTTCTCCTCAGGTTAGTATTCACTGAGAATATTGTTATAAAATTTAAATTTTATGGGTAAATCAGTAGACTGAATACATCCACATCGTATTCACTGAGTTGCAAAATTGTGTACCTCCAGATATGGGCGGTCGAAGAAAATTTTCTAGGGGGCATCTTCAATGTTTGCTATATTAGTCTTGCATTTATTGTGCATGGTTTGTTATATTACGTATACATTTTCGTGAGCCAGGGAGGTTCATTCTTATCAAACACGGAGATTATGAAGGAGCAGATCTACTGTACAAAATATAATAAAAACATCTCTTTCGGATTTCTATCATCCCGCAGTCCAACCCCGAGACGGTAACATAAGAGATAGGCTTTTTGTTTTTAAACAAGATAACGTGCCTAGCGAATGCTTTACATTGTGAAGATTATATTAGTGAAAATTAAACGAATATAATTTTACAACTTAATGTACATATCACTAAATGTTGAGCTCCCCGTTGCTATGTGGTTAGCGTATGCGCCTTTCTCGAACGAGGTTTGATTCATGGTAGGAGCTCATGTGTTTCAAATCCGACGTTAAACTGTACGTTCACGTCTTGTAGAGCTTTGCTCCTGAAAACGACGCTAAACTATAATCTAATTTAATATTACTAAATATTAAAAAATAATGACTTACCAAGGTGACGTCAATTTGGCAGTCATCAAATCCATTTTATACTTTCACTTAATCCAGTGGATACTAATATAACAATTACAAGACATACGCGCATATAAATACTCAGAAACAAGTACATACACACGTACACATACACAAATATGAACCCTTCAAATCTATTTACATATGGTGGACTGCGCTGCATCAAGCACTGTTATCTTCGTCATCATCTTCTCATGTATCTACATTATTTGATTCATCCACAGATTTGTTATTTGTACGCATCATTCATTTTTGCATTTTTGGGAGGGTTCAGGGTTCTTTCTTCATTTAAAGAGTCGGTTCTCTGTATTGGAAAGAGAATCAGGGGAGGAAGGGGGAATTTATACTTTAAGAATGGATAACATTTTAAGAAATATATACAAAACATGCCGCTTCCGACGCAGCACTGAAGCATTTCTTTTAGCGGTCATACCCCCTCCCCTCTCAAGTTGTAAAGTGAGAAGGGACTGAAACATCCCAGACACTCAGGGTTCAGTTGACAATAATAAAACTATGGGTAAGTAAACATCTTGTACAGAGTCACGTTTTGCTTATTTTTGAACATTTCTGTGAATTCAACAATACAACAGCGGAAATACTAACTGGTTTTATTACTCCAAGCATCGCTTTAACTAAGGGATAATTCCCAACGGTCAGTGAGGCATCTATATTTTCGTTCTTTTTCTGTTCTCCACACTGTTAAAAATACTTACTTAAAAATGAGTAAAATTGACTCAAATTTGAGAACATTGTGTTCTCAGAATAGCTCCGAATACATTGTTCTCAAAAGTGAGAAAGTGTGGGTGTTCAAAACATAAGAGCAATATGTACTCAAATTTGAGTAAATTTTATTCACTTTTGAGTAAAAATTCTCTTAAAAGCGAGATAAAATATTCTTAAATAAAATGAGAAACTGCTATTTCTCAAAAATAACGAGAACATATTTTCTCAAAAATGAGAAAGTTAACCGTAAAATGAGATGAATGTAATCAACATTGAGAAACTCTTTGTTCAAAAACTAGTAATGCTCTCCTCACAATTGAGAACATGTATACTCAAAAGTGAGTAGAAAAGTATTCGAAATGCTCAGATAGCCGCAAAATTGAGAAACACACGTTCTCAAAAATTGAGAATATTTCCTCTCAAATTTAAGAAAAACTCTTCTCAAAAATGAGAAGGGTTTTTTTAAAAAAATGAGTAAAAAAGTACTCAAAAATGAGATTTTATTAGTATTCAAAAATGAGAAAAAAGTACTTATTCTGCTGCCTTGCTGGCACAGGGAAGGTTTCCTGGAACTAGAAAGGTAGATTACTCTCACACTGCACTGGACAATTTATAGTAAGTACGCCTTCTACACATTAATATTGAAGTTAAAACATTTTCCTCTTAAAAGTTGGAAAATAGAAATAAGTTTTTGAAAAAATACGAGTACTTCAAAAATTACTTCTATTTCCCAGCTTTGAAGATGAAAATGTCTAACATCAATATTAATGTGTAGAAGGCGTACTTACTATAAATTTTTTAGTGCAGTGTGAAATTCATCTACCTTTGTAATTTTGTGGAAGTTTCCCTGTGCCAACAAGGCAGCAGAATAAATACTCAATTTCCTATTTTTGAATACTAATATAATCTAATTGTTAAAGTACTTTTTTACTCAATTTTGAATCTGCAAGATTACATTTTTATGCTGATACCTGTTGTTTCCATAAATAGCATAGATGAGAATTTTAATTTAATCAACACACAAGCTCCTTGTAACTTAAACTTTTCGTGATGTTGGTTTGCGTAGTTTTAAACAAGTAAGCCTGATATGGTCGACAAATTTTATGTGCACTGGTTTTCTCGATGTATTCTCGTTTCCTCCTACTTTCTTCATTGCATCACTTCATTATCATTTTCTTCTCCTTTAGCCTTGAAACATAATCATGCGACGTTTTATACATACATACATACATACATACATACATACATACACACACACACACACACACACACACACACACACACACACACACACACACACAAAAACAAACAAACAAACTTAAATGTATATATATTTGTTTCATTTTGATTAAAGGAAAATATGTTTGTACATTGTATTTTTTATTTGTCAAATAATAAACTAAGTCTATACATGAGCACAATTTTTATAACAACTTACACAAGACAATGAGGATACATGAACCCTCTGAATATGCCTACAAAGTACTATGACAGATGTATGCATTCGTTGGAAAACAGTCTGTGTCGACTGCCAATGGACACGAGATCCTCCCAGAAGTTTTTCATTTGCTATAAATGTGTCTATGCCTTCATCTCCCTGGAAACAAAGAGATTGTGTAATTAGTGACAATAGAAATAAAAATAAAATGAAATACTTATAAATCTTATTCGTGTATGGCGATATCTCGAATAATATTAGTGTTGCTACGTTCTAATTTGAATTAGTATCAATTGAAATACGATAATATAGACTCTGGTAAAGACAGTAAAGAGAATTACGCAATATTTCTTCAATTAATATTGAAACCAGAAGTTGTAGTAGATCTACCATTTAGTGTTTTAGCAGAGTGATTAGAGTGGAAATGGAATATATTCTAGGGACGCTTAATCGATTAAAAAATATACAATGTGAGATTACTGTCTATGCTCTATAGTGATCAACGTTAACCGAAAATGGTTTATTTCTATCACTACAAGTAGGTGGATCACATCCATTAACGAACTCCTCCGAGATAATTATCTAGCTGTTGATTGCAGAAAACAATTTTAAAATTATCTTTTGTTGAAGAGTTATTGAGCGGTGTAACGGACGTACTAAGCCAGAGGTGTTTACCCTTGCGAGGATGGCCCTCTCGAGGGCATCCTCACCCTCAAATTCTCTCTCAACCATAATGACGCGAGGGCGATGACAAGCTTGGACAGCGAGGGCGAGGGCCAACTGTCACTGTCAGGGCTAGAGCGAGGACAAATTCCCAACACGAAGGCGAGAGCGATGGTCAACTCTCTTCGAAGGTGAGGGCGAGGGCCAATTCACTGTGAGAATGAAGGTGAGTGAGGTCGGAGTAAAATGAACACCTATGGTACTAACATTACAATATTATATATATCCCACTTGCGTGATCCTAATAAACATCAAATGAAAGACTTAAGACCTGACTCGTCTATGGCGATCTTTATAATAATAGTAGGGTTGTCACGTTCTGGAAGGATTAATATCAATTGAAATAAGATTATAAAAATAAGGAAATTGAAAGGTAACCAAAAACATTTCGATCTGTTTCATCTATGCAAGACAAGGAAACAATAAACCTGAAAATTAGTCATTTCAGCTTATGTGTGACGAAAAAAAAAAAGAAAGAAAGAAAGAAACAATGAATCACACCACAAATTCTAAGTTATATAAAATTTCACCGTTATTCGATTTCTACTTTTTTAGCAATTGTTAAAAGAATTACTAGAATGCTTTGAGAACAGTAGCGTAACTAAGAATGCATGCTCCCCTCCATCCGCGAAAGTGTCAAAAGGGCTCTTCCTGTTTCTACGTTCATGGCACACGTACAATTTATACAGTAGTAGAGTTATTCTTCCATCTAGTCAGACACTACTTGCTAATATACAAAAATTGCACATTATTATTATTATTATTATTATTATTATTATTATTATTATTATTATTATTATTATTATTATTATTATTATTATTATTATTATTATTAAGCAATTACATGGGACTAAACAGTTTCTTAAAAGAAATAATTTCTAGGAATTAGGAATTAGATTTCTGGGCTGTCGGCATCTAAGGCCACGTTAGCCCATCCCGTATAAAGGATGACGTCCCTCAGCGAGCCCACTGTACGATGAAAGGGAAGGAAGAAAAGATTGGGAAAGGAAGGAAGCAGCCTGGGACCATTATGTTAGGTACCTCCATCCCGGCATTTGAATGGTATGAATGAAAGAAACCCAAGAAAGACTTCACTCAAGATGGCAGGTCTGAAAAAGCTGTTACACTCTTTCGGCCGAGTGTCCCCACCAGGAGTCGAACCTGGGACCGCTCACCTCAAAGGCAAGAGCAGAAATAATTTTTTTCCCTAACGTTCACATTACAACTAACATATGAAAACTCGTCAAAACTTGTGGAACTTGCTCACATATTTCTAAACCGGCGTATTTTTTTTTTTTTTCGGAGAGTAATTCGCTGACTACTTTCTCAATATCAACGTGGTGCCATTCTTCGCTTTCAGTGCTCAGGATTGGCAAAGGGCTCAACCAATGCCGTAACTTTTGCGGGGGAATGGGGAAACTGCCCCCTCCCCCCAATTAAGCTTCCAGTTGTTTGATAGGATTCATTTGAGTTAAAACTTTGTTGTTTTGTATGATGTGATATGAACAGGAACTTATAAATAAAGCTTGGAATAGGTTTACCACATAACAGGAAAAAAAAAATGAAACGAAAATGTGTTCCGAGCCTCATTCAGTAAAATGTGTCCTATTAGAGCCCCAGACAAAATATATATTTAGTAAGACTTTCAACATATTGTCTCATTTAGTTAACTTGTGAAGCACCGTACTATTTTCAAAAGCATTGCAAATAATTTAAGATGTTTCTGCTGCCCCACTATCTGAACGAAATACATTCCTTTAAGATGTAGCATATATGTAATCTGGATCTTACTTTAGTAAACCATCAACTGGCGCCCCAAGAAGTATCGAACACGTTTAGTAAGGATTTCACTTCAAATGCCATCATTATTCTAGGGGGCCTCAACTTGACATATTTTAGGAGGTCTAATTAATGTTTGGTCTTCCAAGAAAAAGCCCAAGTTACGGGGCTGAGCTCAATTTCATCTTCGACCTTGTTCTACGAATATAAAGTTTGATGGCTTTTAGTGTACTGAATGATCGCTCAGGATTGGCTTCGTCAGAGGCACAGTGAGATACAGTTGCAAAGAAGTACACAAATCCAGAACACTACTAACATAGGAAGTTATCTACGACTAAATAATTGGATAATTAATTCCAAGTTAAAATTTCACTAAATTGTTTCTTCACTACTCATCGGAAACTTGTTAGTTGTTGCAACAAAAGGCGATACATTTTCCGAGTAGAATTCACTAAATCTATTATAGCTGGTTCCGTGATTTCTTTTTTCTCTAAGTAGAGTACTCTTGCAGTAATATGAAACCTGCAAAGTGCTTTTGAATGGAGTTTAGCGTCCCTTTCAGCAGCGAGGCTATGTGAGACGTAGACCTACTGATTAACGTGGAATCCGAACCACATGAGCTCCCGCCGGGAATCGAACCCGGGTCTCCCGCGCCAAGAGCGCGTACGCTAACCGCTTAGCCACGGAGAAACTCTGCAAAGTGCTTTTAACATCCAAACATTATAAAGTTATACTCCGAAACTTAAATACCGGGAGCCTGTTAGTTACGCCACTGCTTGAGAATACAGATTCTTTATTCATAGAAAGGAAATTTAATGACTACATATCAGGGTTGGCTGGTTTAAACCAATGTTTAAAACAGCTGTTTTTTTCAAAAAAAAAAAAACAACTGGTTTAAACCAAATAACGAAAATGTTCGTAAAAGTGTAAGTGTTTGTAAAATCTTGATGAACACACATTTGTGGGTTATCACGTTTCACTCCCGTATATTATTCGTATTATATTCAGACCTAAATTCCCCATTCATTACTCAAAAAGATTATACTACAAAAGCAACTTTTTTTTTTATGTAAGTTTATAAATGTTTATTTTGTGATTTTTTTTTTTTGTAGTTATTATTGTTATGTAATTGCAATCAAAGAAACATTGTAAAAATTGTTTTGTTTACTATTGATAAAATACATCGAAATGCCGTACTTTTTGTGTGTGTGGGGGGGGGAAGGAGGGTCATACAGACCTTACGAGAGGCATTTAGTGAAATGAGAAGTATCTTCGATATCTATTTATGTATAAATGAGTCTGAGCCAAAGTGGACTCAAATAATTCCTATCTTTGTGATATGCAAATTAAGTCGTTGTATTTCTTTAATTTGGACCAATAAAAGTCGTTGTTAACTAACTTGAATTAAATTAGTTCGTCTGTACTCCGAAGTACTTTGAAATTGTCCATATGTAATTTAGTATAATGGTTTCACTTGTGCACTGTTTATCTTTTTGTCCTTCTGAAATGACTCTTGAGAGCTATATTAAGAAGCATGTAAAGATCAGTACAACGTATTTTTATCAGGATTCCTTCGTGAGTGAGTCGGCAGACGTATCGCATTTGTGGCCAATTAGTCCTGGTTCCGAGTTCAAATGGAGGACAATTTTTCTCGGATGTAACTCGAGAAGCAGCTTTTATTCCGCTTTAAGCTTATGTGACCCCTTCCAGCATAACCCGGCTGTTGCATAATAACATCAAGGCGAAACAAACTTATTTCTGTCCATATATGATATGAATATATAGAGCAAATTATTTAAACCAAATAAACCTGGTTTAAACAAAAAAAAAAAAACGTTTTTTTTTTCAATAAAAGCCATGGTTTTTGCCAACCCTGCTACATATACAGATGACGTTAGAACCATCCATTAGTATGCAAATCAAATTATTTATAAAACCATCCTTCTATTAAGATATTTCCAAAACGTATAACCTGGAAAGTAAATGTATTAACTCTGTAATTATGAAACTATGACTACAATTGAACGATAATGGACATATTCCTAATCAGGAAGGTATACAAAAATTATGTGTCCAATGAAACGCCTGACATGACTTAGTTGTAGCTCTGCAATGACATATTCGTGGCTCCTGTAAGGTGCCGGCCTTCTCCTTACTATTTTAGCTCCTTTCTTACGTACGATTACACCTTGTGGTAGTAGAAATGGAAGCAAATGTAGTGCGCAATTGATTGCTATAGAGAGAAAATATGACTAAGTCCGTATATAATAATGTTTGGAATTAGTAGATATTGCTATTGTCTGCCAAAATATTTTTTGAAGTACAATGTAAATCACACTAAATTATTCAAAAACTACTTCCATGAGTTGAAATAAGGTTTTACTTAAAGTGTACTGCTTTCTAAAGCCCTAAACAATTGTTATATTCCTTAGCACAATGATGGGGAAACATTTTGGGCCGCAGGCTAAAGAAAAACGGAAAAAAAATATAGGTGGGCCAATATAATTAAAAAAAAACAGTGATTGTATCACTTGTTAAACCAAGCTCTATTAATACTCGAAAGATCATGAAGGGGAATGTGATAAATGGTATTGTGAATGCATTTTTAAACATTTCTCATAATTTGGCTGGAAGTATAATCCACTGATTCTCAGAAGTGAAGTTATATTCGTCAGGTAATGAATCACGTCGTGGGCTGGGTGGAAACGTTTAAGGAGCTACATCTAATCCGCGGGCCATGCTTTGCCCATCACTGTCTTAAGACGTGAAGATAATAAGCCAAAGATTTGCAATTTTGAGTTCATGTACGTTTATTTAAAAGGTATTACGTGTTTCAAAATACTGACTTATTTTTACTTTTCAAAGTAAAGCATATAAAAGCTACTATTTGCTGCGATTGAATTATAACAATAAAACAATGTTTGTGAATAGACACTATAAAAAGATAATGTAAAGAAAGAAAGAAAAAAAAACAAATGGGTGCTTTACCAGAAGTAAGGTTGTGTTGATGACAAATAGACTCTTGTGTACATATTTATACATGCAACCTGAAATATGATAAATATACACGAAAACTTGATCTTACTCACCAAGAACTTTCTCTAGCGAAACCTTAAAGAAAATTATCACTGCCAAACAGATGACATTGAAAACAGACTCTGTCGCGCCGAACAAATTTTTAAATTCAGCATCGATCTGAAATATAAAGATTTAATTGTTATATATTCTATTAAATAATATATTTTACCTTTTTCTAGTCATGAAGTTCCAAAGTAGTTCATTGTCATAATGTTTTACTGCAATGTTAGAAATGCGCATACATGAATAATGTGAAGTAGCAATTAGACTCTTGTTAACGAACATCACTACTTAAATTGTTCTTTGTTATTCAGAAATTAACCAATACAATTGCAATAGTTTGTGTGTGCTGCAAGTAGCATAATTTGCACCCATTGTTAGCTAGTGGGGTGCACGGTGGCTCAGTGGGAAGCGCTTACCTCAGGTGCATGGTTTCCTTGGTACGATTTTCACCCAAGCAAGCTTGTGATAAACAACATTGTGTTCGTGGATTTTGTCGAGGTACTCCCGTTTCCTCCCACTTTCTCATTCTTCCATCATCATTCACTTGCTTTAATCATCGTCTCCCTTAACCTAAAGACATAATCATGGGATGTTAAACTGAAAGATTTCACTATATTTCATTTTGTTGGCTGTGTGTATACTTTTGCAAAAAAAAAAAAAAAAAAAAAAAAAAAAACGTAAAAACAGAAGGAAAAAGTAAATGAATAAAACAAATGTGGTTGGTAGCAGAAGCGTCATTTCAGATTTTGCTTGTGGGAGGGCAAGACCCCTTGATATAAGGAAATTTTGCGTTTTTCACTGACTACTATTCTACACAAAAAATCTATATAAATCTCAATCTCAGGGGGTGCAATTACCCCTCCCTGCCCCCTAAATGACGCCACTGGTGGTATTCCCTTAATATAGCTAAATTAAAATTATTACATAACTTCTGTCATAAGTATTGGACACTCAACAAACAACGGAAAATTTGATAAAGTAAAAAGTTTGTGTCAGTCGAGGGAAATTTTCTTAAAGAAACCTACGAACAGTGCCACCAGGTTCGTCCTGCACTGACTCGGTTAGATAGTATTCATGCTTTTATTGCCATCTAGCACAAGTTCGTTCGTGTTTATGCCATACGTCCACACTGTATTTACATCGAGCCCTTCTGAAGTTAATCTGTATGTAGTACTGAAGCTTGTTATTTAGTGCTGCTAAAAAAAAAAAAAAAAAAAAAACTTTAACCCAACCTGAGAATGTAAGAAATGTGTCAAAACTTGATAAAACAGTCTGCTCGAGTAATGCCTGTGTTTTTTCTTTACATTGTAGCTTTTATGCAACAGATACGGAATCCGTATTTATATGGCAATCGTAAAGGAATTGCAATTTTTCAACTAATACTTCTGGTGGTCCCTTGAAATTTTATCTGTGCAAGTGAGAAGGCCGGTAGCCAGTCCAAAAATGTAGGGGGGGGGGGAATCCAACCATATTATAGTTCATTTGCAAGCCTACCGTGAACATTTTAGGCAGGCAGTAAAAATTTAAGAGCCCGACCCTCTAGACCCCCCGCGTGGATACGGGCCTGCAAGTGAGGGCAAGGTTCTAGATTACTGGTCCCCCTTCCCATTGAGCAATAATAAAGACAGAAAACAACGTGCCCTGCGGGGCTCTAAACCGCCTTCACTCGCTAACGCTCGCTCGGCAATACTGTGTAGATTAAATGTATAAACTTTAGTAGAGAAAGAAACCAACCCAGCTACTAACCTACATGGGGGACCAGTAATCTAGAACCTTCCCGCAAGGGAGTTTTTTCATGTCACCCGCCACAAATCTTTTAGGGGACAATAAGAAGGAAATTATTAAAAGAATTGTATTTTAACAACAGTTATTTAGAGTGCAGCGCCAAAAGTAAACCTGCACGCCCCAATTCACCAAACAAAAAAAAAAAAAAAAAAAAGAAGTAAACCATTTACTGAATATATTGGAAAGTCGCATATCATTAACAGAACAACTTTGTCTAAGATATAGAATGCCCAGAAGCATAGAGTGAGGCTTCCGGGCATTCTATCTGGGAACCAGAACCTAGAAGCATTACTCATGATTTTCGAAGGAAAATAATGGATTGTCGTGATTAACCGTCAATCGATTACAATGATCGCACACAAGCAATGTTGCATTCACACTTAAAACTAAATTCATGTTGCTAGCAGTACTTACCTGCGAAATCCTATATGCTGTTAGTAAACAACACTTTTCGTCCATATTTCCTTGTAACTTTCTCTTTATCCATCCGCTAAGTAGTTCCTCCATCAGCCAGAATGAGAACATATAGTTCAGGATTATAAAGGACTTTTGTGCTCTTATGTTAGCTTGTTCGTACTTGTTTTCCATAGTCTTGCATTTGCAAACTGTCTTTTATATCTCACGATATTCAATTATGTATCTATATCATAAAACAATATTTTTTAAGACTACATTATTACTCGTTTTTGAGAACCAGTCTCTGACTCAAATATGCAAATAAATTTCCTCATTCTCATTTTTTGAGTTATTTTCTCCTCAAAATTGAGACAAATTTACTCAATTTTTTTTTTAGTAGTAAAATGTATTCATTTTTGAATAAATCATTTTTAACAGTGCAGAGGAAAGGATGAGATTTTGCCAAGATGCTAAAGTCAAGATGTTATATGCTAAATGGGAGTGAATTATGCTAGATCTAGCACCAAGATGCTAGATATGGCTTCATTGGCGGGCTTCGATATCTACAGAACTTTCTCCAAAGCATAAAAAAAAAAAAAACAATAGAACAATAGTTTGGTTAACATATGTGTGGTCCTTCGGTAGGCTACACATCTGGTAAGAAGCTGATCCCAAAGAGTAGTTTGGACAAAAAACTCGTAGCCGGCTTGTATAGATAATTGAATTCAAATATTCAAGTATCCATTTATGCCCATATCGTGTATAAGTAAATAAAGTACACACACAATTAATTATGTCAGTGATAAACGGTGTTTATTGAAAAAAAAAAAAACCTCTCCAATCAATGAAGGTTAATCTTAGACTGGAGAAATGGTTATCCTTCGTTTTCATTATCATTTGGCCATGAAACAAACGTCTGACAGATATACAACCCCTATATACAACTATGTGATGTTGGAATATATAACTCGTAGGGTATGATGCTTTACTTTTCAGAAATTTCAGTACTTCTAGTGAAATGAAATCTTTAGTTTTACGTCCCACGGTTATGGCGGTTAGGCTAAAAGAGACGGTGATGATGAGAAATGAATGAAATGGTGGAATGAAGAAAGTGGAAGGAAACGGGAGAACCCCGAGAAAACCCACGAGCATGGTGTTTGTCCACCACAAAGTCCACTCGGCGCGATCTGGGATCGAACCAGGGACCTCATGCACCGGAAGTGAAGGCCCTACCACTGAGTCGCCGCGCCCCCACAGTACTTCTTGTGTACCCCTTAAAATGTAATAAAGAACTAATGGCCATGTTTTTTAAATATAAAAATATTCAATTAGAACTGGACAATTTACATAAAATTTGGAATCGACAAATGAAAACGGTACGTTTCTAGCACTTGTGGGTTCGAGATCTCATTGTTGAAAGGATTGGAGACAAACATATGAACTTTTCTGTGAGGCTAAACATAAAAGCGTAAATCTAGTATTTTAATATATAGATAATAATTGGAATAGTTTTATTTTCGAGTGCTATTTTTTAATATTCGCAATATTGAAATTTTTGAACTTAAATTTTTCGCGTGTTTGAAAAAAAAAGAGAGAGAGATCATTACTAGTAAAATTAACCTAATACAAACATATTTATTTTTTTTTAATTTTTCCGGAAAATCGAAAAAAACGTTTTTTTTAAAAAAAGATTTAAAATTTCCGGAAATTTGACAACACTAGTTCAGACACACTTGTACTTTGCCCAGCATTAAACTCTGATCTTAGTTCCGACGCAGTTCGCCGCCTGTTCTGTTCTACCAGTCTGCCCAGCCTACGACGTTCGACATCTGTAATGAGGTGGGGCACCCAACCCCTCGACATTTGGACGTCTTTTTCCCTTGGTTTCGCCACTTGCTGAAGACAATCACCATAGCACTCCTCGAACACCTGACAAGTCCTGTAGTTTCCGAAATTCTCGTGCCGAGTGTTTCTGATCGAGCACTTTCTTCAAAATAATATTAAAAATTAAAGAAAAATTTTCGAGACATTCGAGTCGAGTCGAGATTTTTACCAGCTGTCTCGACTCGACTCGAGTCTCGACTCGAAACTTCGAGTCGAGAAATGCGTTTGTCTCGACTCGTCTCGAATTTTACAAAGTGTGTCTCGACTCGAATCTCGACTCGAATTCGAGTCGAGTCGAGTCGAGATTCGAGACATGTCTCGACTCGATCGCATCCCTAAGTCGGATGCTTGTTTCCTTTGTGAAGAAACACTGTTTTCAAACTCTTAGAAGAACTATCAATGAAGAGCCGCCACTCATTAGGGTTACCGAGGATACCAATTGACTCGAACAATTAGGTGACATTGTTACAGAAGCACAGTCCATATTTCATGGTGAAAAAACGCAAAAAATGCTTGTGACATTACCTCTGAAACGATACATTGACAAACTTGTCTACAAAATTCCACTGTTGCAGTCTTGAAGTTAAAAGCTCGCCATAGCAAGATCGTTGATCAAATCGTTAATACCTTCCTGATTTGGATAATAATTTTCTACTGCCGGAAAATCACACGCGTAGTCCACATCTCTCATATCTTTATCATCAGCGTCTGACGAGACATGTTCTTGAGAGCTATTCGGTTTTTTCGAGGGAAGACGGAACAGAATACTGGAGGCTATGTGGAACTGGGTCCATTGACAAGGAATGTCTTGATATATGAAGGTGCAGTTTTTACTACTTCGTCATTTCTATGGGTCAGTTGATTCCCTCCAAACTCGTGGTATAGCAGCCATACGGGAGCCGCACAGTGTATCTCAGAAATTACATATTTCATAGAGATAATTTTTAGCACATTTCGTCCTATACGTCACAAAAGCAAAGTTTATTCAAAATAATATAGCATTTCTGTCTTTCTCAAACACACACTAATAGAAAATAACAATTAGACTTCAAGAACATAACGTGTGTTTTATAGTGTAGACCTAATTGATAATGTTTACTCTGCTGAAAAGAGATTGTTTATTTGTTTACGTTCTGTATAAGTAAGAAATTGTAGACTGTTAAGTAGCAGATGTTATATATTGTTTTGTCCTAACAGTGACACCAGAGGCGCACCCACAGAAGGTCCACGGGGTCTGGACTCCCAACAAAACTTCCAAACTCAACACACATCTGTATACTTTCTCAATCAAACTATACATGTTTAACAGGAAAATGATTGATGTAGCATAAACATTTGATCTTATACTTCACCTGTACTATTTCTATTATAAAAACAACGCAATTATATAATTTTTTCCTGACCCGGGTTCGATTCCCGGCGGGAGCTCATGTGGTTCGGATTCCACGTTAATCAGTAGGTCCACGTCTCATATAGCCTCGCTACTGAACGGGACGTAAAACTCAAAATCAATCAATCAATATTTTTTTCCTGAAAATATAGTCTAAGTAGAAGTATTTTTCAATTACTTCTAGTGTTTTCTGTTTCAGAATAATATCCGTTCAATAATATATAAATATAGTAGTTTGTAGTATTGGAACTCAAAAACCTTGGATTCGTCCCAACAAAAATATCTGGGTACGCGACTGAATGACACATGTATGCCTAACCTTGAGTAACGTACAGAAATGTTATTACCTCCCTCCCTTCTTAAGTTTAGTTATGCTTTTGTTGATTGATTAGGGTCCCTTACGTCAGCCAAAACGTGAAGAGGAAAGCTTGTCACTACTTGTAAATGGAGTTACTTACGAGATGAAACGTACCTTTTCTTTAAATTAGAAATAAGGCAAGAAACGTGATAATTTACGTCATTTTCACGGTCTCCTGCTGAGTACTAGTTCTCTCAAGTCTTGGATCTCAACACTGTTTTAGTGTTCCATGCTTCATAGTCTAAAAACAATACACAATTAAAGTGATTATACTAACAAAATGAAGAGTATTCGTCAAGGTTTAAACTTACGCCAGCCATTACACAATACATTCCAATAATAATTAATATGGTTTAAATTTTGTTATTACAACACCCTCTGCGAATCTCCTATGAAGCGGTAGGATTCTGATCAAATTAAAGAAAAATCCCTTTGTACATAAAGCGAGACCAGAAACAACTGTTCGAAGATCGAAACTTTTACAAAATTAGACGACATACCTTACTTCTCGCCCCATCTCGTCGCGTGGTCAGTAGTACTGAAAAAGTAGTATCTTGAAACATTGTAATTTCAGTATATTTTTAACCTGGAAACAAGTAAACCAACAACTGGAAAATCTGTAAATAAGCATACCCTAGCGGGAAATTCACTGAACAGTCTACATGTACACATTACTGGTCGGTATATTCAAGCAGTCTGAAAAGCATTAATTATTCTTGTGATAGTAAATCATGTATGTCTCGTGTTCGAATTTCGCTTGGGATATAAATGTTCTGTATTCTTATTTCAGCATTCACTTCATTGTCACCACTGGCGCATTTAGGATCTTGTTTCGGGATGGCTTGAGAAAAAGTAAGAAGCATTTGTGTTATACGTATAATAAGAAAAATAATAATGAATTTTTTCGTGGGGAGGAGTTTCAGCCAATAGCTACTCCTTAAATACGCCACTGGTTGTCACTATTAGTTTCATATTGTTTTCTTTATTCTTGACTATCTATTTAGTGAATACCAAAGTGTATAATTCGCTTGAAGGCCAAGAAACACATCAAATTAGTTGATATTTTGATGCAATTTTATCATTTGAGATCGATAAGTTAAAAGAAAAACACTATATTTTTATTGTATAGTCATTTCCGACTAGATTATCTATGACGTCATACTTACGAAATTACACCTAGAGAACGTGGGGTAAACATCACAGTTAGTTTTGATAAGAAACAGTGTAAGTAAGCAAACATACCATAGTCAATTGTTCTGTTGATACACTACTTCGTGGCTTCATGACTATAATCGTACACTGCCAACACGTTTTCTTCTACTTTACCTATCTCATCTTCATCCGTCCTTTGCCCAAATTGTTTTCTCTATCCTGTCTTTGATCGTACAACTTCGCCTCTACGACATACATCCGTCACTTCGAAATGACTACCTTTGTTTAATAGCAGTGACAGAATCTACTGTTAAAAGTGGTATTTTGATTTATTTTTTTTTTTATCGTAAGACGTTGCACTCCCTGGAAAATTTGAAGCCACACACTCACAGAAATTTCAACTGAAATTTAAACATTGATCAAATTGAGAAGTGTTGGCACGGGACGAGACGAATTAAGCCAAGAAATAAGGGTTTCTCGTCTGAATTCTCGATGAATTCTTTCTCGTCTCATAGCGATTCTTGAAATGGTTTTCTGCTCCAGCCTCGTCTCGTAATTCTTCTCGCCTTTCTTTTTAAAAATTTATTTACACAATTTTTAAGCAATCTGTTTCTTACTCGCTCAATAATGTTGCTAAGGAATGAAAAAACGGAAAGCTAAATATACTAGTGTTTGCTCTGTTTAAATATGAAAAAGAAAAGCAAATTGGAAATTATAAATATTTCAAGCATTCTTAAAGTACGAAAATGAAACTATTATAATTTGCTCTTATCTGAGTTGCATATTTGCTTTTATGCTGAGTTTTTTTTTCTTCTAATGATTCTGTCAACTCTCCAGATAGCCACACATCGAGACAGAACGTGAAACCTCAAAAGCCTTATTTTCTTTTCAATGGTATATTCCCCTTCAGAAAACAAGGAAAATTTGCTTTACACTAATTTTCCGTATGCCTTAATTCATGAGTTTCCGTTTGCAAACAGCCAAATTCTGTAGTAAACAGTTGCTGAAGTCTATTTTCCCTCTTTCTGTCTCCATTAGCCAACAAAGCGGAGACGTAGGCAATTTAAATTTAAAATATGTAATTTCCTCCTTAACTTTCCAAACTGTTTTCCTGTACAGTGTTATTCAAAAATACGGAGCAGATTATTTAAAATATTTATTTGTAATGAACGACGACAGATAGAGAGAGACATACGATGCATTAATAGATAGAAGGAAATTCAAACTATAATATTCTAAAGTGTCAGGAGTCTTACAGAACAGCTATGTCCGTCTGTCTATCTTTCAGTTGACATTTTGTTTACAATACTTTGAATGATAATATTGCAAAATTTCCTCCTTTGAAGGTAGGTAGAGCATGGTTGAGTACATCAGAGTCTGGAATTGACTCCCACTTCCGGTTTTTATTATAAAACTCCTCCAATAATACGTACCATAGTGTTTACAAAAATACTACAATTTAACTCTCTCTCTAATGCGAGGTAGAAAAAGGTAACCCAAGACTTTATAACCTTAAGACAGGATCTCTACAGAGATGCGGACAACCTAAGTAAAGTCATGTAGGAACCCCGATGCTCCAAAGCAAGCTGTGAGGGGATTAAATGTCACAGAGCCCCTAAGCAGGCTAAGCAACTGAATTTAGGATCCCGACAGAGCTTCGAGCAAGCTAAGTCGGGTGGAAGGGGAGCCTAGAGTCCAGCAGTAGACTAGAGTCTTTGATTTTGAGTTTCTCCTAGAGCTCCAGGCAAGCTAGAGGAAGGCAGATTGGTGCCTGTCCGTAGAATTTTCTTTCTTATGTAGGCGATAAGGGCGGCGGTGGCTCTGCTGCTCCCTATCGTCACGTGACATGTAGGTAGTGGTGCTGGTCCGTCATCTGCTTCTTGTAGTAGTCCAACGTGAGGTGTAGTACTCCATCGTAAATACATGTAGCTGTTGTTTACAAACAGAAGCACGTGTGGTTATTTATACACACAAGCACGACTAAATTACAATATAGAATTTATATTCATTTAATAATTATTGAGTAATACAAAACCATGGCGTAGAAAATGTTCAAATGTTAACACATCTAATAAATGCATTATTAATTGGACTAGATATATAAAACATAACATGTATATTGCAAAATCAGGATAATGTTGCGAAGTTAGGCATGCCTTAGAGAAATAAGAGACGATAACAACAATTAGGAACAACTATTGTGTAAAGTTCAAGGAAAAGTTCCTGAATTTCTAAAAGAAAGGAAAAAGACAGATTGTGATTGGGGGTGGGTCAATAAACATATGCACTCACAATAACTTGCCTTTTCATCCATTCCGCCAACGAAGATACAGCGCCAGTACACACACACACACAAGAACACACATGTTTCTTCCGCAACCGTACTAAGGATTCTCAGAGGACACTTCCCAATGTGTTTTATTACTCTTGTAGAGCAAAAAGCTCGCAAAACAACAGAGTTTACCCAGTTAGTTGGTTCCTAACGCATCTTCTGAGAAGGTTCTGAGAATTTGAAACAAATGAAAAATGCTTTCCCTCCCTCTATCCCGTTCCATGTAGGAAAATATCCAAACATCGTTTGCATATTATTCTTCATCAGATTCTCTTTCACTCTGCCAGTAATACAAATACGTACTAAATAAAGTATTTTCATTTTGAATTTTACGTATTTATGCTCATACATAATGTATTTACTGTATATTATTGCATACAATTACCGTTATGAGAAATTAAATTTCAGTAACCTCTCTCTAACGGACACCTCTCAGTAACGGACAAAAATTCATGTCCCATTGGTGTCCGTTATTCAGAGGTTTCAATGTATTTCGTTTCGTTTATATATTTAGCGATAATCTTCCGGATACAACCTCATTAAAGATCATTTTATACTGAGAATCAGTGGCGGATTTAGAAAAGTATTTTGGGAGTTTTTTTCTTACTAATGTTTAGTTTTTCTAAACATTCGTAATTTTTATTTGACGGCAGCTGAAAGTTTATGAGTAAAGGCATCACTAATAGATATTTCGTTTGTTTTAGACATTAAGTAATTTTGGGAAACAGGCTTCAGTCCGACTGTTTATATTAGAATGAAATTATAAAACAATCTGTTATTATTTGGTAATAATATGATCGATTATACAGGGTGTTTCGAAACAACATCGACAACGTTTGGGAGATAATTCCTGATACTAAGATAAGACAAAAAGTATAGAGCAACCTTTGTGCAGAAATTCGTCATTTAAAAATTTACAGGCTGCCAAAAACATAAAAAATGACTACTACAGGTCCTACCGTAGCCGCGTCAAAACTTCACTTATGAACTGGTATGTGTCCTATTAAAATATATATCTTTCAGAGTCCTGCGGTACTTCCGCAACAATTTTTATAGAGGTAGTTAGTGAGTACTTCAAATTATATGGCCGTAGACAAACTCCCTCTATAAAAATTGTTGGTTGTCATGTCTGACGACCGTTTATTGTAATGTCTGCCCAGATCAGTATACCATTACCATGATACTCATCACTTTTCACAATTTTGCTGCAACGAAAGCGAGTTTCCTGTTCGACCCAGATCAATGTTCGGTGGTAAGCGCTTTGGAAATTATATCGGAATTAATTTATGGACAGTACGTTACTCCATTGGCGATATTCTCGACACTATTGTAAATGGGCTTTTTTATGTGTTAAAGTCAGTGGAACTCATGTTCTTGATCCTCAGGTATACATACCACTGAAACCCAGCCTCTGATACATAATTTGGGGCGACGCTATTACTCCCTGACTCCGCGTAAGCTCGTTCGGCTAACAAATGTCTCGCAAATTTGGGCTCATTGCAACACGCAGTTACGGCCAGATATCGTTTCTGTTGTAGACCTGTCACAACTGGACGCCCTCTACCGTGCCTACGGTTTCCGTTCCCTTGTGCCAACAAACTGTCTCCTCAAATAAAATATAACACTTTGTGAAACATTGATGACTCGTTTTTAGTGCTCTAGCTGCCAGTAAATTGACTCAAAACTGTTTCCTTGTAAAGCAGGTTTTGATGCACGAGTGAAATTTCCCGGAAAGCTTTAGCAAGCTGGAAAGTTTACCTTGCTGAGAAGAAACCCTATCTGGTTTTAAAGTTGAGGTCAAATCAATGTTATAAATTTTGTGAAATCAGAGAATACTGGATTCAAAGAAAATACTGTGTGTCCTCAAAGAATACTGTGTGTTCTCCACGCTGCTCTAGTGGGTAGTGCGAATGCTTATGGTGAGCGAGCCCCGGGTTTGATTCTAGGTAGTGAAACCTTGAAATTGAACACTCTATAGTGATTCAGATTCTATCTTAAACTGTATGTCCACGCAAGGGCCCTGATTTCTTTGCAACTTTGGGGAAACCCATCCAGATGTATGTTTGGTTGTAGACAAGCATTTAAGAAGCCATATATTAGGATTTTAAGACAAATTGAATTCAAATTATGCCAAATAATTTATAATCATAAAATTTACAGATAACAACACATATAACAATAATATATATATATATATATATATATATTCTTAAAAATACATGGGGGTCTATATGAGCATTGCCCCGTCTGATTTGCCCTTGGTGCTGAAAAACACGCTAAACTATAATCCAAGCAGATCTTCAAAGAAATTTCGAAATGGAGTTTTATTTTTTCCCCTTCTAGATCTTGTTCGTTTAATGGTTTGATCTTGAGAAGTGTGTTGATTGGATCTCACAGATTGTTTTCATTTTCTCCAAAGTGATTCCTGAACCACAGACAGTGCATCGTATTATGGTTCGGGTAGTTTCTATGAATAAATTAATACATAGGGGTGAAATAACTGGATTTGATCATTTTTAATATAGCTAAATGCTTCCCTATATTGTGAAATCACTAGTTGAATACAGGACGTATTACAATTGAATCACATTTTGCAAAAATGGCACAACCAAAAACTTTATAATTATTGCTTAGGACATTTTTGCAAAGTAAAATATGATTCAATGAGACTTGCTTTAAACCAAAACAATGATACCCAATACTGGATAAGCAAATGAGAAGTAAGATTAGTGATATACTGTATAAGATTTTTTTGTTTCTATTGTGCGTTATGATGGAACTAGAATAAAAATACTAATTAATGAAAATTAAACTCGATTTTTGTTTAAAATAATTGGATCAAAATTATAGAATATAGCAATGAAAAGAAAAAAGAAAAATGAATTAGGGACACACAGTGGCGTATTTACGATCTTGTTTCGGGGAGAGGCTTGACACGCAGTAAAAAGCACTTGTGTTGTATGTATACTGCTAAAAAATAATAATGAAATTATTTCGGGAGGGACTTGAGCCCGATAGCCTTCCCTCTAAATACGCCACTGGGGACATATGAAGCGATTAAAGAGACTAAGGTCGCCAAAAAAGCAAGTACTTGAAAGTTATCTTTCTTCTCCTGTCTTGAGGCATTATGCCCTCTTTTGCTAAAACAGGAAAAAGTGCACAGCTAAAAATCATAACACTAGTCATTATTATTAACTTTCGCTTTGTTGATATGCTTTGCTTACTTAAAAACCCCAACAACAACAACAACAACAACAACAACAAAAGTTTCCTTTCCTACTGTAGGTGATGACTTACATAAAAACTTCCTCTTTGAAACTATTGATTCTTAGCCTCCTCAACCCATTTGCTATGTAAATATTCAATTCCACTGTATTTTGTAAACTCTCGTTTCCAGTTTGTCCAGCTCGCTTCCAATAGAATTCCCGCTTCGTTGACCTATTTTTAACGACTGAAACAGTTTGTTCTCTTCTTGTGTTAAGTAGCTCTAATATCCCTGAATAAATTGAACATGTATGTATAACTTTGCTAACTACAGAGTAAAAGGTCGTTTGTTTTTAGTCTTAATTTGAAAGCTTTGTTTTGCTTTCAGATGTTGTAATTACCATATTACTGCTTTTGGAAGTTCCATTTCCTATTAGAAGGAAATTGTTATCCGCTGAGCTAACATCTGTTCTAACAAACATTTTCAAAACATTTAGTATATAGTATATATAGTAGTTGGGATAGTAATATATATATATATATATATATATATATATATATATATATATATATATATATATATATAGATAGATAGATAGATAGATAGATAGATAGATAGATAGATAGATAGATAGATAGATAGATACAGAGAGAGAGAGAGAGGGAGGGAGAGAGAGATATGCATAGATAGATATAGATATATAAGCAAGATATTAAACTTATCTGTATTTTGATGTATATATATGAAATTACTCTAGTAAACAATTTTGGAGACCAATGAATATAGATGTGATTAATGATATATCTGATAGCAAGTAGAAAACATTTATGGAAATAATGGAAATTTGTTTACTACTACTACTACTACTACTACTACTAGTAGTAGTAGTAATAATAATAATAATAATAATAATGATAATAATATATTTAATTACATATTGTAAGAGCTTCGAACTGCATTAGTCAAATGGTAGCACTGTAATATTATGTAATTCTGCAACAATTACTTCTAATAAATACTTTCTTTTTTAGAGTTTGTATTATTTCAGAACTGTTTACTGTGTTCTATTTACTTTCGAGTGAAGACAGAAGAGAATAAAATATGGTAATAATAATAATAATAAATATTGAATTCGAGATTTTAAACTGACTTACACGTTGTATGTCTCCTATAAGCTAAAGGAAATATTTTTGGTTGTCTGTCCGTCATTCATCCGACTATCTGTTCTTCCCAATTTAAATGCGCACACTCCCTTAGAGAGACCATACGTTCAACGTATTTGCATCATATTTTAAACCTAAGACTTTTAATAACATTTTCCAGGAGGATTTGAATGTTGATCCTAACACCAGAATTAAGCAAATTTACTTGAGAGTGATTTTTTTAAAAATAAATGTGATTTTATCGAATACACTCTAACGATTTTATTTATTTTCCTCACATGAGTATTTCATGAAATGAAATGAAATCTTTGAGTTTTACGTCCCACGGTTATGCCGGTTAGGCTAAAGGAGACGGTGATGATGAGTAATGAATGAAATGGTGGAATTAGGAAAGTGAGAGGAAACTGGAAAACCCCGAGAAAATCCACGCACACGGTGTTTATCCACCACAAAGTTCACTTGGAGGGGGCTGGGATCAAACCCGGGAAACCAAGCACCAGAGGTGAACGCTCTATCACTGAACCACCGCGTCCCCCGTGAATATTTCAATAAGAGCTCAATAGTGTGATATAATACTTAAGAATTTTTACTACAGCGAAATAAAATTAAGGCTAATTTTAGAATTTTTCCGTTATATCTTCAAAACAAATAAAAGTATTTGAAAAGCACAAATGTAGTTAACTAGACAATACGTTTTTGCATGTGATACTGTTATCACATTTATCTAGTTTCGATTTGGAACTGTAGATAGATTTAGCATTTTTTGCGTATTCTGTAAATACTGGCATACCAAAAGCAGATATGTGAATTGTGGTAAAGGTATCACATGCAAAATCGTATTGTCTAGTTCACTGCGTTTCTGCTTTTCGAATATCTTTATTTGTTTTGAATATATTACAGAAAACTCTTAAATTAGCGGCAGTTTAATTTCGTAGTAGTGAAGACCCTTGAGGTATTTTTCTGAGAAATAGACATGAACAATTAGACAATTTTCTTTAGACAATAACTTCTTCCAAAGCCTACAGGGAACAATGGGTAAGTAACAATGTGTGAAACACACATCTATTGTTACAACTAGATATTAGCAAAAACTAAAATATAAACTGATACCTACATTCTGAGGATTCACCACAGCAAGAAAAGCATTTTCACTTAAATAAATAAAATATCAAGAAACGTAAAATAAGTTTTTTTGTTCTTTTAAATCATCTTCAATGTAAGACTCATTAAAGAAATTACATGTGAGGGTAATATTCATACAATTCACGAAAATTCGTTTATCTTCCACAGAAATCTCAAGCATAATTTTTTGGTGAGTCCGCAACCACTACATTCTATATGGGATCAATTGGAGCCACAACTATATCTCTACCAAAGTCATTAGGCTATAGATATTGCGTATTTCCACAACTTTATAAGTTAACATCATCATCACACAACAGTTCGTTATGTCCTCACAAGCAGTCACACTTGACAAAAATTCTCTGAAAGAACCAAAGAAAAGAAAGTAAAGATTAAAAATAATTAACAAGAAAAGAAA
Source organism: Thermobia domestica (assembly GCF_964235325.1). Classification (NCBI taxonomy): domain Eukaryota; kingdom Metazoa; phylum Arthropoda; class Insecta; order Zygentoma; family Lepismatidae; genus Thermobia; species Thermobia domestica. Next base: position 188,169,306 of record NC_137464.1, read on the forward strand.
AAGATCTTCTCATTTAGCTACTTTGCAGAAAAGTATCTTTTAACTTCAATTTATATGAATGTGTTCATTTCTTTATGCGTTTATTTCTATATCTCCAGAAATGCTACATAATTATAAGGGACAGTGTTTAGTCCTTGATTTTTCTTTGTATTATTGGGCCAATCTACATACAGCTTTTAGCACATAAGGGAATCATGACCACTTTTGATCATTTTGGACATCTTTCACTTTTAAGCTCATTATTGAAACTTCTATCAGTGCTTAAAAAAATTCATGTAAAGATATTGTAAATGAATATTATAATGTAAAATATGTGTTAATTTTTCTCTGGCTTTAAGAGTATATATCAACTTTAATTCTCTTTTTCTCACAGTTTTCGAAATTACACTTGATTCCTTTAAGGTATGAACGCCTCATAAAGATGGTTTGGGATTAAAAACGATCATTTCATAAAATTCCACAACTATTCAATTCCTTTTTGTATCTTTTAAATTTCAATTTGCTGAGCTATTAATTCTACTATTCAATGTAAATGGTACAATTTCGTGGAATAATACCACACAGAGTTATTGCACAACCAGTGCGCGATATTCTTTCTCTTCGATTCTTGAATATAAACTAACTAATCGAAGATCTTAATCATTTTACAGGAAACAAAAACGCCGTATGTTATATCAATCTTTGAAGTGTAATATTAAATTTTAAAGCATTCTTGAGAAACCTCCACCTGTATCTCTTAAGTCTCTTTGGTTTGAAATTAGATGAAAAAGCATGTCTCTTGAAAAGGTACGTCTCAGGTGACAAATAACAACCACACGAGCGTGCTTATTGGTTGTTCGTATCACTCCTACTAAGGATAAAGTACATGTTCCCAGTGCTTTCCAATTCTGGAATACGCTTGTTCGCGTTATTCCTATATGTTTATTAAAAACTAGCAGCGTTCACCCCGCTTCGCTGCGGTCACCCCGGAACGCAATAAACTTTGTTACTTAGATAATTTTTACTTTTTCGCTTTCAAGTGATATGATAAAAACCATAGAAGATTGCAGTAAATGTTAACATTATATCGCCTGTCATTTATGTTAACCCGCCCCGCTTCGCTGCGGTCACCCCGGAACGCAATAAACGTTGTTACTTAGATAATTTTTACTTTTTCGCTTTCAATGCAGTAAATGTTAACATTATATCGCCTGTCATTTATGTTAACCCGCCGAGTGACACGGTCATGCGGGTTGCATATAAATACGTTTATTTTTACCTATGATGAACTAACAAAGGATTTGTACGTTATGGACACTTGAATGGTCAATTATCTCAAGACACTGGTAATTAAAAATTAAAGTGATATGATAAAAACCATCTAGGGTCCAAATCCTAATAACCCCCCAAAAATGAAAGAAATTGGTTCAGCCGTATTAGCGTGATGAGGGAACAAAGGATTTGTACGTTCTCTTTTATATATAAGACTAGCAGCGTTCACCCCGCTTCGCTGCGGTCACCCCGGAACGCAATAAACTTTGTTACTTAGATAATTTTTACTTTTTCGCTTTCAAGTGATATGATAAAAACCATAGAAGATTGCAGTAAATGTTAACATTATATCGCCTGTCATTTATGTTAACCCGCCCCGCTTCGCTGCGGTCACCCCGCAACGCAATAAACTTTATTACTTAGATAATTTTTACTTTTTCGCTTTCAAGTGATATGATAAAAACCATAGTAGATTGCAGTAAATGTTAACATTATATCGCCTGTCATTTATGTTAACCCGCCGAGTGACACGGTCATGCGGGTTGCATATAAATACGTTTATTTTTACCTATGATGAACTAACAAAGGATTTGTACGTTATGGACACTTGAATGGTCAATTATCTCAAGACACTGGTAATTAAAAATTAAAGTGATATGATAAAAACCATCTAGGGTCCAAATCCTAATAACCCCCCAAAAATGAAAGAAATTGGTTCAGCCGTATTAGCGTGATGAGGGAACAAAGGATTTGTGCGTTCTCTTTTATATATAAGACTAGCATATATTACCCGCTTCGCTGGGTTGAAATGAAAATTTAAATGCACAACTCCATATCTCATGTGTTTAATACCCGTGAAATATGCTTGCAGTAAATGTTAACATTATATCGCCTGTCATTTATGTTAACCCGCCGAGTGACACGGTCATGCGGGTTGCATATAAATACGTTTATTTTTACCTATGATGAACTAACAAAGGATTTGTACGTTATGGACACTTGAATGGTCAATTATCACAAGACACTGGTAATTAAAAATTAAAGTGATATGATAAAAACCATCTAGGGTCCAAATCCTAATAACCCCCCAAAAATGAAAGAAATTGGTTCAGCCGTATTAGCGTGATGAGGGAACAAAGGATTTGTACGTTCTCTTTTATATATAAGATAAAATTTAATTACATTGAAATAAGACGGGAGATAATTTCGAAGGGATATTTCCAAAATAATAATTATTATAAATGAGGGACCAGACAGAACTAAAAGTTTTGATAATTTTGCAGTTTTGATAATTTTGCAAAGAGGAAAAAGAAAACTTAGCAGTTACTTCTCAGAGAACGAAGTAATACTTAATTCGAAGAAAAGATCTTCGCAGTTCACGCTCATCAATTAATTCAACTAAAATTGACTCTGGATATGATATATCCTAACTTGTGTTTATTTTACGATTTAATATATATATGTAAATATACTTATCACATGAACTGTGCTCAGTGGTGGATCCAGAAGGTAAAAACTTGGGGGGGGGGGGACTACCAGAACCCAGACTATGACAGGTGTATCATGAGTTTACTATAAACTTTCAAGAATATATGAATAATACCTTAATTATTCTTGTCACTCAAAAAACTGACGGGAGCCTGGGCCCCCCAGTCCTGGTCTAGATTCACCACTGACTGTGCTGCAAACGCTAATTAAAATTTAAATTTTTCAAACGACACTACGTCAGATTGTTACATGAAATATGGTTAAATATTTCAGTTTTACCTCCCACGGTTATGGCATGTAGGTTAAGGGAGACAGTGATTATGAAAATGAATGAAATGGTGGAATGAAGAAAGTAGGAGGAAGGAGAAAACGGGGAAGCTTTGAGAAAACCCATTCACACGGCATTTGTCCACTACAAACCCCACTTTGCGTGCGCTGGAATACAACCAGGGGCCCCATGCACCTAAGGTGAACGTTTCATCATTGAGTCTCAGTGACTCCATCAGAATATTTCATACTTAAAATCTACAAATTAAAATAGAACTGGCAATACTGCACCTATTATTCAGTGTTACCAACTAAGGGTTCTACAATATCAAAATGATAAAAAATTTAGAAACCTCTACAGCAGTAATATGTACAGGGAAATGCACTTCCAATGTATCTTAATATCAAATACTGTAATCATATTATGACGTATTTTGAATGAATAGGGGACGAAGTTACAAGTAGTTGAAAATTACACTATTATTGAAAGGTTTTTCTATCGAAAAGTAAGTGTCAGATATCCATTACACTCAATCACGTAGATGGCTTTCAAAAACATAGAAACTGTGATACGACATATAACAATGTGATATACCTAGGTATCATCAATGTGATATAACCGTTGTGGAGGTACGGAGAACATAGGATATATATTGTTATACTGTTTAAAATGACATTTTTGCGTTGCATTTTTATAATGATTGTTTCTTACCTTTGCTTCTTTAAAATTACAGTAACACTTGTGGTTAGTTTAAAATTACAAGAAATAGGTCCACTTGCAAATAACTACCCCATGCCGTAAACGTCGCCAACACCTTGTGGCCCAATTGCTGGTATATGTCGATCGTCGTTATAGCGACGCGTCGAAGGACTGTCGTTAGTGTGCCACTAGCAGGAGGGTTTCGTCGAGGCGAAAGAGATATCTAGAGTTGGGGTATTGAAGTTACCACCGCGTAGCAGCGAATACTTCTTTCTGGTCCGCGCTCCTTCGATTCGTCGCGGAGAACAGCAAATCGCCGCCTGTCATGTGCCTGCGGTTATTATTATATACTAGCTGAATATACCCATTCTTCGCATGGGGGCAGTAATTTGAAGTCAACGCCAGTGGGGTTATCACCATTCATTTCAGCGACCGAGAGAAGTATGGATTTGACACTAATATCGGTCATTTTGGGCACTTTTTGCATGTCTCGGTATCCCCCCGTTGCCCCCCGACAGGCATACAATGGTAGGTGAATTTGCAAGTCATCGCCAATGGAAGTGTCATCATTGATCTCAGCGACCGCGAAAATTATGGATTTGACACTTAATATCGGCCATTTTGGATTACTTTTACATGTCCGGCACGCAGCCAAATGGTGTGAATTTGAAAGTTAATGCAATCGGAGTTTTACCATTGCTTTCAGCGACCGCAAAAACTATAAATTCGACTGTAATATCTATCGGTGATTTTCTACTACTTTTACATGTCCCGGTAAACGTCCTCCCTGAGACATCCCTGGTTCGAATTTGAACAAAGGCGATTCGCCTTGGTCTGGGGCCTGGACCAAGTATCCGTGTCCAAAATTTGATAACTCTCGTTCAACGTGTCTGGTCCCCAGTCCGGTCCCGGTAAACGCCTGCCTCCCCTGAGACCCCCTGGTTCGAAATTTAAAAACAAAGTTTCCTCTTGATCTTGGACCTGGACCAAGGTACCTGTGACCAAATTTTGGTAACTGTCGGTCCACTCGTCTTGTCCCCAGGCCGCTCACAGACAAACAAACACACAAACAAACTCTTTATTGTATTTATACAGTGGGTCAAATAAGTTTCCGTACACCAGAGATTAGTAATTTCAAAATCTTATATCATCTTAAAATAAATAAATAATAAAACGCAATTGCATTAGCTGAATTTGTTCGTGTCTACTTGTAATGTGTACACATTATAGTGATGGTATTGAATATACCAATAGTATAACTGACAATTTAAGTTAAGTTGCTGAAAATTGAGCTCAAAAAAGTTTCCGTACAGGGCACAAATATACAGAAAAAGGAAGCAAAACACACACCAAACAGTGTTTGCAGTGGTTACAGATGACAGTAGCGTGCTCTAGTAGTGATAAGGTACTACTGCAGTTAAATTTGGGCAAGGAAGACCTACAGAGGCAGTAACACGACTCGTCAAAATGGAAGTGCCCATTCCAATACGTGAACTAGTAGTAAAATTTAGACAAGAAGGTAAATCTCTTAGAAACATAGCAGAGACAATAAAGAAATCACATTCAATAGTACAAGACATTCTAAATAATTATATTGCAACAAATAGTTGCAAAGTTCGACCGCGCAGTGGCCGTCCAACGAAGCTAAAGGATAATCATAACCGTGTTATTTTAAGAACTATCCGAAATATACCCAAAACAAGTGCTCCAAAACTAGCTAATATGCTTGAAACTGACTATGGTGAACAAATGGTTCCTGAAAGAGTTCGCACTATCATCAGAAAAGCGGGCTACAACTGTCGCGTAGCCAGAAAGAAACCATATGTTAGTAAAGCAAATGCCAAGAAATGTGTAGAGTTCCCAAAAGCTCATGTGGACAAGCCAATTAGGTTCTGGAACTCTGTTTCATTTAATGATGAGAGCAAATTCAACATTCATGGATCCGATGTAAGAGATATTGTGTGAAGGAATCCAAATATGTACATGGAACCGAAGCATCGTGTTCTACTCACAAGCATGGAGGTGATTGTATGCTCTCCTGGGGTGTATGAGTGCCGTTGGAGTAAGAAATTTGGATTTTATCAAAGGTACAATGGACCAATATGTTTACCTGAACATTCTGAAAGAGAATCTCCATGAGAGTGCAAAGAAACTGAATATGGGAGCCTCTTTTATATTCCAGCAAGATAACGACCTTAACATACTGTACGAAAAGTGAAAGAGTGGTTGTCGTATAATGAGCCAAAACAACTTCATACTCCTCCACAATCTCCTGACTGTAATCCTATTGAGCATCTGTGGGATGAATTTGGAATGTGCATTAGGAAACACAATATTAGAAACAAGGACTAGTTGAAAAATGTATTACGTGAAGAACGGAGGAACATCTCCCCTGTAACTACATCAAAATTGGTCACTGCAATGCAAAAACGAATGCGAGAAGTACTTAACGCCAAAGGAGGCCAAACTGATCACTAACTGCGGCCGAAATGCAAAGTGGTGCCCTTATTTATGTGCATTTCTTTATGTGTACGGTACGGAAACTTTTTTGACTTGTAATATGGTCAGTATTTCGTGTATATTTGATTTTGTTCTAAATTAAAGATACCAGATGTTTTATTTTCTTATGTATATGCTTATTATAGAGTTCCTTATAGAAAACTCATAGAAATTGTCCTTTTCTTTCTGTACTTTGTAAGATATATCACAATACATAACAGGGAAACATCTGTACGGAAACTTTTTTGACCCACTGTATTAGATTATTTTTTCCTGACGAATTGTTCCTAAAGTTAGCTCGAGGGGCCAAGAGTAACCCCTGTCTATACATCATGAAGTGAAAAATCTTGAGATGAGTGCGTATAATTGTTTGAATTTAGATGGCAATTGTCACCAATCATTTGAAAGTTAATATGGGAGAACCATGAAATAAAGTAAATAGACGCGTGTCATTTTGTTGTAAAATTACATGGCGTGCAGATTTTATATGATCCCAAACGCTTATCGTCGAATATACACAGTTAAAGGAGCATTCTGATTAGCCAAATTCAAAAGACCTCAAATATCTATCCCTCTATAAGCGACGTTTCCTTCATTGCCTAGGTGGCCAAGTCGAAAGAGCACTCGTTTAATAATCAAAGGGTTGGTGGTTCGTGCCTACCCTAGGATTTTTAAAAACTTTTTAAAAGGGTTTTTTAGACTCACTTTAATGTAAACAAATTACGCACTTAGGCGATTTAACATATTTTGGGGAGTAATATTTGTGGTTCATTAGCGTTTTGTCGCATCTCTGTTGCTGGTGGATCGCTGGTGGTATAATTTTCAAAACGGAAGTGGGGCCACCGCGGATCGACCCTGCGGGGCCGCCAATGTTTGGCTACATGTCGCTAGTTGCCCATCGGTGGTCCGCCGACGCTTACGGCATGGCTAAGCAGTCGCTTAGAGTCTGCATCATTACGTCTATCTCACTGATTACAGTACTATTCTGTAGGGGCCTCAACATTTTTTCCTTTTTTTATTGCAAGAAAATGCTTGTGATACTACAGCGTCCTTCATTTGTAATACTGAACAATAAACATGCTATTGTAAGTTTACATTTAATTGCTGACGTAGCATTTGCAGCGGTCTTGTGGTTAGTAGGGGATGACTTTTTGCATAAAGCTGTTGGATCCTTTCCTAAGAAGTTGGTTCAGGAGTCCAACATGTCACACCTTATTGAATGCTTTACCTTCGTCTAGGAAAACGTCCAAGATGTGACCTGATATATTTAACTGCTTGCTTATATAGTCGATTACTCCTGCAAGTTAAAATGATGTACTATGACTACGGTGGAACCCACATTGATAGTTTTTTTCCTAGTACATGGCGCAGAAGACAATGAAGAATGATCCTATCAATGACTTTGCTAACATATCACAGCAGACTAATGGTTCTTTAGCTTTCGGACACTGTATGGCGTGGAGCAGGCTTAAGAATCAGGATAAATATGGCTTCCTTCCATCCGAAGTAGCCAGTTTACAGGATTGCATTGATGATTCGAGAAAGTTAATACCGTACCTTTCAGCGGTGTATTCCTTAGAGCCAGTGAGAAGGTTCCTGCTGCTCTGTGCGAGTGGAGTATGTTAATGAGCTATTGGATCTCACGGGAAGTTAACAGTGTCTCAGAAAATGTGTTATTGCTTTCATGTTCCGTCGACTCTGCTGCACTTTGCTTAGATGTTAGGTGGTACTGGATTTTATTCTACAGGAACGTCTTTTCCAACTGGTCAGCAAACAAATTTCTCATGTACAGTTGTTAAAATATTATCTTCAATGCAAACTAGGTGGGCAACATTATTTTAACAAGATTCATAGCAAGGAGTTCATCGCAGTTACATACACACATTATTATTTGGCTCCCACACTTTCAAATTAATTTTGACCCATATCGGCACGAATAGATTGCATGAATTAAACCAATGACAAAGCCAGATTAGAGGAAAAGGAGTGAGTGTCACTCTGATGGCAATATCTGCCTCCAACTGTTCCCAGACACATTGTATTATAATGTAGGTCAACTAATATATGACTTTGCTTTTGGAAATACGAAGAACTGTCTCTATCTCCAGAATTTACTTTGCACCTTCGTTTGCTGCCCCAAAGAAATTAAACCTGGCGTCGTCACTGCTGTAGAGCTATCGTAACTCGACTCGATCCAGAAGCTACCAAAACCGTTAATTTTGCACAATATTGTAGCCTCTTTCGGATATTATACCAGAATTATGCCAATTTCCATGTAATTACCTATGTCAGGGTTTCTCAACCCGAGGGTCGCGAAGATAACTGGAAGAGACAAATATAATTAGAATCTAATAACGGAAAATATTTTTAAATATTATTTTGAATTTTGTTCTGATACGCATACTGTTAAGAACAACAATAATAGGTCAACTAAACATTTTCAACAGGCGAAGAGTTGTTTAAAAATCAATTTAAATGAAAGAGGTACGATATGAAACTAATGAGAACTGTATGTTGAGATACCAGAAACATACAAATGCAAAAAAAAAAAAAAAAAAAAAAACTTGCATTTTGAAATACAATTAAAATTGAAAGCTAATGAGATACCTGAGCATGTGTGATTTCACTAGTACTGTGATGTCCGATTCAATCTTCGTGACGCACATTATCAAGCCATTTAAAATGCTCAATAACCTTTTTAAACAACTGCCCAAGTTTTTTAAAACCGAATTAGAAATCACTATTATTTTATTATATGATCTAAAATTAAGGGAGTTATTAAGTTTTAAAATTTTCAAACGGTCTCCATTTTGAAACAGTATGACGGATCGGATTCATTTGTAATATGAATGAACAGACCAAATCTGGTTTTAATGCATTTGCTTTTAGTTAAGTTACTATATCCACTATATACAAGAAATAGATTCTATTATAGAAATGGATTAATACCGTAAGATCTCCGATAAGAATAAAAACATACAAGCTTATTACAAACCAGAAACTAGAAAGGGGTCGCTGGCAAGAGGATTGGTAAAATGGTGGTCGTGATAGGAATTAGGTTGAGAACCACCGACCTAGGTAATAATTATGTCATAGTGTTATTGTAATGCTTAATTATTTATAATAAATATCGTAATGGATTAATGGCAACGTTTTGCTTTAATGCTAGAATCAGTTTATATTCCTGGTTAGATTGAGTCATTGTAATTCAAGACCCGTTGATTGTAAAGAGATTATGTGAGACGAAGTCTAGTGATTAAATTTGAATCCGTGTTAATATACGGTTTTTGTTCCAGAGAAACATTCCTTCCGGGATTACGTGCACAGAAAACTAGCTTATTACCTGTTTGCCAAGGAAAAACATTGATTTCCTCTTGTAAGTTGATTTGAGCCCAGTCTAAAGTTAAGCTGTGGTGTCCAAACTTACATAGTGTGAGCTATGTGCTGAGGAAGGAGGTTAAAGTACAATCTGCAAAGGTAGAAAGATCAATTTTGCTTCCGAAATAATATGAACCATTGGATAAAGATATTAATTTTTGAGCTTCTTCTATGTTACAACACATGAATAATCTATGTGGCTGCCCGTCCCCCATAATTAGACATGTTAAACTAGAGAACTTTATCATATACCTAACAAAAAGTAAAACATTTGTAATTCTACCGTAGCAATTTGTTAATGAAAATATAGTTAGTGGATAACAACACTAAAGTTAATGATTAAAACATTCTCTGTTTTATCATGTCTGATTATGTATTACCTACTCGATGGTAGGGGTATCACGCTTGCCAAAGGCGCTCTTTGTAGCGGGCTTTTGGAAAGCGATTATACAGATATCCCACTCGAGTCACTTTTTAATAAACAAGTAAACGTACAAGATGATATAAAACATTTGCATGTCAAATCTGTAAGTATAAGAAATGAGACTATCACATGAGGAGCTGGAAATGTCCTCTTTGAGCATCCAAACACGAATGAAGATGACGTTAAATGCTTCTGAAGATGATTTCCAAAACCTTTGGTTTTGCCTTCTGGTTGCTGCGACGAATACCATCCGGTGGCCCCATCTTCTTGGTGTCCATCCAGTATAAAATCCTGATCATCCAATTATTTTACTGAGTCAGGAAAATGTAAACAAAATGTGTTAAATATGTACAACAAAATTAATATTGTCGTCGTATGTATCTTCGAATGGGACACCCGTTACTTTCTAAAAGAATATCACTACTTGAATCTATACGAATAAATATCTATCTATTAGTTGTATTACACACTTTATAATAAGACAAGTATATAAAATAGAGTTTCAGATATATATAAAATAGAGTTTTTTTTTTTTTTTTGCTATATGCTGCTCTGTACTTAATCTACTTTCAAAGATGTTTTAATTCCCACGAAGTTCGTGCTCTGATATATGCTATTGTCCTATTGGATGAAGTCATGTCTCGTTGGATAGGGTTTTAACTCAAATGAGCTCTACAGCTGAAGAATTTAATTGAATGCCATTTATTTTGCGTTTACTGAAAGAACTACATTTTGGGGCCTTGAGGAAAACAGGAATTCGTTTGCAGAGCCGTAATTAGCTCAAAGACACCCTTGTGAACCTGCCCCCCCCCCTCTCGGTACAAACGATTTCCGCATATCAATAAAAAGTACTTCGTTTGTACCGGTTTGTACCGCAAATATTTTTGTTTGTACTGTACTGCAGTATGAGAAATTAAGAAAACAAAGTGGGGGGGGCAACTTCACGCAGCCCCCCTACATTGTCCTAGGATCGATTTAATTTGCTCATTTGAAAGATTTTCGTTTGTACCGGATTGTACCGTAGTTTGTTTCGTTTGTACCGTTCTGAATTATGAAAAATTAACGAAACAAAATGGGGGCCCAGATCAAACAGGCACCCAAATCACGACTTAATACACCGGGTACACATGATTTTTGTATGTCATATGAAAGTACTTGGTTAGTACCGCATTGTACCACAAAGAGTTTTATTTTAGCCGTAATAGATTATGAAAAATTAAGAAAACAAAATTGGGGGGGCTGTGTGAACCTGGCCCCCCCTACCACGTTGTACAAACAACTTAGTTGTCTCATCTGAAAGATTTTCGTTTGTACCGGATTATACCGTAGTTTGTTTCGTTTGTACCGTTCTGGATTATGAAAAATTAACGAAACAAAATGGGGGCCCAGGTCAAACAGGCCCCCAAATCACGACTTAATACACCGGGTACACATGATGTTTGTATGTCTCATAAAAGTACTTGGTTAGTACCGGATTGTATCACAAAGAGTTTTATTTTAGCCAAAATAGATTATGAAAAATTAAGAAAACAAAATTGAGGGGGGGCTGTGTGAACCCTGCCCCCCACCACGTTGTACAAACGATTTAGTTTTCTCATTTGAAAGATTTTCGTTTGTACCGGATTGTACCGTAGTTTGTTTCGTTTGTACCGTAGATTATGTTAAATTAACGGAACAAACTGGGGTCCGAATACAAGCAAACATTCTAATCAAGTTTTAAAAGACAGGATACATAAGACTTTCGAGAAACTTGAATTTGTCATGGCAGGTCAACCTGGCCCGCACATGTTTGTTTTCTTTCAATTCGAATCAAAGCGTCACCAAAAAATTTGTACCAGTATGTATCAATTTATAGCATCAAAGTTAGAATTTTTACCGCCATCAGTTTCGAGAAATTTGAATTTTTGATGGCAGGTCAAACTGATCCACAAAACATTTATTATTGTTTCAATTCGAATGAAAACGTTCCAAAAATTTGTACCCAATATATGCCAATTTGTACCAGCAAAATAAGAATTTGAACTATTACCAGGTTGTAGACGTTTGAATATTTGTTGGTGGGTCAAGCTGGAACGCACTTCATTTTCTTTCTAATTCGAACCAAAAATTTGTACCCAATATATATCAATTTTTACCACCAAAATTAAAATTTCTACTCCCACAAATTCCGAGAAGTATGAATTTTTAATGACGCGTCAGGCTGGGCTGGAGAACTTATTTTCCTTTTCAATTCGAAGCAAAAAACTACCAAAACTTGTATCCAATATGCACCAATCTGTACCACAAAAATTAGAAATTGTACCCCGAATATTTTTTGAGAAAATTGAATTTTGTTGGGAAGTCAATCTGGACAGCACAAGTCATTTTTCGTCTCAATTCCAACGAAACCGGTACCAAAATTTTATCCAATATATACCAATTTGTAGCACCAAAATTAGAATCTGTACTACCACCAATTTCGACAAACATGCATTTTTATTGGCGGATCAAACTGGAACGCACAACCTTTTTCCTTCGAATTTGAATAGAAAGGGCACCAAAAATTTGTAACCAATATGTACTAATTTGTATTACGAAAATTACAATATGATCCCCCATGAATTTCGAGAAATTTTAATTTTTGATGGCGAGTCAAACAGGCCCACACAACAAATTTTTCTGTTCAATTCGAATGAAAACAATATCAAAAATTTGTAAGAATTTTTACTCCCACCAATTTCTACAAATTTAAATTTTTGATGTGTCACGCTGGCCCGCATAACTTGTTTTTCTTTCCAATTCCAATCAAAGCGTTACCAAAAAATTGTACGCAATTTGTACCATAAAATTTAGATTTGTACTCCCACCAATTTCGAGAATTGTGAATTTTTGATGGCGGATCGAAGTTACCCTCATAACTTATTTTTCTTTACAATTCGAATCAAAACGGGACCATAAATTTGTAGCAGATCTGTACCAATTCTTACCACTAAAATTAGAATTAGCACCCGCATCAATATCTAGAAGTTTGAATTTTTGTTGAAGGGTCATGTTGGCTTGGGCAACTTATTTTTCTTTCAAATTCGAATCAACACGGTATCAAAAAATTGTAGCCAATATTTACGAATTTGCAGTATCAAAATTAGAATATATATCCCCACCAATTTCGAGAAATACGAATTTAAATATGCGGGTTAGATTGATCCGCACAACTTATTTTTCTTTAAAATTCGAATCAAAACTGTACCAAACACCTGTACCCTATATGTACCGATTTGTACCGCCAAACTTAAAATCTGTACCCTCACTAATTTCGAAAAAAAAAATTAAATTTTCACATATAACAGGTGAAGCAGAGCCGAAGAACTCTTTTCCATTCCAATTCGAATCAAAATGGCACCAAATGTTGGTACCCAATATGTACCAATTTGTACGACGAAAATTAGAGTTATACTCCAATTTCGAGAAATTTGAATTTTTGTGGTGGTAAAAGTTCTCCTCCACTGGTTTGTTCATTCTAGTTCGAATCAAAACGGTACCAAAAATTTGTATCCTATATGTAGAAATTTGTATCAACAAAATTAGAATTTCTACCCCCACTAATTTCGAGAAATTAGAATTTTTGATGGCGGGCAGGTTGATGACAAGCTGGCCCGGACAAGACATTTTCATTACAATTAGAATCAAACGTTACCAAATATTTGTACCCAATATGTACCAATTTGTACCACCAAAATTAGAATTTGTACCTCCACCAATATCGAGAAATTTGAATTTATGTTGGCGGTTCAAGCTGGCCTGCACAACTTGTTTATCTTTCCAATTCGAATCAGTACAGTATCAAAAATTTGTACTCAATATGTACCAATTTGTACCACCAAAATTAAATTTGTATCCCCAGTTATTTCGAGAAATTTGAATTTTTGGTGGCAACGTCAAGCTGGCCCCCACAACTTATTTTCTTTCCAATTCGGATCGAAATGGTATCGAAAATATGTACCTAATATGTACCAATTTGTACCACAAAAATTAGAATTTGTGCAACTACGAATTTTGAGAAATTTGAATTCTCAATGCTCGATCCAACTTGACGTCGAAACCTGCCTCGCCCAACACATTTCTTCTATTAATTCGAATCAAAATGTTACCAAAAATTTGTACCAAATAGTTATCAGTTTGCGCCATCTATAAACACCGAAGACAAAATTATTTTAATATTTTTCTACGGTGTACCAAATGTTAGAAAGAATAAAGGAAAGCATTATCACAAAACAAGTTGTTGGGTAGGCGGCAGATTAAATGGATAGCATTGACATTTGTACAACTTGGTTTGGGGAGAGCGAGTCAAACATCTACATATGTTGAGGACTCCAAAATATTTATGAGTGGGTGATTGTTTTCCCCAACCATTTGTGAATATGGACAATATTAATTTTTATTATAGAACTCATTCAGAAGAACAGTTCTGTGAAGTCATCTCTATCCACTCATATCTCCGTTACGAAAACAGAGTCTAAGTTCTAATTTTGCTTATACAAATTTTTACAAATTCATTTACCATCAATAATACACTCCAGAGTTAAAATGTTTAATGGAAATAGTAACAAATTCATTTGCGAAGTAGTGATGTCGAATTAAAAAAAAATGCGTACCTCTGGTTTACCTTGAGATCAAATAGATACACATATTTGAGTAAGCATTTCAAATTTATTGAATTGCTGCAGGTACAATGTAATATTTTTTTGTTACAAATTGTCTAAAAAAATTTGGACAATTTTCATATGGATTCTGAATAAGCCTTTGGCCTGGAAGAGTTGACTTGGTGATAAATTGGCCGTTCGTTGAATAACAATTTCTAATCTTTATTCGTACATGATTTTGCTCATGCAAATCATAAGCAAATTTTCCTTCCGCTTTTATGAATTGCGGGGAAATTTGGTTGCACGTTCTCGTTCGAATCGAATACTATTTTGATTGAATACCAGAAAAAAAAAAGGATTGCAATGCCCAGGAAGACTGCAATGAAAATTTAAATTTCTAGAAATCGGCAAGGTTGGAAATTCTAATTTTGAGAGTACAAACTGGTACTTACTTGGCACAAACTTTTGG
Organism: Thermobia domestica; assembly: GCF_964235325.1. Classification (NCBI taxonomy): domain Eukaryota; kingdom Metazoa; phylum Arthropoda; class Insecta; order Zygentoma; family Lepismatidae; genus Thermobia; species Thermobia domestica. Next base: position 188,184,401 of record NC_137464.1, read on the forward strand.
TAACATTTTAATCCGAATTCGTAAACCAAATGTGTTGCGCGAGCCAAGCTTCGACGTTAATTTGGCTCCAGCATTGAAAATTCAAATTTCTCCAAATCGGTGAGGGTACAAATTCTAATTTTATTGGTAGAAATTGATACATATCGAGTACACATTATTGGCACCGTTTTCATTCGAATTACAGAGCAAATAAGTTATGCGGGCCAGTTTCACCCGCCACCAAAAATTATAATTTCTCGAAATTAGTGGGGGGTACAAATTCTAATTGCGGCGGTTCAAATTTTTGGTGAGGTTTTGATTCGAATTTGAAACAAAAATAAGTTGGCCGGCCCGTTTGACCTGCAATTAAATTCATATTTCTTGAAATTGGTTGCTGTACAAATTCTAGTTTTGCTGATATCAAGTTGTTACATATTGGATACAAGCTTTTGATACAGTAATGATTCGAATTGGGAAGAAAAAAGTTTTGTGCTCGCCAGCTTGACTTCCTAACAAAAATTCAAATTTCACGAAATTGGTGAAGGTACAAATTCTTATTTTGGTAGTTCAAATTGGTACATAATGGGTACAAATTTTTGTAAGGTTTTTGACTTAAATTGGAAAGAAAATGTTTGTGGGTCAATTTGAACCGCCATCAAGAATTCAAGTTCCTCAAAATTGGTGGGACTAGAAATTCTAATTTTTGTTGAAAACGTTGTACATATTGGGTACAAATTTTTGAACAATTTTGATTAAAATTGGAAAGAAAAATAAGTTGTGTGGGCAAGTTTGACCTGCCAACAAAATTCTGTGTCTGACGTGACCTGCCACGCTCCACGAAATTTCTTGGGATATAAATTCTAATTTTGGTGTTACAAATTGGTACACATTGGGTACAGAATTCTGGTACCGTTTTGATTTGAAATAGGGAGAAAAAGAGTGCAAGCCTACTTAACTCACCATTAAAAATTCAATTCTCGCGAAGTTGGTGAGGGTGCAAATCAGTTTTGGAGGTACAAATTGGTACATATTGTTTACAAGGTTTTAGTACCGTTTTCATTCGAATTGAAATAAAATGTGTTGTGTAGGCCAGTTATTTTTCATAATCCAGAACGGTACAAACGAAACAAACTACGGTACAATCCGGTACAAACGAAAATCTTTCAAATGAGCCAACTAAATCGTTTGTACAACGTGGTGGGGGGGCAAGTTCACACAGCCACCCCAATTTTGTTTTCTCAATTTTTCATAATCTATTTTGGCTAAAATAAAACTCTTTGTGATACAATCCTGTACTAACCAAGTACTTTTATGTGACATACAAAAATCATGTGTACCCGGTGTATTAAGTCGTGATTTGGGTGCCTGTTTGATCTGGGCCCCCATTTTGTTTCGTTAATTTTTCATAATCCAGAACGGTACAAACAAAACAAACTATGGTACAATCCGGTACAAACAAAAATCTTTCAAATGAGCCAACTAAATCCTTTCTACAACGTGGTGGGGGGGGCAGGTTCACACAGCCCCCCCAATTTTGTTTTCTTAATTTTTCATAATCTATTTTGGCTAAAATAAAACTCTTTGTGATACAATCTTGTACTAACCAAGTACTTTTATGTGACATACAAAAATCATGTGTACCCGGTGTATTAAGTCGTGATTTGGGTGCCTGTTTGATCTGGGCCCCCATTTTGTTTCGTTAATTTTTCATAATCGAGAACGGTACAAACGAAACAAACTACGGTACAATCCGGTACAAACGAAAATCTTTCAAATAAGCCAACTAAATCGTTTGTACAACGTGGGGGGGGGGCAGGTTCACACAGCCCCCCAATTTTGTTTTCTTAATTTTTCATAATCTATTTTGGCTAAAATAAAACTCTTTGTGATAGAATTCTGTACTAACCAAGTACTTTTATGTGACGTACAAAAATCATGTGTACCCGGTGTATTAAGTCGTGATTTGGGGGCCTGTTTGATCTGGGCCCCATTTTGTTTCGTTAATTTTTCATAATCCAGAACGGTACAAACGAAACAAACTACGGTACAATCCGGTACAAACGAATATCTTTCAAATTAACCAACTAAATCCTTTGTACAACGTGGTGGGGGGGGCAGGTTCACACAGCCCCCCAATTTTGTTTTCTTAATTTTTCATAATCTATTTTGGCTAAAATAAAACTCTTTGTGATACAATCTTGTACTAACCAAGTACTTTTATGTGACATACAAAAATCATGTGTACCCGGTGTATTAAGTCGTGATTTGGGGGCCTGTTTGTTCTGGGCCCCCATTTTGTTTCGTTAATTTTTCATAATTCAGAACGGTACAAACGAAACAAACTACGGTACAATCCGGTACAAACGAATATCTTTCAAATGAGCCAATTAAATCGATCCTAGGACAATGTGGGGGGGGCTGCGTGAAGTTGGCCCCCCACTTTGTTTTCTTAATTTCTCATACTGCAGTACAGTACAAACAAAAATATTTGCGGTACAAACCGGTACAAACGAAGTACTTTTTATTGATATGCGGAAATCGTTTGTACCGAGAGGTGGGGGGGCCAGGTTCACAAGGGTCTCAAAGACTCGTGTTGTGCAACTCTAGATTAGAAAATAAGCACAGAGGTATAAGCGTTGCACAGTATTGTTACTGGTATAAATTCTAAATCTTGTTGATATTCTACAAATGCTGTATATGATACTGTAGGTATTCAGTGGTGAACGCAGAGAGGGTTTTCCGGGTTTAACCCATCCCTTAACAGCATTTTACCAACAGCATTCACTGAATATTTTTTTAAAAGTGCAATTTCATTCACATCCGAAGATGTGCGGGCTACAGAAGGTAACGCCTTCTCTGGAGCCATGAGTTCATTAAATATTAAGATATATTCAAAAATATAAACTTGGGAGCTTAGACATCTTCATGAAATTCCGTGTACGTCACTGATATTGTTTTATGACAAATATTCTAAATATAAGTAGGCCTACATATAGACACATAGCAATGGCCGGCCCGACGCTATTGGGCTTTAATGCAATACGTTTCAAAACGCTATGACTTTGTACAATTACCGTCCCCTCTATGGAGGGGACACAGAATTAGTATGTTTACAATCTTATGATTTATCTTGTATGATTTTTTTTACCTCAAATGAAAATGTATTCTTATTGAGGCTTTGAAAATGCTACTAGCCTTAAAAGGTAAATCTTATCGGGAAATTTTAGTACTATTGCACAAAGATTTCTAGTGGGTCATGAGTTCCCATTAAGTAAACATCCGATTATATTGGCCATGTACAAGCTATTTGTTGATATTGGCTCTAGAGACCCATAATTGAAAAACCTTGTAACACGCTTCTCGCCTCTGGGGCTCGGGCTACTTGAATCTAATATCAGAATTCGTAAATAATAATTTTTAAATTGTCATGTTACAGGTGCATAGACATGCTGACAAGACGAAGATATACTAAAATACCATCATTACTAAATACTCCATCACTAAAATTTCAAAACGTTAAGAATGAGAATAGATAGCAGCCACAAATATAGGAGTTTTTGGTCTGTGGTATGACCCAGAACGTTGTCTGCTTTTTCTTTCATCGATTTGATACCATATCAAGGGCGCCGATCCTGGGGGAGCCGAGGGGGCCCCTATTGTATTTATGAATATACAATATTTGGCATAATTTGAGTGCAATTTGTCTTAAAGTCTTCATATATATACCTTCTGTACCTGAATGCCCCCCCCCCCCAAATTTACAGAGAAATCGGAGCCCTTGACCATATTCTTTATTTTCAACTTGCGCACAAATGGCGCTCGAAATTACTAGGCCTAACCAGACAATTCTGCTACCCAAACGGAGATATACTCGTACTAGAATTGCTGCTGAATTTGACGATAAGATCTTGTTACATCGTCCAGACAGTCTAATGTCACAATAAACATTCGCCCAATACCGAAGTGTGACTCTATGGCTGCCTGCAATTGCTTTTCCGAGGGGGCATGGATGGTTCACGTGATACGTCTTGGAGTATTTTACTTTTATGTTATACACTCATTTTATTCACCTTCCATCCTCTACACACTTCTATTGATCATTTGCTGTGGAGTCAATCAGGGCTTTCTTTTGGGGTTTGTATTTTTAATGTCAAGTATTGTACAAGTATTATGTAATTAAATTTTTGAATCAAAGTTCAGTCGCAGCTACTAGATGTCAGGTAATGTTTTAAAACTCATTCACAACAATTTTTACTTAATTTTGGTCTGAAATTGAAGTAGTTGAACTAGTTATACTTTATCTAGTACACTGGTTTAAATTAGGACTATAAAACGTAAATGCGATGTTACGTTATAATAGAAACCGTACAATTAACACAAAACCTTCCTGGTTTCGTTTAATCTCACTATAATAAGAGAAATAGAGTCGTGACTGGTTTTGAATTACATTTTGAAGAGTTCATTTCTTTTTCGAAGGCATTCAAGGTGATTTGCTCTCTGCCTGCAGAATAAAACAAAACTATTTTCTCAGCGTCGAGTAAATATGGACGTGATTATACTCCAAACATTTCATAAATGATAATCAAGATATAAGATCCTTTCATATACCAGTACTTCCTCACTTTTGTCATTTTCTAAATACGAAACACCTTTAAAATATTGTAGAAATTTAGAAGGGGAATTTTTGAAACGCTAGAGCGTATGACTATTTATTTTTACCACTTATTTATATTGAGACGAAATATGGAACGAATTCGATGAAAATATGCATAGAAGCGCAGTTAAACAGATACTACAATGTGACATGACATTCGGTAGTACAATGACAAGTGAGGACAGAGGCGTAACACGTACCGACAGAAGAGGGGGCGGGTAGGCGCAAGTAAAATTGATCATAATTAATGAAAACGGAGAAGCAAGACGCCAAAGGAATGATACATTAATAATACATAGTCAAGTAATCAATCACAAATTATAAAATAGCCTGTAGAGCACACCTTGTGAAACAGAAATGGAAGAAAGACAGCTATGGAGGGGATTATCTGTAGGATTCGGACCCTCTCCCTTTGTAAAGTCTGATGTGTATAAACTGTTCTACACATGTAGGCATTCATTTTCATATGTTTGATTATAATGATGATGACATAAATGTAAGACATAGATATACGCCCCTGTGTGAATGCACTGCCAAGTCCAATACTCCACAATACATTGAAAGATCAATTCAGAAAGGTGGGGGGCCATTGCCCACTTGCCTTTCTACTCTCCACCCATGTATTTGACCATGTTCATGATATATTACTATGCTATTCCCTTCAAGTCCGGCTCGTATGTATTTATACCTTCTATGGAACCTTTCTCCTACGCTATACCCCACGCTTACCCGCTCTCCTTCTCTGTCGTTACGTGCTACGCCTCTGCACTCACTTGTCAGAGTATTGTCGAGTGTAATGTCACATTGTAGTACATGTTTAAATGCACCTCTACGCATATTTTCATCGAACTCACTTCATATGTCGTCTCATTATCCACAAGATGTTGTGTTGCCAGTGCCCCTACTCCCCCCCCCCCCCATAAGTACAGAACTGTTGCAATCGAAGGTTTTTCCCGCCTATAGGTTTTCGTGTTCACTAACACAAATCGATTGACCATAGTCTCGTTCCACATTTCGTGAGACACCAGAAAAAGATAAGACGTAAGTTGGTAATGAGTTGTTGCGATATGGATTCCCATTACACACCAGCGCTTTTGATAACTGCTATTTGATACTTGATGCATTTGGACGTGCTGCAAGACGTTTCTCCATAGCATCCAAAACGTTATCAATTGGATTCAAGTCGAAGAAACAGACATACCATACAATTCGCCGAATATTATCTCATTCCAAGAGCTCATCAACCTATGCGGTTCGATGTGGTCGCGCATTATCATCCATAAAGAATTTCAAACTCCAGGTCCACACTCGTCACATTTCGCCCTTGTTTGTTTCCAAGTGTTCTTCCTCGTGTTAAGTCATCCAAATATTTTCTCTAGATTACGTTATGAGTAATATAGTCAAAGTACACTCTGATACAAGCACTTCCTCGACTATTTTATTCAACTGCTTCGTTTTGGGACAGTAGAACCATTGGACCCTACGGTCACGCTGACGTCATATCACGAAACGTCTTCTTTTGTGTGTTAGTGTCAGAGTTCTCTGGCAACATGTTTCCGGACTTCTTTTCCGTCTCGTACCCAATATTGTACGTCATTTATCTATCTTGTCGTTAAGGTTTGCACACCAGTGTATATCAACACGAGGTGTTCGTGAGACACTGCATGTTTGCTTATATTAGAAATTTCACTACTTTTCCCATAAAATATAGATTTTAATGAAAGTGGCATGATGAAAACCCAGCTCTATAGTAGTGCTCACTGTACTCAATAATACATTGCGAATTGTTCAGCCATTTTCCCGTAATAATAACACAGAAAACATCGATATGATTTTGAAATTCAAATGAATTTCCCACCTCGAACTTAAGCAAATTCTTATACTCGGTATTTTCTGAGTAAACCATGGGCAAATTGAATATTATAGAAGTTGAACGCTTTCCCCCTTGGGGTGCAGAGTTTTCAAAAACGCTAGAAATATTTTATGTTAGTTTACTGTTAAGTTTATATTACGAGTTTTATCTCAATAACTCAAAGGATTCACGAGATGCATTATTCTTCATAAAAAACATCTATTTATCTGCTTAAGATACGCATTTCTAAAGACCCTTCCTTATGCCTTACTTTCGAACGAAAAAGTTTTTTACTGTCGAAATGTCGTTTTCCTTATCTACAGCAGCATGGCTTGCGCAATATTGAATCAATTACTTTTACTCTTTTATTGCGTTGCTGCGAATGAAAATTCTTCCCAAGGTGCCAAAGGATTGAAAACTACAATACCTAGAGAAACAAAATAATACTCGTCTGCTACCATACCGTATGCTTTTGCCTCGGTCAACCAATGGTTCCATGGCAAAATATGTCTGGAATGTGCCATGCGAAGAAGAACTCAACCGCATCCTGCACCTTCCAATCATCAGGAAAGTTCTTTCCTGCCAAGAAGTGAAAAGGATTAGCAAAAAGGTGGTCCGTGGGAGAAAAATATAAAAGAAATACAGTGCGTGAAGAAGGGTGTCATACTTCAAATCAGGGAGAGCCCAACATGTGGGCGAGAATTGTAGTACAACATCAGGTACAACGTGGTGCATTTCATGTTCAGATCTTTAACAATCAGCATGAATTACTACTTGGCCTTAGAAAACATAGTGGACCATTCAGACTATAGGCCATCCTACCGTCAACAACACCTTCTGTGGGTGATGATTATGTAATTGTCCTGAACGTTCATTGCGATCCAACCGTTTAACTATCTGCGATCATCATATCAGATGCATTTTCCATCTCTAGCACGGGTAAAAGTGAGGGGGATCGCAGTGGGACTGCGTTACCCCACCTTCAAAAAATACCTACGTCGTCCCCCACTTAATAGAAAATACAATGGACAAATATATGGGCGGGGGACGGCATGACGTCATGCATCCCCTTACCTTTTCAGATCCACTTTTAACTCTGATCTGTACTGACAATCAGATGCAGAAAGTTTACACAGTTATTTGTTTCATTCAGAGAACTGCAAATCGTTTTTGTTTTTTTCTGCCACTGTCAACTCATGTGGCTAGTGGAGTGTGCGTCTAATTCGTCTGCATTGGCACGAACACTTTTCCGAGCACCTGCTTCCACGTTGTCATAAAGAACATATGCGAACATGATATTTGTATGTCTTTATGAGACTAAGTTTGGCACTGTTGTATCACCGGATCGAAATTATTTGACAAATCAACAGCATGCGGAATGTTTCAGTTTGATTTCGGAAAGAATAATTTCTCTTCACTACGGTATGTATTCTTTCTGGTGCACTTCCATACGATATTGTTCAACAACACATTGCTTCCTGACCATCTTAGATCGTTTGCGATTAAAAAACTTGCGATCTTAGTTCATCCCTGTGCTGTGTTGCTAAGGTGCGTTTCCTACCAGACATTAAAGAGAAATTTCATTCACGTGAACCTAATATATAATATAATACCCTAGCTAAATAATTTTCAATCCGCAGTGAGTTGCAACCATAATCAGGTCAATTAACAGTACACAATAACAATCAATCAATTAATATTAACAAAAAGCAATCAATTAATATTAACAAAAATCTGCATTAGTGTTCACACTAAATTTAATATTGAATTTATCTTACAACTGTAAAGAAAGGCAAACAGCAATAGTTATGTAATAGGAAATTGTTCCCGTTATTTCATAACAGAACTTTTCACATGTAATAAATATTACTGTATAATGAGGACACATAAACATCAGTTTTAAACATAATGCAAAAGCTTGTTCAAGAAAATAAATTATATCCATCATTCTTGCACTTTAATTCGTAAGAAAAGTTTGAATCAGACTCTGAAAATTTCCTTGCCTCTTTAGGATATGCATTTCAAGCGAGAATATTTAATTATCTCCCTGAATAATTGTGAGAATATAGTGTTTTTAAGTGAGGTAATATTTACGTAGGGTGTTACTGTACATTACAATGCTGGTTCCTTTATATATCTAATTATAAATAGGCAATCAACAACTGTACGAGGCGCATTTCAAAAGAAAGGGCGGATAGTTAATTATAACCGACTGGCAATTGTGATCGGATCACGCTTGCGCAGTAACATCACTTGGTCTATTGGCTATCAAACAACCATAGTTTCGCCAGTCATCTGTTTGTTTTCGTGTGTGCTGCAGCGTGTTAAAATGGCTGCGCGCATACACAATCCCGCCAGGTGCGAGGTCCGCTCTGTAATTAGATTTCTTTATGCCAAAGGACAAAATGCTGCTGAAATTCATAGAGAATTGTGTGCAGTATACGGCGACAGTGTAATGAGTGAAGGAAAGGTACGGCAATGGTGTCGTGCATTCAAAGAAGGCCGTACAAATATCCACGACAAAGAGAAGAGTGGAAGACCAAGCATTCGACTGACGACTTGGTGCAGCGAGTGAATGAAAAAGTTAAAGAAAATCGTCGCTTCACCATTGCCTCTATCATCTCTTTCTGCACCTAAAAAGTGGCTTTCATCTCAACGATTTGAAGAACCTGATGAATTGAAAACGGCAGTGTTGAAGTGGCTGAACTCCCAGGCGGCGAACTTCTATGCAGAGGGTATAAAAAAAACTTGTGCCACGGTACATAAAGTGCTTGGAAAATAATGGTGACTATGTTGAAAAATAAGGTGCATATGCACTTGTTTTTACTCAATAAAACAATGTTGTTAAACTTATTTACCTGTTTCCAATTAAATATCGGCTCTTTCTTTTAAAATGCGCCTCGTAATTATTGAAAAGTTCAAATTGTTATTAAAAAATAGACCTACTAATACTGTAAAACAAATATTATAAAAGTAAAATACCTCATTAAATTTTCAGTTTCTTCAGAAAATTGTACATAAACAGTGCAAATCATTTGTGTTCATCAGAAACTGCTGCAAAATATCAGCATTTATAATTACTAAGGAAACAGAACTATTAATTGAAATCTCAAACAATATACTTAAATAAAATACTTGGACTCCGTTTAATATTGTTTTAATTGACAGTCTGTGCATTCTATAAAATTGTTGTGTTTAACGGAAAAAGATTTCGTAAAAAGATAACACATAGAAATCAGTTATCCTCATTGAACAACATAAAATTATATGCGTTAGTGTAAAAGCATTCATGGAAAATTCTCATGCATATAGTTATCAAGAAAATAAAAAGAGGATTAACTTTTGCTTGGTTAAAAAGTATGCGATTCGTTCCCAATAGCTAATAATTAATTGGCAGTTACTTTTTGCTGGAATTATTTATTTCTTTATCAAAAGTTTCTAGCACTAGCAGATTGTTGTTCGTCTTTCCCTAACGGAGATACTCATACTCGTTATATATTAAACTACTTGTAATTCCGTAAGTGTAAATAACAAAGTGTATTTTAGGTTGCGTAGGTTTTATAGCTATATTGTTAGTAAAGTCGTCGGTTATGACAATGTTGAGTGGCCAAAAGTACATGGAAAGGTGAAAGGAACGTATCCGCAAAAAATGGTTTCTTGAGATACGAACATTTCTGACATTATCTGAGCTCGAATGTTTCTTTCTGTGAAATGATTATAAGTCAAACTTCCTTGTAAAATACGGTTTAACAAATAAAAAGCATTTTAGATTATCAAAAACTAAAATCAAATACGAAAACCCATTTCACGTTCCTATGGCACTAAGCCGCTGATATGTAGAAAGCTGAATTTTAACAATTTTTTATGGATGAATCTGACAAACATGTTCTGACGAGACCATGCAAAATCAATTTGTCTTCTAGAACCTAAAAACATATTTAGTTTCTATCATTTTATATTTACGGGGAAAAGGAAGTGAATTTTTTAAAAGCGTTTTGTATTCTTTTGTTGTTTTGATGTCCAGCAGAGCAAATTTCTTACCATTGATATTTTTTTTATATATATAATGTTATTTAAAGAAGCAGGAAGGGTGAAAATAAGCTATTTAAGTAAGAGGCTTCCTGGCGAACTTCAATTGGAATGGCGGTCTTATTAATGCAGCTATTTTCAGTTTTAATGAATTGTAGTAATCTTATTGGCCTCCCCCTCCCTTATCATGATTTTCAGGACATTGTGTCTTCATAGTCAATGTTTCAACCAATTTATCTTGATGATTGTTCTTTCGTGTCCTACTAATTATTTTTTAATACTTTATCATCAGTTTGTATTGCGATCTCATAATTTTCTCTTCTTGGTCACACCCTCATTTCAAAAGCCTTCTGTACTTTTTCCATTATTCAGTAACGTATTTATGTAGTATCCATGGTTCTTTTACGTGTAGTATGTACAACACTACACATTAAGTAAGCAAATTTAATTTTGATATCCTACATCAAGGGCGCTCATCAGGGGGGGCAAGGTGGGACACTCGCCCCCCTAAGAGGAAATTGTACTTGGTAATATCGAAAATCCAATAGAATTTTTACATTAGCTACAGCAAAATTTGAAATTATATTTGAAACGTCGCTTATACTTGCCCTCTTTGGAAACCACAACATGGGCGCCCTTGTCCTACATATTTCTATTGTTTCAAGTTTGTTTGCATAAAGCTAGTTACAAACGTCAAAATCTGATAGTTAATGTTGTTTTTCGTTTCATATCAGCAACCGTTTTTGGTATAAAAAAAGAAAAAGAAAGTAAAAATAATTGCAAGTAAGCATTAACATTAACATTAATTTTAGAGGTGAGCAGGAGCATGATGTGCGAGGGGGATTTAAAAATTGCTTTTTCGAAGTCGAACCATTATCAGAATGTGCAGTGCCAAAATCGGTCGTTAAAGCGATTAGTTGTGATGCTGTATGTAATTGAAGTGGTCAATATTATTTAAGTGTTGCCCTAATACATGCTTAACAAATCTTAACTAAGTTATTGGATAAAATCCAAATACGTCGTGGCAAAGATTCACCTCTTGTGTTATGAAGGGTTACAAGAAACTTGTAAAAAGGATGTGTTACCGTAATTGGGCGGTTGAGCGATGAGTCAATGTGTTTCATTCAGGGCGAGAGGAGTAAGAAGATTAAATCCATATTGATTATTCGTATAATAGGTGCCGACTTGAAGAAAGTATTGAGAGAGGCCAAAATATTGAATAAACATATCATTATATTCAGCCGTTTTCTATGAACTGCTTGATGAGGTCCCCCTCCTTCCTAGATCTCGGTCAGCTGCATCCACTCCTCTGGAAAATTCACGACCTCATTGAAATGTGCCTAAAGATATTAAAACAAATTCAAGTCCAAAATTTGGGAACTTCACTGCAAGTTTGCGCACCACATTGATCTTAGCTTATCATATCAGTGCTGCCAGAGTGTTGCTTGAAGCTTCAGTGCTCTATTAAAATCAGTTTTGAAAATGGCGTTTCCTGTCGAATAAGAAGGCTGGCCCTAATATTGAATTAAAATCACGACAATGTTTACGACAGAAATTCTTGCTCTTCTTTGTTAATTCTTCCTCGGGTGAATTATATTGGGGGAGCGAGGACCCCATCTTTAAACATTGAGGGTGCCAAAAGTGTCCTGCCCCCAAAGTCGGCGCCTATGATCCGTATGTTACGGATAGTGTTGACCACGAGACGAGACGAGACGCGAAATAAAGTTTTATTATCTCGTCTCGATTCTCAAAAGCTTCTTCCTAGTCTCGTCAAGCCTATTCTTGTCTCACTTCGAAAACTTGTCCTCTCCTCTCTTAACTGCGTGTACAGTAGACTACCAACTATCTGGCCTAATATAACGATAGGGCAGGCCGGATAACAAAAGAATCGGGTAGGCTAGAATTCTATGACTACTTAATTTGTGTTCCACTTATACCATTAAAACTATACTTTTTATACCTAATCTCACTCTTATTAATATTTTCTGACGTCTTAGTACAGATTAGAATATTAGTTATGTATTGTATTGTATGTATAAACATAATATTACAGAAACATGTCCAAGAATAAGAAATTACTGTTAAGGTTACGTACGGTTACTATTTGAAGGTGGCCCTTGATATGACTGCGTCTCCTTGGCACACTCGCGTTTTAATGAAAGCGTTACTACTGAAGTAGATCGTTGTAAAACAATATTTCTCTTCCGGAATTTTTCTATTATTCTAAGGGTAGAATTAATAACGAAGTGATCCGGGGAACAATAAAGGTGACTACTGATAGAAAAGCTATAACAGAGAGATAACTGAGATGGTTTAGACATGTAACAAGAAGACCTTCGTAATACGTAGCTCACAGAGCGGGTGCTGCAGAACAGAAAGGGAAACAAGCACGAGGCAGGTCGAAGAAGTGTGAAGAGCGATATGGTACAGTGTGGTCTCACAATGGAAACGGAACAACATAGAAGCAGTTGGGGTACAGCGATCCGATCCCAACTAACTGGAATACAGGCTCAGAGGAAGAAGAAGACGACGAAAACTTGTATGGAAAGGATATGTGAAGTTTTAGTTTAGAAATCTTGGAGAAAAAGGAGTTATAGGTGTAGTTTACCGAGAAATAAGCAGAGTGTCATGTATAGACAGATGTCACGATATGACAGATTTTAGTCATTATCAAATATATTGGCTTTATGTAGAACAAAATGCACTCAAGAGGCGATAATCCTTCGAGATCCATAAATGATATAATTGTCATCATCATAGACATCATTGGTAGATATCTTGCCGCAACCGAGAAACTTTTGCACCCTAACCTCTTCATCTTCACGTAGGATTTTTCTGTTCTAATATCTCCATTAAATGTAGCATATTTCATCAACTCCCTCCTTTTCCTGCCACCATACCTTCTAGACGTCCCTTATGACTTACTTCATATAATTAATTCGAAATAATTACAATATATATGCAATATAATCAACACCTACTCGTATTTACAGTATATTATAAAACTTCTTGGTAGGTAATGCTACTTAATAAACAAGACCGGTAATGGACTCCCACCACCGGTTTATTTTATAAAAATTCACTGTATAACAGTATTTACAGAAAATACTACAGAAGTGCTTTCCTCTAATTTATAAGGTGAAATTAAGTAGTCCTTGACCGTGTGGTCGAGGGCAGGGTCTCCACAGAGCCTCGAAGCAGGCTAAGCGGAGTTGAGAAGGAAACCCCAATGCTCCGAAGCAAACAATGAGGGTTTAGAAGAGCCCCGAAGCAGGCTAACCTACTCTAGTATGATTCCCAACAGAGCCCGAAGCAGACTAGAGGCTTTGGGGTTAGGTTCTCCTAATGCTCCGAAGCAAGCAGTAGGAGGGCCTCCAGATTTGGTTCGCTGGTTGCTGTCGAATTTATAGTCCTCGAAGTTGGCGATGGAGCTTCTACTATATCCTGTCGTCATGTGCTTCGTAGAAGGTGCCAGTGGTCAGTCGTCTGCTGCTCATAGTAATCCCACGTGGTGTGCAGTAACTCCATGTGATGATGTTTACAAACAAGAATACACGGTATTGTTTGTGTACATAAGCACACAGTACATTACAATATACAAAGGCATTGTTTATTAGTTTGAAGTTTATTGTCTTGTATAAAATTTCAATCGAAGTTTTTTATAAAACACATCAATGAAGAAATGACACTTTTTTAATAAAAAAAAAGAAATCCATTCCAAGGTATAGATTTATTAACGTAGAATTACCTGCGTTTCAATTATCTACGAACGCTTACAGATATTGTTTCACACAAGCAATATTTTCGCATAACGTGTGCATGATATTATTTTAATGTTGTATTTTTCCTGATTTGTTTCAAGTGTTGCCATCACTCGTTATTTTTTAATTATTTCCTAATCTTAACAAAAGAGAAAATACAAACAATCCTTTCTGCCATGGATTCGAAGCTCCGGTCTTTGGATTCATCGGATTTATTTTTCCTATTATCTTAAGACTGACTTATGTGTCCGGTTGTTATTAGGGCTTTTTGCTGCCTTTATAGGAAGACTGTCAAAGAAGTTTGATGTACGCATATTTCGATTGAAAATTTCCATCGGTTACATCACATATATGTATATCAATATATAGTTAGAAATTTTAAAATTTATCCTGTTTTCCGCAGTGAACTTTTAAAGTTCGGCCTTCAGGAGAGTCATGAATTCTCACTAAAGTATTTTTAATAGTATAGATATAAAATGAAGTGGCACTATCTGGATTCGAACACAGGTTTGTAAATTACAAATCCGATGCTTAACCTACTAGTGACACTTTCTGGGTCGTTGTGAGTACACATCAAGCTAGTGCTAATTTGAAGTTTATACTTTTAGTATAACTTCTACCCTAATTACCTCATCAACTTCTAAGACCGAGAGTTTTTACTTTGTATTATAAATATCAATATAATAAATCTCATTCATTTTAATATGTGTGTATTTAAGAATAAAACTAAAGGAAACCTGCATGTCCTTCGTTACAAGCATTAGTTATGTCAGACCTGTTACACTATAGCCAAACTTTGTTGTTATCTTATCAAAGTGCTCATTAGCTTGATAGGCCAATTAATGTGATGACTGTACCTATGTGATTGGAAGGGTTTTGAGATATCTGTAAGATATATTTGTAATATTAATATAATAACTTTTGCTAATATGCTAGCTGTAGTGTTACTAACAACACATGTTATATACATGTAGAAAGACGATCCTCGCGCTGTTTCTATTTTCGCGTTCCTTCTTTATTCACCTAGTTCTGCAAGTAGGTGCATCATTTGGGAGCTGCAGGAGGGAACAATTGCCTCCCCTGAGTTTGAGAAACACTTCCTTCTTAATAAATTGTACACTAATATACTAATAAAAGACGTGAAACTTACGTTCGTGAAGAATCTTGCCCCCCCCCCCTGGCAAAATCTGAAATGCTGCTGTAGCTTGTAACACCACTCGAGCACCGGTACCTTGGTGTTGAGGTACCACACAAAAGATCATGATCAGATGTTACCAGATATCTCGGGATACAGATATGTTCCGAATCGTAACACATGTAACGTAATTAGGAACGCCTCACACGACAGGTCAACATAAAACCCATACACAATTTTTAATATTCTGGATTTATGAACTAACATTCTTTTTACTGAAAACAAACACCGATTGAGCTAACGAAAACCGTTACAATATCTTTTTGTTTCATTAGTTAGGATTATTGATATTGCAAAGTTCTGCTTATACAAGTATAGCTAGAGCTAAATTATACACGGGAACTTTATCCCACTACCGAATTTTATTATAGAAACTCCTTATTATAAATGTTGTAATACAAAACCACTCTAATATAAGTATTTCACTAATACTTGGGAAAGAAAAGTATCCCAAGGCCAGAACAAACTAGGTAGAGTGAGTTTAGGATCACCAATGATGCTGCATGGAAGCAGAGGAGGATTTGAAAGCCACAAAGCTCCACACAAGCTGGGTGGCTGAGGTTATGAGTCCTACATAGTTCCGAGCAAACTAAGGGGGCACGAAAGAAAGCCTAGAGCTCTGAGTAAGTTCAAGGCTTTGCGTTGGGCAGCTCCTAGGCTCCAAGCAAGTAAAAGGAGTGGAGGTGACCAGCGCAAGATTGATACCAATTGCTGTCCTCCTCTTTGGTTTAATAACTACTCTAGTTTGTGGTGGCACTGGTGTTCCTTTGTCGAAACATGAACAGTAATGTCGCAGGTGTCCCCATAGTCTGTTACTGTAGTAATTCGTATGGGTTTATACATATTTTTTATAAATATATGCACGTGTTGGTTGTTAGTATATAACAGTCATATGAGGAATATTACAATATATTTCAACTGTAAACTGATTTAATGCGAACTATTTTGATACAGTACCTAAAATCAAACATGTTAAAATTACTTACCTTTAAGAGAGAGAAATCTTCGAAAGAAATCTGGCATTTGCGTGGCGTGGCGACTTTCTAAGACCAACTATGCGTGTCGAAAATGTAGTAAAATATTGATCTGCAAATGAAGTCGAAATAAATAAATTGTAAGACTCCTGTTATTGGCGTATTATTTTTCAAAAAAAAAAAAAAAAAACTGTCCAAAGATTACGCATATATATTTCTGATAGATGTCTTCAAAATAACAAAATGAGATATGCGTGTGTGGCAAATCATCATATGTAGTTTCCGCGAAAATTGAGAAAAAAGCAAAAAACTAAAATTTGAGTTTATCGTCTAACGATTATGCCCTTTGGGTTAGGGCAAACGATGATTAAAGCAAGTGAATGATGATGGACGAATTGGTGGAATGAGAAAGTGGGATGAAGATGGAGTGTCCCGAGAAAATTCACGGACACGATGTTGTCCGCTATAACCTCAATTGGTCAAGGGTCGAACCAGGGGCTTCCCATTACAGATTTAAATGTCTCTGAGTTATTGTCTATGAGGCCAATTGAGAAGCCCAAGTTACTGGAGTATCATCAACTGTAAAATTAATTTTTTTTTTACAGAGCAATGGTATAAAATTTTCTTTTATCCTAAATTATGATTCTTTCTTTTCCAATGATTCTTTTCTTTTTAATTTCAAATGCGTCTAGCAATATTTGTTGAAAAATACATCACAGACAAAGATTAAGATAATACTCATTAAATCAAATATCTAAAAGATTTTAACCCATATGTAATCAGAGTGAATATAAGTAACATACTCCAGTTGGGTTTGACGAAAATAAGTACTCTCATCTTTTGTAATATCAGTTAATTGCAGTCTGTTATTGTTGTAATATTATTGTTGTTATTATTATTGTAATATCAGTTAATTGTTTCTTTCACGAATATTAAAGTTCTTGATTTTTAACTTATATATATAATTCCAATCAGGGGTAAAAGTGGATCTGAAAAGGTAGGGGAACGGTAGGTAGCGGCATGACGTCACGCCGTCCCCATGCCTTTCTTTGCCCATTGTAATTGTTTAGGAACTGGGGGGACGCCGTACATATTTGTGGAGGTGAGGGGACGACGTCCCCCCACGTTCTCCCTCACTTTTAGCTCTGATTCCAATGCTGAACAATTTTCTTGCTTTCTATTCCTTGTTCTGGAATTTTTAAGTAATTCATACACATACTGCAACAGATATTTATAAAGTTGTTGGCTCACCCTCTTGATGTTTAGCATAAGCGAATGGCACATAAGAACGACGTTGTCGGATTTCATTTTCTTTCGTGTACAAGTATAACGTAAAACGTTTCTTTCGTGAAACACAGATGGGAGAACGAAGTAAACGCTTCAAACTGAGAAGATAAAAGAATAAACACTGGTTTAGATTGACTTGTATATGAAGAAACAATCTTATAGTGAAATATTTAACTAATGCACGTAGATTCATTCTTTTTCCGCTTACTATTTAGAAACGATTTTCTTTTTTTCCTAAACATACACTAACGTTCTATGGATAAAGAGATTTATCAATGCAAATAATACTCCTGACAAGCATACGGTATAAGACAATCTCGACTAACTTGCGAAGGGTATTGTAAAAAGAGAAAGTCCTTAAACGTCAAGAGATTTGAGCTGAACAATGAAAATGTAATTTCATTTCTATTTGACCGTGGACTGACCACAGAAGGTAACACTTAGTCTAGAGCCGGTGCCAGCTGTTATGTCGTTTCGATAGTTCTATATAAATAAACATCCAATTTACAATTACAAAAGCAAAAACGAACATATATACTGTAACATAGTATGGAGTTTCGAAATGATAGACTGAAATCAGGCCCGTAGCTAGCGGATGATATCAGAGGCCCAGATCCACTTGAAGCTTTAGTTGTTTGTTGCATGTGTATACTGGTACAAGTGTAATGTGGACTGAAATTAGCCCCCCATTTATCTCTACGCTTCTAGTTAACCATGCTCTGGTATGGTACAGTCAGCAACAAAAGTTCTTTCCGTTTGATGAAATTAGTTTCGTAAATAAATTCAGAATGTAATTTGTGCACAGTTTTCAATAAATTAATAAAAAGAATGTAATTTTCTGTATGCTAAAGCCATAACACCGTTGTTACGTTCCAGCCATACCACCGTTATTCTTAAATAAATTTTACCAAACGAAAATAACTTTTTGTCGTTGACTGTACTACTTAAACTGGAAGGGCCTTATGCAGAGTCGTTTTGATGTATGATTAGCGTCATACTAAAGGCCTGACTACTACAGGGAACATATGTTAGTTGAACTTTTTAGTATGGCAGTAATCAGGTGTCAGAACGACTCTGCATATGGCCTTAAATGTCTTACTTGCTCATCTGGGGCCTCATTCCGTATTGGTTTTCACCAAATTTGCGGATTGCAACGGAACGCAAATACAAGCAATTACAACTACTGCCGATTATTACAAAATGAAATGCAAAGTTTGAGTTGCGATAACGTAAGCCAGCACGCAACAAGATCCTTGCTGTATTAATTCTATTCATAACAGCACTTCTTACTGAATAGAGCTGGTAAAGTTTTCATAATCTTGCTAAATGTTTTATATTTTCTTAGAAGACCGCGTCTGTTTCTTTGTCTTCCCGAACACCCGAAAGGCTAGCCTTAATCAGTTTCGTCAACATTCGTCCACTTTCGTTGCATCGTTTTTTTTTTTTTGTGTGTGTGTGTGTGTGTATTTCGTAAATAGTTTTCGTCTGCTGAGAGCGATGCGTGAGTGATTGTCACGTCCCAAATGGATGAAAGAACGAAAGATAGCCTTGAATGCGTTGTTTTAAGAGCTCTACTTCAAAATCTATTATTAATCGCTTGATATTTAAGCAGTGTAGTATAAAACAAATCCATTTTAATAAAATTCATTGTATCGATGTCTAAAAGCATCATTTGAAAATGATGTATAAAATATTTAGATAGGCTTAACCTTATAGCTTTAACGGACCCTATATCTCTGCATATATATAGTTAGTGGTTTACCATTGACGTAGTTCAACAACAACAATAACATAAAAGAAACGTCTAGACTCTCTTGGGGTATACCAGACTCCAAACAACTTATATTATCCTCTTGGGCTCCGAAATTAATCTGAATGTTGCAGAAATGTTTCATTATGGTTTTTATAGTAATCAGACCCACCGAAACGTAAAGCTTCAGTTTTCTTGAAAAAGCATGTAACTGTAAGGTAAGAAGGGTAGGTTGCTCTACCAACCTTCAGGTCTCATTGCTACGCAACCCTATCGAGACAAAGTCATTTTTGTTGTTTTTGTAGACTTTCAGTTAATGAATTATAACTCAAAGTCTATTTACTCGATTGATATGATTGAGATCTTGTTTTTAGAAGTAGAATGGGGAAATTTTATGCCGTAAGTTTGATTGAAGTGTTGATAACGAGAGGAAAATTATGGAAGGAACTGTAGGGATGAAAATTCTTCAAAAAATTTCCCTAACCGAATTTTAAGATTTTTTACAGCAACCACCTTCTTTCATCAAACATTACAATCAAACTATAGACAAATTCAGAATTCTAAGTTTATGTGTTAATTCCTCACACACTCATTTTACAAACAAATACAAATGAGCAAAAATAATAACATACTTCGTCTTGCAGGCACGTCCATTTTGGTAGGACTGCTGGTTACTTGTCGACAATGCTGCCGCTTGTGGCAGAATAAGAAACTTCTGCAATTTCCGTTACGTTCCGACAAGGTTGTCCGACCAATCATATGGTACACGATCGCTGAAACCATAGTGCGACGCATGAAATCGCAAAAAATACGGTTGGTTGAGCAATCAAAAATTTACTTCCAGTCCCACGAGGTTATAAAACGGCAGAGTACTAGTTTTTGTTTGTATTAATACAGTGATATTTCACGCCAAACTATGAGAGTAGACACAAAGCCTGCACCGTCGACAGATTACCTTTAAATTTACAAAAACAAAAAACGATTGGAGTCTGTGAGATCCCACCAGAGTAATTAATGCTTAAAATAAACTCATAGACACTAAAAACTGTCACCCACTAGAAGTTTCACCTTCGCCCGATATATGTCAACAGCTCGAGGATGTTTGCTGTCATCTAACGTCAAGATCTATAACTTCTACTATTTTTGTTTCAACAGTAAAAAGTGGCTACTGAAGGTCACTTTTACACGTGAAGATGCTAACGAATTGACAGCATAAACGAATCTGGTGGAGATAATCGTTTAAGCTATTTATTGCGAGAGAACATAATTCAATAGTTAACTTTTGTTCAAGAGTTATTGTGTGGGATAGTGGACGGACATATCACTGTTACCCGTTATTATATTTTAACGGATTTCACTAACACATTCGTCTGAGGTACTCGATGCAGTTGTCTATTGGAAGAAAATGAAAAATTCTCTTGCGTTTGAGTGTTCTTGTGTGGAGTAACGTACGTACACACACACTAACATTACAATACTATAAGTTCAATAGGCATGGTTCTAATGATTGGAGTGACAACTAAAAATAACCCAGCAATGTAATATGTGTGAGCTCTGTTTCTTACATTAGTAGAAACACATAATAACGAATCCAAACTCCAAGTTATTTAGGGAAGTAAATTTACATACGTACACTTGAATAACTAAGTAATTCTGAATAGCTAATTACTCTTTCTTCGATTTATCGTATACTTAACAGACTTAAATAAATATTGGTAAATAATTATTAAATGCCTACAATGGCGGATCTAGACCGGGGCCCGGGGTCCTAGGTCCCCCAGTTTTTTGGATGACAAAAATAATTTAAGGTATTATGTATATATTTTTGAAACTTTATAGTAAACTCATCATATACCTATCATAGACTAGGGTCTGACTGCCCCCCCCCCAGTTTTTACCTTCTAGATCCGCCTCTGAATTCATATTTATCTCTATCTAAAATCAAATCTGGGGTCATAAGCGCTATTCCTTTTTCATGTGGAAATGTAGAGTAATTTCAAAATTAATTCCAACACAAAGATCAAATGGGTTTTGAGCAGCGTTTCAACAATAGGTTTAATTTATTCTCTTCGCCTTCTCTTGAAACCGAAAGTTGTAGAAATTAACCACTTTCAGGTTCAAATTTGAACGTCATAGAACAAAGGAGGTAAAAAAAAACAGCTAAAGTGCAGTCCTGTGGAGTTGGTTAAGCGCCCAAAAGTATGCTTTCTTTTATCCCTTAACTCCTTATTCAGACAGGAAGTGTAGAAATTATCAATCTGGTTTCAAAGTTGATATCCATAGAACAAATACAGTAATACATTGCGTCAAGTCGTTTCTGGAAACGATTTAGCGTCTAAGGATAATATGATATATTCATCTGCATTTCACTGTTAAATTCCGACGTTGTAGAAATTTACTGCTATTTCTGGTTTCAGTTCTTTATCTCTATAGGGCTAAGACGATAAGATATAGTGACATACGTTTTCAGTTTCAGCCATTCAACTTCCCAAGAATAGGTCCATTTTATCCGTAGACTTCTGTTCAAACTGAAAGTTATAGAACTTAACCATTTCTGATTTGAATTTTGATCGCCACAAAACGAAAACGATACTGGTAGAAATGTATTACATCCCATTTCACTATGGATTTCCATAAAGCAAAATCAGTAGGATATAGCGAGAATCGATTAAGCATCTGTAAAATATGTTTCAACCACAACAAGTTTAATCGAACTTTATTTCTTTCATGAAAACCTAAGTTGTAGAAATATACTCGTCACTTCTTGTTTCAGTATTAATCTTCATTTAGCAAAAAACGACAAGAGATATACGAACGGTAGTTCCATCTCTGACCTTATTTTTGTGTTACGACTGCAAGTTGTAGCATTAAGTTCGCATAGTTTGGAAGTTACCATATTTTAAGAATGTGAAACGAAACCCACTTGTTTAAGATCTTACAGTATCCGATTTTTTTTTTTTTAGTTCAACCCCAGTGCTGTTATGCAACCACGATTACTTTCAAGAATATGTGGTTGCCTATACACATGTTACTTTGCCGTATTAACCCAGCATCTGTTGAGATGTTATTCTACCTCCAAAGATAACATTAGATTCCACAGAAATTTACATGGGACCACCAGGAAAGCAATCTTCTTCAAACAAAAGAAGACAACTCAAAAACAGCGATCTATGCGAAAGTTATGCACGAACATACCGAGAACATGAATACATACATACATATATATAAACGGGGTACGATTAATTGAAATCGATTAATAAAAATAATATAAAGTTGTCTCCTCGAAGTGATTCCATGCAGTAGTCCTTAATTATTTTTGCTAGCTTGCGTATATACTCTGTTTCTTTTTAATTATATATAACTACTGATATCGCTTTGATTCAACTGTTCAACCATGATTATTTCTGTATTGGATCTCCTAATCCATTTTTCAAACCATATATCAAATTCTTACATATCCCTTACATGCAGCTTTTGTTTATCGATCAACTCTCTCATTTCTCTGTAACTGTACGTGAGTTATCTATAGATATACTATATGTTTGCATGTTATATTACAATTCGTATAAAAGTTTTAGTTCACAGATAAAACAAAAATCCCAAAAAGTTATTAACATTTACGTACGAAATGTGTCACTGCGGAAGAAACAGTATAACCATCTGCGAAAAATTGATGAACATACACTCACCTATATGCTACATCAAACTCAATAAGTTGAAAAAGAAGATAATACTGTGGTTCTTTACTAATTCAAAACTTACCTTATTCAACACAATTGGATACATTTCATTTTTAAATTTGGTTTCATCTTGCCTTTGCTATCATTAACTTATTTGAATGTTTATGACATATATCTACAATTTATTGTACTTGTAAATTATTAACAAAACAAAATACTTATTCAATTTTACTTTCATTATGGCCAGATTGTTCGAATTTCATTATAATACCTTGGTTACTTTAATTCAAAATTATCTATTCTTACTTTACTATTACCTATTTTTATTATTGCACAATGCTCAATTATCATATTAAGGCTTCAGATATTATGATTAGCAGTAGCAATTGATATTCGAAATAAATATTCTGATTGTGTTTTTTAATTATCACCTTATTTTAATTATATTATATCGTTCTAATAATGTTAAAGAATCTATTCTTTGATTCCTTGCCCTTATGAACATAAGAGATATTATAAAGGTAACCAAGAAAGTTCTGTCACTTTTTCTAGACGTCTATGTTCACCTGGCCCTCACACCGTTAGTTGAATGTGAATGGAGATGAGGCGAAGGTCAGTTGTTGGTGTGGGTATATCTAACATACTACCTGCTTGTGTAAGTTCAGTGACACCGTGAACTTGCGTAAGGACAGAATGAACATGAGACACCCACAGAGCGTCATAACGGCGTGTATGCTGTACGAGTCCAAACTGGGGTCAAACGCCGCTGCATCTGGGCGGAAGATATGCCAGGCCTTTAGTAAGGGCGTCGTGAGTACGCGGACAAGTGCAGCAGTGGTTTAACAAGTTTAAGGACAGTGATGAAACACTCGAAGACGTACTACGTGCCGGAAGACCAACACATGAACAAAATGAAGATCGTCAGGCAGCAATTAAGGCTAACAGTAGACAGACATGTGAGGAACTGGGACTACAATTCAGTGTGAATGGAGAAACAATTTGGCATCACCTTCATCAAGTTGGGAAGCACTACAAGTTGGGTCGATAGGTCCCACATGATTTGACTTTGGGCCAGAAAGCAACGCGAGCAGATACTGGTTTTCTTTGTTGTCTCGTCTGAGGAAGAAGCCACTTCTGGACAGTGTGTTGACGTGTGATGAGAAGTGGTCCTATACAAAGCTCTACGGCACCGTCATCATTGGTTAGCATCCCATGAACCGGTTCCAAAACAGCCGAAACCAGCACTGCACCAAAAGAAGATCCTTCTGTGTGTTTGATGGACGATTCGCGGCATCTTGCATCGGAAACTGCTACCAGATGGTCAGAGAATCAAAGCAACTGTGTACTGTCAGCAGTTAAACCATGTTCAAGGAAAACTCAAAATTCTGGTACCAGCACTTCTGAATCACAAAGTGGTCCTCCTGTTACAGGACAACGCTAAGCCCCACGTTGCTTGGATGACCAGGGACACCATTCTATGCTTTGGATGAAAAACACTATTGTATCCGCCATACTCCCCGGCCATTGTTCCCTCCGATTACCATCTGTTCCATTCTTTGGACAACCACCTTAGAGGACACCAATCGAAATTCCTAGCAGAGATGTAAAATGCACTTGAAGCCTTCTTCGCCTCACGGCCCACCAATTTCTACCGCAATGGAATCCATGGCCTCCCAGAATGTAGGCAGAAGCTGGCTGATGGAGACTATCTTTGATTTTCCAGGTACGTGTTAGGTGACATATCGATTTTCGAAGGTGGTTGGTGAAAAAGCTATAGAACTTTCTTGATTACCTTTATATATATGTGCTGAGTGCATCTGATATGTAGGTGTTAATCTCTATGCTGGTAATTCTCTCATTGTGTGAAAATAGAGTTAGTATAGACATTACGATTATAAACAGTGTTCTAGAAGGACAGCAATGAATGATATATAGAAATGTTGTGCTCAACAATGTATAAAGTATCTTCATCTGACGCTGCTATCTCAGAAATTTAATACTGTAGTATATGTTATCTTTAAAGTGAGGGGGAACTTGTATCTATTTATTTTTCTTATTTAATTTTTGAGGACTCAATTTTTGTTGGAATATTTTAAAAGACAACTTCTTGTAACTTTTGTCTAAAGTCCATTTTTTATCCTATCCTCTAAAGGCAGTCATTATCAGTTGAATGCTCTGTGAATGCTCATAGGGTTTGCTCATCTTCTCTTAAACCACATAAAGAGCAGAATAAGGTGATAGGTAACACTAGTTAACAAAGGTTTTGTTACATAAAAGGAAATACCTGTTCTTAAAGGAACTTTGTGCGCTGAATTCGAATATGCACTCGGTTTTTCTCCATCACGTACGATTTTCCCGTAACAGAGGGATTTTCGGGAAAATCCCTCAAAAATTTCCCTTTTCGTTTATTTTACACCCCAAGATCTTGTCCCCTTGCATATACTAACATAGAAATTATACCTAAGTATACTTTGATTCATATTTAACAAACCCTCCAAGTTTCGTAATAATCGCTTTATTCTTTCCAGAGAAATAAATATGTTTGTATGTATACTGTGTGTACTGTTTATTGCACCTTATAGTAATGCTTTCAGATCTCTTAAGTTGAGGTAAAACGTTTTGCTTTATTACCACAAACACATATATAAAATATAATACAATATAATTTACAAGTGTGACAATTTACAATAAACAATAATACAAATGTACCAAAAGGTCATGAAAAGACAATCAAAACTATCACAATATATGAAACTTCCATTGGGTTACAAAAACGTACACTACTTCCTTCTTTTGTAAGAAATGTTGCATTCTCTAACAAGACCCCAACAATAGTCCCCCATCATTGAAGGATCCCATCGTCCCTGGTATCTTTTCTCCATTGCCATTATATCTTGGTGGAATCTTTCCCCCTGTTCGTCGCTGAGAGCACCTAGGTCAGCAGGAAAGAAGCTGAGGTGGGAGTGCAAAAAGTGGATTTTTAAAGACATATTACAACCCAACTCTTTGTATTTCTGTATCATGTCCTGTACGATTTCTGTGTAACTCTCAGCTTCGTTATTGCCCAGAAAGTTGCGCACAACACACTTAAATGCTGTCCAGGCAGCTAGCTCAGCACTGTTTAACTTGCTGTCAAAGCTATCATCAAGCATTAATTTCCTAATTTGGGGACCAATAAACACTCCCGCTGAAATCTTAGCATCACTCAGGTTAGGGAACTTATCTCGCAAATACTTGAAACCTTCACTAGATGTGTCCATGGCTTTGACAAAGTTTTTCATAAGTCCTAATTTGATATGAAGTGGCGGTAGTAATATCTTATTAGGATCTACCAAAGGAGCGTATTTGACGTTGCATTCTCCAGGTACGTAATTCACTCTAGGTTCCCATTCCTTCACTTCATAATGTTTGTCATCAGCTCGGCTATCCCATAAACATAAAAAACATTGGTACTTCGTGTAACCGCACTGCAGTCCTAATAAAATACCAACTACCTTGAGATCACAACATATTTGCCAACAATGGTCCTTGTAATTTATAAGATTTAGGAAAGTTGACATGGTGTCATAGGATTCTTTAATCTTCACTGAGTGCGCAAGTGGTATAGAAGTTTTTTTATTTCCATTATGTAAAAGGACAGCTTTAAGGCTGACCTTTGACGCGTCGATAAATAACCTCCATTCTTCTGGAACGTAAGGAATTCCTAGCTCCGCCACCAACCCATTTATATCCGTACATACGCACACATTATCTTGCATTGAGAAATAGCTTGAAAATTGAACATGCCTTTTCCTGTGCACTGATATGTTCGTTTCTGCATCCAATAAGTTCCAAGTGTGTTGTTGACTATTGTAAATATTCATTTTTATGTCTGTGTTTGTAGTAATAAAGCAAATCGTTTTTACCCCAACTCAGGAGATCTGAAAGCATTAATATCAGGTGCAATAAACAGTGCACACAGTATACATACAAATATATTTATTTCTCTAGAAAGAACAAAGCGATTTTTACGAAACTTTTAGGGTTTATTAAATATAAATCAAGTTATACTTAGGTATAATTTCTATGTTACTATATGTAAGGGGACAGGAGCTAGGGGAATAAAATATCTGAAAAAGGGAAATTTTTGAGGGAATTTCCCGAAAATCCCTCTGTTACGGGAAAACTGTACGTGATGGAGAGAAACCGAGTGCATATTCGAATTCAGCGCAAAAAGTTCCTTTAAGATCAGGTGATTTTTCTCATGTAACAAACAAAAAGTTTAAATTTGTTAACTAGTGTAATCAACATTGATTGAGAGACAGTGGCGACAAGCAAACAAGAATAACAATAGCTTATTCAATGGTTTTGTAGGCATATTGTGGATACTGTTCACACTTCCTCTCTCCTTCTTTACTTAATAATGAGTTTCTCTGCTTTCTTAGGTTACGAAATCACACTCATATATAAAGCACAAAACAGATGGAAATGCCTGATGTGAAACGAGTAGTATTTGATTGTAAATTTTAAGTTAAAAGCTTCACTGTCAATTTTCACTAATTAGTGAAAATCCATGTTCTAATATGAGAAAGCGATGCGTATCTGTTAAGAGGGGACTTTATATATTGAGGGAGTAACTCAATTATAAATGAGTAAGAACCAGAGACAATTTTAATGGAATTCGATGAAAATTCAGCGGCCACGAGAGAAAGACTTAGCTAGGTCAAAATGATCTTCACTAAGTTTGGTGAAAATCCGTGCTCGAGCGTCAGAAAGCGATGCACATCCTTTACAGGAGACATTAAATATTCTGGGGGAAGGTGACTCGATTATAAATAACTAAGATTTAGGTGTGACAATTTTAATGGAATTCGATAAAAGTTCATCAGACATGGGAGAACGACTTACCTAAGTCACAACGTCTTGAGAATCTCATTGAAAGTGTCTTTAAGGAAAATCATTTGGTGAGCAGTATTGAGTACTATAAAGTATTGGACTGTTGCATATTTAGTATGTAGGTGCAAGTCATTAGTTCAATTAGCTCAGATGTTAGTCTATAATTTACCACTAAATTATTAATTTTTAAACAAGGAAATGTAGATAGGGATGATACCTGACAATTCACATGCAGCTGTGATAATGAAAGGTTATGTTTTAAGGTATAAATAAAACTCAACAATTTGTAATTGAAAAAAATAGCGACTAGATAAGGTAGAAGGTAAAGGAGGGAGAGAAAACGGATTTAACTAAAAGGATTGGAATGAGCACTTGACTTATTAATTGTTGGTGATTGTTGACATCGTAGTCGTGATGAATGATGAGTAGCCTCTTAAAAATATTATTTCACTTCTTAGATGACATTTAAGTAAACAAAGGGAGTTGAGAACAGGATTGTTATCCCTTAAGATCTTAAGATCTATCACTGGAGTAGGTCAATGATAATCTCTGCAGGATGTCCTGGTTTTCCATCATGAAACGTATCTGCTGCGATGAACTTTCAGTGTTTCAAAGTCCCGGATGATGGCCTGGAAATAGCTTCTGCCTCCAAATGGAACTCGACTCGTCTCTTGCTTCTGTTGCACACTTGACTTCTGATCCACGACTACTTTCTTGAGAAGTGTCTCCAGTAGTTTTGTTAGGAAAGGGCGTTGACGTTGGAGATAATTGAACTAGAAGGCTTATGCAACCTAAAGGAATATGGTGTAATGGGGAAATTAATACTAGTCTTTCGTTTATTGGCTAATTTACACAACGGCAAAGCGAATATGTGATTCTACAAATATTTGTCTCGTAATTTGCATCTATAGTCAAATCTTTTATGAAGCTGAATTAATGAAGTAAATGAGATTTAAAATGATTCGATTTTAACAATAGTTTAAATGAATTGTAATTGTAATAGGATTTAGGATTTAGATTTCTGGTCTTTCGACATCTAAGACCATTTAGCCCATAACGTATAAGGGATGACGTCCCTCGGCGAGCACACTATCCGGGGAAAGGGAAGGAAGAAAGGATTGAGTAAGGAAGGAAGGCATTTGCCTGGTGTGAATGAGGAAAACCTCATTCAGGATGGCTGGTCTGAAAAGGTTTTTACACTTTTTTGACCGAGTGCCCCCAAAGGGAACCGAACGCGGGACCGCTCGCACCGAAGGCGAGAGCGTTAGCGACTACGCTACATGTGGCCGTAATTGTAATAGCTTTTATTTATTTTAGTATATAGCAAGTACTACACATCATTGTGAGGTTCTGCACAGTACAAAAGAACTTATTTTGGAGGAGGTTCAAAGCTTTTCGGGAGGTCCGAATTTAATATATTATATTAAAATTTGTAAAATTATCCCTAAGACAAGACTAAATTTACAGAAAAGTCTGGATTTAGGGGGAGTTGGTCTGGACTTCATGACCCACTCCTGCGACTCCCATATCCCTTTCAATACGGGGAAATATAATTGTTGATAAATAACAACGAAGTTTAATAGAATGTTCAAACGAACGAGTACTGACCTAAAAATTTCATAGACGATACCACACATTGACATTAGACGATGTTGAGTCTGTATTTTGCATAATAGAGGTCTGACTTAGAGGCCTAGTTACTTTACTTGTGTTTAAACAATTGCACAAAGGAATGTTCAATAGTTCTTGAAAGTTACAATAACAATAAATTATATTACATTTTAGTGAGGGTTACAATTGTTCGTATGATGGAGCACGTCAATAATGACGTCATATACTCACAGAACTGAGTAGATGCTACAAAATGTCATGAGAACAGTACTTACTAGACATTTTTTGATAAGAAAGGAACACAAAGTGTGTGCCAAAATATGTTTTATAATGAATATACATACTTTTCCTACGGAATGATGCAGTTTTTCGTTTATTCCAACGTTCAGCAATATTCTACAACGCAAAGAAAACAAAAGAAGTGCAAAATTCGCATAACTTCTAGATACACGTAAAAAGAAATGTTGATTTTATCGAGCTCGAGGATGGGACTACAGTTCACGGACTACGTTTGAAAGGATATGCTGTGACCTTGAAATTCTTTCAGCGAGCTCGACACTGGAATTGAAGAGGCTATTACAGCTACATTGGTTGGATAAAATGTAGTGGCAACAGTGTTTTTATATCAGAGGGCTGCGTCTCAGCACTGAAGAGTTCCATAGCAGATAAGGGCATATGAGACAATAAAGTGTCTCAGTTTCTCAGTTTAAAGCATCAGTGCTTTAAAGTAGAAGAGCAAACAGGAAGCGCAATAACAATACCTTCTTAGGAAGTTGAATAATGTGCTTGGACTAAGATTGTAGTGGCACTTGTGCGCAGTGAACAACAATGTTGTTAGGGACTTGTGACAATCTTTCGTCAAGATAAAGGAGTTACTTTGTGGGAAAATCTTTGAGTTTTACGTCCCACGGTTATGCCGGGTAGGCTAAAGGAGACGGTGATGATGAGAGATGAATGAAATGGTGGAATGAAGAAAGTGGAAGGAAACGGGAGAACCCCGAGAAAACCCACGCACACGGTGTTTGTCCACCACAAAGTTCACTTGGCGGGAGCAGGGTTTGAACCCGAGACCCCTAGCACCAGAGGTGAACGCTCTACCACTGAGCCACCGCGGCCCCTTTACTTTGTGGGAAACACTACAACACAAGAGAAGCCACATCCGTGCCATATATCAGTCCCTGTGAGACATCGATGAAGATTGACAAGGTGACAGAGATGAGAGGCAATTACATTGAAGGAGTGGATTAGTTCTTCTGCGCATAAAGCGAAATACGAATTATAAAAATGTTGCCATTACTTTTTTTAAATCCAACTCTTGTAGTAGGAAACTTCCCTTTGCAACTACAATAACGAGAAAAAAAGAAATAAACATCCAACATTCTTTTTTCTATTTTCAATAACTTTGGAACGTGTCCACTAATTTTAATTAAGTTTCCTTTGATGTATAGAGAACTTAAGGCTTTGTAGAGCATAGCATTGAAGAGCGAATTCCAGTAGGTAAATTTGTGTGCAAGCTATTGGCAAAAGAATGTAGTATGTCTAGGCTTAGTTTTGTGTAGTGACTGTGCATTTCAAACACTTGAAATCTACTTTGTATTCTTTACAGAAATAAAAGTACTAAAATAAACGCAAACTGTGATACTAAGTCTGTCTCTTAACTAACCGTTTCATATCGTTTTAATAAAGGAAAATTAAATACATACAAAGCTTACAATATACAGCATATAACTTTCAAGTTGCACAGACCATTTATCAGAATTTACAACGATTATCATTATATCCACAGCTCTTTTTAATTATCCATTGTCAATCAAACCTAATTCATTTTTACACACACTTAATCCTTTCATTATTATCTTGCGTTTCCCGTTAAACAAACATTAGTTGGGAATGGTTTTATATTCTCTTTTTTCTCCTGGAACAGATATTATATTTTAGCTTACGAGGGAATATCATAGAATGAGTGACGCATTGTGTATTTTGGAGATAATCCTTTTTTTGTTGGTCTTCCAGATACGATGTGAAAGTGAATGAAAGAAGTGAACGTTTAATCTCTTTGCACTGATTCACCAGAACTTGTTTATTTATAATTCTAGGTACACACAATTGTGTAGATTGAAACCAAACGCTCTGCTTGTGTGATTGTGATTAGAGCGCAAGCAATATACCGTAAATGGATTTAAAACGTATTTCTCTCAATGCTACAGCGCTCTTTGTTTCATAAAAGACTCTTTCATGTAGATTCAACATATATCTTGTTGGTTGCAAACATTTTCGCAGCCACAGTACATACATAAGCACGTTTCCGCTCTGCCTCTACTTTGTGTTATTGGCATATCCAACCCCAATGAAATTTAATATGAAAGAAGTACTGTAGTTGAATATTAAATTTACGGCAACTGAGCTTAATTTTATGTAAAAGTAATAAATCTTTCAGAATTTTCATAAACTTCCTAAGCATGAAGATGTTAGTTACTCTCAAGTTTTACCTTTGGTTTTGGGACAGGGCTTTTAATTGTGATTGAACCTGAATAAACATTTTAATTCGGTGTGTTTCAGGAACAGAACTGAAATATACTTCGGCATATCGACTCTAAAACTAAGTATAATTCGATGTGTTTAGACAAGAGAACAGAAAAACATTTTAAGATTTATCACTCACAAATATCGTTAGATTAACCTGTGAAAACTGTGAAATGATAACCTAAGTGTACATATAGTATATATAATTTCATTACAGGAAAAGAAAACTGGTTTAATCAGAAAATTTCTTTAGTTTCGAAAATTAAAAATTAAGGATTAATTATAATTTTGAGCGACATCTCAGTAAGTATAATTACTGTTTACTGCCAGTTTGATGAAAACTTTGTCATAGCTTGTTGGTATTATACTTCAGTGCCTGTTTCACCTGAATAAGTGGCGTCCATGTCATACACCGTGTACTTTCGTCCTTCATTGATTTTCCTTAAAGGAAAAAAGACAGTATATCGTACCTGTTTAATCGAACTCATCCGAAGACTGTATATCATACGAGTTTAGCCGAATTTATACGAAGACTGTATAGTGTGCGAGTTTAGCCAAACTTATCCGAAAACTTATTGTGCACGAGTTTAGTCGAACTCACTTGAAGATTTATATCGTACGAGTTTAGCCGAATTCATTCAAAGACTTTATACCGTACAAGTGTATCTGAACTCATCCGAAGACTGTGTATCGTACAAGTTTAGCCAAACGTATCCGTATAGTATAATTATAGTATAGTATCCGTATTAGTATAGTTAATAATATAGTATTAGTACTTGACCTCCAATACAAGAGTTTGAAATAGGGTTTGTGGCCAATCAAAGTTTGGGTCACAAAAAACACATAAACCAATCTTAACCGATCATGATCAAACTCAGCATGATGATTCACCTTGACCTACTACAAGTGCCTAAAATATCATGGTGTGCAGGCTTTTAGTTCTCGAATTATTAGCCACATATATTGGGACATATTTTCGAACACAAAGGAACGAGAAGAAAAGACATGGAACTCATTCGCTTTGGATTAAACTCGGTATTGTGGTAAGCCATAACTTGCTATACAAAAGTGTAAAATATTTGTTATACATACTATTGGTATCCGGATTATAGGCCATCAAATTCTGTATCTCAATTTCGGAAACAAACCTCTTTCACTCAAAACTCACAATTTTCGAACTCCTTCAACTTATATCAAACTCAGCATGGTGATAGGCCTTGATTTTGTAAATTTAAAAACCTGTGAAGAATTATGTTGTGCCGACTGTTTATGGGTCATTAAATTCAGGGTCGCATTTTCGAAAACATAAAAACATACACCGAACCTATTCAATCCGGAACAAAGTCGGTATTGTAGTAAGTCTTGATCCATCATTTGAAATATTATGTTGTAAAGCTTTTGGTTCCAATGTTATGAGCCATCTGTTCGAAAACAGAAAGAAAATATTAACCGGACTCCTCTGATCTGGATCAAACTTATTATGTGACCTTGGCTTGATACAGAATCGTTTGAATATTGTGGTGTGCAAGCTCTTTGCACATACATTTATTTACCATGAAATGGGGATTGTATTTAGTGAAATTTTCGCAAAACAATTTTAATAAAGATTTGCTGGAAACTCAATAAAGCAGATTAAAAAAAAAAAGAATTGAGTCTTACTAATATCTATTTACACACAACACACACAATAACATCATTTTGTTCAGTTTAAAATGATACATCGACTGATATATGTCGTGTCTTTGGACGTTTTTCTTCATTTGATAATAATATTCTAAATTATTCCTCAAAAAATTACTAACAAGATACTCATATTGATATAATTAGATTTCTAAAAAGATGGAAAAACAATTAAGAAAAATGTATTAAAAAGTTGTTGAATAAAAAGTAATTTTTTTTAAATGGTTGACTTCTTGTGGAACCTTAGTTGGTTCTCCTGCTGACACTGAGTTTCTAGGAAATGGATATCAAACAACAGTCTTGTGGGAATTATTTCCTTCTGTAGTAGAGAAATTCCTGAATTCAAATTAGTACCCACCCACGCAAAACGAATTGTAAGTGAGATAGCACTTTCTCCCTTTGCCCTTCACTTTTCTCTCTCAAATCTCTCTTTCTGAATCTCATCCCCGTACACAGAGAGAAATCCCTAACCGTGCTGTTTTCCCAATCGTAAATGAGAGAACATAAGTCTCCTTTTGGCAGCTTACCGTTTCTTGCTTCAGTAGGTTGGTTGCTTCAATGTTACCCAAATGTCTCTTGAGGCTAAAGTTTGCGCACGGCATTTCCAATTCCAATGTTAGAACTTTGACATTATACAAAATGTAATGAATACGAATTACATTACACGACTTTTCGTTTTTATTACATTTTCTTAATTCTATTTACATTTCACTTAAAAACATAGTCTACTGCCCGATATCTACAGGGACTAGAATTAATCATAATTCCATATGTATTGTGTAATATTGTCTGAAAACATAAACCTGACAAATAAAAAACGTCCCCTACTATTTTCGAAGTTGAATTATCATTACTAAATGTAGTATGCTGCTTCTTCAGTAGATGGTGGTATTCTCATGATCGTAACATGTAACTTATAACTAGAGTTGGGATTTTCATGTAATATCAACCCCCTAAATATGTACATAAATAAACGATTATGTACATAAGTGGTTATGTAACAAAAATCGCTTAAAATGTAAGAAATATGTAATATTATATAAGAGTATGTAATGTTACATATGTTAAATATTTATGAAAACGTAATATTAACACACGTATGAAGAATGCAATATTTAAACAAATTATGAAAATAAAAAGGAAAATCTACTACAATTTATCCTGCTTAGAACAGCTGAGACAGCCATACGTCACTGACGTGACTGATTGCAGGATAATAAAAATCAGACGCGAATGAAGGAAGATGTGAATCGGCTAGAGAGAAACAGGAAAGCTCCGAGAAAAGCAATGCATATGGCATTTGTAAGTCAGAAATTTCATGTGGTGTGGTGTGGTCCCGTTTCAAACTAGAACCTTTTACACTAAATACGCATCCGTCACCATGGCCCAATCTTGAAATGAATTATACGCAATATACAAATTTAAATACTAAAAGAAACTAAAGACGAAATGTATTGTTTTATATATATTTATTTCATGCAGGGAAAAGCACTCCTATATCTTTTAAACAATACCAGCTGAACTAAGACTGAAGAATATTTCCACTAATGAGCATTTTAATTTGAAATAAAGTACTTACAAAACATGTTCCTGCAGTTCAACTGTGTGTTGTTGCACAGTGGGTTACAAGATACATTTCCAAATGATCAGAAGTATAATTTTGTCGGCGATCGGATAAAATATTCTTGTGTGCAGAGAATGATCTTTCCACATCGCATGAGGTAACAGGGGCGTATTTGAACAGAGGGATGTAGTTGGGGGAAATATCTTCAGGGGGGCTTCTTGTTTCACCACTGAGAATCTCACACTGCCAATAGGCTGTCGTAACTCGGGTTTCTTTCCAGCACTGCATTTAGTTTCTTTCGAACTTTTTTCCTACATCTCCACACACACCTTGTAGCAGCCTCTTTGCATCCTCTATGATTTCCATGGATTCCCGAAGAAAAATGAAATGAAATCTTTGAGTTTTACGTCCCACGGTTATGCCGGTTAGGCTAAAGGAGACGGTGATTATGAGAAATGAATAAAATGGTGGATTGAAGAAAGTGGGAGGAAACGGGAGAACCAAAAAAACCCACGAGTACGGTGTTTGTCCACCACAAAGTCCACACAGCGCGAGCTGGGATCGAACCAGGGACCCCAAGCACTGGAGGTGAAAGCTCTACCACTTTTTTTTTTTTAAAGTTAACTGAATCACCGAATGTGCCTCAGAAACTGGAACTACTTATTACTAATTTTACTTGCTTTACTCATTTTACCTTGCTTTTCCAATGATCTAGAACGACAGGGACACGAACACAGAAACAGCGAGGACAGTTAAAATCACAAAGGCTCTCCCACCGGGAACCGAACCCGGCACCCCGTACACCAAAGGCGCAGTGCTAGCCATTAGACCAGCGGAGAGGGCACCACTGAGCAACCGATCCTGCAGATCGAGTTCAAGTTAAAATAAATTTATAAAATAAACAAAAACTACGGGTTCTATTTTTTAATTAGAGTAGATCCAACGTGTTCAATTTTGCATAGACTTCTCGTTGTATTCTCTGAAGTCACTTAGAAAATCTGAGTCATTCAATTCTCAACCAAAGGATCAATTTTCTACATCAAAATGCGTTGATTGACATAATAGTGCAATACGTTAAATTTCTATCCTTACATTAGATGTAATAAACAGCTAAATAAAATAACTATATACCTATCTATATCTATAGATATAGAGAGAGGGAGAGAGAGAGAAAGAGGAAGAGAAAGAGGAAGATTATAGAAATGTACGTTGTTTCCATTATCTTGTTTCCAGTTACAGAAATGTTTAGGGAAATAGCACCGTTTATGTCACTTTACACCTTATTTTCAGCCCCATTTATTTTTCCTTTTTTTAATGGAAACTGCCGAAAAAAGAATTCTGCTTATGATACAACTTGGCGTTACATGTGTCTTGAGTTTTCTTGGAAACGTGGTAAAATTAATAACAAAACTTCCTGATTAATGTAATTTTAAGGAGGTGTGTATTCTGGTCTTTCCAAGCAATTTTTCAAGAAAAAACTTTCCACAAGGGAGTATTCTCAGTGCTTCAATATTTACTGCTACCGTAAACATTGTAGTCCGTAGTATGTTGGTGATCGTATTATATATTACCGCTCTATATATCTTCGCGGTATTATTTGATAGCTTCAACTTACATTAAATCGTCTTGCTCGCTGACCAAATGGGACAGTCTTTCATTTACTGAAAAAATACCTGGTTGTATATACACTTCCTCTGTTACCGATTTTGTGTTATTGATCGATGGTTGTATTTCGCCGGCATTAGAGTCAGTCTCTCAGTTGTTAACATGATCAGAATTTTGGGTTTGACTTTCGATCGCCGCTTAAGCTGACCTCCACACATTCGTAATTTTAGTTATTCTTTTCACCGATCTTTGATCTGTTCCCAGTACTTTCCTACCGCGTCTGGGGTGTTAATCGAATCGTTGTTATGATTTTATCGTAGTCTAACGCGGTTTAAGTTAGACTACGGTGTGTTGCTTATTTATCTGTTTGTTCCTTTTTGCTAAAGGCTCTTGACATTATTCATCAACTAGGAATTTGGCTACCTACTGCAGATTTTCGTATTAGCATTGTAAGTAGCTTTTATGGAGAAAGAAACGAACCACGATTAGTCTACCACCTTCAGAGACTTTTCAGAAACACGAGCTGATGTACGTTGTATTTATGACCAACTCTGCAGCTTATCGTTGGGTTTCGTTTTCCGAGTACACGCCCATTATACATTCATGCTTCCTGCGTGTTGCGAAGACGCCTTGAAAATCGAGAAATGTCCTTTTTTAAAAAAATGTCCTGCGAGATATTCTGAGTTAACTCATTTGGAATATTTCAATGTTGCATTATTTATTCAGACCATTTTGAATCACAGACACTCTTTTCCTGAATGATAAACCACTCTGTATTTTAACAATCCTCAGAAGACTTAGTCCAGTCAAATTAGACAAAAAAAAAAAAGCTAAACCCCAAAATAATTATAACAAGCTGAAATTTTGCACAAACCTTTGGGAAGGTGCATATAACAACATACTAAAAGTCCTGAAATATCTGGTGACGGGTTTGGCTGCCATATTGCAAAATGGCCACCAAAGTATGGTTTTTTCAAGATAATGACCGGTTCTCAATTTAATTGCTGTAACTCACGTTGTATTTGGACTATTGATGTTAATTCAACTTCGTTCAAATAACAAAGGACTACGCTTACATAACACGTATAACACCAGTTTGCTTCACATGCGAGAAGAAACGGAAGGATTTCCTTTCAAAAATCCCCAAAATTTTCCTTTTTCCAATTAGGTTTCTTATTTATTAGCCCAGAAAAAATCATAACAAGCTGAAATTTTGCACATACCTTTGCGAAGGTATTTATATCACAACATACTAAAATTTCTGAAATATCTGGTGACGAGTTTGAAAGCCATATTGCAAAATGGCCACCAAAGTATGGTTTTTCAAGATAATAACTGGTTCTGATTTTAATTGCTGTAATTCACGTTGTATTTGCACTATTAATGTTATTTTTACTTCATTCGAATAATAAAGGACTACGCTTACAGTCCATGTGTCACACTTACGAGTTTACTTCACATGCGGGAAGTAACGGAGGGATTTCCTTTTTAAAAGTACCAAAATTTCTCTTTTTCGAATTAGTTTTCTTATATATTAACCCAGACAAAAATCATAACAAGCTGAAATTTTGAACATGCCTTTGGTAAGGTGTATAGTTCTGAAATATCTGATGAGATGTTATTTTTACTTTATACGAATAAAAAAGGTCTACGCTTACACACTAAGTATTAAGCTTACCAGTTTACTTCACATGCGGGTAGTAGAGGAGGAATTTTCTTTTAAAATTCACTAAAATGTCTCTTCGTAAGATTAGTTTTCCCCAGAAAAACATTAGTTTTCCCCAGTTCTTATACATTACCCCAGAAAAAATATAATATATCAAGCTGGAATTTTGCACATACTTTTGCGAAGGCGTATATAATAACATACTAAAAGTCCTGACGGGTTTGGCCACCATATTGGAAAATGGTCGCTAAATAGTGGTTTTTAAACATAATAACTGGTTCTCACTTTAATAGCTATAACTCACGTTGTTTGCATTATTGATGTTACATTTAGTTCATTCGAATAACAAAGGACTACGCTTACCTACACTTACCATCCTACTACACAAAGGGGGAAGTAACGGAGGTATTTTTTAAAAAATCCCAAACTTTCTCTTCTTCCGATTAGTTTTTCTTAATCAGTTGACAATCTTCTCTGAGAGTAGCAATTAAACTTACATTTAATACACCATAATAAACACAATATGACATCCAAGTTTCATTGAAATCTTAGTGATAGAATTGGAATAACAAATAAAACTTCATTCAGTACTACTTCTTGACTAAGCATTGAGCGAATAAGGCGTTCTCTCAAGCTACATTCCCCAACTGTTATGTTTACTTCTTCAACGTCAATTATCACATCTCAAGAGAAGTTTCTTGCGAATCTGAAGAACAAATCTAGATTTATTGAAATACTTTCTAAGCATTTTACGGCTGCTGGCACCAGTGTTCTTCAAGCCTCTGGAGATACAAATACCCAAATTGTGCGTACAGCAATAGAACTCAAACAGCCATATAAAGTATCAATTATTCGGGAAGATATTGATTTGCTTGTACTTTTAGCATCATTAGCATGTGAGGAAATATAAAATTAATCAAGAAAGTTCCTTTGCTCTTTGTGGAGGTCGGTGTTCAATTGTCCCTTAAACCATGAGTTGAATGCGAATTAAAATAAGGTGAAGGTCAGAAGGTCGGAAGATATGCCAGAGTTTTGGAGATGGTCTCTTGAGTACCCGGACACTGCTGCGGTGGCTTAATAAGCTTAAGGGCGGTGACAAAACACTCGAAGACGCGTCACGTGCCATTAGACCAACACATGTACAAAATGAAGATCTTCAGGCAGCAATTCAGGCAAACAGTGGGCAGACATGTGAGGAACTAGGACTACAATTCATTATGAGTGGAGAAACCATTCGGCAACTCCGCCATCAACTTAAAATGCACTCCAAGTTGAGTCGATGGGTCCCATATGATTTGACTCCGAGCCAGAAGCCAAAGCGAGCAGACATCTGTGTTTTATGTTGTCTCGTCTGAGAAAGGAGCCACTTCTGGACAGGGTGATAACATGTGATGAAAAGTGGGTTCTGTACGACTCTCCACGGCGCCGTCATCATTGGTTAGCATCCCACGAACCGGTTTAAAAACAGCCGAAACAACCACTGCACCAGAAGAATTTCCTTCTGTGTGTTTGGTGGACTGCTCGCGGCATCTTGCATCGGAAACTGCCAACAGCTGGTCAGAGGATCAATGTAATTGTGTACTATCAGCAGTTGAGAAGTGTTCAAGAAAAATTCAAAACT
Organism: Thermobia domestica; assembly: GCF_964235325.1. Lineage (NCBI taxonomy): Eukaryota > Metazoa > Arthropoda > Insecta > Zygentoma > Lepismatidae > Thermobia > Thermobia domestica. The sequence continues at coordinate 188,224,707 of NC_137464.1, forward strand.
CTGGAGCAAGCACTTCTGAATCGCAAACCGGTCTTCCTGTTACAGGACAACGCTAATCCCTACGTGGCTAGGATGACCCGGGACACCATTCTAAACCTTCGATGGGAAACACTATTCCATCCGCCATACTTCCTGACCTTGCACCGTGCGATTATCACCTATTCCATTCCTTGGACAGTCACCTAAGGGAACGCCAGTTCAGATCACTAGTAGAAGTGCAAAATGCACTTGATACCTTCTTCTCTTCACGTCTCATCAAGTTCTACCGCGATGGAATCCATGGCCTTTCAGAACGTTAGCAGAAGGGCGTAGATGCTGATGGGGACTATTTTTGATCTTGCAGGTACGCCTTAAGTGACATATCAATGTTCGAAGGTGATGGATGACGAAGCGAGAGAACTTTCTTAGTTACCTTTATAGATGTTACATGTTATTAAACCTGGCAAAAGAAAAGTTCCTTCTAAAGTCTTCAGTTCAAGAAAATTACAAGAAAATCTTAGGAACATGGAGACATATTTAACATTTTTATATGCTGTCACAGGTGCGATACATCATCAGCTTCTTACCGCCCAGGAAAGTACTGGTAAAAGGGATACCATATGCTGAAGAAACGCAAAGACTACAAAAACAAGTCGGGATTTTCACCGATGAGAATGCGATCACTGAATCCATCACCGTTATTGGTGAATTGTTTCTCTTTACTTTGTACGGTGCTAAAAGGTCAGTTCTTACCTTAGATCAACTGCGTTATCGAGTATTCATAAAATCTATTGCAAAATATCCCATCCCAAGTGAAATTCAGTTAGAATCTTTGCCATCAATCAGTGCAGCAACCCATCAGCACTTATTTCGGGTCTACCATCAGGTACAGCTTTAGAAGGGTACCAAGTTACCCCCTACTTCCTGAGGATCGCAGATGATTGAAACGTGTTTGGAACCAATTATGACAGTGAAAATTTCAAGAACGCCTATTTAAGTGCATAAAAATTGAACTGATATATAGGCTACCTCGTTCTGTTTACATTTTAATGGCAGTGGTTACACCAATTCCTATTATGAATAAATCAATCCCAATGAAAATACTAACGTGGATACTATTGAAACGAAATAATAGTTATAGAAAATCCAGACTGGATTTAGAAATACAGTGCATGAAAAAGGCACTCTGTTCTTAACGAATTCTATAATTATGATTGCCTTTCATTTCGGATACATGAAAATATTGCAAATGCCTCTTTAATTGGAACTATTGTAGACTGTGCACGTTACCAGAACGTTTTATTTCTTTAAGTGTTACTATTGATAAATCTGAGAGAATTTGGTGACTTGTAGATGATTTGCCTAAGAATAGGGATAAACTGGCCTCCGATAGGACCCTCCTACACCAGTTGTATAAATATTTATTTCTTTTCAGTCATTATGATCCCAATGAAACTTGGATTAAATATTTCGCGTATTATGGTGCATTTAATATAAGTTTAATTGATACTCTTAGAGGACGAGATTGTCAACTGATTAAGAAAAAGTAATCGGAAGAAAGGGAAAGTTTGGAGCCTTTTTTAAATAAAATCCCTGGTAAGTGTATGTAAGCCTAGTCCTTATTTATTCAAATGAAATATAAATAGCATCAATAGTGCAAATATAAAGTAAGTTATAGCTATTAAAGTGAGAACCAATTATTACCTTTAAAATAACGGTTTTGCGGTCATTTTCAAATATGGCGGCCAAATCTTTCACCGGCTATTTCAGGACTTTTAATATATTTTATATACATCTTTCCCAAGGTATGTGAAAACTTTCATCTTGTTATGTTTTTTTCTGGGTTTATGTATAAGAAAACTAATCGGAAGAAGGGGAATTTTAGGGATTTTTAAAAAGAAACAAACCTTTAAAAAGAAAAAGCACAATCAACAAACCAAAGTTTTGCAACACACTGTTTTTACTGAGAAAGATTTGTTTAGATATCTGCAAGGTAGGAAAGGTTTCTTTTTCAACTTATAATAGTGATGCTAACTAAGTTAAGTAGAATTTCCCTCGTGGCGTCTAATTTTTTTCATATTCCTTACTTAAAATAATACCACGCTCCGAACACCGATAAAAAAAAGTCTAGCCCAACACGGTTTTACTGTACGTTCATAAAAATAAACAACTTTGTCTTTCATCAAAGCATATGGTGTTGTTCAATACTTTTGTTCAGTAATTATCTTTGTAACAAGAATGAATGATAACCTTAATGTTAAAGTTAAGTGAAATAACATGCGTATTGTCAACGCAGTAAACTATCATATACTTGCGTTCTACTTTCCGCTTGTTACAATCTGGTCACCCTACACTACCTTCAGTTGTCGTCCCACATCAATCACTACACGAATTCTAGCAAGAATTTGGAACGTTGTTAGAACAGTATCCCAGTCGTAAACAGACGATTCACAAAGTGATAATTATGTTGATTGTGCTTCCGTCACAACCGAGGACAATTCAAATTTAATCTGTATCGCCTGTGTTTAGTGTTGACTCCAGAACTAACAGGTGTGAAGCTTGCCTTCGACCATACGTTTCACTTTTCGCTGCATTGTGTGATGTATACAGTACGTTATTGTAAAATATCTGGAAAACTAGGACTTCAAAGAACGATTAGGACTGCCTAAAATCCTAATCAGGTTTTCGGTGATAGTACGGTCTTTAGTGACGTTCTTCTTACCATTATTTGTAATAATGGAATAGTTAACGTTATCTAAATTTTCTTTCTGCTTTGTGTTATTATTATTATTATTAGTGTTCTAAGTTATTTTGCAGTTAAATACGATATATTAAACTTAGTTTTACATTCTTAGCCTTGTCACGATATTTTTAATCTCTTAATTTAAGAATTTGCATCAACTAGACTTTTGCAGTTATGTTGTGATTGTTTAATTTGGCCTTATCGTGAGGAGGACAAATGCCTAGCTGCTGAGGAGGTAACTAAACTACACACACATGCACACAAGTAAATATAGGTATTGATTGTTTTAGGGATTGACAGTGGCTGCAAGGAAAATAAATGTTATTTCAGCTATATCATCTGTATACACCATTTACTCCTGTGGAACATTCATGATTATTACAGTAGAACCTAAAAGCAGCTGTATTTATACACAATGTGGAAAATACAGAACAAAGGGGCAAAGACCGAAATCTCCGACCCATAGAGCTAATATGCTATTATTTAGGTTGTACCTACAAAAGGTAGTAGCGATCAAAGAAGAGATTATTTATTTTAATTATGGTTACTATATGCCAGTATTTATACAGACAAATCTACATTTTCTGACTAAAAATTTCCATCCTCATACATTTTCCAAAATTGCCTGATTTGTCCGCTTTTCCTCAGTTCAATTTATAATTCGATTTTAAACATTTTACATGCAAGTTGAACGATTTGTATTCAAACAGGCACGTAGCCAAGGAAGGGGGGTCAGGGTGGTCCGGATCCCCCCCCTTCAAGACCAGAAATGAAAAAATTAAGGAAGTATGAAACAAAATGAAATGAGAAAAAGAAGGAACAGCGTTAAAAATAAACTACAGGAAGCTTTTGGTTACTCTTTCTTATGAGGAAATTTGTATTACTTGCAATACATGGTTGCAAGATGAGCGATATACTCTGAAAGAGTCATGGAATTTGAAATTTCTAGAAAAGTTGCGGAATTTTCAGAATTTCTGCTACTAGTCAGGAAGATTTCAAGCTTCCGAAAGCATAGTGCCGTTGTGTAACAGCGTGGACATTTTTTATCATAATTTTTCGTCATCGCATCCTTGCAATATCAAACATGTTATTTCAAAAACAATTTTCTACTGCTCCTTTAACCTGTCATTTGAAACAGACAGTAGTTGACGGATAATAAAAACAAAAATATATGTGGAAAGAAAGTTCTGTTAACATTTGATTCAACAGAAAGAGGAACGGAGATATTGCAAAATACATTACAATACATTATTGAGTATGTACAGTGCATAGTTGAGGTCATAATGAAAGGAAAATTGTTATATTTGAATAAACAGAGGAAGGATGTAAATATTGTATAATCTTTTTCAATACTTTTTTTTAATTTACTCGAGATTTCTTCATAGTTTATTAAAATACTTACCAACATATCCTCGCAAACCAATAAATTTTGATAGTAAAGTAGTTTAGATTGATCGAGCTCCTGGGCCTTCAGAATTTCACGTCACCCCCCCCCCCCGTTACGAAATCCTGGCTAAACGAACCAATATATATTCCAGTAAAATTGTTTAGAATGATCAATCCCCTGGTGTGATGACCAAGGGCGCTGATCCTCGGACCCCCCCCTTAGGGCAATCCTGGCTACGTGCCTGATTCAAAGAATAAATTGTTTAAACAGATCAGATATACTGCCAAAAATAGAAATGGCCAAAGTTAGCATGATACTGTGTAAGTAATCTTATTTAATTCTTTTTCATACATTTCAAATACACTTTTCATACTGTTCTAAAAACATAAAAGTAAAAGATAGAACTTAGGAATCTTGTGTCGAATGTTAATATTAAATATAACAAGTAAGCCAAATGTAATTCTGTTCATATTTTGGCATTTTAGAATATAATAATCTTAATGTTAATAGATTTGAAGTCGTACACATTATAGCAAATGAGAATAATTAATCATGTATTCGGATGGCGAATTTATAATGCTAATTACAATATCTGAAAGTCTAAAAGGTCAATCAAATAATGGTAAGAATGGGTGAACTAAGACAATAATAAAAATATTTTAAATTGCCGTAACCAAGATATTGCTCAATCAAACTGACAATAATTGAAGCTAAATGGAATAAATATTACGTTAAACATATAGACTTAATTAATGTATTTAATTAATATTCAGATTGATCAATAATAGCGAAAGGGAAGTGAAATCCAATTATGGAACTGAGATATGAAACGAGTTCTATGTCATGAATAAAAGTAAGTATCGAAATCAGTGAATTTAAATTGGCAGTATGTAGTGCTATTGAAATAAATTAAAAAAATACGAGGATATTTTTAAAAGTTTCTGGCTTGAGTCCGAAATATCCACAAGTAAAAGCCATTCCTGGCAAGTAGTTCCCTCTATCGAAGACATAATGTATCAGTTTCAACTGTCCACCTTAGTCAATTTGTTTGATGCAGTCATTGGTTTCAGTCCCTGTCTGTTGAACTCACACCTGCATGATAATGCTCCAATCCCCACAGCAGTTGTTGCCAAGGCTACAGTGCTAAGTCTGGGTTGTAGCGTAGGCGTTAAATCTCTTGAATGATACAGTCTTTTACTGTAGCCTTGGCAACGACAGCTGTGTGAAATGGAGCATTATCATGAAGCATGCAAGCTCAGTGCACACTAACTGATTCAAATGACTGCTTCCAACGATGACGCAGCTAGAAAGCTGAAACTGATAATTTACTTTTTGATAGATGACATTACCAGTGTCGGGACGGAAACATTTGAAAATTCCTCGTATTTATATGTTCTTCAATCTCATGCAGACAGCTTTCCCGTCTTTTTGGTACTAACACGTTTTCCTTATTGAATGTTGTATTTTTCTTTATATGATTTATTACAGTTTTGTGTTGTGTGTATTGGCACAAAATAGTTTGTAAAACCAAACAAAAAAGAATGACGGATTTTAATATTACATGTAGACAGGTTAATTCATACAAAACTCAGAGTTAATAAAATAAACATTTGAATATAAAGGAAATGTTATGTTCAAAGGAAGTGTAAGAAATGGATACTTCCTATCGATGCAATTAGCAAACCCAATAATAGATGAATAAGTGAACAAAGAGGAATAGGTGATATGAACAGCAATGTGAAATGGAAAAACGGAAAATAGGTATAAAAAGTAGGGCGAAAACAGGAAAAACAATGATAGGACCAAAGCAAGCAAAAGATCTCCTTCTTAATACGTAAACTATAGTCCTTCTTAAATTAATTAATTCCCTTATACATGTCCCAAATGTTCTTGATTTTATTATTATCTTAAAATTCATTAATTGTAAATTTTAAAATATATATATATATATATATATTTCTCTGTTCTAAAAGTTTTGGAAGCTTATTGTCTGACATTAACGAAATTTTGTTTTTATTATAATACCACGTTTCGATTATTAAGTTCATTTTGAACGGATATCCTCATGGTAGTCCAGCGATAAGGCTATCGCACAGTACTCGACTTCGTGTGTCGAAGACGTGCTACAGACTGTGCCGTCGTGTCGATGATACTAGACACACACCCGCGACGCCGCAGCCGCTAGATCTTATTTCACATATCGCGGGAATCTGGTATTTTTTAACCATCTTCCAAATGGTGCCTCGAATGTGCTTATCTTACAATGGACATCTCCGTTTATACCAAAGGTTGTAATTTAAAGACACCATCTTGTAGAACTAGTCTTCAATATACCACATACCAAAAATCTCAGAAAAAAAATATTTCTTCATTACGGAGATATAACGCTTCAAACAATGGAAAAATGAGCTGCTTACGTCACGGCAACACAGGCAAGGGTTTTGGCGTGACGTCACAGGTTTGTAGCACTCTGTGAGTGGCATTGAAAACTTCAGGAAATCTTTTCATGTTACAGTTTGTTGCTGCAAACTACAAATAAATTTAGTAGAATAGTGAAAGGAAAAATGGCAAAATAAGTAATACATTTACTGTATATAAACATAACGTGTTAATAAGACCTATTTTCCTAGCTTGAAATACATTAATGCTCATTTGTAATGTCCTATCATTGAAATATTTTAGATACTTATACACTTAAGGAGAATTACTTTACTATTGTATTACCCCAAAAACATTAGAGTCTAAGAACTATATCAGTTGATGCGCAGATTGAGAATATCTAGGCCATTATATAGCTTTCCTTTATTTTAAAGATTTGTCATGAATATCCATGCTGTTATACTACGGCTAAAAATAAACACTTTCTGCACCGAAAAGCTCTCATATCCTATTACATCATTTCATTTTTTCTACTATTTACTCTGCATATTAGCAATCGGTCACCCCACACCATTGCTACAACTATTCTTATCTTAATGCTACAAGAATCGTATTGTATAGCGCTTTACTTTCTTATATTTCTACAAGGGAAATGCTTTTGTGGTCACCGCGGTGGTTTGAAGCTGAAGGAAGCTGTAGCGAATAGAATCAGATGGTTAGTCTGCCGAAAGACCATCATTAACAAGATAAGTGGTCGAGAATTTTTCTTGTGGCATAGGCGGTTCTCAAATCTAGGCACCATAATAATACAATTTCATACATGGGCCTTCATATTTTTTATTTAACTTATTTATGAGCCAGACTCCTATTTGCAATCTCCTTGAGTACCTGGCGTTCAGGATTTTTCGAGCCTGAACAAGAGGATTATTGACAGAAATTCGTTATGTGTTACTTATCTTGTTACTTTAAAACTTTAGCTTTTTGTTTTCAATAACCTCACACGAAATAGTGTTCTAAGTATACAAACATAAGTTTATTTATATTCTTCTCCCCTTCAGATAGGCCAGTATTCCCGGGAGGATGCCCCCCTAAATTTTTATTGCCCTCTAAACTTTTCAAGGTAGGCTTGCAAATAAACTATAATATGGTGATGAACTATACTATGGTTGGATTAACTCCCCTAACTTCTACAGCCCCTTCCTACATTTTGGGGTGGCTACAAGCCTGCCCTCAGTTCTGAGGTGATTAATATTTGGTATATGGTAGTACATTTGCAAAAGATTATATCGTGAAAGTATTGTGTTTTGTGTTCTGAAGTCCACTAGTAAAATAATAATAATAATAATAATAATAATAATAATAATAATAATAATAATAATAATAATCCATAAAAGCAAACGTTTTAAGAGTTCAGCCTTTGTTAAGTTTCGTCCAGTAGATTGATTTCTCTTATATTGTTTCACTCACTGGAACAAAATATTGTGTTCATTACTCGTCATGACATAAATCACAAACATTCATTATCAAAGGACACAGTGGATCAATAGTGGAGCACTCACCTCTGGTGTGAGGGATACCTGGTTCGAATTCAAGCCATATGAATTTGTGATGGACAACATCGTGTCCGTGGGTTTTCTCGCGATTCAGACGTTTCCTCCCACATGACCATTCCATCGATTCTTTATAATCATTCACTCTCATTAATCATCCGTCTCCCTTTGCCTATAGGACATATTCCTGGAACATAAAAGTAGAAATTTCATTTTATTTTATTCATTAATAAGCCACTGTAACTAGGTTGTTATCATTACTGTGAGACCACATCTGTTTATTTGTTGGTCTAAATGTTAACTTATGTGCTCAAAACACTTCATCCAATTTGTAAATGTTCACATGGACTAGTATAAACAATTTACGAGTATGTTCCATGGGCTAAAGAAAACGACAGTAAGCGCGAAGATATTATGATGAAGTAATATTGCTAATGTGTAAAGTAATTCAATAATAGCACTGGTAAATTATCAGAATGCTCATGAACATAATTATCATGGTAAGTTTGTGCGTCCTTGTGTTGAACTCAATAGAGAATTTAGATTACTTTTACTTAGAGAAATGTTTTTTCTTGTATTAATTTCGTTGGGTTTCCCCCTGAGCGCATAACTATCGAATCCAGGATGAACTTGCATATAAGAAATTTGCACTCTACTATCAAATAACTATGATTTTATATTGTTGATTTTTTCTTAAGAATTAATAAAATTCGCTTCGTAAGGTCCGTCGGTGACAAAACATGACAATATTAATTAGTTTCTTACATCAGGCTGCAAACAATGTCAATAATATAGCAAATTAGTACACTTCAACTTTGTCCTAAGATATTCAGATATATTCAAATAATTGGTAATAAATATATAAATAAATAAAAAGCTTGCTTTTTAAATAAACCTTAAATTCTGTTACTTTTCTTATTCTTTGTGTTATTAGCAACGTCGTGGATATTTGAAAAATATGCATCGTATCTTTCGCTAAGCCGTTTCTCTAGTGAGTGGAGCAGGCCTTTTCCCCTGTACCGACCTGTGCCTGTGACGTACAAACATGGTGGTCGTAGTTTTAAGCGCATGAACAGCATACCCTAATCCAATCGCAAATTTCGACTAGTTAGAATCGTCGCATGAACGAAAAGAAGTGTTCTCCGTAATCAGCTAGCTCTGAAATTTGTTTTGGAGCAATAAAAAATCAGTTTAAATGTCCATTAGATATGATAATACTTACATATAATGTTATATTTTTTCTGTGTGGACTATATCTCGTTTGTACTTTCTTTACTACCTGCAGCGCTGGATTTAGAGAATTTCAGTCTCCAGGCCAGGTTCCCTGTATGACCCCCTTGTTCTGTGAATATGAATAAATATTAAGTAATTCATAACTTACTTGATGTCAGATTAGTAATATAACATTTAAAAAATTAAAACCAGTAGGTTACTATAAATTGAACTCAAATAAAGCTTGACTGATTTACATCACACTACGAATAGAGTTCTAATTTTGTGTTCGTCTTTAACGGCAAAGTGCAAGCACATTCATAAGGAGTACGGTACGTATGTAGCCTGGACTTTGGGGTCCGCCTTGAGCCGCGTACTAAATTCGGGGCCTAGTCAGTATAAGGCTAATCCGTTACTGGCTACATAAGATATTACTTTCATGCCTCGCAGTATCTCCTTATAAATTTCTTATGGAGTGCCACGAGGCATCAGCGTTATGCCTAAGTGCTTATAAAATATTATTTTTCATATTTTCATACAGTATAAATACACAGAATATATAAAAATAACGAAATGGTATTATATTACGTATTGGCCTAGTGGATGTAGTTCATGAATGTGTAAAATATATTCGGGAATATCTGGTCATTTGTGCTATTTTTAAAGTCTAATTTGAAATAGTAAAGTGAAGCGACAAACAATGTAATTTTATGTTGCAATTTCCACCAAACAGTTCATTGGCTTGGTACCGAATTTTGGAAAATGTAAGAAAGAACAACACTGTAACAAGCAGTTTATTTACCGATACGATTCTTCTCTTTCGAAGGCATATCCTTGAATCCACTATGGAATGCACAACACACTTTTTCCCATGCTTTCGTCTTTTCAATTCTGTTGCTGTATTAATCACTGCTGGAGTTCCATATACTAGGTTGTGCCTGAATTTCTGCAATAAAAGCGTCTGCAATAAAAGCAATGCAAAAAATTCCATTGAGATCGTCTTTCAGAATGAGTATCTGATTACTGAAAAAACAAATTCTGAGGTTGTGGCAAGTCATCGACACATGAAGTCGCCTAGTGTGCGAAGGTCTTGGCTTGTGTTAGATAGCGGGTTCCCGCAACGAGCCTGCAACACTGTCAAGCTTGTCGCGTAGTGTGCGAAGATCCCGCGCTACATCCATTGTAACAAACGGGAATTAATTTCCCTGCCACAGGAAAAAAATATCGCGCGTCTTCGACAGACGAAGTGTAGTAGTGTGCGAAGGGCCATATTGTTTCAAGGAGACTTTGCCCTAACTCTACGCGCTGTTCTACAACGGTCAGATGACAGCTATGGTTTCAATCTGATTACTTACCGCTTAACGTGCAACCATTCGAAGCAATACTGGATCGTTGCAACACTCTTTCTGTAATTCATCATGATACTGAGCTATATTTTTACCTCACACTGCTAGGACTTTTATCCAAGAACACAGTACAAGTTTCGCAAAATATACATCTCATACAAAACTGACATGGTTTAGGACATCTCATACAAAACTGGCCAGTGGTCATTTCAATCACGTAAATAATCTCAACTACTTGCTTTAACAAAAGGACAACTAAAAAAAAAAAAAAAAAAAAAAAAAAAAAAAGCGAAAATGACTGTCTGTGTTTTGACACTTGTAAGTACGGAGGTCATCTCATAAATAGTGCATACTAGTTTTTGTGACACACGTTTATTGTTTGGAGAGGATCTTTTTACATGCCTTCAATATAATATCTCTGATTCAAATCGACTGAATCCCAACATCTGGGATAGCTTCTGTATTCCATCAAGGACGTCATCTTTGGGAAGCTGTCGAATGGCTCGGCTAATGGCTACAGAAAGCTATTCCAGACGTGGAAACTTATGTCCAAGCATACGTTGTTCTAATTTTGGGAACAGGTCGTAGCTTGATGGACTCATGTCCGAATTGTAGGGAGCACAAAGTAATATTTCCCAATCATATTTGTGAACTTCTTTACGCAGAGCATTAGCGGTGTGCGGGCTAGCGTTGTAGTACAGAATCAGTGGACCCGCCCTAAGCAATTGCTGTCGGGTTTTATGCATCTTTCTGCGCAGTTTCAGCACAAATTCACGATAATACGCTGCTGTGACTCTTGATCCACATGGAACTCTGTCCGTTAGGATAATGCCTTGGTGATCATAGGCAAAAATCATCAAACTCAAACCTTTGATTAAGATCGGCGACACTGTTTTTGTCCTTGGAGAAGATAGAGCTCTCCGCTCGTTGGATTGTAATTTCAACTCCAGCTGAAAGTCTCTGATCCACATTTCATCTATAGAAATAATGTGACCCTCTAAGCCCTCACTCTCAACGTTGAATCTTTGTTTCAGCACCGTTGCATTGTCCAGGCGTGTCTGCTTCTGTTCAGTTATCAAGAAGTTGAGGACCCATCGGGTAGATCTTTTTCTTCTGTAAATCACTTGTCAGAATTCGGTATACTGACGCACATGGAATCCTTGTTATCTCAGAAAGTTCCTCACGTGTCACACGGCGATCTCGTTCAAGTGCATCTTCCACTAGTTGCACACTTGATTCACCGGTTGACGTCTTCGGACTTTCTGGTCTCGAATTATTCTTTATGCTCACACCACTTGAATTATTCTTTATGCCCCTCGTAACCATAAACAAACTTGTAGAAGGGAAATAAGATGTCAAAACTAGCTTTTAGTTGACTTGTTCTAAAGTTTTTTTTTTTTTTTTTTTTTGCTCTATGGAACAGACTCAGTTATTGTATTATATGGGAAAAAAGAATGCAAGCTCTCAAAGAGGGCGTAGAATAAGGAAAATAATCCAAGATTTACGGAAACTAACGATAAGTCTTAGGAACATAAATTATTGAGAAAGTATTAGAAAGAGTCATTGGAACTGGCTTGAACATTGGCTGTGAACGGACTATGACCTGGGGACATAATGGAATATAGAGTAGAAGGGAAAAGAGTGAGGACAAGAGACCTCAATTAATGGAAAACAGAAAATCTAACAAAGTTCTACGTGAGGGGCCCTATTCCCTAAATCATTTATTTTAATCTTTCTATATCTTTAAAAACCTTTCTATATCTTTAAAATATCAATGTTATCAAATTTGCTATGCACATAACAGAAATAACAAAATATTAGAAAACACTTCCTCTCTCCGTAATCTTAAAACCATAGAAACTGAATACTCTTAAAGGTAATGAAGCCAAATGGATTTGCCGTTATTTCGTTAATAAATGTGTATCACACAGCCACAGCCACACACACACACAAACACACACACACACACACACACACATTCTACATTTAATATTTTTACTTTAGTTATCAACTTCTCAATGCAATTTAGATGCAAATAAAAACAACTTATTTAACTATTTAAAATTAAGTATTTGTATCCTCTACAAAGTACATATTGTCAAATAAATATAAGAAGAAGTTAAACGACCTTAACAATAGGAACAAATTTCCATTATTTTTTGAGTCTATTGTTTGAGATTTAAAATAATATTTTTGTTGTCAGACAACTACAAATGTTAATCGGTATAACAATTGTTGAAGAACACACGTTTTATCAATAGCTATTTTTTTTAGCTAACATTGGAACAACTATACCTTGGTATAATCAGGTATTTTCCTCTCCTAATTTATAAATTTAGCTTATTTAAGTACTTGTTTTCTTTGAAATCATTTTAAGTTTTCAATAAACTTATTTGCTGATAGACTACTTAAAACTGCATAGCTGAGGCTCTGTAGTGATTAGTCTCTTTCAAAACATCTGGGGAGCCACTTTTCTCTCAAAGACTATTTTGTTAAACTATGCGAGAAATAATTCAATGTTTGGTCAATATGGAAATAAATATAATTAGTAGGCAAGTAAATCGTTATTTACGGATTAAAATTTAAATTTGTGTTACAGACAACTAGAAGCTTCCATAGCGAAAGGAGGGTGAAGCAGCGATGCCTCAGTGGTAGCAAGGGCGCCGATCCCGGGGGGACCGAGTAGGCCGGGGCCCCCAAAGTTCATGTGGGCCACCCCATATATTTTCATGAATATGTATTTTTATATGTATTTATTATTCTTATAGAAAAATATGTGTTTTTTTTATTGTTATATGCATTTTTTTATGATTATCAATATTTGACATAATTTGAATTGAATTTGTCTCTAAATCCTTATATATGCCTTCTTACACCCTTGTCTGCAATATCTGAATGGGCTCCCTCAAAGTTACAGATAAATCGGCGCCATTGAGTGGTAGAGCGGTTCACCTCTGGCGCGTGAACCACCTGATTCGATTCTATCTGACACCAATTGGGCTTTATTAAGGACAAACTTCCTGTTCAATAGTTTTCTGAGTTTTTCGTTTCTTTACACTTTTTTTATTCCACTATTTCGTTCATTATCATCCTTTCTACTCCATTGGCATGGGTGATAAATCGAAAGACATTAAAGCAAATAAATAATTTAAAAAAATACTCTCTGGCCATAATTATCTTTGAACAAGCTTTTACGTTCTGTTTTCAGGTGAAGTTTATGTGTCTTAATTGTAGGCTGTACTGCATACAGAAAATTATTTTACAGATGAACGGAAATGCCCTATCAGATATTGTTGTTCGGTTTCCTATACAGTTATCACATAGGTTTAATATTCAATCTGGAGTAAACACTGGTGAAAATTTTGTAAAAGCATGTTTCTCTGCAATTGGTTGATCTGATTGTGATGTATGCTTATTCCGAATTCAAAATTATCTAAATACATTAAAGCTTTTTCAGGATTTCAGATTTTCAGGAGATGTTAAATATATTTCTGCATTAACTGAGAGCAATTTTTCTATAATTAATTAACTTCAACAGTAGAGTACACAGATATTGGTCACGAGGGATTGCGTGCTTTACATTATATATATTCATACTGTATTATACTGTAATATTAATATAATAAATGTTTAGTTTTCATAATGTCGCACTAAAGGACTAGAATTCCAAAACATTCCGTTCCATACGCTATTGATTCCTTTATATTATTATTTTTATAACGAACAGAAGGAAGCATTTTGATATTTTTATAGAAAAAGTACAGAATACTGAATAATAAATATACGGTAGCGAGTATTCTGTACCTAACTTCGCCTTGAACATGTCAAATCACAGTAGAAAGGTGTACAATTGCAGTTCCTCTTTACTGGGAAATGTGAAATTCTTGGAAGACCGACTCATTACTTAAATACATTAACTTAAATTGATTATTTTAAAATAGTACATCTGATTTAACGAGATTTGGTTCATTCTTCTAATTTCGTGGTTAACGAGTGACGGCTTTAGCAACATTTTGCTAAATCTAAATTTAAGATTATTTTTATTTCACTCTTTGTTATTTTGATCGGATTGAATCTTTAAAAACTTGAATGTTTTAGTTACGTGGCGAGGACACTTATCTGATTTTCATTATATGTGATGTTGGCCAGCTTTTTTGATTTTTTTTTTTTTTTTTTTGTAAGTGTAATGTTTGCTGAATCTTTGTTTCAACCTGTTCGGGGCGCTGAAATATTATTATTATTATTATTATTATTATTATTATTGAACATATTTTAAAGCATAATGACATTGTCTATTCAAAATGTACGATAGAGTTTCGTCATATGTATCTAATAATCACTCAGAGGTCAATCGCGTTGTTTTATCAGTTTCTATATATTCTTGTCTCCCTTTTAATCTAAACATTCCTCTTGCTATTAGATCACGATAGTGGGCTTATAAGATTGTAATGTTGATACATCCGACCGTCCGTTACTCCACACGGTAATTTTTGAATGAGAACGAACTTTTAAATACTTCGCTAGAGCTATTATCTTGCTTAAGTTTGTTATTAGAGCCAATCCGATAACACTTTCATTGTTAACGATCACTTAAACTGTGGCTATTCATATCCCAGTTTCTACTATTGAATAAAAAGAAGTATAGTTGTAGAGTGGTAGAAGTTAAACATCGTGTAACTAAGTAATAGCAATTATGCTCTAGTGGTTGACGTCTACCAGACGAAATTGAAATTTCTGGTCGTGACCTTACTTACTGACAGCCAGGCTTATTGACGTCAATAAATAGTTACAGATTTATCCCCTCTTTTCCTTTGATCTATCATGACTAATAATAAATTCATATCCTTTTATAAAACAATGCTAATATCATATTTCCCCTTCTTAACTACACTGACTTTAGAAAACTCATGGGATATCTACCTAATATTTGGTTGACCCCTCTTTGGCCCTGTAAGTTCCCGGTACACTTCCGGAGGCAGTTGATACAGGGGGGGAGGTGTGTTTGCGTGTCAGAATTTTCGTTATTGTTGGTGTCAATGTATTGTTATTTTTTAGGCTCAGATATTCGGGTGCCTTTTATTATTCAACAAAATTTAGTATTTTTAAAGGCATACTATCATACAGTTGAACAGTTGGGTAAACATTGTGGCTGTAGATTTGTTTACTACATGTGGCAACAGGCGAGTAATTTAAAGGACATCAAGTTATCAGAAGCCAAAACTTGCACGATTGTGTTTTAGATGGGAGGGCTACGTGATTGGCGACATAACATGGTTCATACAACACAAACGCCTATAATTGATAGTATTAGATTCGGAGATCCTTCAAGCCTTTCTCTTTCTTCCAGTAGAAGACTAGCTTGCTTTTAGTGTTCGAGGTTCAGATGCTTTCAGGGACGCGCATACGTCAGTACTACGACTTTCACATTCATTCGGTTTAGGCGTATTCACGAAATAGTATTGCTCTGGGAGTGTTAATTTACGTATGTCAGAGTAATATATGATCCAGAAGATGTAGTCCGAGCAAAGTTGGATTTAAATATGTTCTCAGAGAGCAAATACTAAATGCAGGGTGTTTTGAAGTTTTGCCGGACATCAAAATGTCATGTTTACAAAAATGAGAAGTGGATCAACATGAAAAAATTAGTTAATCGTATTTATTAACGACATAGTGATTTTTAAAATATGTTCGCACATTTACAATACATTAGGTCCCATTCATAACTAACATTTATATGGTAAATCTCAACATTAGAAACATTTTTCAGATCAATCACAGCGTTAAGTTTTAAACAACAATGTAGAAATGCTGAATTAAACGCTTCGCTAAGGGTTTAATTATTAAGAGATCTACATATTGATAAATCGTTTGCTAAACGTTTATTAGTTTCTTAAGAACATTCTTAGCCTAATTAAACATACCATTAAAAAAAGCTTTACGGCAATGAAATGTTTCCCTCTTCCTTAAAAATAACTTTCAAATGTTTGTACCACTCAATATTTTCCTCGGACATCTTGGGACATATTATTACTTTTTGTGCATTCATTCGTAGGTTGAAGAAGTACCCTTACGAACATTCAAGCCAATATGTAATCTGATCTACTGAAATGAGAACGTCCAACATTAAGGTGTGTGTGTGTCTTGGATGTGAGACCATAGGGGAAAAGATGGTATTACCAGTACTGCGTTCACAACTTTGGGTCACCGGTTGGTCAGCTTGAGCCCTTTGTGATTTCGTACTAGGAAATTTAATTTTAAGATATAAGTTAAGTTTACTTTTAGATAGGTATAAGCAAAACCCT
Organism: Thermobia domestica; assembly: GCF_964235325.1. Lineage (NCBI taxonomy): Eukaryota > Metazoa > Arthropoda > Insecta > Zygentoma > Lepismatidae > Thermobia > Thermobia domestica. Next base: position 188,241,605 of record NC_137464.1, read on the forward strand.
GTGTGCATTTCATCAAAATAGCACAGAAATGTGTTATATATTATATGAAGGGTTGAGCAAGCCAAAGATGATCATCTCAACTCACGACCGAAACTTTAATTTTAGTGCATTTTGACGTATTTATCATTTCTAGTAGTGTTATATTGAAGTGAATACTTTCTGTTAATATATTAAACATCACTAGATGCGTAGAATATCTCGTTTTCGGTGTTTTCGGTTCTCGTAAAAGAGGAAATAGCTAATTTGGCTTTCAACCTTTCATGTTGGAAGGCATAAAGGGATGATTAATACCTGCCTATGGAGAATGTACGAACGTATTACATTTTCGAGCAATGCTTTTATTTGCTAAGGAATTCTAAAAAGCCGTGGTGGCGTAGTTGGCAAGGACTTTACCATAGGACAGAACGAGTCAATACCCGGTGGGGTCAACTATATTTACAGTTTTACCTTCATTCCACTCAGGAGTTTACCTATTGTCTGTTACTTGAGTATCTGGAAAAACTCGAGGATAAAGATGCCGGCGTGAGCTCCTGACTATATCACCCTCAGTGCGTGTCAACTCAACAAAACATGAAGCTAAATCATTCAAGTGTCACTGACATATTCCGAAACGTGGCGACGGGACGTTTGCTTAGCTCATCCTGTGATTTAAGAATTCCCAAAGTCTATCGTCCCAGAAGCATATTCTCGGTAATTTCTGTAAAGTAGTGGGAGTCAATTATTACCATTTTACTAATGAGACATATTTCCCGTTTGCTTCATGCACTGTGTCTTTCCCAATCGTTGCTAATTTGAATTCCATGCAATCTACATATCTTTTCTATACGAAGGATGCACCACTCTCATCTTAGATTACAATATTCCATGCCATGCAGCCAGTGTCAAGTTCCATATTATAACTGGCTTCAGTGAGAAGACTGCAGTGGAACTCCACTTTCTGATGAGCATGTCCTGTATAGGAGTGACATAGAACAGCAATATATTTATCTTAGCTCAGGGAGGAAGAACCAGGAAGCTCCACAGAAGTATATTCCAAATAAACAGTGATTGTGACACTTTCTAATTTCATCTGTTAAGTTTGTCTATTACTAAATCAGCATTATTGAATTTCTATCCTTGTAATAATATAATACGTACGTATATTATAATATATGTTGATATTGTCTCACTTAAAGTAATATATAAAGTGATCTGGTTTTAGTAGATTACGTAACTAACAGAGCTGTATTCTATTAACTAGAACAAATGTGCCTATATTATAAAATTTCAATTATGAACATATTATTAAGTTAACTCCATTATGTATGGCATGTAGTGCTCCTAACACTGACTAGCTGCATTTTTAAAGCTCAATATAGTCCCTTCATAACTCTACGAATTCCCCGATTACAGTGTCGACATTTGGTAAAAAATGTTCAATAATAGATATACAGCGAAAACATTTCATTTCCAATAAATTCCTTTGTGAAAAATACATACTTCTATGTTTCAGTCTATTTATCAAAAATCTCCCTCCTTTGAAAAAGTTATCCTTATGATAGACTTTCTACATCTAATAATATACGTGTAGCTACTATAGTTACTGGCTATTTCAATTCTGTTTACAGGCAGATTTGGCTCAGTGGTAGAGCATTTGCCTCTGCTGCGTGAGGTTCCTAATTCAATTTCAGATCTTGCAAGTGGTCTTTCTAGTGGAAAACCACCGTGTGCATAGTTTTTCTCTGAATTCTCCCTTTTCCTTCCACTTTCTCTGTTAAACCGTTATTATCGATCTTATCGTCACCGTTTCCTATAGCTTTGGTGAATAATTATAGTACGTTAAACTTAAAAAGTAAACTACAGGGTCATATCCAGAAGTAGTAGGACTGATTTTTTCCCGCGCGCGCGGAACAATGTAGGGGGGCTGCAAGGCCGGATGTTATGGAGGGGAGCCTTGGGAACAGGTGTCGACCGGCGGCAGTCGCCTGCGTGCCTTAGTTGAGTGTGGACCACTGTGTTAGTGACCTTCTGTTGTGACGCCTCGTCGTCAGTTGCGATGAAGCGAAATTTGGATCAGCGGTACGCCATCAAGTTTTGCGTTAAACTGGGAAAATCAGCGACCGAAACCAAGGACATGCTTACGCAGGCCTATAAGGAAGATACCATGAGCCGCACAATCACCCCGTAAAAAGAAAGCCAGAATGTCGAAATCGAAAGTGAAATCGATGTTTATTGCATTTTTTTGACCGTCCTGGCATTGTCCATAAGGATTTTGTACCTCCTGGACAGAGTGTAAATGTAAGATTTTAGTGGAAGTGCACACACGGCTGCGAAATCGGATCACACGCGTGCGACCAGACCTGGTCGGGAAATGGAAGCTCCACCATGACAACGCGCCGTGCCACGGCGCGTGGATTGTGACGATCTCCTGACCAAATTCGGTGTTTCCACGTTGCCTCACCCCCCTACAGCCCTGATGTGGCACCGCCGGACTTCTTCCTGTTCCCCCGTATCAAGAGGCAGCTCAACGGGCATCGTTCCGATTCTGTAGGAAGCTGTCCAAACGGCGACGACGAGGGCGTTGAACGGCATCCTGGAGGACGAATTCCAGAAGGCCTTCGCGACCTGGAACTCGCTACCAGAAGTGTGTGAATGTCCAAGAGTATTAAGTCGATGTACCAAAATGCTAAATATTAAAAAAAAAAAAAAAAGTCAGTCCTACTACTTTTGGATACGACCCTGTATTTTTATTGGAACACAGACATTTCTCGAAAATAAGATTATTGAGTTCCAAATAAACATTTTCTTTTAAAACAAATTAGCAAACACTAATTTGCTTTATTGGAAGTGGCTCTTAAGTTTACCCCGGGTTCTACCCTAGCTCCCGCCAAGTGAACCTTGTAGTGGACAAACATCGTGTTCGTGGGTTTTCTCGGGGTTCTCCCGTTTCCTCCCACTTTCTTCATTCGACCATTTCATTCATTTTTCATCATCACCGTCTCCTTTAGCCTAGCCGGCATAAGCGTAGGACGAAAAACTCAAAGATTTCATTTCTTAAATTTACCGAAAAGGAAAATAAACTTAGAAAGATCTTAGAAGATCTTGACGTGTTGTGAGTATTCTTCAAACTTTGAACTGCTCTCTTGAGATTTGGAATGCTATCCCACTACCCATTCCTTCCCTCCCTAAAAATCCTGGTTCTTGTTTGAATGCAAATAATTGAATCTATATGCTGTCTTCATTTCAAAGAAAGTCCCATAATAGAATTGACAACAGGCGACCGGCTGTGGAAAAACGGATAGGCGAGAGAAGTTATTCGAGAGTGTTCTTTAGTTGCCAACTGTAAACAAATGTATGAAGTATCATCGTGTCCATTTAGTCAACGCATCAAAAAGAAGTTTATTTTATGTCTCCCTCAGTAGGCAGGGCATAAATCACCCTGTGTGCCTTCCAAAAATAATTTTTCTAAATATCGTACAGTCAAGACATCAATTAAATAGGGTATTTTTCGGTTAATAAATTAACATTCAACGTGTATATAAATAAGTTTTGTATCAATGTATGCATTCTGTAATAATACAACTTATCATTTACATGTTTGTAGCTTTAACCTAAAACCAGTGTGTTAGAAGAAATATAGTTAGTACAAATTACTTTAATTTAGATGCCATGTAAATTAAAAATTGTTACCAATATGTTTTCAAATTTTAGGAGACATCTAATTGTTTGAAATAATTGAACTTAAATTCAAAGATGTATGCCTAGTTTATCATAACATATAAATACAGTGTGATATGCTAAAACTTAAAACCCAACGAAACATTTGATTGGCCCTTCATTTGTAGTGTGTGAGGAACATGGAAGGTCAATACAATGAGTAGGAGCACATAACAACGATGCTCCACTTGAACTGTCCACGCCCTCTCGACACACAAACATTAGCCAAAGCTATAGTCACAATTTGGTAGTGCGCTAGTGTTGGTGTTTTGTAGATGTATGTGGATCATCTAATAGCGTATTACAGTCAAATACACAAGCAATTCAAGTACATTTCCCACTTTGATCGAGGAAGTATTATGACGTATCTTTTCCACGACATTTGTGCCGATGTTGGTGGAAATGAAATTGCAGTAGGATTCCCATTTACGATCTGATCCAGTCCGTGACAAATATTTGTCGAAAGGAATGTGCATACGCATTTATATTGAGTGACTGAGAAGTGAGAAATACAGCAGTTACTAGACATAGATTTCTAAACATTATGTACGTAATTAGCTTTATTTGCATTGACTACCCTTTAGCCAGCTCAGGGCCTTATCCCCAGACCCCCGCGTTTGTCCGGTCTATGGCCTTGCATCTCATATGAATCAGCCTTTGCTTCAACAATGAGTTTCATTCCAACGTTTATTACGCTTTCATTTCCTTCCAATGACTTTAGACTTGACCTGTTGCTACTCATTCTCTCTGAGATTTGCGACACTAATACTTTGCCGTGCCCAAATGTCTCAATACTTTTCAAAAGACCTATATAAAACATTGGATTGCAAGAATATGAACTGGGTGTCACCACTATAGAAAGTTCAACAAAACAGTTATATGATGTATATATATCATTCATTGCATTCATCTCAAAGAGTTGAATCCATTGCAGTCACTTTCGGACATGAAACACTTGGTTTAGACAGAAAACATTACCACTCATGTATGATGTGATATATCTTTATGGTGACCGTGGTGGCTCGCAGGTAGAGCGTTCATGTATGCTGCGTGGAGTCCGTGATTTGATCTAAGCTCGGGCCAGATGGGCTTTGTGGTGGGCAAACATCATGTGCACAGATTTTCTCGTAGTTCTCCCATTTCCTCCCACTTTCTTCATTTAACTGTTTCGTTCATTCTCACCATCACCGTTTCTTTAGTTTACATGGCATACCCTGGGAACAAGGGTAAGAGTGGATCTGGAAAAGTAGGGGGACGGTAGGTAGCGGCATGACGTCAAGCCGTTCCCCTGCCTATCTTTGCCCATTGTAATTTATTTTAGGAACTGGGGGGACGCCGTATATATTTTTCTCGAGGTGGAGGACTGCATCCCTCGCGTTCCCCCTCACTTTTACCCCTCCCTGGGACGTAAAATTGAAGGATGGTATGGCCGAAAATAATTGCATGCCTAAACCCAAAATCTGCATTTCTACCAGAATAATTTCCTTTACGGAAGTGAGAAATGTGTAATCTTTATTAAATATTATCTAACTAAAGTTAGAATTTTAACTATAGTATCTGAAAATCAATGTGATTAGTTTACCTCTTTTATGATTCGAGCAATACAATTACAATAGATGTATTTTTAAGTGTATAGCTTTGAATTAGTAATATTGTTCTTCGAAGATGCACAATCACAGAGATGATTTCAGGGGGTGTTCCGGTGGAAAATTCACCCCTGGAGTTACCAAATTCACTCTTTCGGGGCATAACTCCGATAATACTAGACATGGGTTATACGTATGTTTGCAGTGCTTCTTTCATTATCCTCGTACGGAATGTGTCCCGGGAAATTTTCTGAAATCACTACTGCATGAACGTTTTCCAAAGAAGCCCGCTACAAAGAGCGCCTTTGGCAAGCGTGATACCCCTACCATTGAGTAGATAATACATAATCAGACATGGTAAACACAGATAATTCTTTCTAAGATTAATTTAAGTATTTCTATGGTCTCATTGAATTTTCGTAATAATTTAGTTTACTAGAAGTAGCAGTATTTTATTTCATAAACATGTAGTAGGTCTATTAGAAAATATTTTTTTTAAATCTGTGTATTTACATGTCTAATTATGGGGGACGGGTAGCCACACTGATTGTTATTCATGTATTTCAACGGAGAAATAAATGCTTTAATTCAATGGCTCATATTATTTCGTTAGTAAAATGGACCTTTCTACAGCGTAGTGAAATAACGTTTTTTGTTTGTGTTTTAAACTTTTTTTCTCAGCACGTACCATGCCTGAACGTCAGACCCTAACCACGTTAACTCCCACTAGGAACCCAGTATCCTTTCACGCAAGTGATTAAGGTGCTAGCTTTCCACGCGTATGGTAACGGATTCGATCCTCTGTGGGCGTGTTTACCTCGGTTTGAAATCCATATAGTAATACGGATTCAACTTCTAAGCAATATATCTCATCATCTTCGGTGCTGACATTAAATTCCAGTAAATGAATCAAATCAAGAAAAGAACCCGTGATTCCAGCACAAGAGAGACAACGTTACTATTCAATTGCAAGGAATCTAAGTATAAATAGTTAAATGTTTGTGTAACAGCATCACATAATTATCTATTTACTCAGTAATTAACAAAACTGAGCCGAATTGTTCAAATGATCCTTCATTCTAATACAAAATTAACAGTTATTAGCAGTTTCCAAAGCTCTACACTATTACCCAAAAGACTAGACGAGACACAATTTCAATTATAAGATGCGAGACGAGATAGAGATCTTACAACAGAAATAAATATACTTTCCAAGATGAGAAAGAACTTTTACTACCAGTTTTCAAGACAAGATATCAATAAATCTAGTCTCTTGGGAAACGCAACTCTACAGTCTACAGTCTACACCATAGAATCCGTCCGTGCCAATGTGGATCAAAATTGATTTGTAGGCACAAGTGCCGACTACATCCTTGCAAGGGTGACTGTAGCCCCAAGAAAAAAATGAAATGTAATCTTTAAGTTTTACATCCCACAGTTATGCCGGTTAGGCTAAAGGAGACGTGATGGTGAGAGATGGTGGAATGAAGAACGGGAGGACCCCGAGAAAACCCACAAACATGGTGTTTGTCCACCACAAAGTCTACACGGCGCGAGCTGCGATCGAACCAGGGACCCCCAAGCACCGGAGCTGAACGCTCTACCACTGAGCCACCGCGCCCCCTGTAGCCCTAAGGGATTCGTGGCTATGAAACATTTACCTGATCTGAAAAACCCATCACCGACAGAAATCGATTAATATTTAGGGCTGGAACTTGTCAAAAGTAAAATGTAGAGACCATTTGTGTAGCCAATGGGAGAAGAAACGTGCATTCTTGTTTAAAAAATTCTGGCCACCCACCCGTCTTATAGGAGCACTGAACTCTTACCTACTAGGAAATAAATCAAACTAATCTAGATTTTGTTATTAAATTGAGATGTTTGTTTGAAGTCGAAGAATTGGAAATTACTATGTACGATTGCCAGAATATCACCTTTTAAAGTAAGGTGAGTATTCAATATTTTCCCAGCAAGACTGTCCCAGTTATCCTTTTTCCGTAGTAAGGTAGTATGAGTCTTTCCAGTGAAGAGGGGATCACTTTTTAGATAATAAATAAAAGTAAAATGAAACAGTATAAATCATGTAAGACCTATACTATGTGAGCAAAAGTATCCGGACATCCCACAAAACATACGTTTTCCATATTAGGTGCATTGTGCTGTCACTTACGGCCAGGTACTCATTACCAGCGACCTCAGTGGTCATTAGACATCGTGAGAAAGCAGAATGGGGGCGCTCCGCGTATCTCACGGACTTCGAACGTGGTCAGGTGATTGGGTGTCACTTGTGTCTGAAGTCTGTATGCGAGATTTTCACACTTCTAAACATCCCTAGGTCCACTGTGTCTGATGTGATAGTAAAGTGGATACGTGAAGGGACACGTACAACACAAAAGCGAACAGGACGACCTCGTCTGTTGACTGACAGAGACCGACAGTTGAAGAGGGTCATAAAATGTAATAGGCAGACATCTATCCAGACTATCACGCAGGAATTCCAACCTGCACCAGGATCCACTCCAAGTACTATGACAGTTAGGCGTGAAGTGAGAAAACTTGGATTTCATGGTCGAACGGCTGCTCATAAGCTACACATCATGCAGGTAAATGCCATATTACACCTTGCTTGGTGTAAGGAGCGTAAACATTGGACGATTGAACAGTGGAAAAACGTTGTGTAGAGGGACGAATCACGTTACACAATGTGGCGATCTGATGGCAGGGTATGGGTATGGCGAATGCCCGGTGAACGTCATCTGTCAGCGTGTGGCGCCAACAGTAAAATTCGGAGGTGGGGGTGTGGTCGTGTTTCTCGTGGAGGGGGCTTGCACCTCTTGTTGTTTTGCGTGGCATTCTCACAGCGCAGGCCTACGTTGATGTTTTAAGCACCTTCTTGCTTCCCACTGTAGAAGAGCAATTCGTTGATAGCGATTGCATCTGCAACACGATCGAGCACCTGCTCATACTGCACGGCCTGTGGCGGAGTGGTTACACGACCATAACATCCCTGTAATGGACTGACCTGCACAGAGTAATGACTTGAATCTTATAGAACACCTTTGGGATGTTTTGGAACGCCGACTTCGTGCCAGGCCTCACCGACCTACATCGATAGCTCTCTTTAGTTCAGAACTCCGTGAAGAATGGGCTGCCATTCCCCAAGAAACCTTCCAGCACCTGATTGAAAGTATGTCTGCGAGAGTGGAATCTGTCATCAAGACTAAGGGTGGGCCAACACCATATTGAATTCCAGCAGTACCGATGGAGGGCGCCACGAACTTGTATTGTAAATATTTCTATAAAAATAGAAATAGTTAACTACCACAATGTTTTAATATAATTTTTGTTGCAGGAACTGTACCGTTTGTTCTTGTTATTGCTTCAGCTGCTGCCACTTCCAGATCTGCTACTGCTGCTCATATTTAAGTGTATATTTCTGGTTATTTATTGCTCTCTTGAGAAGTACGGTGATTCTTCATCAATTAGAAAGTGAGCTTAGACTTTCTGTTGCCAGGAACATTGCTACCTGCCTAATACTGTTATATTTTCTCTTATTTTGAAGACTCTATATAATGATAATAATAATAATAATAATAATAATAATAATAATAATAATAATAATAATAATAATAATAATAATAATAATAATAATAATAATAATAATAATCGCGCTTATCAATAAACATGGAAATTCGGACATTTTAAAGTTATGACAGAGCCACATTGGGATTCAGGACGTTTTATTTGACATCGGAACTACCCTGATAAGATAGAGACGTTTCACAGTGTTAATCATAAACGTATTTCTTCATATAAAAACGCACTATAAGCAGTGAACTTTAATTACACTTTCGTATTCTAGTGTTTTATCGTCTTTGTTTGCTATTAAGGTAGGGAAATGTGTTTATTTACTCATATTCCGTGCACTTTTAATGCTTAAACTGTTACAATTGGTATCACGGATAATAATAACTGGTAAGTCCCTTCCCCCAGGAATTTAGAAACCTAGGCACCAATGTTTGATGAAAACTCATTGTCACTTAGATTATCTTTTTAGAAATCGGCCAGGTCATTATTGAGATTTGCCTTGCAAAGGTTTGAAGTAGAAGTTATAATATAACAGGAGCTAGACCTTACATTAAATTATAATATGACTCTAAAAACAGAACTCCAGTTTCTTGTATGTTTGTGAGAAAGAATGGTATTTAAGGGTAAGGAGTGACTAAAGGTGATACACTAATTGACCATCTGCTAAAAATTAAACACTTTAAACAATGCATGTATTAACCGAACTTAGCGTGCAACATTGTGATACGAAGGTCATCTCGTTCATAACAGATAAGATTTATTTTTATATTTATATTATTTCAACCTCTTTTTTACCCTGTAGTCTGATTCTTAATAACTATGTCCCAACTGGTGGGAAAATCTGCTTTTCGATCTATAAGACAGCATAAGTTTTGTTCAACCATTGGATGGCTCGAGAAACAACCTTCACATAGATGAAACCTACTATACAACATGAGCTTTAAATTCAATTTGGGCAATAGGTCGAAACTTGATAACTTATGTCTGGACAAATTACATAATCATCGATACTTGCACAGCAACTAAGATATAGCGTTTCTCAGTTGACAATGTGTATTGTAGTGCGAAATGTGTCTCTTATCTCTTAACAAAATATGCCGAATTTTGGGGCATTTTTGTGAGTACTTGTGATATCTAGTCACGGCGACACAATGATATTACCTCACATATAGCTTAATATGTCATGATTCCATAATCGTATGCATAGATTATCAATTTTCTTGTCTTTGATGATGCTTACGGAAGTCTATTTTGGTGGAAGAGCATGAATTTTCTCTACTTATCTGATTACTATTTTAACTCCCGTTGAAATTGTTCAATAGTTCATTGTTTGCTCGCCATAAATGTTACGTAATATACTTCGCATTTGCTTAACATTCGTTCGGTAGTGGTACTTACAATAACGTTCTTGTCAGACAATTTTTGACTCATGAAAATTTTCATGGGTATTCAAGCACAAGATACTTTAGTATCTACATTTCAAGTTATTCCATTTTTATTTATTTATTTATTTTTTTATTTTATTATTATTATTATTATTATTATTATTATTATTTTTTTTTTTTTTTTTTTTTTTTTTTTTTTTTTTTAATATCGTCCCCATCGAGTGAATGTTAAAGGTCTTGTCATTTGAAAGTTTGAGCTTTTAGTCTGAAATCGTCAAAGCACTCAAGGCAAACGGAGACATCACTACCAACACTCATAAATTCCAAGTGGCGTAAAATAAGGAAGTCAAGAATTCATACTATCTTCAGAAGCTTTCAACTATAATTAGTGTACGGGGCACAGTTTAGAGATAGAATTCTCCCTTCTGTTGCGAAGGGGTTCCAAGTTCTATCGCAGGCCATGAGTTTGTAGTGAACAACATCGTGTTTGTGGGTTTATCTGAGTTCTCCCGTTTCATCCCATATTCTCATTCCACCAATTTTTTTATAATCACACAGAAAAATCCGATCCCGGACAGCGGTATATTGTACAAATATACGGAATTCTCTTGCTTACTACAGAAATCAGTACGGAGCATACCTTATCCGTATGCAACATAGGCATTGGCCTTAAATGTTACATTATGCCGTTGCAGGGTGTCAGATATCTAACAGTATTCCTTACATTAAGTTTACAAATGTAACGTACAATTTTACGTATGCCACATACATTATTTTTTCTCAGTGCATTCAGTTCCATTAATCACCTCTCTCTTTCATCTTACGAGGCATCAATCGTGGAACGTTAAATTATTCATTTATATTTTTCTTGCAATTATTGTAACCCTTACTCTTATTAAATCATAGTTTTCATAGTTTTGGCTATATGTCGTATATAGCTATACTAGCAGCGTTCACCCCGCTTCGCTGCGGTCACCCCGGAACGCAATAAACTTTGTTACTTAGATAATTTTTACTTTTTCGCTTTCAAGTGATATGATAAAAACCATAGAAGATTGCAGTAAATGTTAACATTATATCGCCTGTCATTTATGTTAACCCGCCCCGCTTCGCTGCGGTCACCCCGGAACGCAATAAACTTTGTTACTTAGATAATTTTTACTTTTTCGCTTTCAAGTGATATGATAAAAACCATAGTAGATTCCAGTAAATGTTAACATTATATCGCCTGTCATTTATGTTAACCCGCCGAGTGACACGGTCATGCGGGTTGCATATAAATACGTTTATTTTTATACCTATGATGAACTAACAAAGGATTTGTACGTTATGGACACTTGAATGGTCAATTATCTCAAGACACTGGTAATTAAAAATTAAAGTGATATGATAAAAACCATCTAGGGTCCAAATCCTAATAACCCCCCAAAAATGAAAGAAATTGGTTCAGCCGTATTAGCGTGATGAGCTAACAAAGGATTTGTGCGTTCTCTTTTATATAATAGATTGTGGATTACTATCCCTAACGTAGTTATATGGGATCATAAAACTCGAGGACTAGAGCACTCTTTTCTATATCACCTTGTCCTGAATCCTCCACTGACTTTCTCTCTAGTCATGCTCAAATCTTTATCTTATTCTTTTCTTTCGTTTCCAATTCTTACTTTGTTCCTTTTTCTTCACTTTCTATTTATAGTAAAGTTGTTATTCTTCTATTAACCTTTCATAATGTATCTGATGAACACGATGTTACATAGCCGAAACTGTTTCATTAATATATGTTTAGGTATGGTATCATTAACACAAGTTCGATATTTCCCAAGTTATAATGAGTAATATACTAATTGCACATACACATAGAGTTGGTACTTTCAATCTAATATTATGATATGGAGTGAATCATTTTAAGAGTACTCCTAAACATTGAACTAATGATCTGTCATAAAATTCTTTTCGATCTCATTATGTTTTCAAACTAGATAATACGATCTCATTATGTTTCTAAACCAAGCATTCACTATGTATTCGCCTATATTATTCAAACTAAAACGACCTCTTTGAGATTTCGTTGTTAAATAAATATCGATTATTAGGTAGAAATATATCATAATTTATATTGTTCCGTTTCCAAGGTTCTACTATAGTTTAAAGTTCTGTATGTTGTCAAAATCTATTACCAGTCTATAAAATTTAAAAAAAAAAAATAGATCTTGTTTGTGGATGCACCATGGAAAAAACGGGACTAAACCGCTTGAAATTAATGTTAGAATATAACTATCGACTACCTTGAACCAGGATTTTATCCTGTTACTTTTATTAAAATGGGTAATGTAAGAGGGAAGGAGGGGTTCAAAATTTATGCTTAAAATTTCGTTTCTCGCTATCCTTTCAACTTTAGGAACATGAAAGTGTGTCCTCATTAAAAATAAACGACCCTCGTCCCAGCGTTTTTCATTATTCACGTTTTAAGACGGGTATGGGTCATTTCCTATAATTTCTTTCTTTACATTCAAAACGATGTTTTATGTTACTTGTGATAGCATCATAGGGAAACGCTTTAAAAAATTAAATGAATTTGGAACATAATACGTTCCTTGAGCCGGGCTTTTATCATGTTACTTTGTTTAAAGGGCATACCCTAAAGGTGATAGGAGGTCAAAATTTCTACAAAAAATACATTATCTTCTGGGTTTTTATTATTACATTTTTATTAAAATGCAAACCCTAAGGGAATTCAAATACTTTCCATAAAACGATTGTTTCCGTGGAAAGAACGGACATTTTAGCTTTTCTACAAAAATGAAAGTAAACTTACTTGTGACCGAGTCATGAAAGGGTGTATATAAAAAGACTTTACAAAACTCATATTGATTTATTTACTTAGCGAACAGACATGGTTTTTGTGTTATTTTGTAGCAAACTACGTCAAGGTTTTGACCTTATACCTAAAGAAGTTCCAAAAATAATCTTTTGAATGAAATCTTCATCTTTATCCAACCGATGTAGTATTTCCATACAAAATTCCTTACTAGTAATTCTAGCAGTGTCTTTTAACACTTGCATCATTTATAATTTGTTTGGTATGAGGTGCAACGGTTTTCTCAACATATCCCAAACTGTCATGTGTAGCACACCCACCTGTCGAGAAGCACACCGGGTTGATTTTGTAGGACTGTTCACAAATCTTTGTTGTGTCCTATCGAACATCCATTGGCGGATCTAGCCTGGGGACGGAGGGGGTTTGACCCCCCAGTTTTTTGAATAATAAAAGTAATTAAAGCTATTATTTATATGTTTTTGAAAGTTTATAGTAAACTTACGATATACCTATCATAGTCTGGGTTCTGGCCGCCGCTCCCCCCTAGTTTTTACCTTCTAGATCCGCCACTGCGAAATTCCAGTTTCAATAAAACACTTATGCCACTGAGGAAGAATCTTTACCATACTTTGTACGAAAATTACGTTGCACAGTTGTCGCAGATTTGAAATCTTCAAACCAAAACCCACAGCTTGAACGCTCGGGACAAGTACACAGCCGACTTTGCTCCGACTGCCGCTAGCGCTTGCGGTGGTTTGTTTCTGAACTAGTGTACTACGTGAATCAACACTTGATGTAAGATAAATGAAGAAATCAATATGAGTTTTCAAATTTGTTAAGTCCTTTTTGAAACACCCTGTACAGTTGAAACGTTTGAAATGGATATTTTGATATAGTTATCACCTACCTCCATCTGAGTTACTGCGTTTTTGTTATATTGCTTTGATAAAATGCGTACCGTAAGAGAGTGAGAGTGGGGTGGTTGAATTTTGAGAAATATTTAATTCTTACAACCTTGACAATTTACTTGTAGAAGGGCCACGATTCTGACAACCAATATGTATACTTATTATGTAAGCTGTTCATTAAAAGTAAACGAGCCCGTATCTCATCATTTTTGAGATTTCAAGTTTTACCCAGGGAGGTAGAGCACAAAAATATATGTATATGTGTATGATCCATCATAACTGAGAAGCACCTGTAATAAATTCAACTGAACTTGCTACACATATGACTTACACCCAGGAAAACTATACTAGGAAGTTTATACCCCTAAGAGTGAGAGTGGGAAGGAGTGACATGAAAAATTAATCGAGAAGAACCGATATTATAGTAAAAAATCCATAGTTTTCAGAGTCGCTGCAATGAAGTGACACTCCCGATGCCGTTTAATTCGAAGTGCAGCCTCCATCGGCAAGGGAGATGAGAAAGGTGGAAAAACAAAATGTCCAAAACGACCGAGATTAATGTCAAATCCATAGTTTTCAGGGCTGGGAAAATGGTTCATCTGTTTGAAATGACTTTAGGAAGCTACCACAAGCTACGCTTTTAACATACCACTTTAATTAACGCGCATATATTTTAAGGGGTGAAGTGCTTGCAAATGTGTGCTAGAAGTAAAGTATCTTTTGCTTACAATTACACTTTCATTGAAACACGTATCCTTAGATAGAAGGCATTTCAAATACTCTCAATAAACCTAATCTCCTTGTGCGAAGACGGTGGCTCAGTGGTAGAGCGTTCACTTCTGATGCGTGGGGTCCCGGTTTCGATCCAAGCTTCCGCCAAGTGAACTTTGTGGTGGACAAACACTATATGCGTGGGTTTTCTCGGGGTTCTCCGTTACCTTCCACTTTCTTCATTTCATTCATTTCTCGTATTCACCGTCTCCTTTAGCCTACCCGTCATAACAGTGGGACGTAAAACTTAAAGATTTCGTTTTCCCTCTGCGAAGAACGAACATTTCAACTAGTCTCTAACAAAAGAGATAAAGTTTGATCTTTACGTAGCCTTCACTAAACACTCATAAATTATGAATTATGATGAACAAATTGTGAATTACATATAATCAACATTATAAGATACTATCAAATGCAAATACTACATTGCATATTATTTCACCCCGAGGTTCTGAATAAAAATATTGACCGATATGATAAAACCCTGTCCCTTCACAGTATAAGTGATCGGAATTTTAAAATTAAGTTCTTCTTTGGTTTGGTAGAACATATAAATAATGAAATCCAAAATTCCTTTTTCAAGTTGGTTTGTTTCCTAATAATTATGTTAGTGCTTCAATTAAATGATAATTATAAGAAGCAAAACCAGAGTTGAAAAATTAATATAGGTAGAAATGGGATATTCGAGACACAAGGAAATCAAATGCTATTATCAAAGTTGTGAGAAAATGGGCCATAACGTTTGTACGGAACGTTGACAAAGTTCACCCTTTTAATATATATATATATAATTTACAGTAGCTAGACATCAATCCTTTAAGCTCTGAAACAATCTTCAAATAGGAATTTCAAACTATCTGGTTCATGTTAGTTTTGCTTTAGTAACTGAAAATATAATTAGCTTTAGGCGTGGGAGACCCAGGTTCGAGCTCATGTAGTTCAGATCCAACGTTAAGCTGTAGGTTCATATTTCATATAGTTTCCGTATTTAAAGGTGCTCTAAACAAAAAATCAGATCAAATCTAATCAAAATAGGAATAACACAACCTCTGAAAAGTGCAATGTTATTATTATTATTATTATTATTATTATTATTATTATTATTATTATTATTATTATTATTATTATTATTATTATTATTATTATTAAGATAATGATGTGTAACAGTTTTGCTAACTAACCAATACTTTGATTGCATCAGATCTTAATAAGGCAAAGATGATTTATTTGGCGAAACTGTTATACTTCGATATTTTAATAAAATCATTCTGCTTTGTTCAGAGACTTGTGTTATTTCTATTTTGAACTCAAAGATAAAATATGTCCAAAATAGTCAAAAGTGTTCTTGATTCCGTTATATACTGAATATATCAAATGCCATATTCCTGTTGACCAGTGCCATATCGTTTCAGTTATAACAAAATTAGAAGTCTGAGGTACTCATATCATAGACGCATTCCCAAGACAGCTTAAGGGGATGCTATATAGTAAGTACAAAATATTTGCCTTTGATTTCAGTGTAAACAATGTATAAGTGAGTAAGACTGCACTAAATATGTTTAAAGGCTAGTTATGGTATTTTTTACAATGGAATGGAAAAAGCCACAACTAACATTAGTACCATTCCCAACATTATGGCATACATAATGCTATATTCACATAGATTTTTCTAAAACACAAATAACATTTGTCATTTGCTCCTACATACTCTTATTGAATTTTAAAAATATTTATTATAGTCTTTGTGTGGAATATGTACCGGTACATATTAAGCGTTCAGGCAATTCTTTATATAGGGTATAGTCTATTTAAAACAGTTAAGAGAGTAGAAACGATTAGGAATCGCTTATATAAAGAAAAAAAGAAAGACGGAATACGGTTTCAGATGGTGTTCAGACCATCTTACCTGTATCGCAAAATTGAAGCCATTTTTCCCCAGCAAAGGTGAAAAACGCAAGTAGTAGACCATTACCAAATTACCTTTATTTCTTTTTATTTTTTCTTTTCTTTTTTTTTTTATAACATTATCATAATTTGAATACTTTTCACACTCAATTGGGTTCTAGTTCTCGCAGGATTCACCTGAAATCCTTTATCGGAGATAAGAGGAATTTTTCCTCCTTTTCCAAAAAAGTATTTTGCAGAAGAAAGGAGAGTTGCACTGTATAAAACCGAGCTTTGCTCCCACACAGAATCTCTCCTCTCTACTACTCAGGGAAAAAGTTTGGACCAAGGAAACATCGTTGAGGCTTTCTTATATAATAAGCTTTGTCATGCTTCCATAGCTTTGTCACAACAAAGTTCTCTTTAAATTCTGCTTCTGTACAAATGCTCTGAAAGTATTCTATCTCTTTTCACTTTACGAGACACCTACTGGGAATTTGTGAAAGTTTACAAAAAATTTGAGCATTCGAGTAATGGAATCCTTCCCTTGGTGCACCGAGGTTTTCCGTATCTCTGTAAGCCTTCTTTAAACATTTTCTTCCATGTGAACAGGATCTAGTATAATATTTTCCTCGAACATGGAGCAAAAAAGACTCCACTGTGAACAAATTACATGAAACTATGCACGCTTATTTTATAAGATATGCATAGTTTATTCTTTTCTCTCTCTCTCTCTCTGTATATATATATATATATATAAGAAAAGAATTGAAGGGAAAGATTCAATTTTTACGCTGCATCAACCATTTATCTAATTAACAAGTGTAGTTATATGCAGTTATATTAAGAAAGCGTACAAGTATATGTCGAGCTGCGAACAATGTTTTGAGGAGAGCCGAAATCGGCGGACTCCCATGATTGGCTTTAATAATCATCATATGCGTTATTGGCAGGTCACTTCCTGCAACTGAGAAGCTTCCATGCTGCACGATCTTCAGCTAATATCTTCATCTTCACATATGCTTTTCCTATTTTGATGCCATCCATCAACAGGAATCTCCTTCAACCTCACCCTCTCTGTCCTGCCATCATACCCTCTAGCACATTCCTCATGATGCAGTTCCTTCTCAGATAATGTCCCAACCAGTTTCTCTTTCTCTTTTCAATTACAAACAAAATTGTTCTTTTCTCCCTCACCGTTTCTAACATTCTCTCGTTCGTTTTTCGCTAATTCTCTCCATTCTTCTTCACACTCACATCGAAAACTTCTAATCTTTTTTTTAATCACTTTTGCGTAATGTCCATGTTTCTGTCCCATACAGTACAATACTTCACGCGAAGCATTATATGAGTCTTTTCCTCAAATCTTTATTCCAGGTCCCACAAAATAGACTTTTTCTGCCTTCTAAAGATTCTTTCGTTATTCTTATAATTGCATTTTTCCCCATTCGCACTTCAAATCATCAGTAATCATAATACTCAGGTATGGGAAAGTAGCCACCTGTTTTATTTTCCGCCCTCCTACTTCTATATTTGGCACCGACTGTTATATTCCAATCACCATGGCTTTTGTCTTTTTAACAATAATTTTATTCTGTATTCTTCACAGCCCTTCCTCAAAATTGTTAACATCTTATCGATTTTTTTGTTTTTCAGATTTAGCAATAAGCACCGTATCATATGCAAATCTTACACAACTAATCATGCTATCTCTTGACAAAATATTATGTAGGCTCTATTTCACTATCTCTCCTAGATTGATATTAAATAATGTTAACGAAAGACATCTCTGTCTAACTCCGCTTCTAATTGCACATTAGTCTGTCATTCCTTCCCATATTCTAACATTGACTTGTTGGCTCATACCAGTGGCGTATTTAGGACTTTGTTTCGGGAGGGCTATGCAAAACATACGAATAAGCAATTACATGTTTCCTTTTGTGTGCCACAAATTTTAATGAAGTTGTGCGTATGACAAATTGATTTCGGGGAAAGGCTTTAGCACCATAGCCACCCCGTAAATACGCCACTGCCTCATACATAAGATTCTTATGATTTTTCAATCTTTCTATTCCATCTTTAGAACTTCCATCAATACTTTCAGTTCCCCATCAAAAGCCTTTTATATTTCAATAAATACAACATACACCTCTCTGTTTTTCTATGAACCTTTCACCGATTACCCCTAATCCAGTTGCATCCATTTACCATTATCTCCCACAAACCCGAACTGTTTCTCCACAACTTCTTCGTTTGTTCTTCCATACAACTTTCTGTTGAGACTTTAATAGTAGGTTCACAATTTCTGAATATCTTGGGGGTACTGAGTCGATTTCAAAAAACTATTTCTCGATATCTTTTACCATTCTTGCTCTATGAAAATCAATATTGATCCGGAAGTAATAGTAAATTTAAACTCCGTCCGTCTTTGGTAAAGTGTTGCGTGTAGCTATAATATGTTGTATTGGTACGCAAGAAACAGCTTCTCGCTATCTGTTACCATTTTTGCTATACAGTAAGAAACGTTAAAAACGGAAACAGCAAATTCCAACTATTTTATGTTTGAATAGAGTGTTAATTAAGGAGATGGAATCTATTCTGGGATGCTAAATCGATTACAAGAAACCGCTTCTCGATATCTCCTTGCTCCGTTGCCTTCCAAGAAACTGACGGACGAACATAGTCGTTCTGTTAAGACTTTTAACCACTTCCGTTATAAATTGAACGTTAACGGAGGAGATTAAACCTATTCTTGGGATGGTGAATCGATTGAAAAAGAAACACTCGATATCGCCACTTCCAGTTTGAATAGGAGGTTAACCGAGTAGATGCTGCATAAATCGGATAGAACGTTAACGGAGGAGATGAAAACTACTCTTGGGATGGTGAATCAATAAAAAAAAAAAAAAAAAAAAAAACACACACACACACACACACTTCTGAATATCACCAGTTCCAGTTTGAAAAGGAGGTTAACCTAGTAGATGCTGAATACATTTTTAAAAAAACGCTTCTCGATATATTTTACCATTTTGAATCTATGGAAATCAGTATTGAATCCGGTAGCAATAGTAAATCTGAACCACTTTCGTCTTCGACAGACAGAGAAAGAACGGACATAATCTTTCTATAAGACTTCCGACACATATACATGGTATGGTTTTTAAATATAAAAATGGGAGAATTTGAATTATGTATTGATAAGATAACGTTGTAATAGTAGTTCATAGTAAGTGTTAAGAAGAGTAGGACAATAAATAAGGTATGAAGTGATAATGTATGTTTCGATATGGTGCGGTAGCAACTATGATTAATCATTTATTAAAGTAGCAACTGACTTCTCCAAGTTTAGTAATTAGTACGTAAACTACGTTAATAGTAAACGTATACCAGTGCCGGATTTGCGTATAAGCTAAACAAGCTATAGCTTAGGGCCGCACTCTTTTGGGAGCCCCCAAAATTTTAAAGACATAAACTGGCTGTAACATAATTTTCAAAAGCAAATAAGATAAAACGCACCTACAACAACGGTATTTTGTATTGTTATGAAGGCCTCGCTTGTAATGGAGCCCTATTTCCCAGCTTCGCGTATAATAGAACCCTCGTTTTCCAGCCCTGCTTGAAATGGAGTTCCTACTTCCTAGCCCCGCTTGTAATGGAGCCCCCGTTTCAGAGCCTCGCTTGTAATGGGAGACCTGATTTTCACCTCCGCTTATAATGGGGCATCATTTCCCAGACCTGCGTGTAATGGGGCACCTGTTTTCCAGCCTCGCTTTTAATGGGACCCATGTTTCAGAGTCCTACTTGTAATGGGGATCTTGTTTTCCAGCCATTACATTTAGATGTTTAATAAGACTTCACAATATAAGAGTCATCGTACCTTGTATGCTAATAGAACTCTAGTGATGTCCTTTTTTCGTACTCTTTGGAATGGGGCCGGGGCAGGTAACAGTGGATTCATTAAGAAGAAGAAATGAAACGACAAGCTGGGGAAATAATAGTAAAATATCAAGAAATTACAGCCATAAGCGGCGATACTTTTTATGTAGCGAATTTATAGATATTTCGCTGTACGTATTAGAAATAGTGCCAAGAAGTATTTTCATAATATTCAGAGTTACTATCTTTGCCACTCATTTTCATAGTGATCTATAGAGTATCAATAATGGTTCACTAAAGGAAAGAAGAGGAGCATGAATCATTCGTTTTAGGCATCTGAAGTGTGAGTCGTTCGTTTTTTATATATTGACAGCGCAGTCAGTGTTGCCAACAACCTCTGAAGAAAATAGACTAGATGGCCTTCAGAAATAAGCTTTTGTATGCAGAAAATGGCTAGATTTGAACTGCTAACCTGTAACCAACATTGTAGATTTTAAACCTTTGTGTGTGTGTGTGTGTGTGTGTGTGTGTGTATGATTATAAGAGAGTTGTAGTAAAATTTGAAATGTTGAATTTTATTCGCTGAAGATTAACAACCAATATACATGACTTCATATATACTAAAATCCATCAACAACTCGTCTGATTTGTGGAACTCAACAGCCATATTATCAGTTGAATTGAATCAAGTCATCATCGATGACGTCGCAGCAAGTCAAGGCGCTGGAACTGGATGCACCATCGTTGGATTGTGGATTGTTTTTTTCTGTAGATTGTCATTGTCCAAATTTTCAGTAGTACTGCTTTCGGCAGGTCATAGTCCTTACAAACACTTCTTATTTCTCCGTACACGCACACGGATAATCACAATTACATTGAGAGTTTTCAATCTAATTAGATACCCTATTTGTTTCCTTTAATAAACAAAAACAATCTCTGTGACTTAAAGAACCGAACAGTTTACTAAATTTGCATACGAAAACGTTTATTCCTGCAATGAAATGGGAAAATTAAAATATTTAAGAAATAGCAAATGGAGACGTTACGGAAGCAACATTAAAATTCTTTCTGAGTCGGTAAGTATTGTTAAGTAGTTGTAAATTTGTAGATGGAAGGGAAAACAAGAATGAAAAACAAGCGTTTGTTGCATAATAAAACACCCTCTGTCTAGAGAAATCAATTAATACGACAACGACAATATACAAATAGGATAAGTTTAGAAATTACATTTTATTGTGAAAGAAAAAGTTTTTTTTTTAGAATTAACCCTTTATTTAACGAGTAAAAAAAAGCCAAATGGCAAAAGAGTTTCATAAAATACGCTATATTTAAGGCTATAAGCATTTCGTAGATTTGTATGGCTAAATGCTTCTCCAAATAGGCTAGATTTAGCCAAAAATATGCTAAATTGGCACCACTGAGCGCACTGTGTTTTGTTATGTATTGGTGTGTTCAGAACTGCACAAGTGAATTTATCTTGTACAAATTAAAATGCAGCAGTTTGAATGTGTTAGGCCTATCGGCACTAGTTACTACATATCACAGTTAAAAGCTACGTATAATATTTATAGGTTTTATAATCATTTTAGTATAACAGTGACGTTTTTCGACGATAAGTTGATGATTTTTAGTGCATTTGCGTCACACTACACCTCATGTAATCTCCGGAGATTGAATTCCCGAGCATATTTCTTCCATGTTAAGAAGCTTCAGAAAATACTGTCATCCAACGAGCGTAATTTGGCCTATTATACGTTTTTTTCTATGGCTTGCATATACATGTCAACATTACAGGTTCTGTATGACGTACAGAAAAAATTGTAAATTTCCACGAAATCTATGTACTTTTGAAATAATTGTGCAGTTTTACCATACAAACCTTTTCTTGTCTTGTCTGTGAAAGCTTTGTATTCGTCATACAATTGCGTTACATCGTGATAACTCAAAATTGTTTTTAAAGTATCCTCTGTCAAATTTTGGTTACAAATTATTACTTGTTTTTCATCTCTTCTAAATTCAAAAACATGCCTTCATCACTTGTTTGTAAGAACTTGCTGAAGTGACTTGGTTGCAAGCCTAGTAATAGTAATATGTGAAGGCGTTTGCGTCGTTGTAATGCGTTCCCTTCATGAACCCTTGGAGTGAGCCAGAGGCCAGAACTCCACTTTCAATCAAAATATGTTCTATTCCAGATATCATCGAAACGAGAACTCTCCTGGTTTTGTATTAAAAGAGCCAGTTTTGCTATTGCTAGATCATAGTGAGCAAGCTCAAATGATCGCCCGGATTCAGAAGCAAGTTGCTGCGACATTTTTAGTGATTCAAGAAAAAACATATGTCCTGGTGGTTGGTAAGCTGATGTTTTCCATGTATTTAATTTTTTGAACAGGTAACAAATCGACGGTTGCTTTCGAGTTTCAACCTATCCACATTGGTGTGTTTTTACACAACTCAGCGCAAATCATCCAAACAAAATGTCTTTTCAAATTTTTCTCCCAGTCACTGTTAATAGGACACTTTACAGCAAAAGAGCAAAGAGTGTATACAAGTTTGGGTTCTTTCGATATGGTTCTAAGACTCTAGATTGGTGTTGAAATGTTCTTGACTTTTTCAAGGTCTCCTTCTTGACTTGCAACGTATGAGAAATCTCTTCTGTTCCTGCAACAACTTCTTATTCTGGAAACAAATGCCAAAAGTATCATGTAACGTGCCTTCACCTGAAAAAGTTTTCAAATTCATATCATAATTGTCCCAAGCGAAACCAACGGCGCGAGTGGTGGTTTTTCTTCTCATTCTTTTCAGAATTTTGTGGTAACGAAAATGCTTATAATCATTATAAACACCCAATATCCTCAATTTCTAACCAGGGAACTGTACGAATGGAGCACTCGAGTTGCCGGACGAGGTGCATCACATGTGAAAGAGGATGTAAAAAGATGTCCACATGCAAAATTGTAGTGGCTGAGGGCAACATGGACGAGCGTGAGAGGCGGAAGAACTGGGGCCTACAGTGGGACTTAATAACACAGAAATATGCAGAATCACACGTTTCGCTCCCGAATGGTGAAAGAAAGGCATGCCAAATGTATAGGAAATGGAACATGAGAAGAGGTGCTATATTGTGGGGGATATGAACATCATGGGCGCCATCTCGAAAGTAGCCATCTTGAATTTGAATTCAAAATGTTAAATGAAAAGTGGGGCATGTGGTATATCAATTAAGACTGAAATTTTACCAGAAATGCATTGGTGTGAATAATTTATAGTTTCTTTAATGTGAGTTGAGAAATACGAACATGCAACAACGTCTAGAGGGGATATATGGACATAGGCAACATAACCAATGTTTCATTTGAGTCCTGTTAAGGTACAAGTCAATTGTCCAGCAAAGAATACATGACAAAAAGATATACTGTACGCATATGAGGTGATCGTGTGGAAAACCATATTATCTAAACCATTCGCAGAATTTAGTCACTGGATGCACCTTTATAAGAAGAGTACAAAAAGTGTGTTCACGTGCAATTCATTGGGAATGTTGCAGGGGATAAAGATTGCTGTCTGTGTGTGTGAACAATATACGTACTTGCCTAAAACATGTTTCATTACACCGTGAGTCGTTTAAAATACAATAACGTGAATCATAACATAGGCAATTACAAGTAAATATAGGCGCAAAAAGATACCATACCAATCTATGAAACACAGTTGATGTGGAGGGTATCGATAAGAATGTGCTGGAAGCAAAAGGCATTTTCGCAGTGTGCACACCTGACGAAGCTGGGATTAGTACACTGATCTTCGTGACAATCTGCTGCTTTGTCAGAATCAAAACAAAGGGTCATTGGAGTTTGGAATTTTCCCGGATATTCTTCAAGATATCCAGCTACGTAGAAGGCATGCTTAATGAAATTAATGAACCGGAAAGCACGAAATTGAAAATGAGTGAAAGCTTGCTCATATTTGCAGTTTTTCGAACAAATGCCTTGATATTCGAAGGAGTGTCTCGCATATTCGCGGGGAATTTACCTGTAGGTTCAGCAGATATTAGAAATAATGGTGATAACAGTTTACCATCCATCGCTATAATCGGCATTATCATATAAGAGTGCGTAACTGCTGTCGGTGATCCAATGCTAGAATACACCCGTTTGACGCCTTTAGTTGCCAGTGTTCTGCCTGAATGCAGTTCCTTATCAAATCGACTTTGATCTGTGTTAACCACTTGGCCTAAATTGAGGTTTCCTTTCACGATTATAGCCTTTGTTTCCTCGACAAACACGTCTGCAGTTCTCTGTAATTCTTGCTCACTTTTAGCAGATTTGGACACGGAGTGCGTAATTTTGCGTGACACAATATTGTTACGTTGTTTAAATTTTGTTACGACGATGCCTTGAAGTTAAGAGTGTCAGTTGGATCAATGCCTTTCTTTACATTCATCGCCCACATTCGAATTGTCCGATCGTGAATTATTCCATCCATGGCCCGCGTTCGTTTAAAACGTAATAGCACCTCGTCGTTTATTTTGCTGATGGACGCTTTGTTGAGGTTGCGTTCAAAAGTAGGAAGGGTCTTCACGTCTGTGAAGTTGTCCCGCCCACCTAATGAATTTTTCTTTTTCTTATCTACATCGTTAGTTTATCGTTAGTTTACGTTAGTTTTGCTAAAATTATCGTTAGTTTTGCAAAAATAACGATTTTATTAAAGAAATAAATGGGCAGGCCAACTTCACGGTTCCCCGCCCACAAACGAATTTCAAAAGTTTTTCATATCACATCGTTAGTTTATCGTTAGTTTACGTTAGTTTTGCTAAAACTATCGTTAGTTTCGCAAAAACAACGATTTTATTCGAGAAATAAAGTTTCCCGCCAACTGTGAATTAGCCCGCCCATATTGAATTCTCATAAAATTCCAACTCATATCGTTAGTTTATCGTTAGTTTACGTTAGTCTTGCTAAAACTATCGTTAGTTTCGCCAAAATAACGATTTTATTCAAGAAATACAGTTTCCCGCCAACTGCGAATTAGCCCGCCCATATTAAATTCTCATAAAATTCCAACTCACATCGTTAGTTTATCGTTAGTTTACGTTAGTTTTACTAAAACTATCGTTAGTTTTGCAAAAATAACGATTTTATTCAAGAAATAAATGGGCAGGCCAACTTCACGGTTCCCCACCCAAAAACGAATTTCAAAAGTTTTTCATATCACATCGTTAGTTTATCGTTAGTTAACGTTAGTTTTGCTAAAACTATCGTTAGTTTCGCCAAATTAACGATTTTATTCAAGAAATAAAGTTTCCCGTCAACTGTGAATTAGCCCGCCCATATTGAATTCTCATAAAATTCCAACTCATATCGTTAGTTTATCGTTAGTTTACGTTAGTTGTGCTAAAACTATCGTCAGTTTCGCAAAAATAACGATTTTATTCAAGAAATAAATTTTCCCGCCAACTGTGAATTAGCCCGCCCATATTGAATTCTCATAAAATTCAAACTCATATCGTTAGTTTATCGTTAGTTTACGTTAGTTTTGCTAAAACTATCGTTAGTTTCGCCAAAATAACGATTTTATTCAAGAAATAAAATTTCCCGCCAACTGTGAATTAGCCCGCCCATATTGAATTCTCATAAAATTCTAACTCACATCGTTAGTTTATCGTTAGTTTACGTTAGTTTTACTAAAACTATCGTTAGTTTTGCAAAAATAACGATTTTATTCGAGAAACAAATGGGCAGGCCAACTTCACGGTTCCCCGCCCACAAGCGAATTTCAAAAGTTTTTCATATCCCATCGTTAGTTTATCGTTAGTTTACGTTAGTTTTGCTAAAACTATCGTTAGTTTCGCAAAAATAACGATTTTATTCAAGAAATAAAGTTTCCCGCCAACTGCGAATTAGCTCGCCCATATTGAATTCTCATAAAATTCCAACTCATATCGTTAGTTTATCGTTAGTTTACGCTAGTTTTGCTAAAACTATCGTTAGTTTCGCAAAAATAACGATTTTATTCAAGAAATATAGTTTCCCGCCAACTGTGAATTAGCCCGCCCATATTGAATTCTCATAAACTTCCAACTCACATCGTTAGTTTATCGTTAGTTTATGTTAGTTTTGCTAAAATTATCGTTAGTTTCGCAAAAATAACGATTTTATTCAAGAAATATAGTTTCCCGCCAACTGTGAATTAGCCCGCCCATATTGAATTCTCATAAAATTCCAACTCACATCGTTAGTTTATCGTTAGTTTACGTTAGTTTTGCTAAAACTATCGTTAGTTTTGCAAAAATAACGATTTTATTCAAGAAATAAAGTTTCCCGCCAACTGTGAATTAGCCCGCCCATATTGAATTCTCATAAAATTCCAACTCATATCGTTAGTTTGTCGTTAGTTTACGTTTGTTTTGCAAAAATAACGATTTTATTCGAGAAATAAAGGTTCCCGCCAAATGTAAAATTAGCCCGCCCTTAAAGAATCTTCATAAATTTTCCCCTCATATTGTTAGTCTATTTTTAGTTTAGGTTAAATTCGCCAAAATTATCGCTATTTTCGCAAAAATAACAATTTTATTCAAAAAATAAATGTTCACTGTTTCCCACCCACAAACAAATTTCAAAATTCTTTCACATTGCATCATTACTTTATCGATAGTTTACGTTGGGTTTGCTAAAACCATTGTTAGTTTCGCAAAAATACAATCTCTCGCCAACTGTGAAGTTAGTCTTCTCATAAAGAATTTCCATAAATTTCCACATCACAGCATTAGCTTTTCGTTAATTTACACTTGTTTTGCTAAACCTATCGCTAGTTTCGCAAAAAATAAAAATTTTATTCGAGAAATAATGATTCCCGTCATATCTGAAGTTAACCCGCAAGTAAAAATCTCCTGAATTTTCACCCCATATCATAAATTTATGTCGGGTTTACTAAAATTATTGTTGGTTTCTTTTAAATGTTCCTTTTATTCGAAAATAAACGTGGAAATTATCAGAGATAGTAAAGCATCTTCGACTGTCTATGACAATAATACATGAAGTATACATTTCTGCTGTCTATGCAATTTTTAGAACTTGCTGTCACCTTGACATTAGCAACTAGTTTTCACAGCCTCTAACATCCATCCAACTCGTCATAAGAAATCAGAGTAGGCCTATATTTTTCTTTATAAACACACACCAAAAGATACTACAATAAATAAAATAATTAAATATTTCAGAATGAACATGAAATAAAATTTCTAACAGCTCTCAGATTGAATTACAGTAAATAAAAAAGTAAATAATGCAAATGCGTGAAAATGATCCTAATCCACATTGAAGTTTTTTCATAAGATGGTGATGTAGCTGTTCGTTGACGATACCATCTTTTGACTCCACACACACAAAGGTTTGGCTGACTCCTCACGCTATCTTTACCTATCTAACAACTAAAAACTACTGTTCAATATTAAGGCGACAGATTTTCTGATATTACACCTGCAATTGTTTCGAATCATTATTTACTGTTGCCGACAGGTTTTACGACTTGCTAATCACCCAGTTTTATCATGACTATCCTGACATGTCCAACACCTGAGCGATTTCTTTGTGGGAAAAAAAAAAATCAGCTGCTTATCATTAAAGCAAGTGGTACGTTTTGTTGACACCCTGGTGTTCAAAGAAAGCACACAAACAACAATAAATCTACATAAAGCGACATTTTTTGTGAGGTTCATGGTTAATAAGGAAAAAAATCACACTTCATTAAATAAAGCGTGTATTTTCGCCGATCTAATACTATTCTTATGTACTTAATTATCGTTCATATCGATGAGCGATAACCTTATTTTTTCGAAGCTAATGATAGTTTTAGCAAAACTAATGTACACTAACGATATGAGGTGGAATTTATGAAAATTCTTAGTGGGCGGAGTAACTTCACACTTGGCTGGAAAGATCGGCGTAGCCAAGGGGAGGTTCCGGGGGCTATGGATCCCCAGAAACTTTTAAACGTTGTAAAAATAAAACCTAAAATTGCCTTTCCAGTTTATATATTGCCAAAAATTTTCAGCGGTAGGACCCCATGCATCCCAAAAATTTGTAGGGGTCCTTAAAATATAACCTAAACTTGTGATCCCACTTTGCATATAGCCAAAACGTTTCGAGGAAGGGCCCAGGATCCTCCGAAACGAAATCCTGGCTACGCCACAGTCGAAAATATTGTAGAATTAAATCGTTATTTTAGCGAAACTAACGATAATTCTAGCAAAATTAAACTAAAATGTCGATAAACTAATGATGCGATGTGAAAGAATTTTGAAATTTGTTTGTTGGTCGGGAACCGTGAACATTTATTTTTTGAATAAAATCGTTATTTCTGCGAAACTAACGATAGTTTTCTCGAAACAAACCTAAACTAAAAATATACTAAGAATACAAGGTGGAAGTTTATGAAGATCCTTTAGGGGCGGGCTAACTTTAAATTTGACGGGAACATTTATTTCTCGAATAAAATCGTTATCTTTGCAAAATTAATAATATAAGTTGGAATTTTATGAGAATTAAAAAATGTTCGGGCTAATTCACAGTTGAAGGATAACTTTATTTCTAAAATAAAATTGTTATATTTGCGAAACTAACGATAGTTTTAGCAAAACTAACGTAAGCTTACGATAAACTAACGATGTGATATGAAAAAGTTTTGAAATTTGTGGATGGGTGGGGAACCGTGAAGTTGGCCTGCCCATTTATTTCTCGAATAAAATCGTTATTTTTGCGTAATTAAAGATAGTTTTAGTAAAACTAACGATAAACTAACGATTTGAGATGGAAACTTATGATAATTTTTTATGGGCGGGCTAACTTTACATTTGGAGGGAACATTTAAATCTCGAATAAAATCGTTATTTTTGCGAAACTAACGATATTTTAGCAAAACTAACGTAAACTAAAGATAAACTAACGATGTGAGTTGGAAGTTTATGAGAATTCAGTATGGGCGGGTTAATTCACAGTTAGCGGGAAACTTTATTTCTTGAATAAAATCGTTATTTTTGCGAAACTAACTATAGTTTTACAAAAACTAACGTAAACTAACGAAAAACTAGCGATGTGATATGAAAAAGTTTTGAAATTCGTTTGTGGGTGGGGAACCGTGAAGTTGGCCTGCCCATTTATTTCTCGAATAAAATCGTTTTTTTGCGTAATTAACGATAGTTTTAGCAAAACTAACGTAAGCTAACGATAAAGTAACGATTTGAGCTGGTAACTTATGATAATTGTTTATGGGCGGGCTAACTTTACATTTGGCGGGAGCATTTTTATCTGGATTAAAATCGTTATTGTTGCAAAACAAACGTTAATTTTAGCAAAACTAACGTAAACTAACGATAAACTAACGACAAGTTATAATTTTATGAGACTTTAATATGGGCGTGCTAATTCACATTTGGCGGGAAACTTTATTTCTAGAATAGAATCGTTATTTTTGCGAAACTAACGATAGCTTTAACAAAATTAACGTAAACTAACGATGTCATATGAACAAGTTTTGAAATTCGTCTGTAGTTGGGGAACCGTTAAGATAGCCTGCCCATTTGTTTCTCGAATAAAATCGTTATTTTTGTGAAACTAACGATAGTTTTAGCAAAACCAACGTAAACTAACGATAAACTAACGATGTGAGATGGAAATTTATGATAATTCTATATGGGCGTGCTAACTTTACATTTGGCGGGAAATTTTATTTCTCGAATAAAATCGTTATTTTGCGAAATTAACGATAATTTTAGCAAGACTAACGTAAACTAACGATAAAGTAACAATATGAGTTGGAATTTTATGAGAATTGAATATGGGCAGGCTAATTCACAGTTAGCGGGAAACTTTATTTCTTGAATAAAATCGTTATTTTGGCGAAACTAACGATAGTTTTAGCAAAACTAACGTAAACTAACGATAAAGTAACAATATGAGTTGGAATTTTATGAGAATTGAATATGGGCGGGCTAATTCACAGTTAGCGGGAAACTTTATTTCTTGAATAAAATCGTTATTTTGGCGAAACTAACGATAGTTTTAGCAAAACTAACGTAAACTAACGATAAACTAACGATATGAGTTGGAATTTTATGGGAATTCAAGATGCGCGGGCTAATTTGCAGTTGGCGGGAAACTTTGTTTCTTGAATAAAATCGTTATTTTGGCGAAACTAACAATAGTTTTAGCAAAACTAACGTAAACTAACGATATGAGTTGGAATTTTATGAGAATTCAATATGGACGGGCTAATTCACAGTTGGCGGGAAACTTTATTTCTTGAATAAAATCGTTATTTTGGCGAAACTAACGATAGTTTTAGCAAAACTAACGTAAACTAACGATAAACTAACGATGTGATATGAAAAACTTTTGAAATTCGTTTGTGGGCGGGGAATCGTGAAGTTGGCCTGCCCATTTATTTCTCTAATAAAATCGTTATTTTTGCAAAACTAACGATAGTTTTAGTAAAACTAACGTAAACTAACGATAAACTAACGATGTGAGTTGGAAGTTTATGAGAATTCAATATGGGCGGGCTAATTCACAGTTGGCGGGAAACTTTATTTCTTGAATAAAATCGTTATTTTGGCGAAACTAACGATAGTTTTAGCAAAACTAGCGTAAACTAACGATAAACTAAGGATATGAGTTGGAATTTTATGAGAATTCAATATGGGCGGGCTAATTCGCAGTTGGCGGGAAACTGTATTTCTTGAATAAAATCGTTATTTTGGCGAAAGTAACGATAGTTTTAGCAAAACTAACGTAAACTAACGGTAAACTAACGATATGAATTGGAATTTTATGAGAATTCAATATGGGCGGGCTAATTCACAGTTGGCGGGAAACTTTATTTCTTGAATAAAATCGTTATTTTTGCGAAACTAACGATAGTTTTAGCAAAACTAACGTAAACTAACGATAAACTAAGGATATGAGTTGGAATTTTATGAGAATTCAATATGGGCGGGCTAATTCACAGTTGGCGGGAAACTTTATTTCTTGAATAAAATCGTTATTTTGGCGAAACTGACGATAGTTTTAGCAAAACTAACGTAAACTAACGATAAACTAACGATATGAGTTGGAATTTTATGAGAATTCAATATGGGCGGGCTAATTCGCAGTTGGCGGGAAACTTTATTTCTTGAATAAAATCGTTATTTTTGCAAAACTAACGATAGTTTTAGCAAAACTAACGTAAACTAACGATAAACTAACGATGTGATATGAAAAACTTTTGAAATTCGTTTGTGGGCAGGGAACCGTGAAGTTGGCCTGCCCATTTATTTCTCGAATAAAATCGTTATTTTTGCAAAACTAACGATAGTTTTAGCAAAACTAACGTAAACTAACGATAAACTAACAATGTAGATAAGAAAAAGAAAAATTCATTAGGTGGGCGGGACAACTTCACAGACGTAGGGTCTTCAGACTCCCCTGTAGAAATTTGTACCGTGAAAATACAGACGATGCTTTTCTTCTTTTACCGGATGTCTTTTCTGTCTCACAGTCAGTCCAGTAATTATAGGCTTTCTCTAACTATTCCTTCGTACATTTCGTAGGTTGTTTTGGTGGAGAAGGGGCGTATGACGAACTACTACTCTGCTCACAACTGCTATCTTTTGGAGAATGAGTTGACGCATTCGGTACACAAGATTCTTCGCGATGGTTACTGGCACTACTCTCACTGTCAATCTCATTCTCATCTACTGGACACCCGTCTATAATTAACGTTTGATATTCTTCGAGCACCGTATCGTTATTTACTAATAAGCGTCTGATGTGTTCAAAAGCATTACGATCTTCTCGACGGGGATTATCATCGGACGTCCCAAACTCACGAACTAATAACGCTACCACTACTTGGAGATTCATGTTCACGAACAGGACCCAAATACCCTCTACACTTCAAGCACTAAACACAAAACGTCAATTTATAACACTTATTTACCAGGAAGTGAACGACCTAGGTCACATTAAACTTCGCACTAGTCACTCTCTTGTCCCTATATTTTCGTCTACTTGCTGCTAACGCACGTCAGTTATTCATATCGCTCGCACAGTCTCTCTCTGTTAGCACAGAATGTTGTCGATGGCTCTGTACTACCTGGGCCGACCTCTATCGTTTGTAACTTCTTTTTTTTACGCACAACTAGTTTGCATCTAGCCACAGAGTTTATAATGATCTACATTGAAATTGCAAATGAAATGTAATGCAACAAAAAGCCACGTTTACAATATTTTATATTACAATATGTTATATTATTAACCACTTAAATCTATAAGTCAGAGCATTATAATATCAGTCACTTATTCCGACATTCTTTGTGTTGCCCAGTGTTCAAACCCCTACATGACAATTCCATCATTGTAGGCTTGTAATGCAACAAACAATACATACGAATCAGAAACTGTCGTCAGCCTCAACCTAATTACCTTTGGATTTTTTATTCTTAAGGTTTATTTCGTAGGCATGTGACATTGGTTTACTCATCTCTGTGCTCTTTCTTACCTGCTCGTTTTTTCTAATTCACAAGACAGTTACAATAGCAGTTTTCACACCAATGAATTTCTGGTAAAATTTCAGTCTTAATTGATAAACCACATGCCCCACTTTTCATTTAACATTTTGAATTCAAATTCAAGATGGCTACTTTCAAGATGGCGCCCATGATGTCCATATCCCCACAATATAGCACCTCTTCTCATGTTCCACTTCCTATACATTTGACATGCCTTTCTTTCACCATTCGGGAGCGAAACGTGTGATTCTGCATATTTCTGTGTTATTAAGTCCCACTGTAGGCCCCAGTTTTTTCGCCTCTCACGCTCGTCCATGTTGCCCTCAGCCGCTACAATTTTGCATATGGACATCTTTTTACATCCTCTTTCACATGTGATGCACCTCGTCCGGCAACTCGAGTGCCCCATTCGTACAGTTCCCTGGTAAGACTGTTACAACAGTTTGATAACAGTTAAAAAAACACTATTCACTACTTACAATTATTTCTGAAATGGAACCAAACACAATGGTTTGCTTTGTATATTATTGAGGGTCGAAGACTACACTATGACCAACGTAGAACTGAATATCTCAGTCACTTTTTGAGATACAATAATGATATTGGTACCGTTGGAAAGATCAGAGTCTGCTCCATTTCGTTTATTTCAAGCTGTTTTCCCCTATCTCTAGCGGTTTCATAGATATTTGCCATGAAAAGAATAGAGTGAAGCAAAAGAAACTAAATTATAAGCAAAGTATGCGCTGTAACGTGCCCGTTACAAGTCACAGGAAAAAAAAAGAAATTATAAAAAAAATAAAAATGTAAATCTTCGATAAGGAAAATGGTAAAATTACTATTTATGTATTTAATATTATGTGTTACAGAAGGAGACATAAGCTTATATAAAAGAAATATCATCTTCGATTTTTTTAAGAGAGAAAGAATTGAATGTAAAAAAAAATAACGCTTGTGAGAAGATTTCCTTTGCCTTTCATAACCGAGAAATATCAAGGTCTTGGCTTATGCTCTGGTCGTCGACTGCGCATGGTCAAAGCTTTGCGGCCGCAAGCAGCTGGCCTCGGCTAGCTGACTTGGGCTGTGTTTTGCGAACGGGTAACATCTGGAAGGATTCAGTTGTTCGAATGGATTACGAATCTAAATGGACGTTTCGTGTTGGTTCACGTTTCTTGTATTGAAGTCTTCGTTTGTAGAAGAGTGTGTTATAGAAGGAAATAAGAATATCCATTACAAGTGAGGATTATGATTATAGTGATATTTCATTTACTGCAATATTTAGTGTATTTGCGTATTTTTGCAAAATTAGTGAAATTAGTGTTGCTTGGAAAATCGATAAAAGTGTTGGAAGGGAGGCTTGGTTCAGTTCTCTCTGCTTCTATTAGTAAGCAAATTACAGAAAGGTGCATGAGTAATATTCAGAATCACGTAATTATAATTGTGTCTGCATTTTTTCTCGAATTCGTGAATGTGGGAAATTGTGGATCTACGTCCCATTTTCTCATTTGAGTTTCTGATTGAATTGGGATCATTTAAATTGAATCCTGAGCATAACCTCACTTTACAGTGGATTATTCTTGTTTTGATAAGAGAGTCAGAGGCAATTGAGGGCAGAAAAACTACAGAAAGTTGAGGTAAAAACGTGGATTTTCAGAGGTGAGTTAATTTTCAATTTTTCTATTAGATTGTCTGTCTACGTCTATTCTGTGTATTCTGGTTGTCTTGTTGGCTCCATTTGGTTAGATATTCAGCGGAATATAATTATCGCGAAAAGCTCGGCAAATCCAGGGGAACAAAGGTGGAGGGATTGTACCCGAAACCTTTGAAATGTGTTATTTACCCTATGTTCGTTACAGGTCTGAATTTCTTGTTTTTGATTCAAAGAGTAAAATCCGAAAGGCTTATTAATGCTGTTTTTGAATGCTGAAGAACTGACAGTAAAATTTAATTCTCTTTTTCTAAAAAGTAAATCTTCGTTTGACTTGTTCGTGCTGTTTGGAGTATGTTTGACCGGTTTATGTTTGAAATGTTTCGATGTTGCAACCCATTCAATTGGATATAGTAAAGTTCTTTGCGGTTGTTTTTCGTCGGGAAATTTCCATTTTCAAACTAAATTGCGACAAAGTAATAAAAATAATTTCTTTTTATGATAAGTATTTATGGAACTTGTTCTTCGGTTTGAAAGAAAGGGAAATCTTCACTCGATTAAAGGTACGAATTTATTTCTTATTTTTAAAGAAAGGAATATATTAGTACTAGACAAGAGAGGTCCTGGACTGGCCTTGAGTATTCATATTGGAGTTAAATGTGAGAGGTCCTTGACTGGCCTCGAATATTTGCGTCAAACTTTAGAGGTTCCTGACTTGACTGGAGAATTTGATTTATTATTCAATTTTGAAGATTTACAATTCAGCAAACAATTCTTTGGAATTATATTAATTTTTTTCTTTTCTCAAACTGAGAAATAAAATATTTATTGAATCCAGATTTTGACTTGGCAGCGAGAAGATAAATTAATTATTGTAATTTATTTGTAATAAACATTTATTCCTGAATTGGTTGTGTTGTTATTTGTTATATATATATATATATATATATATATATATATATATATATATATATATATATATATATATATATATATATATATTTACTGTTAATTTATGAACTATTACTCCTCTGGATTTCGGAATTGAAATAACAGCCTGAGCTATCCGGATGCTTGCTCGTGTAAAGCCCCTTCTGAGGCCAGGCTGGATTGGTTTTTCCCACCTTGTCCGCTAGGCTACGGATGGGGGCGTTACAAATTTGAAACACAGCCCAAGTCCGTTCTAAAATTTTTGGGTTTGTATTGTAAGTCCGCTCTAAAATTTTTGTTTTGTTTGGTAAGTCCTCTTAAAATTTTTTGTTTTTGTAAGTATTTCACATCCGTTATTATTACTTTTGATCTAAGGATTAAGCGGATTGTTATTTATGGTAGTTCACATCTTGCTTTTGCATTTCAGAATTAAATTTGTGATTGATAATTATAACTTATTGTTCATTTATAAATTACTAGTATGTTTGATAAATTGAATTAAGGTGAAGCAAGGAATTATTAGGATTATTTCCATTTGGTCAAAAAAGTCTGGGTCGCAGTAGTGTTCGTAGTTAGTATTGTATTTTGTATGTATTATAATTATATTATTTATGTTGTATTTATATTTGTATTGTTCTATAATATTACTTATGTGTGATCCGATGGAGTATGTCAGTATTGATATTCCGGAGCAATATTCCGAATTGATAACGGTAGAGAGAACCGGCAATTTTGAAACAGATACTAGATCTGATTTTGGACAGTTGAATATGTCACTTACTCCGCCAACTCAAGGGAGTTTTCATTTTAGACAACCTGCTATGAGAGCTAATAATTTAGAATGTGGAGGTAGTTCGCAGTCACCTGCGGATGAATATAATTTTAGTAGATTTGTTAATATTGGGAGTTTGAATGAATCGTTTCGAGATCAAAGGCAAGTTACTTTCAATGAGCCTTTAATGAGTTCTGGTTCAAATAATGATAGGAATTCGATAAATTTTGGAAATTCAGGTCCTGATAAGAATGAGATTCCTTCTAGATATTTGAATCTTAGAGATTATTACCGAAGGGTTTCTCAAATTAGGAATTCCACTCCCAAGACTTCTTTTCATCCGCGGTATGATGATCCACCTAGGAGAACTCAAATGGGTGAAAATGTGTTAACAGGGTTGCCAACTTTGCCTAGTACTAATGAATCTTCAAATGTTGAGCATAATCTCCTGATGAAGTATACATTTAAAAGAACTAATGATTTTCTAGAGTCAAAATTTAAGGAATTTAAAATAACAGATGGCAGTAATAGTTTGCTAGTTTTTGAAATATTAGCCAAAATTGAGGAAACTCTAATGGATACTAGCTACTCTTTGAGTATGATTCTTTCTGTTCTTGTCGGGAAATGTGAAGGTTCGTTATTAAAAGAAATTTTGTTAGCATTAAATCATCAAATAGCTTGGAATGAGTTAAAATCTAGGCTTGTTAAGAATTTTATTACGCCTGTTGCATTGCATTCACTTATTTCTAATAGAATTTACAGACGTCAACGCCTGTCTGAATCAGTTACTCAGTATGTAAGATCTATAGTAATTGCCATGAATGTATTAAATATTATGGATAGTGAGTCAGACATGGTAAATATCATAGTATGTGGCATGAATCCAAATCATAGATATAAAATGTTGAATTATTACATTCCAGCTACCCGATCCGAGTTAATGGATATTGCTGATAAGCATGAATTAAACTTTCGAAATCAATTGGAATATAATAGGGAAATGGGTTCTTTTCGGAAAAAGACTAATTTAGTAATGTTAAATCCTGATCAAGGTTTTAAAAATCGAGAATTTCCTGTCGGTGATAAAAATTTTTCTTTGAATAAAGGATTAAATAATTCTTACCCTACTAATGTAAAGAATCATTTGAAAGTAGAACCTCAGGTTCATGGAAAAAACAAGATTCCGAATGAACAGTCTGATCAATTTAAAGCACCTAATGCTTCAGTTAACACAACTCCTAGTGAATTGGATAATACTGTCGCTTCATTTGTGGTTGGTAAAATACATAATTATTTAACAGACATTTGTGTGGATGGAGGTTCAAGCTTTAACATCGTTCGACTGGACTTAGTGCGGTCTTGTGGATTGGAAAAATTTATTAGATTGACTCCTGAAAAGGTAGTAAATGCTCCGTTCGGGTTAAATTTTTCAACAAATCGGGAGATAATATTGACTTTGAATCTCTCAGGTCATTTTGAGAGAATATCATTTAAGATAGTGGAATAGTTGCCTTGCATGTGTCTTCTGGGAACGCCTTTCTTACGATCAACAAACTCAGTTATAGATTATGCTAGAAACTGTTTGATTCTACGCGGTGGAAAGAAACGGGTTAGATTAAATTATAAGAAGATGATTCAACATAACAAACATCTTAGGGGATTTAAATCTGGTGATGAGTCTGGCCAAAGGGAAGAAATGATAACTGATCATCACTCTACTAAACATGATGTTTCTTCTGTTTCGAACTTTATGGTATCGATTTTTATTTGTGAAGATGGATTTAATTTTCGGAAAAAAGATGCGAGTATTCAGTGTGATTTGGATTATTTAGATCTTGAATCCAAATTATTAGAAATTCCAGCGCCTAGTGCTATCCAGCTGAATCATCTGAGATCTATGATTGATTCAGAAGTTGGAGACGTTCGAAAAATCGAAGATTCCATTGAATCCATGTGGAAGGATGAAAGTCGTACGAATTTTTGGAAAACACTGGGTGGTGCGATTGAAAGGTCCGAAGTTACAAATCCAGTTGGGACTCAGTATAATGGTTCATCTTCAGAGGGCAGTTGTGTCTCAGTTATTGATAGTTTTCATGGAAATCAGAGTGGTGCAAATGAAATATCCGTATTTGAACTTGGAGAATTCGGGACAGTGCTTTGCGAATTCTCAGTTAATTGACAAATTAGGAAGTAAAAGTAGTTCAAAAAAAATTCGAGTCAACCTTTGGTTGTTGATTTAAAATCTGCCGTTTTGAATGTTGAACTGGGTCGAAGTGAACATTCGGCGAACAATGCTAGGTTGCCAGATAAGGATCAAGATAGTGTTGTGAAACCCGATGCAAAGACTAGTGGAAAGAAAAGCAAGCGTAGGAATCGTAGGAAGAAAGGACCAAAGAATAAGACTTTAGTGGTAACTCAGGATACAAACTTAGCTGAAAAGAAAGTGGAGCTTAGACATAGCAGTGGTCCAGTGAATAAAGTGGATAAGCTGAATTCTTTAGATGGTAGCAGCGGCTCTGAGGTATCGGATATTGATATCGATCAAGCTGAAAACTTTCACAAGTTGATTCAGAGAAATAAAAAGTTTATTTTGGACGAGCCTCGTACATCCGATAGTTTACATGATCAGACTACCATGCAGGTGGAAAATCAGGAATGCACACAGTTGAAAAACCAAAATGATAATCGGGATTCTTGGAAATTCAATGAACCAGAGGTGATCTCTTTCATTGATTCTATAAAGTCTAAATATAAAGACGTGATATCAGATAAAGTAGGGTGTATAAAAAATTTTATTGGCAGATTATATCTTAAGGACAATAAACCATTTAAGGACACACCATTTCCTATTCCAAAAAATAAAGAAAAGATTTTTTATGATCAAATTCGAGAGTTATTGGATCAAGGTATTCTAGAGGAAGTTGATCACTCTAATTTTGCCAGTAGTTGTTTTCTAGTTCGGAATAAAAATAACACTCATCGTATTGTTGGGAATTACATTAAGGCTAATTCACTTATTGTGAACGACGTATATCCGTCTCCTAATTTAGAGGAATGCCTTACAGGTTTAGCTGATAAGCGCGTGTACACGAAAATAGATTTACGCCGTGCGTACTTCCAAATCCAGCTAGATAAAGGTTCTCGAGACATAACAACTATTGTAACTCCAAAAGAGTGCTATCAGTATACTCGTCTTCCAGTAGGAATTAAGACGGGAAGTAATATTTTGTCTCGAGCCATGGAAAAGGTCTTAGGAGATATGAGAGACGAGGGTGTTAAATTATTTTTCGATGATGTCCTGATAGCTTCCAATTCCATTGAAGAACATATGAAAACTGTTGAAAGGGTATTCGAACGATTTAAAGATTATGGTATTACTGTATCCCCAGACAAATGTATGTTCTTTTATAGACTTATTAACTATTTAGGATATGTGATAGAAGGGGATCAAATGGAAATCGATCCTAGTAGGGTGTCAGCCATTAAAAATATTCCTCCTCCTAGAAATAGACGTGGTCTTATGAAAATATTAGGTTTATTTAATTACTACTCCAAATTTGCTTCTGAATTTCAAGAACTAATGGGACCGCTGAGTGCCTTAAAGTCTCCCAAGGTGAAATTTGAATGGACGAAGGAGCACCAAATGTTGCTAGATAGATTAAAGAACATTTTAATTGAAAATGTCGTTTTAAAAACGCCGGATTTGAACAAGAGGTTCAT
Organism: Thermobia domestica; assembly: GCF_964235325.1. Classification (NCBI taxonomy): domain Eukaryota; kingdom Metazoa; phylum Arthropoda; class Insecta; order Zygentoma; family Lepismatidae; genus Thermobia; species Thermobia domestica. Next base: position 188,281,731 of record NC_137464.1, read on the forward strand.
TGTCAACGTGGACGGCTCTGGGAAGAGTGTGGCTGGGTGCGTCTCTCAGGAGAATGAAAATGGCAATCTTCAACCTGTTGCCTACTTTAGTAAACGGCTTTCGGAGGCTGATAAGCACCGAAGCATATATGAAATAGAGTTTATCAGCCTGGTTAAAACTATTTCACGTTATAAACATTATCTGGTAAATGAATTTGACGTACTCACCGACAACAAAACGTTAACTTGGATTTTGAATAATAGCAAGAGACTCCTGAAATATGGTCCATTGGTAGAAATACTTTGTCAGTTTAATTTTAAGATAAAACATGTCAGGTCAGCAAAGAATACCGTTGCGGACTTTCTGACCAGGATGTACGATCCTTTTGAGTTCGACATTATGGAAGGACCTGTAGGACTAGCTGCTTTCAAGAAGAACATGGAAATAGCCAATAAGTGGAAACTTCCTTTAGTAGAAGATTCGATTGATAAATTACAGCGAGAAGACATCGAGCTGAAGGAAATAATAGAGAAGTTAGAGCGTGGGGAAAGTATTTCAGGATTCCTACTTAATAATAAAATACTTATGAAGAAGACTAAATCTGTCATGAATCCATATAAGGTGGTAATTCCTAAAAAAACTACGAAAGGTTATGATAGAATATCATCATGACGACAGGATAGTCGGAGGACATTCTGGTACTTATAAGACATTAAAAAAGCTGATGCGGAAATTTACTTGGGAAAAAATGAAAGAGGATGTTAGAGACTATGTTTCTACATGTGATATTTGTCAGAAATCCAAAGAGGTTAATCAGAACAAGATGGGGCATCTAGCTTCCGAATTCAGTAAAAGAATAAATGCTCATTGGATGTTTGACATTGTAGGTGTTCTCCCTCATTCTCAGGGATATAAGTTTATTTTGATTAGAGTTGATAATGCCAGTCGCTTCGTTGTGTTGGAAAAATTGAGGACCATAAATTCAACAGTGGTGGCAAATAAAATGATGGAGATTTTCAGTAGAATTGGTTTTCCGGAGGCCATATCGACTGACAATGCTTCCATCTTTGTGTCTGAGAAATTTAGAACCTTCTTGTTTGGACTAGGGATTCGTCATATCCGACTCAGTCCCTATCACCCGGGAGGAAACGCAGCGGAGAGATTTATAAAAACCTTAAAGGCGGCGTTACGTGACTATATATCAAAAAGGCAACATCTATGGAGCAGTCTGATTCCGCAATTGCAGTTTACACTGAATATCAGCGAGCATGAGGAACTGAAGATCTGTCCTAACGAATTATTCTACGGACGTCCATATTCTACACCATTAGAGAATCGATGGCACATCGTCAGTTCAGACTATGGTGGGAAGTCATCGGCTGAATTGTGGAAAAACGCTATTGAAAACATGGAAATGAGCTGGAGTAAACGGCGGAAGCTGATGATGAGAAGAAGAAACCCTGTAAATTTCAGTATTGGTGATAAGGTTTTATTAAAAACTCACGTTAAATCTTCGTTGAAGGATAAAATAGCTAAGTCCTTAGCAGATAAGTGGTATGGTCCGTTTGTAGTGAGGAGTTTCTTAACTCCGAATACGATACTTGTTTCTGACGAAAATGATACTCCAAATTCTTATCGCAGATCCCATGTTTCAGAAGTGAAGGTATATAGAGATAGAAGAAACCTAGATAGAATGGGGGACAAAAATTAAAAATTTCCTTGAAAGACCTTGCTTTATCCTTAAAAGTTTAAGTCTAGTTTATGGTTTAATGCAATTGCAATTGAATTAATTATGTTAGTATATATATAAATTCATCAGTATTATTGCTATTTTTCTTAAAATTGTAAATAATTATTTATTACTTGTAAATATAGATTTTACTATGGCCATAGTGAAACAAAAAAATTGTAAATATAGTAATTAATTTATATATATATATATATATTTAAGTCAAAATTTTTGAATCATAGTGAAAAAAAATTGTAAATACAGTAATTAATTTTTATATATATATTTAAGTAAAATTTTGAATTTGTCAATAACAGTAAAATAACTTTATATATATGTTAAAGTAAAAGTTTTTTTTGGAAAATTGAAAATAGTTGAGAATATTTAACGTTTTTGTTATATATATATATATATTATTATGGTCAGTTAATATTGTTGTTTATATATGTTTTTTTAAAAAATTTGTGTCTCATAATCTTTTTGTATTCCGTAGCTTGCCAAGAAGATGATGTCGAAAAATTCTTGGTTTGAGAATTTTTTTTTCCAGGGCGGCGAGTTTGTAACGTGCCCGTTACAAGTCACAGGAAAAAAAAAGAAATTATAAAAAAATAAAAATGTAAATCTTCGATAAGGAAAATGGTAAAATTACTATTTATGTATTTAATATTATGTGTTACAAAAGGAGACATAAGCTTATATAAAAGAAATATCATCTTCGATTTTTTTTAAGAGAGAAAGAATTGAATGTAAAAAAAAATAACGCTTGTGAGAAGATTTCCTTTGCCTTTCATAACCGAGAAATATCAAGGTCTTGGCTTATGCTCTGGTCGTCGACTGCGCATGGTCAAAGCTTTGCGGCCGCAAGCAGCTGGCCTCGGCTAGCTGACTTGGGCTGTGTTTTGCGAACGGGTAACATCTGGAAGGATTCAGTTGTTCGAATGGATTACGAATCTAAATGGACGTTTCGTGTTGGTTCACGTTTCTTGTATTGAAGTCTTCGTTTGTAGAAGAGTGTGTTATAGAAGGAAATAAGAATATCCATTACAAGTGAGGATTATGATTATAGTGATATTTCATTTACTGCAATATTTAGTGTATTTGCGTATTTTTGCAAAATTAGTGAAATTAGTGTTGCTTGGAAAATCGATAAAAGTGTTGGAAGGGAGGCTTGGTTCAGTTCTCTCTGCTTCTATTAGTAAGCAAATTACAGAAAGGTGCATGAGTAATATTCAGAATCACGTAATTATAATTGTGTCTGCATTTTTTCTCGAATTCGTGAATGTGGGAAATTGTGGATCTACGTCCCATTTTCTCATTTGAGTTTCTGATTGAATTGGGATCATTTAAATTGAATCCTGAGCATAACCTCACTTTACAGTGGATTATTCTTGTTTTGATAAGAGAGTCAGAGGCAATTGAGGGCAGAAAAACTACAGAAAGTTGAGGTAAAAACGTGGATTTTCAGAGGTGAGTTAATTTTCAATTTTTCTATTAGATTGTCTGTCTACGTCTATTCTGTGTATTCTGTGGGTTGTCTTGTTGGCTCCATTTGGTTAGATATTCAGCGGAATATAATTATCGCGAAAAGCTCGGCAAATCCAGGGGAACAAAGGTGGAGGGATTGTACCCGAAACCTTTGAAATGTGTTATTTACCCTATGTTCGTTACAGGTCTGAATTTCTTGTTTTTGATTCAAAGAGTAAAATCCGAAAGGCTTATTAATGCTGTTTTTGAATGCTGAAGAACCGACAGTAAAATTTAATTCTCTTTTTCTAAAAAGTAAATCTTCGTTTGACTTGTTCGTGCTGTTTGGAGTATGTTTGACCGGTTTATGTTTGAAATGTTTCGATGTTGCAACGCATTCAATTGGATATAGTAAAGTTCTTTGCGGTTGTTTTTCGTCGGGAAATTTCCATTTTCAAACTAAATTGCGACAAAGTAATAAAAATAATTTCTTTTTATGATAAGTATTTATGGAACTTGTTCTTCGGTTTGAAAGAAAGGGAAATCTTCACTCGATTAAAGGTACGAATTTATTTCTTATTTCTAAAAAAAGCAATATATTAGTACTAGACAAGAGAGGTCCTGGACTGGCCTTGAGTATTCATATTGGAGTTAAATGTGAGAGGTCCTTGACTGGCCTCGAATATTTGCGTCAAACTTTAGAGGTTCCTGACTTGACTGGAGAATTTGCTTTATTATTCAATTTTGAAGATTTACAATTCAGCAAACAATTCTTTGGAATTATATTAATTTTTTTTCTTTTCTCAAACTGAGAAATAAAATATTTATTGAATCCAGATTTTGACTTGGCAGCGAGAAGATAAATTAATTATTGTAATTTATTTGTAATAAACATTTATTCCTGAATTGGTTGTGTTGTTATTTGTTTATATATATATATATATATATATATATATATATATATATATATATATATATATATATATATATATATATATATATATATATATTACGGTTAATTTATGAACTATTACTCCTCTGGATTTCGGAATTGAAATAACAGCCTGAGCTATCCGGATGCTTGCTCGTGTAAAGCCCCTTCTGAGGCCAGGCTGGATTGGTTTTTCCCACCTTGTCCGCTAGGCTACGGATGGGGGCGTTACAAATTTGAAACACAGTCCAAGTCCGTTCTAAAATTTTTGGGTTTGTATTGTAAGTCCGCTCTAAAATTTTTGTTTTGTTTGGTAAGTCCTCTTAAAATTTTTTGTTTTTGTAAATATTTCACATCCGTTATTATTACTTTTGATCTAAGGATTAAGCTGATTGTTATTTATGGTAGTTCACATCTTGCTTTTGCATTTCAGAATTAAATTCGTGATTGATAATTATAACTTATTGTTCATTTATAAATTACTAGTATGTTTGATAAATTGAATTAAGGTGAAGCAAGGAATTATTAGGATTATTTCCATTTGGTCAAAAAAGTCTGGGTCGCAGTAGTGTTCGTAGTTAGTATTGTATTTTGTATGTATTATAATTATATTATTTATGTTGTATTTATATTTGTATTGTTCTATAATATTACTTATGTGTGATCCGATGGAGTATGTCAGTATTGATATTCCGGAGCAATATTCCGAATTGATAACGGTAGAGAGAACCGGCAATTTTGAAACAGATACTAGATCTGATTTTGGACAGTTGAATATGTCACTTACTCCGCCAACTCAAGGGAGTTTTCATTTTAGACAACCTGCTATGAGAGCTAATAATTTAGAATGTGGAGGTAGTTCGCAGTCACCTGCGGATGAATATAATTTTAGTAGATTTGTTAATATTGGGAGTTTGAATGAATCGTTTCGAGATCAAAGGCAAGTTACTTTCAATGAGCCTTTAATGAGTTCTGGTTCAAATAATGATAGGAATTCGATAAATTTTGGAAATTCAGGTCCTGATAAGAATGAGATTCCTTCTAGGTATTTGAATCTTAGAGATTATTACCGAAGGGTTTCTCAAATTAGGAATTCCACTCCCAAGACTTCTTTTCATTCGCGGTATGATGATCCACCTAGGAGAACTCAAATGGGTGAAAATGTGTTAACAGGGTTGCCAACTTTGCCTAGTACTAATGAATCTTCAAATGTTGAGCATAATCTCCTGATGAAGTATACATTTAAAAGAACTAATGATTTTCTAGAGTCAAAATTTAAGGAATTTAAAATAACAGATGGCAGTAATAGTTTGCTAGTTTTTGAAATATTAGCCAAAATTGAGGAAACTCTAATGGATACTAGCTACTCTTTGAGTATGATTCTTTCTGTTCTTGTCGGGAAATGTGAAGGTTCGTTATTAAAAGAAATTTTGTTAGCATTAAATCATCAAATAGCTTGGAATGAGTTAAAATCTAGGCTTGTTAAGAATTTTATTACGCCTGTTGCATTGCATTCACTTATTTCTAATAGAATTTATAGACGTCAACGCCTGTCTGAATCAGTTACTCAGTATGTAAGATCTATAGTAATTGCCATGAATGTATTAAATATTATGGATAGTGAGTCAGACATGGTAAATATCATAGTATGTGGCATGAATCCAAATCATAGATATAAAATGTTGAATTATTACATTCCAGCTACCCGATCCGAATTAATGGATATTGCTGATAAGCATGAATTAAACTTTCGAAATCAATTGGAATATAATAGGGAAATGGGTTCTTTTCGGAAAAAGACTAATTTAGTAATGTTAAATCCTGATGGGGGCGTTACAGCGCGATATTTAAAAATGGTAGCAATATATGTGAACAGCAATGACTTGTAATACTTAGCACATCCATTATCGTTAATTTGGAACAAGAATGAAGTTTCTAGCTTCATTGATTGGAAAATTACACTCATTTAAAGACTGTGCTGAGAATTGTAACGTCGGCCATATTGATGACGTCATATTTCATGCCCCACCACTGATATTTAGTAAGACTTCCATTTTTTGATTATACAGGTAGTAGGATTTTAGAAAAACACTATGGCGCTTTTGGGTATCAAGGATAAATAAAACCTTCCCTAGCTCTTGGACTATTACTATGACTCACCAATCGCTTTGCAACTATTCTAGATTCGGCATTTATTTGCGGCTCTATAAAAGTCTGTTGTCCCAATGAATAGTGTGGACTGCTATGATGTCACTGATATTATACAAACACATTGTATTAACAACATTTATATTCTGTGTAGGTTGTAATGCGAGTACAATGTGATGTTAATAATGCTATATACAGGGACAGTCATAATCATGGACCAAATTTCAGAAATTTATTGTGTGAAATCTAACAAAGATATGTTATTATGAAACGTGTACTAAGAAAGGTAAATTGTCAAAGTTTTCTTCGAACATATTCATAAATGCTCTACGTGAGCACCTCACATAACAAGGCACACATCAAGCCAATAGACTATCTCCCGCCAAGTATTTTGTAGAATGCTGTGGTCAATATTAGCAATGGCTGCTGTGAGGCAGGCACAAAGTTCATTCAATGTTGTTGGAAATGGTGGTACATAAACAAGATCCTTTACAAAACCTCACATGAAGAAATCACATGGAGTCAAGTCATGTGTACACTAATCAAAGATTTGTTTACAAGATAATGAGGCACACAGAAAGATTCAACGCCATTTTTCCTTAACTGCTCGCTGCTGACTCCTAGCGGTAGAAAGTGGAAACATTGGGTGAAACTAAACTTTGCAAGTTGGCCTCTCGAAACGCATGTCTCATAATAACATATGTTTCAGAGAATAACTTTCTGAATAGCTTTCAGAATAACTTCTAAATGTTTCACAGAATAAACATCATTTTGACTTGCCCTGTATAATTAGTAGCAGTTTGTGTAACATATTGACACTTCTTATTATTTCATGTTATAGCAAGCTGCCAGAGACTAGATCAAGGCTCAAAATTTCCGATCACCAGGGCGCCATTGGCGACTAGAAATTTATAGCTGGTGACCAGTGTTCAGTAGGAATGGATTATGTCTAAATTCACAGTTCTGCGGTTTGTTTTGCACGAAACTAATTCTTACTGATTGAAAGAAAACACGGAATGTGAAGTCTTCACACGTTGTAATTCGACCCTTTTTTCCACCCTCAATCGAAATGGTTTGCCTTGTGGAGCGTCAACGAGAAGAGAGATGCAATCTCTTTCTTTAAAGCCGTGGAGAGGAAAGACCTCTCATAATTTGTACGTGAGAGATACTGGCGACCATTATTTTTGGATTGGCGAGTACGTTTGAATTTGAAATTTTGCTCCCTGGACTAGATTATGAGTCTGTATTTTGTTCCTAAAGAATTTTGCAATGTGTTGTAAATGTAGTTGACCAATATGTATGTTAATAAAATACACATTTGATGCGTATAAACATATTTAGATATCTATTAGGTAAATAAATTACGACATAGCGTATATTCAAACCTCACAAATGGCAACATTTTGTCGCTGAAAAAGATATAGCCTATATATAGAGGAAAGGCAGGCCGATAGCCAGCCCAAAAATGTAGGGGGCCGATGAAGTTAGGGAGTCCAATCCAAAAATATTATATTTCATCGCCATATTATAGTTCATTTGCAAGCTTACTGTGAACATTTTAGGGGGGCCGCAAAAATTTAGGGTGGGCAGTTCCCCTAGACCCCCCCCCTGGATACGGGCCTGTATAAAGGGCCCCATTACTTTCAATAGTTTAGGGCCGCATCAAACCTAAATCCGGCACTGCCATATACCTATAATTTACAACGTAAACATATAAGTTGAAACTTCTAATGGGAATACTGGTAAAAGTATTAAAACTATTTAAACATATGTTTCTAACGTTTTAAACAAAGAATGTGTATTTTATTTTGTGCCCTGATTGTAAATATGCCTTGTAGATTTTCTCCTACAATAGTAATAAGGTTTAATAACAACTCGAATAAAGTCTAATTCAAGTTATAGTTTGAGAGAAGCCTTTGTGCAGCATTTTCTATGATACAAAACCTATACAGAACTCACAACACAAGAACAACAAAAACAACAACAACAATAGAAGGAGGAATGGTTTGGTTGTGAAAGTAGAGATTTCCGAAGCCACTTTAAACTCTGAGGCTTTGTTTCCTTTGAAGGATCGTCCTCTTGAAACAAGCCGAGTAAATGACACAGAAGATAAAACAGTCAAGAGAGGGAAGAAGAAAGAAAACAAGAACAAGAGAGCAAGGAATTATGGGAATAGGATTTCTGCACTTAAGTAGTTTAACCTTGACACAGACGAAACTCTTCGAAGGCTTTGTTAAGACGACTTTGGTCTCTGAGGGAGTCTCTTGTATATATATATATATATATATATATATATATATATATATATATATATATATATATATATATAAAGTGACGTAAGTGTTAAAATTACACTCCAAGGACAAGTTTTGAAACTTTATAATGTATTGTTTCTAAGCAGTTGCTATGATCATTCATTATTGTGGTTTTGATGTGATATTTGTGAGTTGAAGACAACACTTCACAAGTCAAAAACCTTGTGACAGAGATATGGAAAATCCCACTGAGAATATCACTTGAATGTCATTGTTGTAGAGAGGAACAGAAGCAAGTGATCTAAATAGTATTCGCCTACAAGATTCACAAGATTTCCCAACGGTACACATAGACAAATGTTTCGTACTAAATTATCATGATTAATATCGAAGGCAGTCTAGTGTAGGATGCTCAAACTATGTAATACCCTCGGCTGAATTTCAGTTGTGAACGAACTGATTTAGTTTAGTGTATAAGTTAGTCATACCAGTCACAATTACTGACAAAAAGATGCGACAAAGTTCATCAATATGAAAATTGTAACTTTTTCGAGAAGAAATGAAAAGTTTTAATACGGCGTTGTTCTAAAAATGTTTAACACAATTCGGAATTTTATATCGTTGGAAAGGACAGGTAATCAGTTATATAAGACAAGAAATCTATAAATATTCAATGTACTCAAAATAGGTTATCTTTAGAAAAAGTATTTGATACACAATAGCAAATTATTTGACACATTTTGCAAATTGCCAACCTAACATTGTGCGAAGAATTTCAAATAGTATTCTATCAGATTATCACATACTTCAAATTTCCATCTCAAAACAAAACTTACAATCCCACAGTTGTTATTCAATTGTGCAAAATAGGTGCACAACAGTATAGCAAAATCCAAAGTTTGGACATTTCTGCCATAGTAATAACACAAGGACGAGGCAATGTACTTCCGAAGTACCTTAGTGAATAATACAGGGTGAGACAATAATCCCTTATCACCCATTATAAAAGGAAAGCAAATGTATATAGCTAAAATTGATAATTGTAGTGACAGGTTCTGCCTTACAAATCAAAAGGAAAGACCCCCAACAGCTTAAGAGAGCAAAAGATGCATTCTAATTTTTTTTATCTTTTTGTGGTTTTATTATTTGTTTTTACTTTTCTTATGTTTTAATACCTTTTTTGAATTTTTATATGTTCAAAGACTTGAACTCCGGACAACATAAACATTGGACGCAAGAACTGGAGGCCAGGATCGGTGTACGTCCACCCCCGATGGACGGAGGAAGACGTCCAGAGACCATCCATTATACAAGATTCTCAACAACCATCCGCGAGTTCAGTAGTAGTATTCGCGGCTAAGAGAGAGTTCAAGAACATGATACATGAAAGAGAAATGAAACTACCGTCTCAGTTTCACCCCTTCCCCGATGATGACGGTCCGCTACATGGAGGAGGAGACTGAATAAGTGAAGGAAGTAACATACTACACACAAACTGTATCTGCAATATTATTTTAATATTCTTTTGTCGTAGACTCAAACTAGCAGTGCCGGGAATCAATACTAATGTGTTCCAATGATTTTCAAAGATTGAAATAAAAAAGAACAAAAAAATATCGAACAAGCAGTTTGAGACTGCTGGATTGGATGCATTGTTTAAGGCGCAAACAGAAGCAATTCTGTAATCAGATCTGTATGGTGAAAACGTATTGGGAGAAGTGCATTGTGGGTCTCCTTGATAGATAAATGCCTTATAAACACTATAGTTTTGCACCAATTTTAAAGGAAAATTATTGATTCCCTCATTCTAAATGCAATACTTTCCGCCTAACCCTCGTAATATCTTTCTTCAACTTTCTTTATAACTTGCTTCTTCATTCTGCTGGGAACTTCTTCCTTCTTTAGGAACGATCAACATCAACTCCTAGACGATGAAGCAATCATTTATTCCAGCCTGTTACAGAATAGCTAAAGAGATCTCTGAATGAGGGTAGTGGCTCCATCCTCTTCCATTTCATTCGTCGAACGGAAGGCTCTTTCCATCGTAATGCACTTAACGCTACATCACTATCCGCATATTGAACATCCACTGACGACCCAGCCTCTGCCACTGTCCATCAGCGGAAGCCAACAAAGGACCCTGAAATCCATTTTAACTTCCAGAATCTTTGGTAATTGGTTGATTGCTGCTTCTTTCCTACTTCTTTCTTTCTTTCTTTATCTCTTTCTTTCTTTCTTTCTTTCTTTCTTTCTCTCTCTCTCTCTCTCTCTCTCTCTCTTGATACCTCCTTGTTCTGCTTTTATTTCAATATCTTCCTTGTTTTTCACATTACGCTCAAGTAATAAAATTCAAGACTATGTATGTTTCATATGCTTCGTATGTACTGCGAAGACCTAAGCATTTTGTCATGCAGGCAATACTAAAATTCTGATGTTCCCCTATCCTCACTAAATGCCATGGATCTTCAATACAGTTTTCAATCGTCTGAGAGTTTTTTTTTTTTTTTTTTTTTTTTTTGTTCAAAAGCAGCAAAATCATTAGTTTATACAAGAAAAGTTCAGAAAGTGCAACATTGAAACTGAAAACTCAATAACTAAGAACGTGAACCTAAAAATTGTATAAACTAAACAAACATACAGTGTGTTTCAAAATGAATATCGTAGTTCTAAGTCTTTGTAGTATTTATTATTTTTATCGTACAATTATAAATAATACATGAAATGAAAGAGTAACTCAAACAGTTTTTGTTATAAGTATTCAATGTGATCACACATCGAGTCGATAGGCGAGAAAGGCCAATAAACTTTCCGCCGAAATATGGCAAAAAGACATTCAATTTAGGGGAGTCTCGTTGCAAATATACCATCTCATGGGGATTTGCTGATCTCCAGATGGGAGTTTTATGAGTTATCAATCACGGTTGTAAATTTCATATTAAAATACCTATTTTTCTTCGATCGTTTCTCATTTTTATATAGGAATAAAGGCCCCTATTTTTTCTGATTTTTTATTCGTATAGTTCGGAAGGCACGTGACTTTCTGACTGCATTATAGAGATGCCCTGCTATTGCCATAACCTGTGATCAGACTTTACCAACATGTATTGTGCCATGATGCATGAAATACTAGGAAGTATAACAGTGAGAATTCGTGATTTATTATATCACAAAGTAATAAATGCACAGTTGTTTGTTCTCGTTGACTGTTACAGTTCAACGTCTACCTGGTTGTCCCGTTTCATAACTATTTATGAAAGTGGTAGTGAGTTGTATTCGAAGTCGCAACGATGATGCACCCAGTATAGAGGTGTGTAAATATTGTAGTTGAGTGTTCCACATGTAAAATAGTCGAATGCAGTAGGAAGCAGCACGGGAGTTCTACGAGTACTGTACTACAGTACTACTCCCGTTTCTACGTTACTTTGTCCTGTGGAGTAACGGGCGTGCGTAAGTCACCATAAATCATTAAGATATCATGGGATTGACACAATTAACGAATTCGGCCGTAAAATTGGCCTAATTATTTATTGCAAGAAGAGAATTCAAAAATTCTCTTCCATTCAAGATTTTTTATGAGAAGTAATGGACGTACTAACATTAAAATATTATAAATTATGGTAAAGATGGTAGAGAGAATCACGAGAAATATATGTATTGAATATGGACAGACACAGTTAAACTCACTGTTAACCGTTGAGACGCTAACACATTTACTCTACGAATGAAGTGGCCAAGATATTCGCTTTACCTACGTATTACAAGAAAACAGTTTTAACAAGATTTGCTTGCATGCATTGGATATGAGCTATATTCAAGGTTTGTCCACGCCGCGCTTTAGTAGCCACTAGCGAGCTCCCCGGAGGGGATTTGTGCTGGGAGGTATAAGCTAAGCAACGCACCGGACGGTAGTTAGTCGCGTCCGAACCCTGATTCAATGAGGATCACGCTTGGCACAAAAGCTCTTTTTGAGTTTTCGTAAAAAATGGAGCGTTCGCTGGAGCAGCGCTACGTGATGAAATTTTGCTTTCACCTGGGCAAAACCGCTACCGAGACGCTTGCGTTGGTCAAGGAGGCTCACAAAGACGACGCCCTGTCAAGGGCCCAAGTTTTCCGGTGGCTCAGTGATTTCAAACACGGACGACAGACCGTTGAAGACATTGAGCGATCTGAACGTCCTTCAATGAAGGGGTTGGATAAAAATGTGACCAAAGTGAAAAATGTCCTGGACTGCGAAAACTTTAGTCGTATAACGCTGCTCTAGTGAACGCTCCATTTCTCACGTTTTCTGCTGTGACAAAAACTAAAAAAAATAGCTTTTCCCTAACGCCTGATTCACATTGCGTCAGAGGTCGGACGCAACTGTTGCTTGGTGCGTAGTTTATCTTAAACCTTCATCACAAATCACTGCCGGGGAGCGTGCTGCTGGCGCAAAGTCGCATTACTTTAGGACAAACCCTGCATAGCCACCGTTAAAGTCGCCGTTATCTGTTACTATGTTAACAGATTGGCTCCATTAACGAACTCGGTCGAGGTAATTGTTCCTGCTATTAATTAAAATAAACAGAATTCAAATATGTGCTTGCATGTATGGATTATGGACTATAGATAGCTAGGATTAAAGTCGACGTTATTCATTAATATGTTGACAGATTGATTTCACTAACAAGCTCGGTCGAAACAATCGCTCTAGCCATCTATTGCAAGGAAACTGAATTTAAAAATATGCTTACGTGTATGGGATATGGGACAGAGGTAAAAGTGGATGTGAAAACGGTAGGGGGAAGCATGATGGCACGCCGTCCTCCATGCCTATCTTTGCCAATTGTATTTTTTTTTTTTTTTTTTTTTTTTAGAAAGAGGGGGACGCCACATACATTTTCTGGAAGTGGAAGGACAGCCTCGGTCCGTGTTTCCCGTCACTTTTACCCTTGATATGGAATATAGGTAGTCATTATTAAAGTCCCTGTCGCCGTTATCAGTTAATATGTTAAGGGATTAATTCATTAATGAATTCGATAGAGGTAATTGCTCTGGGAATCTTTTGCAAGAAAGATTTTTTTTTTTTAAATCGCTTACATGTATTCGATATCAGCTATAGATAGCCACCGTTAAAATCAACATTTCCGTTAATATTTTAACGGATTAACTCTATTCACTTGATGAGACGAAATAATTGCTCTAACTATCTATTGCCAAAAAGCAGAACTAAAGAATTCGCTAACATATATGGGATATGGGTTATAGATAGCCATAGTTGAAGTCGCCGTTATCCGTAATAATGTTAACGGATTGACTTCACTAGCGAACTCGAACGAGACAGCCGTTCTAGCAATCTATTGCAAAACACACAATTCAAGAATTCGCTTGCATATACGGGATATGAACACTCGAAGGGGAGGCAATTGGTCTAGTCCCCCGGCTCCAGAGAATGTATACGTAAAATAGCAAACCACTTACCAGAATATCGTATTAAATACCAGAAATACTAGAAGTAATATAGCAACTATGGAGATAAGACCCTCTAGCAAATTTTCTTCGCGCGCCCCTGGATATGAACTATAGGTAGCTACCAGAATTAAAAATTGCGCATCCTTTGAAAAGTTATAGTGAGGAGTAACGGATTCAGATGCTAACAACGATCTGTTTCAGCAGAATAAACATTATCAATGATTATGGGCAATGAAAGATGCATTTTACTCCCATTCGTTTATTTCAATTGTAAGATATAGTGATGTATCGCTCGCGAGGAGCCGACTCTTGTGACTAACTCTTTTGGATGAGTGAGTGAGTTGTTGTTCACTAGAAATGAGCAATGATTCTTCGAGAGTCGTTACTCTTCGAGAGTCGTTGCTCTTCGGGAGTCGTTGTTCCTTGGGAGTCGTGGTTCTTCGGGAATCATGATTCTTCGGAAGTCGTGGTTCTTCAGGAGTCATGGTTGTTTTTGAACCACTGTTTTCCGGAAGGGACGATTCTTAAGGAGTGACAATGCTTGGAAAACGTGAATCTTGTACGTCGCTCACTCGCGAACCGCCCTCTTGTTGCTAAATCTTGTTGGTTGCTGGTTTAGCCAGTTGCTGTTTTGGAGGGGTAGTTTCGCTGGTTCTCACTATGGCGAGTGCCTCTTCAGTCGAGTTCGGCAAATGTGCGTTGCCTTAGTGCAGTGGCGTAGGGAAGGGGGGCCCAGAGGCCCCCCCCAAAGAGGTCCGACAATATACTTTGGTACTTTGATGTTTGTAATTTTTTATGTATTTTTAGACCTATAACAGCACTTGGTCCCCCCCAAACACACATCCTGGCTACGCTACTGCCTTAGTGTATTTGCACCTTTGGCATGAATAAATTAAAAAGAGTACTAACAATGTAAATGTTTAACACTTTGATGTGGCAGTTGGACTCGCATTGATATTTTACATATAAAGCGTAAACTTTTAACTATCAATTAAAATCGAATCTGCAGAATGGGGGAGTAGGTCAAGTACGTAAAAGCGCGAAAGATCAGGTTCCTTCCTGTTCCCTGGATGCGGTCTTGCAATCGCACATAGACAATTGAATATTCAGTTGAGAAATTAATGAAAACGAGAGCGCACCAGCAGTAGAGATTAGTCATTCTACGTTTGTTCGTGCGTCAATATTGTGCAACTGTTTTAAACAAAAGTATGTGTTACAGAATTCTTAAGGGAAATGGTATTTTAAAATGAGCATATGTAATTCAAATAAATCCGTAATAATTACAGTAAATTTTAAATATATTTTATAATAGGAGAGAATTGATCCTGACTGTTTTAGTTCATTATTTTCGTTAGAAAAGGTAATTTCAGCTTAAATAACGAACGTCTACTTAAGGGTACTTTTTAAGATACTTTTATAATATAGACCTATATGGAAATTCTTAAGACTGTGATGTTCAAAATTCAAAACGTATTTCACGTAATCTGTACTTAAAGCACTTCTTAAGACGCAGTGTTATGTTATTGACACAATAAGTGTATTATATAAAAATGACAAGAATCTTGTAATCACGCCAAGGGAAAACAATTGAACCATTTAAAGTCAATTTTTTGATATAGTTATTAACACCTACTTCGAATTCATTTTTTATCATGTTACTTTGATTTGATTCAGGTCCGTATCCACGGGGGCATGGGGCTAAAGCCACTTCTAAATTTTTACTGTCTCCCCTAAAATTTTCACGGTATGCTTGCAAATGTCCTATAATATGGTGATGAACTATAGTATGGTTGGATCGCCCTCCCTAGCATCCACCGCCCCCCCCTTCATTTTTGGGCTGGCTACGGGCCTGATTTAATTTGGTTTTGAGTTTAGCGCCTTTTTTACTAGCGAGGCACTGTAGCTCAATGGTAAAGCGCTTACCTCTGGTGCTTGGGGCCCTGGGTTCGATCCCAGCCCTCACCAAGTGGACTTTATGGTGGACAAACACCGTGTGCGTGGGTTTCTTCGGGGTTCTCCCGTTTCCTCCCACTTTCTTCATTTCATCATTTCATTCATTACTCATCATCACCGTCTCCTTTAGCCTAACCGGCATAAGCGTGGGACGTAAAATTCAAAGATGCCATTTTCCCGTTTCCTCTCACTTTCTCATCCCACCAATTCTTCCATCATCATTCAGTTGCTTTAACCCTTTCCGGATCCTGGCTTTTTGGGCTATTTTTTAGACTTTCAGTCAAGCAGCTACTGTATCGTCACTATTTATCCTAGGATCATGGTTCATACCTCATTCTCTTCAGAATAGAGCTGGCTTTCGAATGGTACCACTCGCATGCTCATGGGGAACTCGTTACTTGGATTAAAATGTGTATTTTAAGGGGGATGTGGTCGCCAACAATTTTAGGAAAAATTTAGTTTCTCATGATGTAATAAAATTATAATATTTTTGGCATTGAATTTAAAATTGTAACACTTTTGCAATAATTCTAAAATTGTATTGCTATGGTTCCTGCCTATAGCATTGAGTCTAAATTTGTGATATTTTGCATTCCGTATTTTGATTCGTTTAGGCTGTAATTTGCATATAACTTTTTTGCATTTGTGATGTATTTTCACACTTATTAATAGTAATTTTATTTAGTCTAATTTGTATGTGTATTTTGTATCTGAATTCCATTTTTGTATGTTGCATCTGTCAATTGTAATTTGCATTAATTTAAAAGTGTAACTTCCTGATATTTTTTGAAGTTAGCCTAAATTTGTTAATAGCAGTATGCCTGTAATCTAAAATTGGAGTTATACATTTTAAATTCATTTTATGTAATGCATTTAGTCTGATAATACAATTTCAGTTTTTAACTCCCCTTTCTGCCCGTTGTAAAAATATGTGTCACTGAGTCATTCAATTGAGTCGATTCATTTTAGTGAGCGAACTACCGAGCGGCGATCTCAGAGGTGAATCGGTTTGCCCATCACTAGTAAGATATGTCGTTTAGAGTTTGTCTTTAACAGCTGATAAGATTATAGATTTTTAAAGCGAAGCAGTAATGAAGTAACATAGACCTAGTCCAACCTTTAAGAAAACTACTTTAAGTTAGTAGTAAATAAATGTTTCTGGGAGACGCACGTATTTGACTGATTGACTTGTTAACTGTATGAGGCTTAACGTTTCGTTTTAGCTCAAATGTTAGAGAAAATATGGATTTATATTTCACTTTGCAACTATAAAATCAAGTACCCTCAATATGAAGATGATTCCTAACAATTTAACAACATTAGTTACAGTGACACCTAGAAATTTTCTATGTTTAAAAAATATACTTTTGGATTGACCAGAGAAGGACATCGGAAAGCTCAATGTGATATATTGACTTATGTACAAGGGCACCCATCAGGGGTGCAAGGTGGGGCGAATGATCCCCCTAGAGGAAATTGTACATAAGAATATCGAAAATCCAATAGAATTTTTACATTAGTTACAGTAAAATCTGAAACTATTTTTGAAACGTCGCTTATACTTGCCCCCCTTGGAAACCACAACATGGGCGCCCTTGCTTATATATGTCTCACCTTCGTGTAGTTTTCTAGTTAAAAGAATTAAAATTTTAGAGCTAATCATAATTCTGAACTTATCCCATTAGCTATACAGTGTGCTGTCGTTCTGACACTATTACAAGAAAAAAAGCATGAATAGTAGCAGTTTCACAGTAATCGGTGGCTTGGTTAGTAGTGGCATAGAAAAAAATATATTTCCTCGAATTAATCGAAAGCAAATAATGAACATGACCCAAGGGTTACTGATTAACATGATAAAGATGAAAGTTATTCTTCTTAGAAAAAATAATCTTTTTGAAAAATTTTACACTAAATAGATAGGCCTACTTTCAGCATTTTCTAGTGCTAAGTTGTGTAAAATTTTCATACGGGCACTTAAAAAAAAAGAGCAAACAAAGGAAAAAAGTGCTTTTGCTCAATGTGTATGGCATTTTCAAATGGAAAACAAGTCAATTTCTAATCGGGCACAAGATTAATAATAATAATAATAATAATAATAACAATAATAATAATAATAATAATAATAATAATAATAATAATAATAATAATAATAATAATAATAATAATAATAATAATAATAATAAAAACATCTATACAAGATTATAAAAGTTCAAACGTTCTCTGAGATACTACTGAGTTTACATTTAAATATTGTGATCCTGAGAAAAAGTTTTAATGGACACAACCACCAATCACTGATTGTTTCGCCACTACAAGGCCACTTTTTTGAAAGCAGCCAAATATTGTGATATTCTCGATTTCGATGAAAATGACTGAAACCGTGATATGTTGTAGATAATGTGATCTTGAGAAAAGATTTAATGGACACAACTAGCAATGGGCTATTATACTTGGCTGTTTTGAAAGAAGTTGCCTCGTAGTGGCCAAATAGTCAGTGATTGGTGTTTGTGCCTATTGAGACTTTTCTTAGGATGACAATATCAACAACATATTATGCTTTCAAGCAATTGCACCGAAACACGAAATCCAGACTACTGTTACCTTCTGCTCTTTTTAAAAATGTGGTCCTGTAATGGCCAAACGGTCAGTGATTGGTGTTTATGCCCATTGAGACTTTTCACAGGATCACAATATCTACAACATATCACTGTTTAAAGCAATTCCACTGAAAACCTATTTTCATAAGGATTGTGCGGGGTCCTTTTACGAAGGCTGCTACGAGACGAAACCCAAGTTTTGGAATATTAAAAGGAAATCAAAGTGGCAGTAGATTTGAATAATAGAAGTGTTAATTACGGTAATTTATTTGGACTTACAAGGAAAAATACTCAGGTGATACAGACCGATTTTTATGAAATTTATAGAGTGGACTCAACAGATAAAGAGAGCCGTATTTTGTTATTTCGGTAACTGTACAGTTTAAGGTGGTGAAACCTTTTTCCACCTTCAATATTGCACCGTC
Source organism: Thermobia domestica (assembly GCF_964235325.1). Classification (NCBI taxonomy): domain Eukaryota; kingdom Metazoa; phylum Arthropoda; class Insecta; order Zygentoma; family Lepismatidae; genus Thermobia; species Thermobia domestica. The sequence goes on from NC_137464.1 coordinate 188,300,661, forward strand.
TTTTGTGGCAGCGATAATCACCCAAATATATCTCCAATTTTAATGAGCCTACTAGTATGAGTAAGAAATATATCTAAAACCTCGTGAAATACAGAGGAAAACCTCTTGTAAGCCTGACTCCACAAAGAACTAAGTTACAATCTACGTACATACAAGTTGAACAATCGAATATAATGAAACTACTTCAATCCAGTTTTTATAATGTACTATGCTCTGTTGATAAAAACGACACAATACAAACTTGTCAGGCTAAAAACTAAAAAAAAAAATACTACTTTTCAAATTCATCTTCAATCCATTAGAAATAAATTACTAGAATTATATTTTCTTCTGTATGAGTTCCCATGTAATGATTTGTGTGTTAACGAATATTGATTGGTCAATAACAATGCCAACTTGTATATACAAATTAGCTAGTCATTTTTCTAGGAAGTTACTGATCCGTAGATTTATTGGTATTTACATTCGATATGATATTTACAATAAGTATCAACCGTTACATATACATCATTTACGCATTGAAGGAGTACTCGAGGTGATTGGTATTGTATTCAACAGCTTGAAATTGATGGTCGTGTCTATTTATTACACTCCCGAAATTTTATGTTTATATTACAGTGGGAAAAACTTACTATGTAAATAGAACATTTTAAACGATTTAATCTAGTCTATATGAGGATATAAATAGAAATGTTCTAGTTAATGATGCTGTAAAGAAAGTCTTTTGCATGTTAGTTTATTATTGTAGCATTCGGCTAGGTGGGGAATTCGTCCGCAGAACTCTACCTTTGCTCAGCCTACTGCATCATACTTTTCGTAACTTCAATATTTATTTATATATTTATTTCCTCCAACAGAGAGATCTCTCCAAATTGATTACATTATTATATTATAATAATAATATGTAAAACAAATTTATAAATGAAAATAAGAAAAATAAAAATAGAAAAGCAATAAGCAAATACAATACATAACTTTGTATGCGGACATTCCATAGATCAATACATACATTTTATGAAGCACAAACTCATACTCTTATTCTAGAAATACTCATACATACATAATACATATATACACTTACAGATACATACATATATATATACATATACATACACCAATATTTATATATACAAAAATATATGCACGAACACACATATATGTATCTCGCACATTTCACATGCATGTGCTCACCATGGATATTGTACATTACAATAACATGAAAATAGAAAATAATCAAATGTGATTACCGTAGTTAATATAGTAATATCTAATATTAATTACGTTTTCTATATAACTTAATTTCGCACAAATATCTGTTCAATAATTTTTTAAATAATGTTTCTTTCAAACTTAAGTCAATGTCATCTATACTCTCAGCTATATTATTATATAATGAACATATTCTTATTTAAAGGTGAGTTGTTTTACGTGTTGGTTTTCGCAGTTGCATACCATAATAATTTCCTCGTTCTTAAAGTTCTTGATTTTATATTGAGTTTAACATACTGCAAAAACTCACTGTTATCGAATTTACCATTCACTATTTTAAATAAACTCATTTCTTGTAGAATAACACATCTATCCGAAAAAGTTGCGTAATTGAATTCACCTAGTAGTCTGGAATACGAAATTTTATTAGTAATTGCAGATTGTCCAGATTTCTTGTAGTATAGATACCTTAAAAACCTTTTCTGAATTGCTTCTAAGTGATTGTTTTGAGTTACGTATTACGTAGTCCAGTAGTAATATGACTCTAATCTTACCGAATTTCAAGATCAAGGTGGCCATCTTATTATGCCAGTTGCAACCTCACCCTCTTTCTTTCCCTTCTAAATGAAATATCAAAAAATGCTGGAAAACATCTTTAATTAACATGTCTTTACTCTTAACGGATTTCAAGATATGGTCATATATTTTAGCAATTTCAAGCCCCATCTTTTTTCTTTCCTTCTAAGACCGCTCAAAAACCACTCAAACATACCTTTAAATATTTTTAATTAAAAGTTTAAATAAAAATTTTCACGCCTCTAGCTCTTTTAGTGATTTCGAGATATGGCCATCCCATTTTAACAATTGCAACCCCGACTGTTTTAATTGTGCTTTTTGTCTAATTTGAGAACCTTCATCCCAATGAAGCTAGTTTTAAACATTTCCATCCATGGAGTCACAAGAATAATTATCTCAAAGTAAGGATATTTGAACTATCGCTTATACCAATGATGAGGGTCCGACATTGAATATATCATTAATTGAATCTTTCATATTAATTGAGTACTCTGAATTTGTTAGAACTATTTTAAGACATGTCCGCCTACGGAGTTACAAGAAAAAGTACCTTAAAATTTTGAGGTGTTCTTATATCTAAGATATAGTTTTTGGTATTTTTTATAATATTTAGTAAAACTAAACAGTTTAGTTTTTTTTTTTTAATGCAGATATAATAACTATATGAAATAATTAACAAATGTAATGAGAAATTTAAGGAAATGGTGGAGAACGGCGCTGTAATTCACGAGTTGGGCTGCGTTCGTTGGCTTTGGAAATGATAGCAATTAGGATCCACACATCCGCCTGAAATCTAAAGCATCGCAATCCCATTAGCTAAGGTTGATCAAAGAACTATAGCCCAGCCAGAATGTATTGAATTCAAACCATTGGTTGATATATATATCACAATTCACCTTCTAGTGATGGGAGAATGCTTATAGGTATATATATATATATATATATATATATATATATATATATATATATATATATATATATATATATATATATATATATATGTGTGTGTGTGTGTGTGTGTGTCGTTCATCAGATACAGCTAAGATACAGTGCTTTTGAAGTCGGAGGAACACATCTGGCTGCAAGGGCGCCCATGTTATGATTTCCAAGAGGGAAACAAGTATAAGCTATATATAGTTCAAATATAGTTTCAAATTATGCTGTAACTAATGTACAAATTTTATTGGGTTTTCAATATTCCCAAGTACACTGTAAATAATAATTTCTTAAATTTGAGAAACCGTTTCTCACCTAGGCACCGAGACAATATTTTCTTAGAAATGAGATTTGGCAATGCTCATTCATGAGGACAGTAACAGTATATTTTCTCGTTTCGCTTTATACAACTTCATCTGCTTTTCTTCATTTCTCATTAACGAGAGTTTCAAACTCTTGTTTTTAAGAAAATATATCCTCGGTGCATAAATAAGAAATAGTTTCTCAGATTTAAGAAAGTATTTTTAACAGTGTACAATTACCTCTTGGGGGAAGGGCGAGCGCCCCACCTCTCCCCCCCCCCCCTGACGGGTGCCCTTGTTTGGCTGTGTTTTCCGGCGGTTGCCACCTTAGAAACAATTTTATAGCAATTGGGAACGCTTGGTCGCTAAAGAAACCTTGCTCCGTGGAACCAACTTATAAGTAGTTTGAAACGTGTGCACTAGATGGTAGGATCGTAACACAATAGCAGCGTACGCGTGTTCGAGCAGCACATGGTGTTTGTTGATAACGTTGAAACGTTTTCATCCACTAATTTTTATTTTTAATGTCAAATTGTACAAAACACGTAATAGTCAGTAATTAAAACATTTTTTCGTTAAAACTACAGTCTCGCAAGATATGTGTGGTAACTAGAGCGACCAGAGGTCTCAGAGACATAACTTCCTGTTTTCTAGAAAAACACTCAACTGGAATTAAATTAAATGTCTGTTTACTAAGGGCAAACTATAGAAGTAATTGGTTTAGTTCTCTCGTGAATGGGTTAACCCAGGGACGTAAGAGGTGGAGGTGTCTTGGGGTTTCGGGTCTCCACCAAAATTAAAACTTTTTTTTTTTTTTTGCAAAATTAGTATAATTTTTTGTAAAATTCTGTACATTATACGTACATTTCCCACCCAGACACACCTCGGAGGCCCCCAAATCCAACTGCTGGGTATGTGTCTGGGCTGAGCTGAATTAATGGGCTGGGCAAACAGTACTGGCCTAAGCCCGTTATGTGTGACGGATAACATCTTTCGATGATTATTCTTCTAGGGGTACCCCGCCCTTTGTGGTAGTTTCAAGAAACAAAGGAACGATCCGCCTTAGCTTCTGGTAGAGCGTGGGCATAGAATTCGGAAAATCCTGGTTCGATTCCAGCGGCAGGCCATCCTCACAGGTTTCTCCAGGGATTTTCCCCAGTCACACCAGGCAGTTGCCGGGAATGCGAGCTTAACGTAGGCCGTGATCGACACATTCCCGCATTCTCGTCCCTCTTCTATCCCGGACTGAGCCGTAGATCCCTAAAAGCCATAAATGGAATTCCATTCAAGAAACAATGGGCGTGTTCTATTTTATTATGACACCGAGTTGTTGTGATACTCCCTGACTTTGGTGCCTTGATAAAATAATTCCGACTGTATAAAATTTTAAGAATTATAAAGAATAGTAATGTAGTAGTAATGATGTAGTAATAATGACTTTTTCATCATTTCATTGATTTGGCTTTGATAAATGCATGGATTGAGTACAGGAAAGATAGGAACCTTTTGGGTGGTTCGCGATCTGATATATAGGAGTTCTTAGGTTTCCGGTTAGAAGTCGTTGAATTTCGTTGTATTGTTGGTGATGATAGCGGTGCTGGTGTTGATGTTAACAGTCCTGGAAGGGAAAGTGATAGCAATCACGATGTCCCTAATAAAAACACTCAGCAAGTTAAAAAGCGCAGAAGTTTCCTATCTTAATTTTTCTCTGAACCAGGGATGTTAGGTAATCTCTTCATATTTATCTTGTGACGCCTTTTGAAAGTGAAGTTTAAATGGAAGAAGTGAGTATAAAAAATAACTAATTACAATATTGTTTCCTAATTAAGATGTTTAAAGTCCTTAATTTCCATTAGACTGAGATGAAAACAAGGACTTTTCCTAGTATAGTGCTCTGTCGCTTCTTAATGTAATAGAAGACAAGTTTCAGTAATGATGAAAACAAGCTAATTAATTAAAAACACGAATTGAACACGATCTGACAACTATGTAGATATGTTCTAAAGAAATAGAGTAAAAAAACTAAGCTACTTCGTTGAAAAGAATCCAGAAATTAAAAAAGATCAAATAGAAGAAGAGAGGATAGACGAAAAATTCCGCACGTTCTCATAAAAGATAAAACATTTTACGTCGCCAAAGCCTCAATCGCCCTTCCTTATCAAGTTCTATATTAGAAAATACTAGTTAAAGGCGTTAAATATCCGCGCTATCTTTCAAGTCTAGTTAAATATTCATTCTTTTTCTAAATGCATCTACATTATACGAAGTTTGCATAAAAGGTAATGGTAATATTGTTAGAATTCGCACCTGGCTTTATGCACAGAAGAACATTGTTACATTCCTGGAATGCCATTGTCTTCCCTCTCTATCACCTTCTGCCATACGTTTGAAAGCCATCTAACGTCAATGCGTCTATCTTTTTCGATGTCTAGCAGGGATTGCCCTCTGCTATAGATAATGAATTTTATTGTAACGTAGTGGTTTCCGCGCAGTGATTTCATTATTTTGAATAAAAAGTCGGTATTGCACAGGATCTTATCAGGTGAATATAGTGGATGTTCCAGTATATTTCACTGCTAATGAAGCAAGAGCTCGGTCACAGTGTCTGATGAAGTCCACGTCCGAACGTGCCGTTGCTTTCTCCAGAGAGTAGGCTGCTTTCATCATTTCAGGTAGAGAAAGATGCAGGTTACCTCCATAAACATTCTATGACACAATGAACACAGCTGTCACACTACCACCATCTGCAGAACAGAGTTCTTTGAGCGAGGACAACCAGGATGTTTCCATTTATTGAATTGTTGCCTCGACCGTGGACCATACGACCAGGTTATGTTTCGTCCATAATGATAATTCATCCAGGGAAATCTTCACCTTCCCCCTGGAATTGGTTCACAAATTCTGTGCAAGTGGATATCGATGTCATTGTTTACACTTCGGTGATTTCATATGACATCTAACGCGCTGAAATTTTGCGGAATTCAATAACGTATTGTAGAATGTGTAGGACTGTCCTATAGCACACACCTACCTCCGAAGTTCACTCAAATGCAATTCATCTGCATACAGTAGAGAGGTGGGAAGCTCAATTGTTGATTGGGAGTGCATTGGGGATCGTCCCGAACGGGGACGATTTTCATCGGAATCCCAGTCTTCACGAAAGACTCGCCCATCATGCAGCGATGGGATATGGCAATGCTATATGACCACACGACTCACAACGCAGAGAACATTTAAATGTACTCTGGTCACGTGCCAGCTGACTGTAGTTTGCCTTTCCGAATTCTATTTTTATGGAGCTTGCACTTCGAGTCTCTATTTCCTAGCGCTACTGCATCGCATTTTCGCCTCTTCCATTCTCTTATCTCCTCTAAAACTCTTGTAGCACTGAGACATATCTCTCTAACGTGAGAACAGTTATTACTACAATTTCTGTACTTTTTATTTTACCTATGTGTATACATTTAACATTACTTAAATTTCTACAATGTTATTAGCGTTTAACGTAAAAAAATCCAAAGATGAGGCATATAGTAATCGATATATCTTATTGAGATAATCAAAATGATAAGGATAAATGTAAAAGCTTCTGTGTAATTTTAGAGAAAATAGAGAAAAAATAGATAATTTGTAAATCGAAAACTTACTGAACGGGAACCATGCCATTTATTTTAGTGAAACTGATAATAAAATATATTCTCTTCAATCTCTTTATTGCGATGGCTAATAATATATAGTTTAAAATTATTATTTACTCTTAAATTTTAATTGCTATTTAACTAAAATATTATTCAAAGATAAGACATACGTAGTCGGTATATCACAGTAAGCTTAAGAAAATAAATTCTCTTTTATAGTTTTCGGCAGTAGCCGCCTTACATGTTGCATCCATGAACTGAGTATTTTTTCAGTCAAAATAAAGCGCAATATACTGTATATATATATATATATATATATATATATATAAAAGAGAACGCACAAATCCTTTGTCCGCTCATCACGCTAATACGGCTGAACCAATTTCTTTTATTTTTGGGGGGTTATTAGGATTTGGACCCTAGATGGTTTTTATCATATCACTTTAATTTTCAATTACCAGTGTCTTGAGATAATTGACCATTCAGGTGTCCTCCTTTGTTAGTTCATCATAGGTATAAAAATAAACGTATGTATATGCAACCCGCATGACCGTGTCACTCGGCGGGTTAACATAAATGACAGGCGTTATAATGGTTTTTATCATATCACTTGAAAGCGAAAAAGTAAAAATTATCTAAGTAACAAAGTTTATTGCGTTCGGGGGTGACCGCAGCGAAGCGGGGCGGGTTAACATAAATGACAGGCGATATAATGTTAACATTTACTGCAATCTTCTATGGTTTTTATCATATCACTTGAAAGCGAAAAAGTAAAAATTATCTAAGTAACAAAGTTTATTGCGTTCCGGGGTGACCGCAGCGAAGCGGGGTGAACGCTGCTAGTATATATATATATATATATATATATATATATATATATATATATATATATATATATATATATATATATATATGTGTGTGTGTGTGTGTGTGTGTGTGTTGGCATGGAACTGGAACTGCAATCAAGCTACGTTTCTTGGAGGCAGTATATTATGGTGGGAATAGTCTAGCTACACGATTAGGGTTGATCTTGCATGATAGTCTTTGCACTCGCCAACTGCCCAGGAGTCAAGCATGCAATAGTGTTTCCTGGTCGTGGTTGAGAGCACACATTAACCTACTGTTATAACTATAATAATCGTTGTTCATATATCACTTATTATTATGTTTTGTTTTATGTAGTCCTTTATTTCGTTCTATGCTGTGACTGATAAACTTTCAATACGTTTTTGAATTCGCGGGACTTGTTTCAAATTGTTTTGAAAGATTTGTATTGTATGAAGTGTCGGTCTGTTATTCGGCTTGGAGGTACTGACATGTGCAACAAGAGCCCTGATTGCGTTATCTTTAGCTTATTTTAGTTAAGTTTCAGCACTCGGTTCTGGTCGTGACTTCAATTACGTTTTTGTCGCCTCGGGTTTTTTCATGGTTTTCAACCATCGGATCACGTGGAGTAGCATATATTTTAAAAAATATATATATAAAGGTAACCAAGAAAGTTCGGTCGCTTTTTTACCCACCACTTTCGAACATCGGTATGTCACCTACGACGTACCTGGAAGATCAAAAATAGTTCCCATCAGCATCGACGACCTTCTGCCAACGTTCTGGAAGACCATGGATTCCATCGTGGTTGAACTTGGTAGGCCGCGAAGCGAAGAAGATATTAAGTGCATTTTGCACCTCTACTAGGGATCTGAACTTGCGTCCTCTAAGGTAATTGTCCAAGGAATGAAACAGGTGATAATAGGATTTGCAATGTCCATAGACGATGGCGGATGCAATAGTGTTTCCATTCCAAGGCGTAGAATGGTGTTCCGAGTCATCCTATCCACATGGGGCTTAGCGTTGTCCTGTAACAGGAGAACCCCTTTGCGATTCAGACTGCTGGCCCCATAGTTTTTAGTTTTTCTTGAACATGGCTCACCTTCTGACAGTACCCAGTTGCATTGATGCTCTGACCAGATGGTAGCAGATGGCGATACACAATGCCACGAGCAGTCCATCAAACACACAGGAGGATCTTCTGGTGCAATCCTGGTTTCGACTGTTTTGGAACCGGTTCATGCGATCATAACCAATGATGACGGCGTCGGTTATAGGACCCGCTTCTCATCACATGTCAATACCCTGTGGCTCCTTCCTCAGACGAGACAGCAAAGAAACTCAGGTGTCTGATCGCGTTATCTTCTGACCCGGAGTCAAATCATGTGCGGCCCATCAACCTAACTTATAGTGCTTCCAAAGTTGATGCAGGTCTTGCCGAGTAGTTTCTTAACTCACACTGAATTGTAGTCCAAGTTCCTCACATATCTGGCTACTGTTCGACCCAATTGTTGCCTAAGGATCTTGATTTTATACACGTCTTGGTTTTTTGGCACGTGGTGCGTCTTCGAGTGTTTCGTCACCGTTCTTAAAATTGTTAAACCAGAGCTTCACTGTCCACGTAGTCACACCCTCACCAAAGGCCCTGACATATCTTTCGCCCTGCTGTAGCCGCCTTTGACCTAAGTTTGAACTCGTACAACATAAATGCCTTTATGATTCTGTGGAGGTCCCATATTCACTCTGTCCTTACGCAAGTCTACGGTGTTACTGAACTACCACAACCAGGTACTATGTTGGATATACCCACACCAACTACTGACCTTCGCCTTAACTCCATTCGCATTCAACTCACTGTGAGCGGGGTCAATTGAACACAGACTTCCACAAAAAGCGACAGAACTTTCATGGTTACCTTTATAGCCTATCAAAACTATCAAAATTTCCTATCAAAACTAAAGAAGGAATGAAATAAATCATAATGGCATTTCAAAGAAGGAAAAACCAGAACAGTGTACATTTGGAAAGGGTAAGGGGGGATCGTTTTAGAAATAAATATTTTTATCAACTGTATAAAAAAGCATGAAACTCTTATGTCGGTGGAGAGTTTTGTCGCAGAGTTTGAATATGTTTTAAGTCTATGAAGAAATATCGATACAACATAGTTCTATTGAAAATAAGATTTTAGTGTTGCTCAAAAACCGAGAAATGGGAGAAATAGCTAGAATATACAAACCGTTAATCAAGGTTAGGACACAATCAATAACGTTAGTACTGTGTACTTAATTGAGTATGCTACTACAGAACTTGATAAACATATGGTCAGTGACAAAAAATAGCTCTTAACTGACTTTTGTGAAATACTTCAGTGCTACAACTGAAACTGCTACCATAAGTTTTGATGGTGGGTCAATTCTGTAGCCAAATCGGGTGTGCCAAAGGTTTTTTTAGTTCGTCTTTGGTGTCTGTGCATGTAAATACCTTAATTCCTGGTAGTGATAGTTGTTATAAGCAAGAAGCGATCTAGAAACGAATAGGATATGAAGGATATTGTCTTTGGACTATGATAGCAATATTCCTGTTCGCCTGTTACAATTACCTCTTATCAACGTCAGGTTACCTCCCAATCCCCACCGTCAACGGAGCAGGCGAGGATTTAGGATTTATATTTCTGGACTCTCGGCATTTTATGGCCATTTAGCCCGTCATGTTTGAGAGAATCGAACTGTGAATAAGAGAGGAGTCAGTTTGAAATGACTGGTATAGGGATGAATATGATCTCCCCTTAGAGCTTAAGATTATCTCGCCCATGAAATCGAGAAGAGTGATTAAAGCAGTGATGTGGGACTAAAGTTTAAAAATATGAAAATTACAGTAACAATACATTCGTAAGTACCGACCACTTCGATATAAATGAATAAGTGAATAAAAGATACTTGAAACAACAATTTAGTATTTGACTTCGAATGCAAATTTTGAATAAGCAAAGAACTCGTTTACTCAATGAAATTTCTCTTATGGGAAATGTACAGGGCTTATTTAAAGTAGGTGGATGAGGCATAATCTTCTTGAACACGCCGTTACATTATGCTTTAAAATATTATTCACGTAAGTTAATTATATTGATTTTTTTTACACATAGAAACGTTTATTTTTGTCAATGGAATTTCATAATCGCAGTTCTTTTACTTTTCCCCACATCAACACTGATGACAACTCTGTGATTAAATTTCCATTTGGGATTACTTGGATATAATTGTGATATAAACTTTATGGCAAATTCAAAATTACAATAGAAACCCTCTAATCCGTCACCATTGGTTCTGAGGGTGTGATCGGAACGCTAAAAAGGTTGAATTATTAGAGAATACAGGAAAAAAATACGGATTTATGTACAGTAAAATTAAAAATCTCTAAACTCAAAAATGGCTGCATTGTTCTCTACAGTAAAAACATTGCAAAAAAAAAAACACACACACACACAAAAGCTGTTATTATTATTGTAAAGAACAATACATACTGTACGTACAGCATTTACTAGGTAAGCCTATAGTAAAAAAATACTTAGAAGAAAGTCAGTCATAGATTTTTGTTTCGGCTCAAGCACTGTCGGATCAACTGGAGTGGCGGACCAGCCGAAAGCGAACGAGAGCGGTTCTGCTGTATCTTAATTCATCTTTATTATTAATACTATCATAATGTGCGTGTGTTTGTCTATCTATCTGTCTGTATGTCTGGCACCAGCTTTTCGCATAGAAGATAGTAACCTAAAGCAAGCAAATTTTGCACACAGACAAATCTTCTTCAAAAGTCTTTTTTTTTCTTCGAATTTCGACTCGGAAAGAACAGGGGTTCAGGTCAGAAGCCTGACACTGTTTTTCTGGCAAAAATTTACGGATTTAACATGTTCTGAGAGGATGCCATGTCCGCATACAACCAACATGACATAGTAAGTATATGGGTTTACATAACACGACAGGATAAAAGTGTTGCTCTTGGTTATTCATATTGACGTGAGCTTAACATACAAGGAGAGGATAAATTCCCAGGCAACGGAATGGTTGTGGTGACATTCCTTTAACAACATTTTTCTTCCTCTCTTTTCATCCAGGTAAGACCCGGGATTGGCGGTTGCTTACAGCTAGGAAGAAATACAATACTGTAATTCCTAGACTCTTTAATCTCTTATAATGGTAGCATATAGTCAAGTAGCACTTTCAGAATTTGGTATTTTCTGGAGAGACTATTAACTGTATTACTAAGTTAATTGAGAATAATTTTTGAGATAGTAAATAATTTATTATAATGATTGTTGAAAGTACTTTAAAAAGAAAGTATAATCAATTCTCTATCCACCAGAACGTATAATTGGATTTTCATCTACTAACTATTACTATACTATTACTAAGTGTTTAACTATTACTATAAGGTGAATTATGAGATTCCACGTATACAATCCTCCACTACTATTTTTCTTTTAACGTTGAATATTCCCTTTTTTACGCTTGTTCATTAATTGTTATCTTCTTCTTCCTTTCCTCCGCCATTCTTTCAGTCTACTCCACCTATCAACACCTTCCTCATACGATCATCTTTCTTCAGACAGCTTTTCAATTCGGTAGAGATAGAATGATTAGATATATACGGTTTGCAGATGATATGGCACTTGTGGCGGAATCTGGAAAAATCAATAAAATTTTCGAAAACTTGAGGAAAGGCTGTGAAGAATGTGGGAAGAAAATAAATGTTAGAAAGCCAAACGTCATGGTGATTGCAACGAGGAAGTCGGTGTCAAATATAGAAGTAGGAGGGTAGAAAATACAACAGGTGACTAATTTTCGATATTTAAGTCTGTATGGGTCAGAAACATAGACAGTACACAAAATGATGAAAAACAACTTGAAGCTATCGAAATGTGAGTGTTGAGAAGAATGGACAGAATTAGTTGGATCGAGCTGAAAATGAATGAGAGGGTTTTAGAAATGGTGGGAGAGAAAAGAACAGTTTTAGTTATTGAAAAGAAGGAGGGAAGCTAGTAGGGACGTTGATTAAGAAGGGACTGTAATTGAGGGACGTACAACAATGTATGGTGTCAGGAAAGAGAGGGAGGAAGCGAAGGAGGCTACAATTGATGGGTGATATCAAAACAGAAAAACCTATGTGAAGACGAAGAGGTTAACGAAAGTCAGTGGAGTATGGAAGCTTCTCAGCTGCTGCAAATGATCTGGCAATAATCGCAGAATGCCTATGATGCTGATGGTAATTCCTGCATTAATTTTATTTACCGAAATTTCGTTAATATCTCATTAATTTCTCATTAATTCCAGCAATTTTTTCATTCTTCTCCAAACCTGCGTTTCAGACGTTTCCAGTAGTTGTGTAACGGGTCTATCTTATTATATGTGGTTTTCACAGTATAATACAATGCTCCACGTCAATCATTGTATTACTCATTTCTGTGAGTATTAATTTACTCACAAAACACACTGTTGGACATTAATAGGGGCGCGGTGGCTCAGTGGTAGAGCGTTCACCTCTGGTGCTTGGGGTCCCGGGTTCGATCCAAGTGAACTTTGTGGTGGACAAACACCGTGCTCGTGGGTTTTCTCGGGGTTCTCCCGTTTCCTCCCACTTTCTTCATTCCACCATTTCACTCATCTCTCATCATCACCGTCTCCTTTAGCCTAACCGGCATACCGTGGGACGTAAAACTCAAAGATTTCATTTTTTTTTTTGGACATTAAATATTCAATTCGAAGAAGGAGTCATCGGATTTGTCCCACATTTGCAAAATGTATACATGATGGAAGAGCAGTAAAGCAACAGGACACGATGGAAAGATCAGTAGATTTAAATACTTTCAGATTGAATATTGGATCTTTATAGAGCAGAAACGCTGACCTGTTAGAGACAAATGCTCTTTCAAATGTTTTCGGCTTCCCGAGAATATATTCTGTCTCGCTCTTATTCCTGTACTAAAACCTGACATTGTAAGCGTATCATTTCCAGATTCAATATTAGATTCTTACCAAGGATGTTATAAATAGCGGATCTGCCCATATGCATCTTCATCCTATTAAATTGAAGAATCCAAAAAAACAACCGAGCATCGGCACGTATGATTGGCTATTCTCGTTTTTGCCATTGTCTCATTGGCTATTTTCGTTTCTGCCATGATTGTTGGCTCAAAAATTGCGATTCTATTGGGCGGAGTGGGCAGAGTAGGGGTGGCAAACTGTGACGTATGGCTTCAAGATTTTGTTGTAAGGGCAAATCCTCTATTTTAGAAGATCCTTGATTCTTACCCTGTGGATGTGTACCGTAGTTAACATTATAGAACGTAGAATGTTTTTCTTTAATAAGAACATCAAATTCCTATCCACTACAATGTAAGTTTATTTTTGTCATAAGCATTTAACCATTACTGGAAGGTGAATTGTAAGATTCCATATATACGATCCACCACTATTTTTTCTTCTAACGTTGAAAACCGCTCTTCTTATCATTGTTCATAAATGTAACGAAAGCCATCTACATTTTATTATTATGAGTTTCAAGTCGGAATATTTGTTCAAAAATTCAGAGTATTTAAATTTGTTAATTGCAACAGTAGCTTATAGGCACTGGTCTACGTTTGCACCTAATTGAGAGCATGCTTGTAAGCTCACATACCTTCAGTACGTCCCAATTACAATTAATTCTTAAACATTAGGGACCGAGATTCGAAATATTTTTTCTGCTTACGTATCTGGCGTTAAGTTTCAAATGACAATTCAGAAACGTTTAGTAAATTAAAAACTTCAGTGAAAGGGTTAAACTGTTTAAGTACTTAAACGTTTCGAAAAAATATTTTTGTAGACGTTGTTCAATGTTTCGACTGTTAAACGTTTAGCAGGGAGAATTCTCAGATATATTTAGATTACGTGTGTATATTTTGCTAGATTTAAGATGAACTTTTATCAACGCTGCAGCAACTCCGCAAGAAGATCTAGTAAGATGTCAAAGTCCAACATTATGATGTCTGTATTCTACTTTGATAGGAGACCGAATAGCAGATGATGTTGCTAGTGATGCATTCACAACTTCAAATCGCCGATTGGTTGGGGAGTCCTTTGTGACTACGTGAGAGGGTGTTTAGTTATATACCATGCCTGCATTGTAGATTTACTTTTTGTTAGGTTTAAGGAAAACCCTGAGTGCTTTTAGTCTATTTTTCATCAAAGTATTAGCATAGGAATGCGCTCTATGAAAGGTTGAGTTGCTCTAAATGGATTATCTGCACTCGTGACAGAGACTAAGATATTTCTATTTTGTTTCTGTATTTTATCATGCTTATGATTTCTAGAAATCTTACATCGTTCTGAGTATTTTCTGATGATATATTAAATATCATACATATCTTGAATTTTCAGTCATCGCTTTCTTCGCTCTCACAAAAGAGGAGGTTGGTGAGGTTTGAATCTCAACTTTTCATATTGGAAGGCCCAAAGGAGTGAGTATAACCTGCCTATATAGAGTATCGGAACGTATTTCATTTTCGACCGGTGTTTCCATTTAGTAGGTAATCCTAGACGGTAAGGACCAACCACATACTCTTGGTTCCATACCCCAAGGTTATTTTATCTAATTAAACCTAGTATTAATGCAACTTAAATGTTCGACCCTCGCCAGATAAATGGTATCTGAGGAGTCTTGGGAGGTAAAGGCAGAAGGAATACAGTCTTCAACATATTCCCTGAAGTCCCCACTTAACAACCAAATAAATAATATGTGGAACGTAAGCTTCTAATCGACTGAGGATTAG
Organism: Thermobia domestica; assembly: GCF_964235325.1. Taxonomy (NCBI): domain Eukaryota; kingdom Metazoa; phylum Arthropoda; class Insecta; order Zygentoma; family Lepismatidae; genus Thermobia; species Thermobia domestica. The sequence continues at coordinate 188,315,951 of NC_137464.1, forward strand.
CAGTATGTCCTGAATGTGGGGTGCAAAGAGGCTTGCTTTATTCTGTGAGATGAATTAAGAATGACAAACGTCTGTCACACCGAAACATAAACTCGTTATTTTATTTTAACATGTTCAACCAATTGAGGAGCTTATTTTCAAAAGAAACAGTTTCCATGCTGTGAAAAGTTAGTAATCTAGAATGATTGTTACCTGCTTGTACAAGATCTTGCTTCCGTAATCTCCTTGTTAGTTTCTTCGTGTTCTAACACGAGTTTTTATACTGCCTTTTGGTCTACAATTTTATTAAAGCAATCACATTGTCATTCAATTGTCATTTCAAAAATGAAGGTTTATACTACATTCTTGCTATGATAATCAAAATTAAGATTCGGGATCTTTTTAACACAATGTAATCTAATCCATGAGTTAGTTGGTCGTATCCTTTTTTACTAAATACTCTTCCTTATACCTTTGTTTTGTGGGTTCCTAAGCATTATTCTTCTTTGGAATCTAGCAGGCAACTTTTCTCTTATTTAAGCTTCCATGTGGCAATATGATTAGCGTACGTATCTGCAACGAGGGAGATCCAGATTCGATCCTTAGCAGAAAATCATAAGTTACCCGTTAAAGTATATATCCACGTTTCATATAGCATTTTTGCTGAAAGAGACACTAAACTTCAATTCATCAACAGGCAGATTTACGTTTTTTATGAATTTTTAGCTTACTTTCTTCGGTTTCATCTGCGAAAGTAAAAGCTTGCAATGGAATAGTCCTACACATTTTCCATCGTTTATCTAAAGGGTGTTTGCCCAGTGTTGCTGGATTTGAGTGCAAATGTAAATTGAGAATATTGTAGTATCAACATAAAATAATTTCCAAAACGTTTATTAGGCTTTAAAGTTCGATGATGACGTTGATCTGTTGAACATCAGATTTCCAACTCTGCTCTGCTGATGTTCAAATACTCGTGCAACTACTTTGCAAATCGCATAATTTGACAATCAACATTTGGAGTACTGTAAGGCGGGGTTACTTTGCACCAGATGTAAGGGGATTCTACAGAAAATCACATGTAACGTACAAACGAAATCATTTAGAACAGTGTATTTTAAACATATAACAGCTGGATATATAAGAAAAACAATTCATACAAGTGCATTAGTAAACATTCAATATGACCATAGTTATTGAAATACAAACTTTGGTGCAAAGTAACCCCATAGGTGCGGATACTTTGCACCACATACAAAAGAAGTGTGTTCAACATACAAATATGTTTCTGTGCAATTTTTTCCCTTCAGTATTTATACATTTCACTTCCTAAACAAAACTGCATACAGTCTATAAATATTGATATTAGAATGATGGTTCTGGTACCACTACTTAATATGAATTATCGTTACTTGTAAAGAAAATTATGTGTTGTCTGCTACCAGCATAGGAACCACGTTCTGATTGTTTAGCATATGTCCCACATAAATGTCAACTCTGGAACAGAAACAAATCCCCGTTAATTAATTTGCCTTGGTTGCTCTTTATGTCCAAGAGTATCATCCCAACCATAATCAGTGGAAGATTTACGAAGTTTGGGGCTTTCAGGCTGAAGTCCACCCAAATTGCATGATTTCTTTTTTAAAAAAATTAATATTAGTCATCCCTATGCGTATAAGCTTCAAGCCTCTCCAAACGTCTAATGATTTCTAAAAAAACGAAGCCTGTTTGAGTGAAGTCCCTCCAAACTATTTTATGGATCCTCCACTGCTTGTAGTTTATTTTCCAACAAGAAATCCATTCCAGTAAATACCTAAATAGGAAAGTTACGTAAAATTAGAGGTAGGAGAAGCGGCTAGTAATAATTCCCCATTTTATGTGTTAAAATGTTTCACACTTCAATTTCAACTATTGCTTCAAAGTCCATTTATACACACTATTATTCTGCCAAACTGACTTAACTTTAACAGAAATTCTTCTAGGTGATAACTTTCAAATTTTTTTGGCCTTTCAATAACTGTTTTCCATACCTCCCTCAACAACAATAAACCTCCGGGTAATTAGAACTTATGTTAACCGCGAACATTATAGCCAAAATACAGTTAGATGCTCTATCTTACGGTGGCAGTTGAAACTTTATCTTTACAGTTCATGGTATTACGGAGGGCTGAGCAACTCTTTTCATATTTTGTGCAAAGTTACCCCTGAAGTGCAAAGTACTTACGGTATCCTAAAAAACAATGTGAAGTTCTCATGTGACTTATTTAAAATATTTTTAGTACATAATTTTCATATACTCTGTTAATAATTTTCATATTAATTTTCATATAATATGTGGGCTAGAAGCTTTTTGTCTTGGGCGAGTAATATTTTGTTGCTTGTTTGCATCCCTGGTATAAGGCATAACCACCATTGTCACTGGCTGTATATTCATGTCTATTTTCACTATAACATCCATGGAACTGTTGACTCATCTCCTTAGACTAATTACATTTGGACTTTTAAATTCCAGTTGCATATTCCTTTCCAGAAATATGTATCCTACACTAAATACTACTTTCTTCGTAGAAATGTTAAAATCGTTGTTATATGGTGATCACATTTCAAACCACGATCCTTACTTTAAAGTTAGTAGACCAAGATCACATGATTATTACCTACCTACCTCTTTTCCCTACTTGTATGTAAAGTTTACTATATATGCTGTCTTCATTTAAGTGCTGCAAAAGAAAATCACAGTAACGTTGATAGGAGTCCAGCCAGGGGCGGATCCAGGACGGACTTCTGTGGGGGTGGGAGGTGGTTTGTAATACTGCTACTTACGTAGTTAGAGCTATTTTTAAGAGCTCCAAACTCTGGGATGGGTTTTATTTATATATAAAATAAAATTGTTTCCTCTTCTGGAGGGATGATCGGCCCCCCCCTGATCCGCCCCTGAGTCCAGCTGTGAAAGAAAAGTTACGAAAGCAGTATTACGGCTAGTAACTTTTACCTGTCGATTTTAAAGAAGACACATATAATATCATAGTCTCTATTTAGTCATCGCATTAAAACCTTGTATACAATGTTGCCAGACCAGTCAGTTGGAAAAGCAGGAGATTCGAAGATAAAAAACAGGAGAAAGCAGTAGACACATACAGTGGTGGCGTTTGAATGTAAATCCAGGGAGGGCAATAAAATTTGCCATTATTAAGGAGGCAGTAGTCAAAACAAGTAATCCAGAATTCATTTCCGATGAACTACGTTGAGCAAATGAAAGTGAAAAGTCCCGATTTATATTAATATTATTTGATACAAACATGTGTGAAGTAAAACGTAGTGAAAGAGCAAAGTGGAGTAGGAAAATGTCTTTTCATGCACGTAACGATAACGTAGCTATATTGTGCAGTCATACGTGACTGTGGCGTAAGACGATTTCTTGCTGACGACCGCGGAGAAACGATCTAAGCCACTCTACCAGCTTAAGTCCCAATTTAAACAACACTTACTTGTAAATCTTACAGAAAGTCATAAAAACGCTAACCATAATGCATATAGAGAATGACGTACAGTTGTATTCTTTGGATTCATATTATACACAGTAAAGCTCTATAACTATATGCTCTACAGAGCTTTGTGTATTAGAACAGAGAAATTTCGTCTTTTTATCTGAGGAAACATTGAAAATTCAATATTAATAATAATAATATTTCTTCAACTTCTAGAAGTAAGGAAAAAGCAGGAGATTGTTCAGTTTTCATTTTCTTTCGCAGTAGATCAGTAGAACGTTGAAAAAGCAGATCTCCTGCAAAATCAGTAGACCTGGCAACACTGCTTGTATATCCACTACTATTTTGGCAGGGCATAAATAACCCTCAGTGCCATACAAAAATAAATTTAAACACAATGTACGAAACAAGTATTTTATGTGCAAAAGCATTATGAACATAATCTCCTATTTATTATATTAAAATTCAACATTTCCTTTGCTGTACTTTATGTAAATGTATATTGGATACTCATATAATATTTTGTTAAATTCTTTTTAGCTTTAATTTAAAGTAGTGTTTTATAAGAAGTTTAATTAGCTGAAATTATTTTATCTCCGATGCAATGTTGACTAACAATTGTTGCAAATGTATTTGGAAACTTCCAGCTGACATCTCGTAACTACAAGTAAACTTTGGTTCAAAGTTATTTATATTAGAAAATAGTTTTTGAGCAATGTCACTAACTGAAAATGTAGCAAAATACCAAAAAATGATTTGGGTCCGAAAGGGTTAAAGAAATAGAATTCTAATGCAGACTTAGATATGGCACATATTCTTTTACGCGGGGTATATATGGGAGAAACATATTCAAAGTCTGTTCTTTATGTGTATGGTGACCAGATTACTGACTTGAAAGGAAGAGGACGTTTGTCTGGAATAACGTGGACCTTAATAATATATACCGTAAACTGAGGTTATTTGGAAAATCTAGGGGCTATTTGGAAAACTGACATTTTTTGTGTTATGTGGTATAATAATGAGAGAACTATGACATATATATCGTTTTCTTCCAGATCAATGAAAAGTGGTAGAAACCAACCATTTTTGTTTCCAACGTTGGCTACTATAAGAGTAGAGCAAAAAATAGTAATACATTGCGAGAAGCGAGTTTTACTTCCAGCGGTAACTGCAGTAATCCACTTTGGTTACACTTCTTGCTACTTCGTTCTTCATGCTATCACGACACCATTCTCGGCCTAATCGTGCCTATCACGGCCTAATCGGCCTATCACGACACCACGATTGTATATTTTGTAATTTCCCTGTACTAGGCCTATTTCATCTTTCCCTGGCCATGTCACTTCACTCAAACCCACTATGTCCACTTTACATTTCTTCATTTCCATTTTTAAATTTTTATGTTTTCCCTCACGTAGTAGAGTTCCTACATTCCAGCTTCCCATTCTGAAATAAAGTTATTTTCTCCTCTGATGATTCTTCCCGGAGTAGTCCCCATCCGGAGATCCGAACGGGGGATTATTTTACCTCCGGAATTTTTTACCTCAGGAAGAACCGTCATATTTATTTATTCTTCTCCTTCGTCCCTTCTGGGAAAAAGATAATGTGGTAGTATTCCCATTTCCTTTCCACATCTCCATGCCGTTGACCATCTAGTGGTTCATCCGCCTTTTAGGACAGTTTTCCCTCCTAAGGACAAGAAAGTGCCCTGACCTTCACCCGCTCATCCGCCCTCCGAGAAGGCCGTTGGCACTTGGTAAAAACTAACTCCTTATCCCGGGAGTCGGTCGGTCCCCATCTACATTAGCCGCCAAAGACGCTGCCCGCTTTCTCCCGCGAGGAGCTGCAGGTTGGGATTTTCATTTCGTTTAGGATGAGACCCGAAGGCTTTTCTGAAACCTCTGAAGTACTTTTAGAAAGCTTTATAAGAAGAAAATTGTAAAAGCTCTTGAAAGGTGCAAGCGATCACGGAAACAACCTGTAGAATATAGAGCCCCAAATGACAGCACATCGCTTTCTGTAGATACTGATGTTTACTAGGGCTCATCTAGAAACAAATAATTGTTGGAGTCATACTTTGCTGATTGGATATTAGGGAAAAAAGATTATACTATTTCAACTGTTCCGATTTATCTTGGTGGTATAGTAAAACATGGTCAGCCAAGATGATTTCCTATAAAAAAAATTGATGGATGAGAATGAATTAGTTTGGTATCTGATCATGAAGAAACAGATAAGAGGATCCTAGCCCATATTTCTCACATGTCACTAAGTTCAAAGTTAAACAACGTGGTTACTTGTTCTACTGATACCGATGTTTGTTTCTTGATGCCCTCTATGACTACCTACAGAAGTGAAAAAGTTCAGGACTGCAAGAACTTTGGACTTCCTTTGGAGTAGGAAAATAATCCCGAAGCATTCCACATTACTCATTTGAAAGCAGAGTACAGCTTACTGATTTAACAGCTTTACAACATTCATTCCTTAACCGGCTCCGACACTACAAGCAGCACCTTCGAAGGAAGTAGAATCATGTGCGGAAGACCTCCTGTTAGATTTTGGCATAGGAATACTAAATGAGAACAAAAAAAAAAAAAAAAAAGCATAAGAAGTTTTGTTTCGTGAACTTGGCTCAAGCTTAGGACAATGGATAAATTACGTTTCTATCAGTTCCATACAAAAAAAGAAAGAAAAGAAAAGAAAGAAAAAAGAAAAAATCGAAACTTTCAAGATTTTGCCCCTACTTCAAGTGCTATCAGTCTTCATATAAATAGAAGATACTTGCAATACTATAAATGGATTTATGCTTTGGAAAAGTCTGAGAAACTTAATACTTCGGACTATGGTTACATAAAGGAAGACGGTATTTTAATTTCTCAGGTGACAGATAAATAGGAGCCTGAAGATTTTCCTAAGCAATGTAATTGCCAGATGTGTCTTCAGAGAAACTGTATGTCCCTATAGAAAATTGGAAATAATGTGCTGTGAGTTTTGAAAAAGTCAAAGTACTAGTTTGGATCAATGCAGAAACCTATATATATAATGTTGTTTAAGTCTTTATCTCGATTTTGAAAGATTTGCAATGTTCATTTTAATTTTCGGCACTATGTTATTAATTTGTATCAATATTATTCACTACGACGTATTTGCTGAAAACTACATACTTCTATTTGTAAAAAATACTTTTTTGCTCTTTGAATCCACTTTTTTAAACTTGTATCTGAAAATACGCCATTGTTCCATTTTCAAATTACACTATAATTTAGAACTATGTGATTTACTTTACAAAGGAGTAAAATGAGCAATCAGGCTGTAAATTCGGACCACTGGGTACGGAGATATATTTAGACTAAAATCTACTAATTTGGCGTCGTTTTTTAAATATGGCAACCAAAAGACTATGATCTGGATCATGTGGCCATTTTTATACTTGTATAGGTGTTTAACAAACCCCACAGCAAGACATAAAACTTCGCACGTGAGATGGGCTATTGCCTACAGTACAGATATATTGCTAGAAGGTAAAAACGGCGGAAAAGCTATTTTTGTAACAACAATTAAAATCATACCGCTTTAAACCTTACTAAATTTTGCTTCTTTTTTGTGTCTTATTAAAATGTTGAATTATTAGCCATTTTGGACAAAATTACGAAAATAAAATAAAATTTTATCCTCAATTCCCCTTTTTTCAATTTTGCCGGAAAAAGCGCAGATTTCGCGAGAAGTACAAGAATATAAAATTGTGTAGTGTAACTTTCTCTTTCCAAAGAAAAAAAGATGATAAAAATCGGTTGCTAAATGGACTAGTTATGAACGTTTAAAGAAGATCATGATCTGCCATCTTGAATCAAATATGGCGACTAAACGACCAGGTCACATGACCAAAAAAATTAACTCTCTTATAAGTGGATAATAACACCCACCAGTGAAAATGAGGGCCCATATAATGCACAGGTGAGATGGGCGAGCACCCATACTACAAGCCAAACTTCGCAAATACGGAACAAAGATTTTTAGATCTTGATATTAAATTCTGTATAAAAGAATTACGTACTTTAAGTTTTTCTTGTAGATAAATATACATGAAAGATACGTCGTTTTTTATTGTACAGTTGGTGGCTATGTGAATATTGCAATATCGTTTTAGAAGAAAATGAAATGAAATGAAATCTTTGAGTTTTACGTCCCACGGTTATGCCGGTTAGGCTAAAGGAGACGGTGATTATGAGAAATGAATAAAATGGTGCAATGAAGAAAGTGGGAGGAAACGGGAGAACCCCAAGAAAACCCACGCACACGGTGTTTGTCCACCATAAGGTTCACCTGGCGGGGTCTGGGATCGAACCCGGGACCCCAAGCACCAGAGGTGAACGCTCTACCACTGAGCCACCGCGGCCCCCTCGTTTTAGTCATCCTCGCATGCAAAAGGGTTGTTCTTATCATTTACCCACGTCACTCAAAGTTACATCTAAAGTTTCAATGTTTTAAAATACATTTGGTGACGCAATATTCAAACAACATTTTGTATGTATATTAAACAATTAATGTAGTTAATTGTTGTTAGTGTTATAAAATAGATTAAGGAACAAGTCCTATGAGCAATGAATAGCCCTACTTTTAGAGTAATTCCTAGTGCAATGATTAACAGTTTAACGTCCGTACTCAGTAGTCGTCCAATGTTGCTATTCTAGCTATTTTCACACTGTATTTAGCTAAGTATAAGTGATGTTTATAGTGCGTCCAGTAAGAGGACGTCTCTGACAGATCGCAGTGACATTGCCACTATTCGCGTATCAAGGATTTTGTCGGTGCAACTGTAGCGGCAATTTAATTAATGGTATAAGACAGAGTGATCGTAGTTGGTAACACTGGTATCAAAGTAGGGGCTGCAATGTCCCACCGCATGTGGTAAGAAACGTCAGAGACCATCTCTTGTTGGCCGTGCTATAACTATTAGCTGTGATTTCGATCAAACGTGCTTTCAAAGTTGAAAATTTCTAGACATACCAGACTTGCCAATCACAAAGAACAAAATTATCGATTTTTGTTTTTATAATTATCGTATATTACAAATAAATCATTGTGTATTCATTATGCACATCATAATTGTAAAAACAAGTATAATGCTACTAATAACAGCATTTATCTTGTAATCTTCAATTTCAAACTCCAGATCTGCTCTTTCCACCATTTTTAATCCTTACTGACACTGCTCTGAACAACAGCAATATTTCCACTTCCTATTTTAAAGGAAGGATGCAGGGTTGCCATTTGCTAATTCTGAAATCATTATTCAGTTATTTTAGCGGAAATGACTGTTGAGAACCTTTGTGTTTGTGTGTGTATGTGTTTTTTTTAATTAATGCAGATTTATAATACAATTTATTTGCCCATTAAAAAACTGCAGAAAATTGTGCGTTCTAAAATTATCGTATATTCACCTATTGTTGCAAGGGCATTTTCGTGTCTATCGTTAAACCACCTATTTGCAATTGTATTTATATTAAAGTTCTATAATCTGTGTTATGTATCTTGTTTACCATTCTCACTTACTAGAAGTTTCAATAAATGAGAAATAATGAAATTCACTTTTCCACAACCAATTTTTAACGCGAAATTAATTTACAAAAGAGAATTGTTATTGTACGTTCGGCATGTACGATGTGTTTTTAATGTTATTACTTATTAATAGTGGCACCTATATATAGCCAACACAAGCGCAGAAACTGGGAAAACGAAGAAAGGATTTTAAAAAATGTGTATGATTCCGTCAATGATAGAAGCAAATCGCACTGTAAATATTTTTAACATGAGAGCATTTTATTTTAAAATACTCAAAGGGATACTACAGGATGCTTTAGGTAAACAGTAAAACTATGAAATATTTTACTTCTTAGCTATTAAATTCTATTAGTTATAAATTTAGCTATTTTTTAAATAACTGTTTTCCCACTTTTTAGCTAATTGTATGTGTGGATTAGTCATTTTTCTAGGTATCCGTTGGCGACAGTGCTAAGTACTGCCGCTAGAAGATATGTATAATGCCCTCAGACTTTTCGGATTAACCTCTTAGTGCACGTGATCCGAAAACTCAGATCTCAAGTTTGAAAAATTCACCATAACAAAAGAATATCTTTACCATGCATTATATTCTTTTTTGGTCTCTTGGTAACCTCAGAATGGCGTAATTTTTTTATGATAAGCTGGCAACATTGTTTGGCGTCACACATGAGAGAATATGGCGTCATTCAGCAAGGAGAGTTCTAGATTTCAGTAAATAATATTTTTGTTTACAATTCATTATTTCGATATTGATATATCTGTATGTGTTAGTGTATTTTAAGATTATATATTTGTGTTACAGTTTGGGCTATGTAACATAGCCTTCCTATCTTAAATAGCCGAAACTGTAGGCCTAACACAAATATATAATCTTAAAATATATATACTGCTTTGGTCAGTTGGAGTTTTATGAGCAATCTTGAATTTTCCAAAGCTACAATAAATAATTTACAAGTGTTAGTGTAATTGCAAAATTCTATTCTTTGCATCTGTTCGTAGGTTTCGCAGAAAAATATTTTCTTTGGGAAGCTACGTTGATTTGTGTTTTCATAATCCGAAAAATCGGATCACATGCACTCCAGTCATATACATGTACTGTATTACCTACTGCAACAACTGATTTCTGTGTGTAGTGGCTATTTCCTAACGAGTTCATTCGTGTCTTTCAGTCGAGATAATCAAATTCCCAGAGAATAATGAGTAAACTGACTTAGCAAATGTTGGAAATTACGTCACTCCACCTGACGAGAGAACTGAAACCGAGGCTGATAGCTACAAATCTGATTATATACACGAAGACAGCTTGAATCATCATGGATGGCAAATTCTACGTAGAGTCCGAATTACAGAAAATATCTTTAAAAGAAGAAACGAGGAATACTTAAACTGATCCCCTACTCCGTGCCAGTTAAATGAGGTTTTAGTAGTTGGTTGTTTAAGGGAAGAATCGTCATACCACATTGATGAATTGAGGGGATGGGCGCAGCAGATTCTTAAAAATGGAGAAAAATCAAGTTAACCTTATCACATGTGACTTTTTGTACAATGTGTGTCTGTACATACATTGTATGACACATTCAACCAGTTGTGCTTGGTTTTGGTATATTGTACAAAAAGTCACATGTGTTTAACTTGATATTCCTCCATTTTTAGAAATGTGGGTTAGACAACTGTTGCGCTCCACCCTCAATTTAAGTCATCTAAAAAAAACGCAGCCACCTAAAAACGAGGAAATTTCCATTGTAGGCAATTCTAACTCGAAATGGCGCAAAGATACGCTAACGTCACAGTTGAATGTTCAATGTACAGAAATATCTCTTAGCTAATGGTCCTGTCAGATTCCACTTCAGTTTTTTCAGCTTCTGTACTCTCACGATCTCGCCCACAAAATAGAAGTAATACGTACCGGTATGCTTCGAGTTTTTGGTTCGAGTATTTGTCAGTGGGATGCTACTTTCGGGATATGCAAAGTATCCAATTAAATGCATGTATTGTTCTACAGTATCCAATTAAATGTATGTATTTTCTAAAACTGATGGCAATAGTAAAAGGTTCAATAGATTCGAAATTATATTGCTTAATTTACGTTGTAATGATAAGAATAATCTTGACGGAAATGATCGACTCTTCAAACTTTGATTATTTATCGACGCGTTGGATGATAAATTCAGGTTACATGGAGGCCTAGAGGAACGTTTATCAATAGATGAGAGCATGATTCTGCCCCATGTTAAGCAATACATAAAGGAAAAAACCAATCAAGTTTGGGTTCAAGAATTGGGCAATTTGCTTTTCATCTGTATGGTATCCTTTAAAATTTATACAAAAAAGGAGAAAAACAGAGTAATTATGCGGCCTTAGGGGAAACACTATTATATTGTTGATCAAAGCAGCAAGAATTCCATCACACAAAAGTTTCAAGTTCATTTGTATTCAAATAATGTTATTATTTGTTGACATTTTACTTGAAAATCCAATGCAGTGTATTTGCTTTTAACATCATTCGAGTTTGGTGGGATCTAGGAAAGGATTAGGTCATTTCTGTAATATTAAAGGGGAAGACTTTTATTGGGACTCGTACAGGCCTTTGGCTTGTATTCCAATTGTTACGATACTACACGGCGGAGGTCCTTGGTTCGATTCCATCGAAGGACTTTTGCATTCACTACATCTACTTTTCTGGATTATTTTATTTGTTCTCTTCGAAAACTTTAATTATGTAGTCTCAAGCTTCCTGGAAGCATTTATGTAAACCTTTTTTGGATCAAAAGATCCAATATATTTCAGGCATAAATTTTCTTGTAGGCCTTATATCTGGGGAACTCCAATCCAAAACTACCGCTTAACTCAGTATGATGTTCTTATTCCGTAAAATATACGGAAACTTGATTTAAAGGCCGTTCAAAAATTTTGTGGCTCCTGACCCAACATCTAATTATTGGTCAAGATCGCAATCTTTTGATCCATTTTTTTGATCATTCCTAAAACTCTTGTTGTTTCATTAAAAAGATAACTGCAATAGCAGATTCCTTTAACCTCATAACGAGTCAATAACATTGTTCCTTATCTTTATCTTTTTGCAATCTGTCAACTTTCTACTTGCGTCTGGCTAAATTTTCATTTCTTGCCCTGTCACTATACTGCGTTAGACAACATTGCTTACACTTGAGAACATTGCTCAAAAAGTACAACTCAGGATTATGAGATGAATTCCCCAGCTTGTGAAGTCTTCAACTTTCAAACGTTTTGGCATATGCGACATCACGAACACGGTGTTATGAGAAGGATAGAGTGTTATGAATTTGACATATTTCCTATTGAGGAGGAAAGAAGATGTGGTTTAGGCCTCTGTCCGAAAAACAAAACTGGAGAGTTGGAGATTCTCGAGGTACTTCGTTTAGAGTTCTGGGACAGGAGGTGTGATTTAGGCCTCTGTCCGGAAAACAAAACTGGAAAGTTGGAGATTCTCGAGGTACTTCGTTTAGAGTTCTGGGACAGAGGTGTGATTTAGGCCTCTGTCCGGAAAACAAAACTGGAGAGTTGGAGATTCTCGAGGTACTTCGTTTAGAGTTCTGGGACAGGAGGTGTGATTTAGGCCTCTGTCCGGAAAACAAAACTGGAGAGTTGGAGATTCTCGCGGTACTTCATTTAGAGTTGTGGGACAGGAGGTGTGATTTAGGCCTCTGTCGGGGAAACGAAACTGGAGAGTTGGAGATTCTCGCGGTACTTCGTTTAGAGTTCAGGGACAGGAGGTGTGATTTAGGCCTCTGTCCGGGAATCGAAACTGGAGAGTTGGAGATTCTCAAGGTACTTCGTTTAAAGTTGTGGGAAGAACAACGAGATAAAGAGAGAAAAGAGAATGGATGTTATCCATTGAAGAAGATACAGTAAATACGTCGAAACATCTAGTGACAACGCCAGACTATTCACTATTATTTTAACTTTACGTATCCTCATCTGCTGCACTTTTAAAAAATTGATATTTGTGATTGTGTTATAATTCGTAAATACCTATGAGCTACATTTCCAATATTTATAATTTGATAAGTTGTTATATTTAGATGAAATTCACATTCATATTCCAGCGTATGTTGCTGGTGGTGGAGAAACGTTCCCTAAGTTTAGCATTTATCAGTCTCTTAATGACCAAAGAGATAGATATGATTAAACTGAACACAACTGCTATTTACTCATGTTTCACAAGGTATCATAGTATTCAGCTTTATACATAAGAAGAAGATATTCCAAATATTTATTTATTTTTTCATTTTACTTACAGAATTCTTTTGTTTCCTTTATTCAAATGTCTTTCTTTTAATCCAAGGAGCTTATAAAATAGAGGATCTGCCCTTACAAGAAAATCTTGAAGCCATACGTCACAGTTTCACCACCCCTACTCTGAACACTCCGCCCAATAGCATCGCAATGTTTTGAGCCAACAGTCATGGCGGAAACGAAAGTAGCCAATCAGACGATGGCGGAAACGAGAGTAACCAATCAGAGTGTCTAAGCTCGGTTGTTTTTTGGCTTCATCAATTTAATAGGATGAAGATACATATGAGCAGATCCTCCATTTATAACATCCTTGTTTTAATCACATTAATATTTTAATGGAAACTTCTTTTTCTTAACCACAACTCAGGTTTTATATCTTAAGGTATAGATTTAAGTCCCAGTCACCTATATTACTGGGTATTGTTGTAAGAAATGGTGTCGTAATATAGTAATTTCAAGGGAAAATTTTATGGAAATAAGGATGATGAAAGATGGCGTGTGAATCTACTTCCAATAGAAACTTTCCAAAGATGTAGGAAAATGAAGTGAGGAAATGAGAATATCAAGGGGAAATTCTTACTCATCTGACTGGCAATTTTAAATAACTTAATAATTAGCAACTTCTTGAGCTCATCAAAATTTAACACAACTTTCAGTGACATCCATATTACCTAGTACTTTTATTAATTTTCAGTTAAAATAAAATTCAAACCCAATCTCTAATTAAACGTCCTGGCTATACAAAAATGATGGTATATATAATGTGCTTTCTTGTAATGAAATTATTAGCAAGCGAATTCTTTGGATGATTTTTACTAGCTTCGATTCATGGTGGGGAAAGAAACTTTCCAGTGGTAGACAAAATTGCATGAGAATCCTGGTACAGAAACCAAAACGAAAAGATGCCGGACGCCCATGTACTAATAGTTCATGACGCAGTTATACGTATCGAGCTTTAGCAGTTGATCATGTACATTCACATTTCGCACTTTCTGTAGACGGTAAGAAGGTGTGACGTATTGTTTATCATTTACTACATCATTCATAGATCTAATGACGGCCATATATCTTGTCAGTTACCGAATGCGTGAACGATAGTTGTTCCTGCATAAAACAATAACAATGCATTTGTGTCAGAAATGTCGCACATTCTGAACGCACCATTCGCCACTGGTTTGTCAAATTTTATTCCGGTACTGCAATAAATGGACGGGCAGAAAAAGTAAATTGGGACTCTAAACCGGAAGTGGGAAAGATATTTGTAAATCGATTTCCTTCTTTGTCTTGAATCGATTGATATATAAATATCCTATTTAGGATTATTATAAATGCCCGGGCCTCAGAAAGTAAATTGTGACTCTAAATGGGATGTGATCAAGATTGGTGTTAATCGATTTCATTCGTCACTTTGAATCGATTGATGTGTATATTGCATATACATGATTAATTGAAAATCCCCAACACTTAAACGTAAATTATGCATATAAAGCGGAAGTGACTTTCCGTAAGTGGTCAAAATTGGTGTTAAGGTATTACTTCCTTATTCAAAATCGATTAATGTGCGTATTGTCTATATAATACCTATTACTAGAAATATCTGGACCCCGGCAAGTCAATTTCTAATAACTAAAAGAAAATATAGTCCTGGACACTTTAATAATTTTAGAACGAAAGAACTATTTTTCCACATACTGTTAACAACGCAATCTAATAATGTAACTTAAGTATTCAAAGAGAAGCTGCTACAGGACTCCTATCTAACCAACACCCAACGTTATGGTTAATAATAATTTGTTTTCTTAGCAAATGTGTTAATTCTTCTATTAACACAGGGTTGGTCATATTGTAGTTTTGATGTTTTGTGGTATACTGCTGTTAGTAACAGATTTTGTTGTGAACAAGGGCGTATCCATGGGATGGGAGTCTACCGGATCCGGATTCCCCCAAAATTCGTTATTCAATATACATTTGTACCCTTTCTCAATAAAACTATACTGATTTAACCGGTAATGATTGATAGAGCATAAAAATTTGATCTTGCATTTCATCTGTACTTTTTATGTTATAAAACTCCTACTTCAATAATTGTTTTTGTAAATATAATTGGAAGGATTTTATAATTACCATCTTCTAGACTGCAGAGTAATATCCATTCAATACTACATAGACGTAGTGGTTTGTAGGATTGGATCCCTCGCAAAGCTTGGATCCTTCGCATCAAAAATTCTGGTTGCGTGCCTGGTTGTGAACTAAAAAAAGAAGAAATCCAAGTAGTTGTGATTGTTGATATATCCTGCAAGGACTTTTCGAACATATAGAAAAAGAAATGTGAGACTCCCAAAAGATAAGAAGTCTTAATTAAAATGCAGTTAAAAGACAACAAAGATTATATAGTAATATGGTTGGTAGGGTGGATTTCAGTTTAACAATCCTTTCAACATCGATGCTACATGAGACGAGGACCTACAGTTTAACGTGGGGTCGCAACCGTACAAGCTCCCACCAGAAGTTGTAGTATATCTTTTGTATTTTATGTGTTGCAATTATTTTTAATGAAACTGCCTCAGTTTTCAATTAGAACATTCTAAACTACTGTATGAAGCGATATATGTGTTGATTATATGAAGATTCTGAATATGACATACCATCCTTTCTCCCGAAAAATCTTATGTTTTCCATCTCTGAAGAATGTGTCATCCTTACTTTGTGAACTACTGTGGCATTGACTGTGGTACATAGAAATTAATAAAACACTAGGAAACGTTGAGGAACAATATTATTTTTTTCCGCTGAAATTTATGGACGTATATGAAATTAGAGCTCAAATGAAAAACGTAAATAAGGAGCATCACTAATTAAGCAATATTGTTTTCTAATTAGGACGATTAAATTCCTTAATTTCCATTAGACTCAGATAAACGAAAGACGTTCTTAATGTAATAGAATACGCTTTGAATAATGGTGAAAACAACTGTGTTAATTAAGCAGATAAGATAAGCATCACCCGACAACGATATATGTTCTGAAGAAACAGACCTGAAAGAAAAATAAATAGTGAAAAATTACTCTAAAATAAACTGAGTATCTATTAAAAATATTTAAAAAAACTATCTTTTAATATCAATAAAATAAAGAGTTTCTTTGTGTGCTTGTCTGTCTGTCTGTCTGCCTGTGTGCGGCCTGGGGACCAGACGAGTGGACCGAGAGTTACCAAATTTTGGTTAAGCGTACCTATCAAGACGAAGTGTTTTTTTTTCTTTTTCAAAATTCGAACCAGGGGGTTTCAAGGGGTGGTTACCGGCACGTGTAAAAGTGGTACAAAATGACCGACATTATTGTCAAATCCATAGTATTCGCCGTCGCTGAGATCAATGGTGACACTTCCATTAGCGATAACTTGCAAATTCACCTACCATTGTATGCGGGCCGGGGCTCATCTGCAGGTGTAAAAATAATCCAAAAATGGCGATATTAATGTCAAATCCGTAGTTTTTGCGGTCTCAGGTGAATAGTGATACACCCATACATGTTGATTTCCAAATACAGCACCAATCGGCTAGAGACCACTGGATTATTTTTTTAAAAAATTAGAACCAGGGTGTCTCGGGGGATGTTGCTGGGATATGTAAAAGTAGTAGAAAGTGACCGATATGTTTTTCGTTGTTCAATTTGTTTACATAGATATTTTATCTGACCCATGCAAAGAATGGATAGGCTATATTCATCTAGTATAGAATAAGGAGAGAGAATAGAATAAAATAAAAGAAATATTAAACAGAATGATATATAATTTACCTATTTTTGCATATGAGTTTCACATTTTGTGTGATCACTAATTTCTTGAAATAGACTAAAGCTTATTTAGTTTATGTCCATTTCTAAAATTAGAACCACTTTTTTTCTATCCTACAACGTACTTAATAAATGTGACTTTTCTTTATCATGAGAGTAAAATTAAGGCATGCTATTTTATATATATAAAGAGCAATATGGTCCTTCTACATCAAATTAAAAAAAACTAAAATCAGTCATCTCGTTTTAAGGTATTGACGGAAACCCTGTGTATAACATGATTTTACATTAGATCTGTAAATTTCCATAATACTTGTATGCAACATGAAATTTTGTCTAATCTCGATGCATTTATTATGCATGAATTATTAAAGAATCGCAATTGTCAGGCATGTAAGCAGGGGGTGGGTTCTAGGGCCCGCTCCCACTGAGAAATCCAGACTTTTCTGTAAATCTAATCTATTTTTAGGAGTGATTTTACAAATTTTAAAATATTTTTTGAATTTGTAACCCCTAAAATGCTTTGGACATTTTCCAAATAAAATTCTGATTACGTGCCTTCTCAATAATTATTAAATATTCACCCTTAAATGAATCGAATATGTTCTGTTGTTTTCGGAAAGAGGTTCTATTTTAAAATTCTTTTTTTTATAGGACAGTGAGAGACATAGGCCTAATGGACAAATACAATTCAGATCTATATTACTATAGTCAGACCATAATCACTGACAGTGCTAATACATACTGGGCCTTATGCAGAATTGTTCTGACGCGTGATTAGTGCCATACTAAAGAGTTTGACTTACATATGTTTCCTGCAGTAGTATGACATTAATCGACGATATCTGCATAAGGCCCAATATATCTAAAAATACCATACTGAAATATTTTATTTTCAAATTGGGAAGTCCAGTGCTATATAGTACACTTCACCGAAATTTGTATTATGTGTGAATCAGTGAGTGTACTCCTTCGGCGAGAAAGTCAGTTTTCAATGGGGTAGTGTCCCGTGCTTGCAAACTACAGTACTATCCTCACTAGGAACATACAGTGTGTTATAACAATACAAGAAGAAAAAAAAATAATAATCGTAGTGTATACGTTATAAATAAGATATATGATCTCTTTTATAATTGTGTTATAATAGAGGACATTAATACATTTAGTTTTGATTAGGATGTTCAAATGGCAAATAAATCAATTCAAAAATATCTCCTCCGCGCCCAAGTCCGTACTCTGACAAGATAGCCATAAAGGAGTTCTAACTTGTAAGACAAACTCGATCACCGAACCCAGCAACAAGAGGGAATTCTCTTTACTCAGCAAGGAAACGACTAGTTTTACGACTTTTTATAGCATAAACTTGCATACACGGAGTAATGCGTGTGTTATACGTGTAATGTAGCACCGTTTGCTGTACAGATATATCAGCAACCTGAATACAGAAAATACACGCGCTACTTAGCTGGAAAATACTAATTAGATTTTCTCATACTACGTCTATTAAAAGAGCCGGAGTAGCTTTATATATGTACCTAGGTATATTAGTATGTACGTTTGAGAGGGTAGAGGAATAGTTTCAACATTTTTTTCAAAGGATGTAAATAGCAAACTGTGTATGTGCGCTCTCTGAATCTTTAATATCGTTTCTTAGATGAATTCTTTTCTTTTCTGGATCTAAAACTACAAAAATGGAGGATGTAAAATATATTAAAGAGTATATGTTGGAGTTACATATAGACAAGAAAAAATACGATGTAAAATTTCAATTGATAAAACGCTATAAAATGTTCTCTGCTCCACATTGCTATGAATGAGAATTTTTCTAACATTTCCTCAAGTGCTTTTATTTTAGCAAGGATATTTTGCGGTTCCACTTGCTTTAGTCGGGAATAGGCAATTTCGTAGTGTCAGTAAGTTTTTAAATTATGCATTATTTACATTTTCCACAATCTAAGAGTAGTTAGGAACCTTTTTAAATGCATCTCATGCTTTTTGGCCTTAAGTTTCGATATCTCTTTTATTAGTTGTATTTTAAACAAAATTACATATATTAATGAACAACACAATAAATCAATGTTAATACTGGGGAGGAACGAGAAAAACCTGAGAATTACCTGAGAACTTAAAATTTGAATGCTTATTTAGTGAGAATTTCTTGATTGTTTTGGAGACAGTTCTTTTTGGTGGAACTGGCTGAACATAAATGTTAAGTTTGGAACCCCAAAGTCACGTGCCAACTTGAAACAATTCTTTCAGCAACCCAACACCAATTTCTATGAGTTGGTGTATCATTAAAAGCCATAGCTCTTGTAATAGCAACCAAGGCGACTGATATGTGTTTTACAGCCACTATTATATGAAGGTTTTCTTGGAATCTTTTTTTTTTTTTTTTTTTTTTAATGAACAAGCATGAAGATTGGATGATATGTATGTTCTTGTATGTGAAGGAAATATTTTAAAGAGTTGATTTTAGTCTTTAAAGACACTATTCTGGCTTTAAGCCGTCGCTATGCGAGAAAATCTAAATCAATGTGTTCAAATAAATATACTTAGCTTAAACTACTTCAATTTAAATGCAATATGAGTAAATAAATATGTATGCATGTATGAGGAGCATTCATTTAATTCCTGGTCACCCTGTACAAGTATGGAAAATTGTTCACCTACCTTAAAAGTAATCACCTCTGGCGGCGACGCACTTATGTCTACTATGACACAGCCGCTGGATGCCTTTCAGGTAGAAGGCCTTGAGCTGCCGGCGAACCCACGACATCATCTCCTGTATGACCTCACCGTCCGAATGGAAACCGTGTTCACGTAGAGCTTTTTCAGTTCCACAAACAGGTGGAAATCGCAAGCGAGAGATCAGAACTCTTCGGCGGATGATGGAAAACCTCCCACGCAAACTTCGTCAAAGTTCCCTCCGTCACGTTAGCCGTATGCGGTCATGCATTATTATGAAGCAAAATCACAACCGCCAACAGCGTCCATGGGCGTTTGGACTTGATAGACTTACGGATATATTGCAACGTCTCTCCGTACTGGACGGCGTTCACTGCTGTCCGTGCTCCAAAAATTCCGTGAGTAGTAGTCCTTGAATGCTGAAGAAGAAGAAGGTCATGTCCTTTCCCGCTGAGGTTCGAATCGATTTGGATTTCTTTGGAGAGGGAGAGATGGGGTGACGCCACTGCGAAATTTGGCGTTTGCTTTCTGGGTCGTAGTGATAGCACCATTTCCCGTCCCCTGTCCCTGTGATGATTTTCTCCAGGAATGCTTCACCCTTAGTTTCGAATCTGTCCAGGTGAGACTGGTACGTCTCCATTCTGTCCTTTCATTGGGCGTCGGTAAAGCTGTGAGGCACCCATTGGGCACAAACCTTGCGGGTGATTATGGAGCGGGCCAATCCGACGCTGATGCCCACCTCCGTCACCACCTCCTTCACCGTAGTTCTCCAGTTCTCCCAGATGATCTTGTCCACTCGCGCAGTAATCTGTGGTGTCGCCACTGCGGTCTGCCCAGGTCGAATGTCGTCTTTAAGCGTCCTTCCACCTTCTGGAAACCGCTTGCGCCATTTGATGACTGCTGGCAGTGACAATGCGTAATATCCATAAACACCCACCATTCGTCTGTGTATTGCCCGTGCGTCGACACCTTCGGCGGGAAAAAAGAAAAACGTATAACGGCACGCTGCACCACTTTATCAGTCTCCATTTTCCGCGAACCAGCTTGTTTGTTTTTTTTTTGACTGAGAATACACTACTGTGCATTTGTAAGACGCTGACTCACAACTGACCTTCTTTGCAGCTCCACCATCCTTTTCCTGTTCACGCGATATCCACTTGTCGCCATCCATCGAGTCCTTAAAGAACTCGCTACAAGCCGGCACTGGCGCAAATCCCGGGAGGAATGAGGGGGACATGTCTCCTCCAACCTTGGAACTACGGGGACTGTCCACAAAGGAAACTGAGATGAAATTGATGTCTCTGCAGAATAAGCCTCAAATCTGCTCGCGTCCTAATGTTGAAGACAACTCTGCTCCCCTGATCCACGACAGCATTGTTTTTCAACTTGATAAACATTTTGAACAACGTATATATATATATATATATATATATATATATATATATATATATATATATATATATATATATATATATATATATATATATATATATATATATATATATATATATGGGGAAGAACCGTTTTATCCGTCCCCCCAATGTTGAAGACAGATTTGCGCCGCTGCAAGACGGTATAACCATCGTTACACGTTTCGCACGGCTTCCACGTAATTTATTATATAATACATTTACAGGGTAGAGCATTAAAAATGCAAAACCAAGAAGAAGAAATTGAATTGACCCTATGTTCGTCATGACCCGAAACCCGCCATGTGTAAGGGATCAGGTCTCTCGGCCAGCACATTATCCAGGGACGGGGGACGATAGAGAGGTTTGTCAGGTATCTTCAGGTGTGAATGAGGTGTGAATGAGGAAGATTCTTGGAAAACATAACTTAGGATGGCGTCTCAAAACTCTGTTACACCTTTTCGACAGAGAGTCTTCACCAGGAATCGAACCCATGACCGCTCTCACCAAAGATCGCTACGTATGGTCACTTGAATTAGTAAGCGACTAAGATGTTTAAATTCATATAGACCCCACACAGGGATCCAGCGGATCTTGAGGGAAGACAAATTACAAAAAAATTACATTTATTTCCACTGAAAACTAACGTAATGTTCGAGAAGGAGTAGGGTGGTCGCACCTATAGTCAACTACCTACAGTAATCATCCGCTGCTAAGAATTCTTAATATAATATTTCTCAAACTAAGCAGTGAAGTTCGGTGTTGAGTTATTAAACGTGCCTACCCTTGCTTTATTTATCGATTGCACAAGTAGGAAGCGAAGTACTCTACTGCTCGTTTAGAAAAATTGAAATATACCAATTTCTGTAGTAGCACGTCATGGTCAACTCTGTCGAAAGCCTTACTGAAATCCGTATAAATGACGTCCACTTGACCGCCTTTGTCTAACTCTTTTGCTATGTAATCCGTTATTATTGCTAGATTGGTTGTTGTGGATTTATTCCTTAAAAATCCGTGTTGATGTTCAGATATGACAGGCTTTACATGGTTTAAAATTCTGTTGTATAATATGGTTTCAAGAACTTTTGCAAAGGGAGATAGGATGGCTACGGGTCTGAAGTTTTCTATCTCATTCCTGTTTCCAGATTTAGGAATAGGACAAATGAGACCTTCTTTCCATTTATTTCCATTTATATACTGACTGACAATAATGCGCGAATGCCTGAGAAATTTCTTTGTTATGTTTTAACTCGTTACCATTATATGTTAGAGAATTTGACGAAAGATGCTTGGTTTTACTTTTAATAATAATTTCCGTTTGACATTACTATTCTTCCCCCCCCCCTTCCAAAGAAAAAGCTTTTCCGATTACAGTTGAACGTACATTGTTGCAAATCTCAATAATATTTTTCTATTTTGCATGTGTTAAAGATGGATGTTGAAAAAATCAATTCCAAAATTTCTTTCCCACAATTTCCAGGTTCCCACAATACAGAAGGTAACATTTTACCATTGTAGCAATACTACCAACTACAGCATGTTTGGTAAGCTATACGCTTTTCTTACAGGCATTTAGTTTATTTAAGTAGAAAAAATCATAGCCTAAAGAAAAATCAGAGATTATACATATTTAAGAAAGTCTCGAAAATTTAATTTTATTTTGCATGAAGTTAAAAATCTCTGGGGAAAGGGTTTTAAACCTCCCATTCCCCTCGGTATGATCTCAGAAAGCCGTAGTTTTATTAGTTCCATTAGTATATTTTCATTACGAGAAATTGACACAAAAAGAAATGTAGATAACTGACTGAAAGAATGAGTTATATAGTACTACTATATTCTTCTATCTATTTTTAAGTTGCAGTTCATTGTTTGATTCTGTTTAAAGCGCCACGTTACTGGAAATTAATCAACAACAGCTGTCAATGCAGAAGTCTATTCTTTGAGTCTGTTTAAAGCGCCAAATTACTGGAAATAAGTCAACAACAGTACTGTCAACGCTGCTAGTGCAAATCTTGATTTGAACATCGGGGGAACGCAGTTCCTCCCCTCAGCTGCCCGCGCTTCTCTTCCATACTACATACAGAACAGCCTATCACGCTCGCTGCTCTATGAACGTAATGTGACGATGGAATGCATATGCGCGAGGAAAAAAGCAAGAGAAGAATAGAAACGAAACGACAATATAATAATACTGTAAATATTATTAAATATCTTAAGGAGAAACAAACAGCCTACGATACGTTGTGGTTCACGTGCTCTTGCGAACTGCACAAGACGACGCCACTGCATGTCAGTATTGTCTGACTTATAGTCAGGTCCACGAAGTATACTGGTTTTAGTGGAATACGTAAAAAGTTCTATTTTTATCTACAGTAGTATGTATTGGCTTCAGCAACGATGCGAAAAGTATAGAATTTTACTTATTAACCATACAGAATTACGAACTTTGCAGCCATTTGCTGAGCTTTGTAGTGCATTGACACTAAATAGCTGACATTTGTCTTTTTCTTTACTTTCTCTCCAATTTCTTTTCCTTAAACCTTGATACATTAATTTTATATATCGTAAGAAGAAAATTTCGACTTTTACGTCTCACAGTTTTGCTGGGTGCTGATGAGAATAAGTGAAATAGTAGAATGAAAAAAGTGGGAGAAAAACGGGATAACAACTAGAAAACTAGTACGCACGGCGTTCGTCTACCACAAAGCCTATTTGCCGCGAGCTGGGACCGAATTAAAAACCCTACATACCAGAGGTAAACCCTCTACCATCAGAATTTTGGTAATCAGTTACTTTTGGCACCGTTTTCTAAAAAGGAAAAGGATATACATCAGTATCATCAACAAATTTTAAAAGATTTTGATTCAGCATTTACAGATAATATTAATAAACCAGTAAAAGGCTACAAGGTAACCATTCCAATGTGAGACGAAAATTGGAATATATTATATAAGAACTATTCAAGTATCATAAAAATTTAAACAATTTAATGTGAAAGTGAGGAAGGATAACAGTATTTTTTAGTCAGAAGATAACATACTCACGACATGGTTTGGAGGGAGACCATATTTTACCATCTGCATCAAAGTTAGAACTATCTTGAACACGAAAGCTCCACAATGTGTGTAAGAATTACAATCTTTTCTGGGATTGGTAAATTTTTACCACAGACATATTTCCCCTTTATTAGAGATGGTATCGAGACGAGACGAGACGAGACTTGATACAGTCTCGGTCTCGATCTCGTCTTGAGTCTAAAATCGCCGTCTCGGTCTCGTCTCGGTCAACATATGCTTGTCTTGATCTCGGTCTCGGTCTCGTTTCGTGTCTCGTCTCGAAAGTCTCGAAATAAATAGTGTGAAATTAAAATTGTGAAAGTATTATTATCGTACAGTCTGTCATTTCCGCTTCTTATTTTTTGCCTTCATTCTTGACTTAGAATTATGATGCGATGTATCTCTTCGTAGCTAATTTGCTAGCGCTAATGTTTTCCATGTGTGTGTTCCAGCTTCAATCATCAGTGAGTATAACATACCTGGGATAAAGCAACAATAGTAACCCATATTTCACTTTCAGCAATAGACTTTGTCTCAAATAGCCTCAATACTGCCTATACAATTAAACTCTATTAAATTAACTTCAGTACTATACAGTAGTTTATTTCCTTCCTCTGAATCAAAATTGTTAAATACCTCGTAGCGGATAACGCAACGCATAGGAGTACGAATGTATTTAATCGCGCCGAAGTTGAAATTTACAATTTCTCAGTTATTATCCAATACATTCTGCTTTGACTGTCATTTTAAAAACAGAATATAACGTTCATTATCTTAACAAATAGAGTAAATTATTACTACATTATATTTTGTTTCAAATTGACCAAATGCTTTATTACGGTTTCACATATCAGTGTTTAATTGACACTTTAAAACAGGAACTTCTTTAACCTTGTGGTGGGAGCTACGGCACTCATCTTTGCTATCTCTGGTCTCGGCTTGGATCACCAAACTAGTTAGATTAAAAGTCCGATGTTTCGTATAGTTCGCGTCTCACTTTAAGTACATGCTGTTTCTTATACAAGTTCATAAGGTCGTAATGTATTACATAAGCATATATCCAGTGCCGTAACATAAATTAAGCTTATTCCTGAGCTCTCAGCCGTGCATGTGGTATTTATTCAAAAAAACTAATCGTGCGTTCATTATGTTGAAATTTTATATTGATTGAAAATTACTTGCGAAACATGGACATACATATTATATAAGTATATAGGTAATTCGAGCTATATGTATCTATTCTCTCTGTCCCGGCAAAACAAATGATTCTTAACTTTCTAATTTTCTTTTCTATTAATTTTCGTAGTTTTGCTGCAATATGAAGAATCAAAAATATTTTTTCGCTGTACGAATTTCGTTAAATTTTGGATCCGTTTTTACCCTACTTTACCTATAGTAAAAGTTATATATATGTATGTTTGGCAGGCTCGTATCCAGCCCAAAAATTTAGGGGGGGGGGCGACAAAATCATATTATACTCCATCACCATATTATAGTTCATTTGGAAGCCTACCGTGAAACTTTTAAGGGGCCAGCCAAAGTTTAGGGGGGCCCGGCCCCCCTAGCCCCCGTGGATACGGATCTGTGTGTCTGTATGTATGAACTTTAGAGATAGACTATGTAAAGTCACTTTTTGGTCGAAATTGAGTTAACAATACTTTTTTAATATATTATGTTCTTTCTAGTGGTGTAATAATGTTGTCTAAAAGCATCTCCTTACTTTGTAACTACTTCGTATAGTTTGAAAAACAGTACTATAGGTCTTACTTAAGGAACCGGTTTTTCGCTTCTCCTGAAAAATTAGGAAATTATGACTTGGTTTAGTTTATCACTGAGGTCAAGATATAATAAAATCATGACCATAATTATAATCAACCATTGTCAACCCACTGCTGGATGAAGATCCTTCCAAGTCTTCACTACAACTATCTATCTTGAGCAATTCTTTTTCAGATTACTCCCCAGTTGTCCTTGATTTCGTCAAATCTTCTTGCACAAGGACGTTTTCTAGGCTGTTTTTGTCTCGTGGTATCCTGTCTAGATTTTTTTTGTTCATTCATCATAATTTCTTGCAATATGTCCAGCACATTTTCTAGTCCATGTTAAAAATCATTTAATTAGTACCAGTCATTAGTTGCCAAATAATTAATTTCTACTGTATATATTTGGCCTACAAATAGTTCAAATCCGCTACTTTTGGAGCACTGACACGCTAGTTTTTTATCTTCGAATCTGACAACACTGACTCAATGATTTAAATCAACACAATGTGAGGACCTCCATTTGGTCTAGTGGCTAGCACGCTTGACTTCGGTTCACGTGGTCCCGAATTCGATTTCCGTTGAGGGTACAGTTGAACGACCGAAGTGGTTCGGATTCCATTATAATCATTAGCTCCACATCTCCTTTAGACACCCTAGCATAATCGTGGGACATTAAACTAAAACAAACCAAACCAAAAATCAACACAATGTGTATTACTAACTGTAAGTCCTTGAATAATTGCATCTAGCTATATGGTATGGATCGAGTTTGAGGTGGTTCGTCGTCAAACTAAAACAAGTGAAATGTAACTAGGTTGTAATTAGAACTTTTAATTAACCATGGTTTTGTGTACATCAGGATTAAGGCTTGGAACCAAAACTTTGACATTAACATTAACATATAAAGACTACGAAAAAAATAGTCTTTTGAAAACATTCTTGCACCATAAAACAAATTACGAGTAATTTTAAAATATTTTACAGTTTAGCTACGTTATTTGCACTATATTTAGAATATTATTTAGCAATTTATTTAAGTTGGCAACACTACTTAAAATAATGCAACTGTGACTTGTAATAAAAACCACCAAAAACTATTGTTGTAATGTTATAGAAGCAAACTAAAGCAACAAGTATTACAAAAATTTAAAACAAATACGTTATTTTAAGTAGTATATAAATCACTATCCATGTGTTTGCTATCTCTGAAACGATTTGCAATAACAATTGTTGTAAATGACATTATAATCACTTAAGTCTTTTGGAAGCATCTACATGATGAAACGTGATATGTCAGCGCGTTTTCGAAGTAAAGTCTTCAGAAAGAGTTAAATTTTCCATCATTCATTCGAAATACATTATACCACGATCATAGTATTTGACGCTAAGATACAATTGATGCGCATTGCACCGTCTATGCCATTGGAGTTATTAGAGATCTCCAAAATGTTGATGTCGGTGATACTGTATTGTCCTTTGTTACACTGAATAATGTATGTGGTATTGTGGTTTTATTTAATATCTAAATTAGAAATAGGTAATACCTTACATAGTGCAATTTTAAAAAATACAACTTTATTATGCGTTGGCAACACTGTTTGTTTATCTAGTGGTATTGCAGAGTATCTGGAAGAAGTTTTCCTTCAATATTTCACACAACATGTTACACATTTTCAGCATTTTTAATTATATATCAGGGGCGGATCCAGGACAGACTTCTGGGGGGGGGGCGGTGGGTTGTAATACTGCTACTTAGAGCTACTTTTAAGAGCGTCAAAAAATAAACTATATATTTTATTTATATATAAAATAAAGAAGTTTCCTCTTCTGGGGAGGTGATAGCCCCGATCGCTCCCCCTGGATCCGCCCCTGTTATATATATATAGGCGCGGATCCAAGTGAAGGGCTATATCTCCCCTTAACGCTCAAGTATACACTGAATAAAATGTGCTTCAATCCTGATTTACACTGGATAAAGAGGCAAAGTATGATTTAGCCCCTCCCTAGATCATATCCTGGATAGATCATATATATATATATATATATATATATATATATATATATATATATATATATATAGAGAGAGAGAGAGAGAGAGAGAAAGGGGGATTATATACAACAGCAGTGGATTTTGTTTCGGGAGAGGCTTCAGGAAGGGGTAAGAAATATTTGTGTTGTACGTGCAATGCCAAAAAATGATCAGAAATTTATTTCGGGAGGGGGTTTGAGCCCGAAACCTACCCCCTAAATACGCCATTGTACATCAGTCAACCATTCCCATATTATCTCACACAGCAGCGAAACAAATTTTTAGTAAAGGCTAAATAGCTGTCAATATTCGAGACGAGACCGAGATTTTCGAGACTGACCAAGATCTCGTCTCGGTACGTCTCGATTTATAGAGGTCTGTCTCGGTCTCGGTCTCGTTTTGGTATGTAAAAGCCCGTCTCGGTCTCGGTCTCGGTACATAAAACTCCGTCTCGGTCTCGGTACCATCCCTACTCTTTATCAATGTATATCCCTAACCTTTTAAAGTTGTTGCATAAAGGTGCGAGGAGTGGAATTGGAATGCAAAATATCAGGAATAATTTCAATTCATCAAACAATGTATATCAAACACGAAAATTCTGCACCCATTCACCGAAGACGAAGATGTAATAATTATGACGGATACGTCAGCAACAGGTGTAGGAGCAGTTCTAATGAATAGTCATAATAATAAATTAAAAACAGTAGAATGCGTGTCCACTACACTATCAACGGCTGAAAGGAATTATTCCCAGTTCGAAAGAGAAGCATTGGCGGTTGTATTTGCAATCAAAAAAAAAAAAAAAATCGTAAGTATATTTATGGAAGGAAATTTAAAATTTTAACGGATTTACAGTCGGTGCGTTGGATGTTTGGAATTAAAGCGCCGCGCTCTACTGTCACACCACTTCTACAAAGATGGTATTTATTATTAATGAATTATGATTATGACACAGTTTATCACAAAGACGTTAAAGTAGCAAATTTTTTATCAAGATTTCCCCTGTTTGAATCTACAGATGATGAAGAGATATCGGAAAAATATATATAAGTCAATTAGAAACTTCATTTTAACAGAACAGGAAATAGTAGCAGAAGTGGAAACGAATTTGTGGATGAAACAGATAATGAGTTGAACAGAAAATGGATGGTCTAAGAAACTTCCACATAATTTAAACACCAAGGAACATAAAACGTTTTTCAAGCTTAGATACGAATTAAAAGTGCAAGGAAATCTTTTGTTTCTTAATGGTTGCGTAATTGTTCCTGTTAAGTTACGACATAAATACTTAGCGAGACTGCATGAAAATCATGTAGGAGTAGAAAAAATTATAAGTATGGCAAATATACAAATTTGGTGGCCTGATGCAATATATGAAATAATTAATTGGTTTCATGAATGTAATTACTGTAAATCCATCGCAAACGCACCAGCTTGGACGCAATATAGTAATTGGCCAAAGGAATATCAAGCGTGGCAAAGATTACATTTAGATCACTTTTACCTTTTTGGTTTCACAGTATAACTGTTAACAGGCATGTTCTACAAATGGATCAAAGTCTGGGTAGTACAAAGTACACGGTTAGAAGAAACAATAGAAAAATTAGAAGAACTTTTTCAGTGGTTTGGTTTTCCAGCGACCATAATTACGGATAATGGCCCTCCGTATTCCTTGAACCAATTTCAGATTTTATTTTGTTCGGAGAGAGGAATAAGGTTAATCGACACTCCGCCATATCACCCACAAAGTAATGGGGCAGCAGAAAGAGCAGTACAATCAGTAAATAAATAATTGAAAATGAAATTTGTTCAATCGAATTATAATGTGACCCAAAAGATGTTTATGAAATGGATACAGTAAATAAACTATGTTCTGTGGCAGCTAAGATTCCAAGTTTTTAGATCTGGTGTAGTTGTAAGTAATTTGTTCAGTGACAAGTACCTCTCAGTGACTACTGATAATGGCGTCGTATTTCCCATCATGCTTCGCATATAGCAATGTGGTGTTTACAGATTGTAGAGGAGGGATTACTCTTTCGAACGCATATATTGGTTTACAACTTGCACGACAAAATCAGTCTCATTACTTAATTGTCGGACGATGTATAACATGACACCTGCCAATTGTCTTGGAAAAATCCAGAAAGAATAGTTCATAGGTAGGTTGATTAAAAAAAAAGTTTTTCGCAAGAACGGCTCAAATAATTTTACTTATGTTTCACTAATTAATATATCATTTACAATCCTACATGATCCACAACTCTCATTTTTCACAAAATATCAAAAAGAGTACTTTACTGACAGGCATATGCTTTGTTCGTTCTTTTTTCTACTCATAACAAGAGATTTCTCGTGGCTATGTGAATAGTATGTGCACCATTGACGCAAGAGGCCTGAGAGCGGGAGCTATTGTAGCTCAGATCCATAATAAGGTGTAGCTCCATATCTCATATAGTCTCACTGC
Organism: Thermobia domestica; assembly: GCF_964235325.1. Lineage (NCBI taxonomy): Eukaryota > Metazoa > Arthropoda > Insecta > Zygentoma > Lepismatidae > Thermobia > Thermobia domestica. The sequence goes on from NC_137464.1 coordinate 188,346,450, forward strand.
TGAGTGGTGCGCTAAACTCAAATCAAACCACTAAATATAAAGAAAATATTTCTAATGATTCTCTTCACGTTTATTAAGTAAATACATGATTTTCAGCTTTCAAAATTCATTGCTCTCATTGCTCTTAAAATATACAGGAAGGATGATTGATACGTACATGCTATTTATTTTCTACTATACGTTTGAAAAGCAGCTACTATCATATTAATATTTTGCAAATTTATATGCGATTCAAAGCGATGTAATGTGTTTGTTAGAGGAAAATCTTGAAAAAAAAAATACTAATGGAGTGAGTTTTGTTCAATTAATATGAAAAAAAAACTCTAACAATTCACTAACAGCTCTAACCTTTGACATAATTATAATTTTCCCCGAAAGTAAATGAAAAACTAAAAGTTAATAGAAATTAATTATTTTTGAGGATGTTTTAAATAATACCTATGATTATTTTGTTATATGATGAATGTTTAATTCAATTTTTTGTTTCCTACCCCTTCCTTTGGTTCGACTATCGAAATATGTTTCCTGTTGACTTAGTTATTTTTTCTTAATTGTTTCATAAATATTGTAATTTAAAGCAGTTTCCCAAGAAAAATAAATGAGTTATAATTTATACTGAGAGTTTATATACATTTACATTTCGGAGAGTTTACATTTTGGAAAATAACAGTAGGGGTTTTATTTGTATTTCTCAACTAGCTAGGTAATTAAATATTCTATAACATAGTGTAAACCACTTTCTCACAAACCTTGTAGCTGTTAAAATTATTTTCCTAAAACACTCACTAGTACTTCTCATTTTCTTTCTATAGAAACAACCATTCGTGGCCATACGAAAAAACCTTAACTTTTATATAATTTGCATTTCGGACTTCCATTACGAGTAGCACCAGTAGAACAGGTCCGGATATCATGCGTGGAAGTAGATTGACAGCATTTAACAAACAACAATAGTTATACAGATTCCAAATCTCAGTTCCAAAATTTTAATGTTTATTTCTATTACCAGGATACAAGGGCAATATTACAGCTGTCTGCTTTCTAACGATCCGGATTATAGGATACATCTGTTATATCATAACCATTTTACTTCCTACACCAAGTACCTTGATTATTTATTACAAAGCATTCGACGTATATACTTCAATTATTTATAATATTTCTCATTCATTTCTTTAAAACAGCGACGTATTGGTACATGACATCCATCTCGTATTTTGAACATAAGCTGTAATATTAGCCTCCTATATTTAAGAAACTCCATATTATTTAATAACATAGTTATTTCATACAAAATATAACTTAATAATTTAGCATTGGGAATTATCTGGGATACGAAAGTAGGCGGGGTTAGGCTCTTAGCAATTCATATTGATTGATATTTCTTGAACACATCTTACCATATATGTTAATTTGCAGCACAAAAGAATATGATTGTCAATACAATATGGTATTAAACTTAGACAACACCTCAAATTGTTTAAAAAACGTCAAATTAATTCGTTTCTTACATTTATTAATTTCCTCCGTTTACGTAGACATTCAGTGTATATCTTTCAATCGATCAATAATTAGAAAAAGATAAAAATGCATGTATATAGAATTTAAAGCACTTTTCGCCCAGTGATTCATTTAGTATCCCAGAAAACTATAATTCAAAGACTCGTTTTAATAAAATTTGAGTTGAAAATTCATAATAACATTTTAAAATTAGTAACAGCAAGCTTAAAATTAAATAAACCAGTATTTAGAATAAAATAAAACAATCAATAATCACAATGTGAAACAAAACAAACGAGATTTGAAACGATCGGTTTTCAGATCGTTACAACCTCTAATACTAATTTATTTAAAGGAAAGAATCTTGTTCGGACGATTTTCTCAGAATAGGCCATAATAGGGCGTGTCAATTTTGAGGGTGAAATATACTTTTTGCAATTTTTCATGATGAGGGGTCTTAAAAGTATGTTTTTAGGTATGAGAAATTCAAATCCGGACTTAGTTTTGTGATTAAAGAAATTCTAGCTAGGTAAATGAGGATTTGAATATGGCATAAGAACAGTTTTCGGAATTTCATACTGAAATACTTTCGAGAATGCCATGCGATGCTATAAAATAAATTATTTTTCCGTAAAACATTTTACTAATCACCAAACACATTGATATAAGCTACAGGTACAATAAGAAAAAAGTATGTAACCAATATTTTGAACAAACACTCAATGAAATTTCTGTACACATAGACTTACGTATTGAAATAATGTACTTACATTTTACGCTATTGCTTTGCAGTTAATACGAGCAGAAAGAAAGCTTTATTTTGATTACGTACTATTATATTTTATAATTGTTGTAGTAAAAACATGTTACATTCTCCATGTTTCAAATGTGTATCTTCTGTTACGAATCTTGTGAAACGCATTTTTCATTGATTTTTAAAATACCTCACTCAACCACATTGACAAACTACTAACTTTCAATTGTAATGAATTATTTTGTAAGTACTGCATCATACAGTTGTCCTTGTTTTACTTAATGCAAATGTATTCAAGAAACAGTAAGAAGCAATATACTATTAAATCACAAGTTATTCACAAAACAAGTTTCACTAAGTCCTGTTTTGATTCATTTTTGGACATCATCTGTCGACTTGCTTCTTGAACTCTGATGTACCCCTCACGTTTCTCATGCGTATAGACTTTTCCTGCTGCCTCTGTAACTTGCTTTACACACCTTTCTATAGATTGAGCGTGACATGGCCACTGTGGTACTTTCATCGGAACGTCTACAAACTTCTTGACATCTGCTGTTGAAAGTTTACATGTCAAGGGAGGTTCATAAACACTTTCAGACCAGTCGATCATCTCTAGCAGGGACGAGGCATTGGGGTTGATAGCAGGTGTTTTCCTCGCACGTACAGAGATTTCCTTGTGCTGCCTCACCTCTCAAGTTAAGTATCTTTTGAACACCAGCTTTTCTTTCTTCAATGTCATCCGAGCACAGAAGTGTCTGGATTACAATTTCACTGAATGCATACCATGCTGAGCGCCGGATCGTTGGAAGTACAGTATCCACAACAACCTTCTGCTGCATTTTAAGTCGCTGCAGTTGAAACAAGATGTGGCGTGGCCCTTCCACCCAGCAGTGCTTGACTTTGATGTTGAACCAGCACGGATAATAGACACCAACAATGTATTCCACTATCCGCCTAAGGTTTATGAGATCTTTGCCATTAAGCCCATGTTTAGAAACCCACAAACGACACAACCTATTTGCTGTGGTCAACCATCTTGAATGACTGACTGGACCAATTTCAAGAAGCGCCAGATCCCGTGGAAGTTTTCCAGAGTGAATGGCCTGTGTAATGCGATATCCGTATGCTTGATCTGTAGATAAATCTTTTACGATATTTTCACTCAGCGCAATAAGAGGCTCTCCAATTGGGAGTTTTTGAAATGAAGGATCGATTTCAAGTTCAGTAACTGAGTCTAGCATATTACCAATAGTGCCTTTCCACTGATTGTTCGACAAAGTTCTGCCATCCAGTGTTGTGATTAAGTGTCGCAAAGGTAACTCGTTAGTGTGAAGAGCACACACTAACCAATTCAGCTTACGACCGAGTTTTACTTCTACCCAATGCATAGTACCACCTTCCCAACCAGTGTTGACGTTAGTAGAATCACCTCCAATTGCTTGTAAGCTTTTATCAATGCCCTTTTCCTTCATAAAGTCTACAAGATTATCAGCAATAATTTCAGCTTGTTTTTTATTGTCACAATCTTTCTGAGGAGTGAAATGATAAAGGTAGCGTCCACCTGGCTCGCTGCAAACAGAATAGTGTTGTTCTCTTATAATCCCGGGGAACTGGTGATTTGAATTTTCTGCTACCAGCATAACGTTTGTAATATCTTCACGGCCGTCAAAGAAGATGCAGTCGATTTTACCTTGCTGACAAAACTCATCAAATTCTTGGTCCATGGATTTCATTATTTTTTCTTGTGCTCTCTTCACTTTACTGTGATCAATCACAAGCTTTTGGTCTTTGTCGGTAATCAAGCCAGCATCCATAAGGGCCGCAGTAGCTATGGCAGCTGTGGCACGCAAGCCGACACCATACCTAATGCTCTGCATGGCAACATTAGGTATTTGTAAAGTATTATATTTTGGTTTCTTCGTAGCGGAATGTGTGCTTGAATTTTGCAATTTGTTTTCATAATTTCCATCATCTCCATTTTGTGTTTCAGATGTTTGTTCCTCATTTTCACTCTCAGAGATTTCATTTTGTACTGTTGAAATGTTCCCTTTACTTCTATCTCCATGTTCTCTAAATCGTCTCTTTTGGTCTTCTAAGCGTTTTTGTTTCCTGTCTTGTCTCTTATTCTCAAGCACATCTGGCAAACCAATCTGATGGGGTCCAATAGAGCCAGTCTTTTCCCGTTGTCCTTTAATGAAAAGAAGTTCTTTCACAGGGATTTTCACCTCTTTGGGACAAGTACAGTAAATGTGTATTTCTTTTCTGCAACCAGCACGTTTGGAGCAACCTAGTTCAGAGCACAAAACCATTCTACACTTGCAATTGAGAATGTCAAAAAGTTTGTCAAGTCTTGAAACAAAGGACTCTTTAACATCTAACTTTCCTCTCCCAAGAGAAATGTTTCTTGCCTGCTCCCAACTTTCCTGGATCTTATTTAAAATGGTAACTCGTGAATTTATCACTGGGGCAACGAAAGAACTGTTTGCTCTTTTCCACTTCTCAAGTACTTGGGGGTAAATGTCTTTGGCAAGACGAGCTAATGAATAGTTTCGGTTGTCTTTAACACTTTGCTCCCTTAGCAGTAAACCACACCTGAGAACATCACGTAATGTTGGAAGTTCAGATGGTAACAATTCTCTGCCGGTTCCAATCAAATTACTCATATGCGTAAAAGTATTACGTCTTGTTTTCGTCTTAGAAGTCATTGTAAAGAAACATCAAGAAATCACGAAGTTAACAGTAAGACTAATTGAAAAGTTTAAAACACTAATGGCACAATCACTAACACAAAACAGATATGCAAACATTAGCTAAAACTACGTTATTTGATGCTCTCAACTTAATATAACTAAAATTATCAGATAATAGCTATGAACAGGTTGGCACCCATTGAAGAAAATTGAAAATATTATACCTAATTTAATGATTGTAGAATATAAATTTTACACAATATTAAAACTGCAACTCGGAAAGATGCAAATAGATAAAACTAATCTTAAAAAGCATGTATTTCTGCTCAATAAATGAAATACAACTCTGGTGCCATCTATGAACAACAAAAGTAAATTTGTAAAAAGATTACGAAAATGACAAAAACTTTGGACTGATATTTACCTAGCAGAACAACATTTAATCTAATTTGTAAATATGTGCTTCGAAACACAAGGCCAGGTCTCAACTTTTTAGCACCCCTCATTTTAGGAATTTGAAAACTGAAAAAATCGACACGCCCTAAGGCCATAATGATCTTCATATTTCAGAAACAAATCTTTCATTAACAATCTTACAAGATCGTCATTAGCAACACGTCTCTAAGAAGAGTTATTGTAACTGGTAAAGTCATTTCTTTTTGAATGAGATTTTGTGAAGAATATAGAACAACTTTGTTTATATTTCCCAATTAAATATTAACTCTAAAGAATCATGTAAACCATTTCTTTACAACTTTCAATAAACATTCTTTGGTGCACGTGGTCCCGCGTTTGTTTGTTGGTAGAAGAGCACTGACTTGCATTAATTGTTCGTCTTTTTTAACATAAAGAGCATGATCATGGGACATTACACTTGAAAATTTTGATTTTTATATTTTGTTATAAAATCACACTCATAATGAATTAGTTTATATGTAGTGAGTTTTCTTTGGACAAGTTTTAATCGAAATCATTGAACTTTCTTTTTTAATATATATATATATATATATATATATATATATATATATATATATATATATATATATAAATGACTATGTTTGTGACTTCACACCTCTTGAACTACCCGACCGATCTCGATTAAATTTTCAACATAGAAGATATTCGGGCCTAGGAATGTTTTCATAATTTCACTTTGACGGTACAAGGTAAGGTGTATATACAAATTATCGAAAACGACAGATATTAGTGCCGAATCCGTAGTTTTCGAGGTCGTTGTGATAAAAAGTACCACTTTTGATGCCGGTTGAATCCAAATTCAGCCCTGTAACTTGCGGGAGAGAAAGATATATAAGAATGATCGAAAATGACTGATATTAGTGCGGAATCCATAACTTTTGGGATCGCTGGGACAAACAGTGACACTTCCGATGTGGTTTAAATCAAAATGCAGTCCTTAATGTCCAAATGAAACATATTCTCCCCGTGCGAAGATCAGGTATTTTGCTAATATTTCATAAATAATTAAAAGTTTAGTGTAGTTTACGGTTCATTATTCAGTTGAATGTGATAAAGTATATTGTGGTGGTCTTCATTCTTACTTATAATATTATGAGCTTTAGAGCTTTACTTCGCATTATTTTTTCTAAACGCTATAAAATGACACGTCTCTCTTGGAAATGAGACGAAGCAGAATTACAAAAACAGATACATCTTTTCGAAAGGAGGCAACTTTAAATATTCTCTCGCGGGGAACCCTAGATGGCATTAAAAATTAAATGGAAAATGCCATAGATACTACCCATGTGCAATTTCTTTTATCCCAGGTTTTTTAAAAAATAGGAATTACATTTTTAGGCATCTAACATCTGTGACCCTTTAAGCTCGTCACTAATGAAGAATAGCATCCTTCAACTATCACACTACACGGGAAAATGGGGAAGGAAGAAAGCAATAGGGAAAGAAAGAAGCGGCCTGGAATCTTTGTTAAGAACCATTTCGGCATTTGCCTGGTGTAAATGAAGAAGATTAATTTTAAAAATATACGATGTATGCTGGTATGGTGGTATGTACTCTAAACGTTTCAATAAAATCATAAATGTTTTAACAAAGAGGAGAAGAGTATAGGATAATGGTCTGTCCTTGAAACATTCTAACTCATAAAAGTTGTCCCCACATGAAAAAATCCTAGAAAGGCTGGGTTAGTGTTGATTCGCGTAGGTGTTATCGAATGGAACATTTTTGCCAAATATTCAAGGAAATACATTAGCACGAATCCAAGGGAAAACATTTATTCAATGTGTTTTTTTTCTGACTAAACCATACATTAAGAACAATATTTTTATATTTCCGCTTCCTGGTTGAGCTGTTTAATTGATACACGAAATTTTATACTAATGAATTTTCCCCAATTATTTGTTTTCTGGAAAACAAAACAAACTACATTGTCAGAATCATCTGTGCTCTAAATAAAAAGTCAATATTATTTTCTTTAAATTGACATTTTTCGGTTCAATGTTCGTTTTTCGCGGAGATGGGTAGTAGGTTACGTCTCTCTTCTTTTACAAAGAAATTAATTTCACGAGAACGTCTATACTACACGGAAGAGGAATATAATATTGAATGACGAACAAGTATAGTTGGAAAATAGTTATCGACGTTATCTTTCTTTTGTCATATTGTAATACAAGAACTTGATACATATTCGTTAGATATGCAGAGAAATAAAAAAGAGGAAAAGAGAAAGTCGTAGATAATTTGAAAAACAATCCAAAATATTGGAAGAAACAAAAGTATTGATGGTGCGTATCATATTTCAGTGATACCAGTACTCTGTTTGACAGAGGCATCATTCTTTCAATTCTCGGAATTTCTTTGTGCAAATGCCATTTCTCCCTGTCGCTATCACAGCAGGATAGGAAGGAGATGGCAGTGATTTTTTTCTTCCTTTAGTGATGTATTCAGGAGCAACCATATTGATTTTTACCCTTTTTGGGATTGGGGGGAAAGGAGAGAAGAAATCAGGTAAGTTATATTTTATGTATACTGCAGGTAAGAAAAATATTTTTCTGTCTTTTCTTTTTTTTTTAAAAAAAAGTGTTTCGTATGAGAATCTTATGGTTGACATAATGTTCAACAGATGATGTATTTGCCTTTTGTATATAAATACAATCAAAGTACAAAGGATACACACTCAATTATGCTATTAGATTTGTTAATACTAATGTTCCAGTTCTGCAGCAACTCATGGTTTCTATGAGTGCAGTGACTATTAATCATCATATTGCTAAGCACCATGGACTTCACTAATCTGTTAAAGTTGAGGAAAGCAACAGTAGCATTAAGTGCTTCTAGGCCTAACAAAATTTAACTCAAAATCATGTGGTAGTTGGGCAGTTACTTGAATTAACAACTATGGGATTCGGGTTTTCAACTTTACATTATTAGCTGGACCTGGTCTTCTAATCAAGCTCTTTTCGAGGCGCAGGAAGTATGGTGGGGAAACTGCCTAAACTATGAGGATTGGTCTTGCAGAATTGCATGTGTACTCGCTAATTGTATACACGACTCCAAAAGTGCATTACCACCTGCAATTCTCGTTTTCCTGCAATAGCAGGCAACCCAAAAAGCTCGGCGGTTAGGTTGGTTCCGAATTCTAAAGGCGCTGGACCAAACCTCAATTTTGTAATAAATATCAGTGTGGCAGACTGCAAATGAGGGAATAAAACAAATTGTTAAAAATGGCAATAATATTATCATGACGGAGATGGATGACATCAAAAGTTACAAAATGATCTTACTTAAGCAGTTCAAAAAAGATGAATGGCAAAAGACACATATCAGAGGAAAACATTTCTCTCCTCACCTCCGAAAAAAAGAATCTCATAAAAAAGAAAAAGTTACATAAAGTTACCTAAGTTTTAATATAAAAGCCTCACTCTATATTGTGAAAGTTGACACCCGAAAGGCAAGAACAACTGAACCAAAGTCAATAAAATTGTGCACAGATATTGTAGACGTAAAAGGAGGGAATACGAGTTTCGTATTTTCCTGGAAAAAACGGTTGGGTGGGGCACGGACCCCTCCAAACCTTTTATCACGAAATATCAAAACTGCTAGTAACAGTATGTCAGAAGTGTGTAAAAGACATGAATAATTGCAACGGAACATTTGGATTGAAAATACGCAAAAACTAAAGAAATACGGCCTTTTTAAATTTTCTGCGGAAAAACGGATTTAGGGGCAAAAGCTCCCACTAAAAATTTTGAAACTTGATGTCCGAAAGGCAAGAAGTGAATCGAAGTGAACGAAATTAAGCGCAGATATTGGAAACGTAACATGAGGATACGAGTTTCGTATTTTCCTCGAAAAAACGGTTAGGTGGGGCACGGAACGTGGCACGGAAAATCAAATGTGCTGGTAACAGCATGTCAGATGTGTGCAAAGGACATGAAGAATTTAATCAAACTGCGTCTATGGACAATACGCAAAAAATAAAGGAAAACATTTATTTAAATTTTCTGTGAAAAAGAAAACAGTTTTAAGGGAAAAAAGCTCAAACCCAAAATTTTGAAAGTTGATGCCCGAAAGGCAAAAGGAAGTGAAGCGAAGTGAATGAAATTGTGCGCAGATATTGTAGATATAAAATGGGGGAATACTGTTTTAGTATTTTTCTGGAAGTAACGGTTCGGTGGGGCACTAACCCCTCCAAACCTTTGATCACGAAATATCAAAAGTGCTAGTAACCGTATCTGAGATGTGTGTAAAGGACATGAAGAATTGCAACGAAACTTTATGTGTGGGCAAAAAAATAAATGAATATTGTTTTTTTTATTTTCCGCGGAAAAACGGTTTTAGAGGGAAAAATTCCCACACAAAATTTTGGAAGTTGACGCCCGAAAGGCAGAAGAAAAAATGAAATCTTTCAGTTTTACGTCTCACGGTTATGCCGGTTAGGCTAAAGGAGACAGACGTTGATGATGAGTAATGAATGAAATGGTGGAATGAAGAAAGTGGGAGGAAACGGAGAACCCCTAGAAAACCCACGCACACGGTGTTTGTCCACCACAAATTTCACTTGGCGGGGGCTGGGATCGAACCCAGGACCCCAAGCACCAGAGGTGAATGCTCTACCACTGAGCCACGGCGGCCCCTGAAAAGCAGAAGTAAACCGAAGTGAATAAAAATTTTCACAGATATTGAATACGTAAAATGAGGATACGAATGTCGTATTTCCCTGGAAAAAACGGCCGCGTGGGGCACGGACCCCTCCAAACATTTGACCATGAAAAATAAAAGTTCTTGTAACAATATGTCAAATTAGTGTATAGGACATGAAGAATTGCAACGAAACTTTGTGTATGAACAATAGGCAAAAAAATGAAAGAATACGTTTTCTTAATGTTCTGCAGGAAAACGGTTTTAGGGGGGCAAATGAACCCACCCCAAAAGTTTGAAATTTGAGGCCGAAAAAGCAAGAAGTGAACCGAACTGAATGAATTTTTTCACACATATTGTGTAAATAAAATGTGGGAATTCTAGTTCCGTATTTCCTGAAAAAACTGTTAGGTGGGGCACGGACCACTCCAAACATTTGCTCAGGAAATATCAAAAGTGCTAGTAACAGTATATCAGATTTGTGTAAAGGACATGAAGAATTCCAATGAAACTTTATGTACGGGTAATACGCAAAAAAAAAAAAAATGGAGAAGGGTTTTTCTGCGGAAAAACGGTTTTAGGGGCAAAAGCTCTCACACAAAATTATGAAAGTTGACGCCGGGAAGGCAAAAAGAAGTGAATCAAAGTGAATCAAATTGTGCACGGACATTGTAGACATAAAATGAGGGAATATGGGTTTGCTATTTTCCTGGAAAAAAGGAGTGGGTGCGGCACGGACCCTCCCTAACGTTTGATCACAAAATATCAAAAGTGCTAGTATGTCAGATGTGTGTCAAGGACATGAAAAATTGCAACATAACTTTGTGTATGGACAATATGCAAAAAGTAAACGAATACGGGTTTTTCTAAGTTCTGCGGGAAAACGGTTTTAGGGGGCAAAAGCTCCCACCCTAAATTTTGAAAGTTGAACTCGAAAGGCAAACAGAAGTGAATCGAAAAAAAATGAAATGAAATCTTTAAGTTTTACGTCCCACGGTTATGCCGGTTAGACTGAAGGAGACGGTGATGATGAGTAATGAATGAAATGGTGGAATGAAGAAAGTGGAAGGAAACGGGAGAACCCCGAGAAAACCCACGCACACGGTGTTTGTCCACCACAAAGTTCACTTGGCGGGGGCTGGGATCGAACCTGGGACCCCAAACACCAGAGGTGAACGCTCTACCACTGAGCCACCGCTTCCCCAAGAAGTGAATCGAAGTGAGTGCAAATGTGAACATATATTGTAGACATAAAATAAGGATACGGGTTTCATATTTTCCTGGAGAAAATAGTCGTGTAGGGCACGGACCCCTCCAAACCTTTGATCACAAAAAATTAAAATGCTGATAACAGTATGTAGAAAGTGTATAAGGGACATGAAGAATTGCAATGAAACTTTTTGTATGGATAATACGTCAGAAATAAAGCAATACGGGTTCTTTTATGTTCTGTTGAAAAATGGTATTAGGGGGCAAAAGCTCCCACACAAAATTTTGAAAATTGACGCCCGAAAGGCAAAAAGAAATGAACCGAAGTGAATGAATTTCTACACAGATATTGTAAACGTAAAATGAGGGAATACGGTTTTCTATTTTCCTGGAAAACAGGGTTGGGTGCTGCATGGACCCCTCCAAACCTGTGGTCACGAAATATTAAAAGTGCTACCAACAGTATGTCAGATGTGTGCAAACAACTTGAAGAATTCCAACATAACTTTGTGTATTAACAATACGCAGAAAAATGAATACTTTTTTTTTGTTCTGCGGAAAAACGGTTTCAGGGGCAAAAGCCACCACCCGAAATTTTGAAAGTTGACGTCCGAAAGGCAAGAAGAAGTGAGCCGAAGTGAATGAAATTGTGCACAATATTGCAGACGTGAAATGAGGGTACGAGTTTCGTACTTTGCTGGGAAAAACAGTAGCTTGGTGCACAGACCCCTCCAAACCTTTGATCCCGAAAAATCAAAAGTAATAATAACAGTATGTCAGATGTGTGTAAAGGAAATAAAGAATTGCAACATAACTTTGTGTATGGACAATACGCAGAAAGTAAATGAATACGGGTTTTGTTATGTTCTGCGGGAAAACAGTTTTTTGGGGGCAAAACCTCCCAAACAAAATTTTGAATGTTGACTCCCGAAATGCAAAAAGAAGTGAACCGAAGGGAGTGAATTTGTGCACAGATATTGTAGACATAAAGTGAGTGAATACGGGTTTCGTATTTTCCTTTAGAAATCGGTTGGGTGGGGCACCGACCCCTCCAAAGCTTTGATCACAAAAAATGAAAAATGCTAGTAACAATATGTTAGATGTGTGTAAAAGACATGAAGAATTGCAACAAAACTTTCTGTGGACAAAAAATAAAAAATATGTTTTTCTTTTTTGCGGAAAGACGGTTTTAGGGGCAAAAGAACCCAAAACCAAAATTTTGAAAGTTGACGCGCGAAAGGTAAGAAGAAGTGAACTGAAATGAATGAAATATGGACAGATATTGTAGACACAAAATTAGGGAATAAGTTTCCTTATTTTCCTGGAAAAAAGGACCAGGTGGAGCATGGATCCCTCCAAACCCTTCATCACGAAATATCAAAATATCTAGTAACAGTATATCAGATGCGTGTAACGGACATGAAGAATTGCATCAAACTGCGTGTATGGGTTGAGTTGAGTTGATTTTAGTTTAGCGTCCCTTTCAGCAGCGAGGCTACATGAGACGTGGACCTACTGATTAACGTGGAATCCGAACCACATGAGCTCCCGCCGAGAATCGAACCCGGGTCTCCCACGCCAAAGGCGCGTACGCTAACCGCTTAGCCACGGAAGAGCTCTGCGAGTATGGGCAATACGCAAAAAATAAACGAATACATTTTTTAATTTTGGTTAAAAACGGTTTTGGTTGGCAAAAGCCCCCGTCTACAATTTTGGAATTTGACCCCAAAAGACAAGAAGAAGTGGACCAGGAGTGAATGAAATGTCCACTAATATTGTAGAGGTAAGGTGAGGGAATACGTGTTTCGTATTTTCCTGAAAGAAAAAAAAATGTGAGTGAACCGAGGCGTTGAGTCGCGGGAGAAGTGGACCGAAGCGAAAGCAATTGTATGTAGATATTGGATATGTAAAATATGGCCTCTCGTGTTTCACAAGTGTCGTGTCTCCATCCGATTTCTTCAAATTTGGCAGATCAAGTAACAGCAAACACAAACAGTATAGCGTATTTTATAGTATTTCAGGAGGCACCTTTAACCCTTGCAATGTTTTTTCAGCATAAAGAAAAACACGTATCGGTTTATTTCCAGTTTGCTTTTGGTATGCCAAATTTGAAGCAAAACGGATAGGAACACTTGAGAAACACGAGAGCCCTTATTTTACATATAATGTCTACACACAATTTGATTTGCTTGGGTCCACTCCTTTCTGAGCTATTACGGTAATATTTCCTTTTTTTGGGGGGGGATGGGACCAAGGCCCCAACACTGTTTTTTCGCAAAAATTAAAACACGTTTCATATACTGTTTTGCAAATAGTCCCTTTACGAAGTTTCGTTCCAATTCTCCATATTCTTTAGGAACTTTTGCGTATGCTTATTTGCACTTTTGATATTCCGTAATCAACGGTTTAGAAGGTCCGAGCGTCACTCAACCGCTTTTCCCAGGAAAATACGAAACCCAATTATCTCGTTTTTCGTCTACAATATCTGCGCACAATTTCATTTAATTCGGTGCACTTCTTGCATTTTGGGCCTCAAATTTCAAAATTTGGGATGAGGGCTTTTGCCCCCTAAAACCGTTTTTCCGCAGAAAATAAAAGAAAAACCGTATTCGTTTATTTTTTGCGTATTGTCCCTACACAATGTGTCGTTCCAATTCGTCATGTCCTTCAAACACTTCTGTTATTAGCAGTTTTGATATTTCATGATCAAAGTTCTGGAGGTGTGTGTGTCCCACCTAAACGGTTTTCTTTTTTTCTCACGAAAATGAGAAAAACGTATTCCCTCATTTTATGTCGACAATATCTGTGCACAATTTCATTCAGTTCGGTTCACTTCCTCTGGCCTTCCGGGCCTTAGCTTTCAAAATTTTGGGTGATAGCTTTTGCCCCCTGAAATCGTTTCTCAGTACAAAATAAAAAAACCGTGTGCCTTTATTTTTTGGTATGTTGTTCATACACAAAGTTTTGTTGCAATTCTTTGTGTCCTTTACACACATTTGTCATATTGCTATTATCACTTTCGATATTTCGTGATGAAAGTTTTGGAGGGATCCGGTCTCCACCTAACCGTTTTTTCCAGGAAAATACGAAACACGTGTTCCCTCATTTTATATCTGCAATATATGTGTAAAATTTCGTTTACTTCGGTTTCCTTGGTTTTTGCCTTTGGGGCGTCAACTTTCAAAATTGTGGGTGGGGTCTCTTGCCCCTTAAAACCCTTTTCTCCGCAGAAAATAAGAAACACGTATTCGTTTATTTCATGTATAGTATCTACCTTCCAAATTTTATAAAGATCGGAGTGTTACACTTCAGAAGTGTTGCTTGTTAATAATAATATTTCTCTAAAATTTTATGAACAAATAGAGGGAATTAAAGCGAAAAATTGGGATCAATTGGAACTTCGGCTCCTACCAACATTGAAAGAAATGACAGCACAAGTATTTAGATGCAAGGTAGACATAAAATTTAGAACTGAGATTTAACTATATTTCTGTCATGATTTTAATGCAGACTTCGAAGTTCTTAAATGCTAATTAAGTCAGGATTTCACATCCAAATTAAGTTGCAACACAATAATTCTTGTTAGAAAACCCGAATCGGCAATGCGAATTTAAGATTAGCCGATACTTTAGATAGCATGGGAAAAAGGTGAAGAGTGTAACCTAAGTGTGCTGCCAAGTGAGTTGCAAGGCGGTTTAATAAATTGGATGTCTTCTACTCGGCAGAGTCCACTTCAACCGTTTAATTTTGTTTTAAAACAAAACATTTTTGTCATGAGTTACATTTAGGGATGCGCACGAGACGAATCGAGACAGGATTTTCCTGACAAAATTCGAGTCGAGACATGGCACTTCCAATAGAGAAATATACATTTTTCGAGTCGAGACATCACTTTTACAGCACATTTTCGAGACGAGACAGCCACAAATCTTGTCTCGTGTGCATCCCTAGTTATATTAGCACACACTACATGAGTGACAATTTATATTATGATAGAATATACTATGAGCTTTAATAGAAAAAGTGTAGACACTCGATAATTATTTTATGTAGTAAGATTTCAATAGATTCAGTGCTTGATCGTGCCGTGTATGAAGTTATGAAATATGAATTGGTTTCAACAGGCGCGGATCCAAGAGGAATTTTATAGGGGATAGGGATACAGCCCCCCCCCCCATGACGCTCAGGTGTACACTGGATAGAGTGGGTTTCAATCCTACTTTATTTACACTGGGTAAAGTTGGAAACTATGGTTTGGTTCAGCGTTTCCCAACCTTTTTCAACTTGCGGCACACTTCAGGGTAACTTGAATTCTCGCGGCACACATATTATTATTATTATTATTATTATTATTATTATTATTATTATTATTATTATTATTATTATTATTATTATTATTATTATTTGAAAATATTAAAAACTGTAGTATTTTTTTCTGATTACTGACATCCTTCTCACAGAGAAGAAAGCTAGACCACTGTTTTTTCCCCGTGGTAAATCATTATGCATATTTTTCATTTTAATTTAAAAATAGAAAACAATTACAATGAGATATAGGGCTCAAGTTGTTAAAAATACACTTTTTTTTCGAAAACTGTATCCAACCTTTCATTAAGAAGGAGGATCACTAAATAACGAACGAACAAACGAATCTCTTTTACTTTTAAAACACAAATATAGGTAATTCGTATGCATGTTTACTTTGCCGGAAGGATTGAATAATATTTTAAAATTTCAAGTTACGAAATAGTCTGCAACAATAAAGAAGCAATAATGGTCATAACAATGATAACAAATACTTTTTTTTTCAAAATTAGAAATGTACAGAAAAATGTTCTACAGAAAAGTAACACAGTATGAAACTTTAAATTTTAGATTCATAGTAGTAATTTGAAATACAAATATACCTTTTTCTGTATGTCTTGCAATTTGATTGCTATAGAATTAATAATTTTGTTCCGATTTCCTCGCGGCACACCAGCGACCCATTCGCGGCACACCACTTTGCCGCGGCACACCGGTTGGGAAACGCTGGTTTAGTCCATCCTTTGATCATATTCTGGTTCTGCGGTGTTAATATCTGGTCAGAACTTGCTGTTCTAGAAGCCTTAAGTTCATACGCGATAAAATAGTATTTCCGCATTATGCACCTTTTTAAACTATTTTCAATATTTGTTTGTATCTTCAGATAAACCCTCCGTGAAAAGTTTTATTTATTGAATACTGTATTTCTGACGATGCTTCCATTATCAAATAGTGTATGTAGTTTTATTTAACATAGAATTGCATACGACAAAACAGTAGAAAACATTCTCATTGTTTTAACTTTTCTTGAGTTGATTTTGAACTTAACGTCCCTTTCAGCAGCGAAGCTATATAAAACGAGGACCTACTAATTAACGTCGAATCCGAATCACATGAACTCCCACCGGGAATCGAACCTGGGTCTTCCATGCGTTAACTTCACTTGAATTTGGACTCGAACGCTCTGCAGCAGATTTAAAACGGTGGACTTGCCACCCCTGAGTTTTTCAATGAATGTATTTCTTAGTAATTATTTTAATTTTACTTTTGAAAAGGTGTAAGCATTTTGCTTTAAAAAAAAAATCCTTGAATTATACGTAGTCAGTGTTGAATACAGGTTTCATTTTTGTACGTGGCAATAGTAACTTCCCTGGTCCCCTCTCTTCTACCTCTAGACACAGAAATTTTGTTTTTAATAACGCCAAAATACGATTTTTATCAATAAAGAGTGGCTGTCCTACTAACTCTTGTATCGATTTCCTGCTAAGCAAAGATAAAGTGAATCTGAAAAGGTAGGGGAACGGTAGGTAGCGGCATGACATCTTCCCCCATGCATATCTTTGCCCATTGTAATTTCTTAGGAACTGGGGGGACGCCATACACATTTTTTGGAGGTGGGGACGGCGTCCCCTGCATTCCCAAGCACTTTTACCTCTGCTGCTAAGTATTAATTGCTGTAAGGACTAACGAAAAATATTATGTGGTAATTCTACTACTATTACTACTACTACTACTACTACTACTATTACTACTACTACTACTACTACTACTACTACTAATAATAATAATAATAATAATAATAATAATAATAATAATAATAATAATAAATGATCTGAATGATAAAGATATTTTTTTAACTTTCTAATACAATCTCTGTGGGCTTTCGCGAATCTGGATATATTGTTTTTATGAGGATTAAAGAGGCTTCAAACAACGACGATTTCTATAAAAGTCTTATCAGGTGTCTGACAGCTGACCTTGTGTTTGTTCTTTTTAACACAATGTTACAAGGCACAGAAGCGTGCGGGCATTTTGCTTTTTTTTGCCTGAGTGTAGTTTCAGTACTAAAATCAAGACTTTCGTTCTGTCGTTGGCACGTGTCGAAGCAGCTTGTTTGCTGTGCGATGTTTTGCCTTCAGGCGATCGACTAGATCAAAGAGTCAAGAAAGAAAGAAATAAACAAAACGATATGCTTGTTTAATGGAGATATGCTTGCTTCTTGGCATTAGTGTTTGAAAACCAAAACTGTTCTGAGTATCCATTTTGTTATTTCTATAATAAGTATAAAGGGAAATGTTAATTCTCATATATAGTAGGGGTAAAACTGAGGGGGAACGCGAGGGTAACGTTATATATATTAGGGATGGCCGGATCCGGATCTGGTCGGATTCGAAGATCCTGATTTGGGTCCGGATCTCGGAACAGGATCCGGATCTCGGATCTGGGTCCGGATCTCGAATCTCGGATCTGGATCCGGATCTGGATTCGAAATTCGGATCTGTGTTCGAAATTCGGATCTCAGATCTTGATTCTTATCCAAACCCACATCCCACCCAAATTGTGATAAACTTGAATATCAAAAATTCGCCGAAAGAAATTTCACGAAGTCCTGACAGTGAAGAAGAGAACAGAAAATTAAGAAGAATACTGGCAAGTCTATTTGTCTCCTTCAATCTATACTAACGATTAAATGCTTGCCTAACTAAAAAATAATCTGATTTGATCCGGATGAGAGTTCGAATGTCGAATCTAAGTCCACCCGGTTGCAGGACCGAGATGAAATACATACATATTTATATTTGAAACCGGAATACAAAACACGAATATTTAAAATTCCTCAATACACCTATTTCATTGACAGTTAAGAAAACATAAACAGTTAAGGTAAGTATTGACTAGTTTTTACGTATATTTATCTTGCTCAGTCTGCTCAAAATAACAAATGTATGACTTACAATTAGGTTTAATAATTATTTAATAAATCACAATATGAGCACCGAGAATAAACTATGAATTTTGGTGCCCTTTATCTAGATTTGAAATTTCGGATTCATACATAGAATCAGGCTGAAAGATAAATATTTGAGATCTGGAAACCGAAACAAGTGCTAGTACCAAGATCGTAGCCGTTTGTACCTAGGTAGTGCGAGCGGAAGGCACTTGCACTAAGTCCGGGTGTACTTTGGGGAACACGAGAAACTAAAAACAGATATATATTCTTTTTCATAGGCAAGTCGCGCTTTAACATGACTTTTCATGAGTGTTGTGTTTAAATACTAAAACTGTAATGGCGACTTGTTTGAAATAAATGTCATTTTTTTAGCAATAAAGTTAGGTACTTTCACATTGAATAAAAATTACCAAAGCACATTTCACTGATGAGAGTGCTGGTTCTTAAGGAAGCTTTCACACTGAACCGAAGATTTCCTCATGTGGGTATCGGATTGCCACAATTCACCTTTCTGAAAGACGTAGTTTATCAGGAGGTCGGCCAAGATTCTATTAGACTTAGCGTGTAGACTG
This sequence comes from Thermobia domestica, assembly GCF_964235325.1. Classification (NCBI taxonomy): domain Eukaryota; kingdom Metazoa; phylum Arthropoda; class Insecta; order Zygentoma; family Lepismatidae; genus Thermobia; species Thermobia domestica. The sequence goes on from NC_137464.1 coordinate 188,365,545, forward strand.
CTTCTGGTCTCAATTATTCAAATATAGTAAGACTAACCGTATATAAAGTTGGTTCGAAATGATTTAAAATGAAGGGTGCGGTGGCTCCGTGGTAGAGCGTTCACCTCCGGTGATTGGGGTTCCTGGTTCGATCACAGCACGCGCCGTGTGGACTTTGTGGTGGACAAACATCTGCTCGTGGGTATTCTCGGGGTTCTCCCGTTTCCTTCCACTTCCTTCATTCCACCATTTCACTCATTTCTCATTATCACCGTCTCCTTTAGCTTAACCGGCATAACCGCGGGACGTTAAACTTAAAGATTTCATTTCATTTCATGATTTAAAATATCACTAATTGACCTTAAGGGTATAATTGCGATTTAAATATTCGTAAATTAGAAGAGATGTAAAAATTAAGCGTTAAAATAAATCGGATAATTTTTAATGCAACCTAATAATAGCAATAAAACTCCTTATGTAACATTTTCATAGCTAAGATTAACAGTTATGTTCTTGAAGAGGGTTTATGGCAACATAGATTATAAATCCAATTATCATAAGTAGTACCTCTGACAGCCCCGCATTTCACATCACCATCGCCCATCATCCTGACAATTCCGGACATCCGGGCAATTCACTTACCCACAATGACTTTTCAGGCGTTCCAGTGACATCAATATCTCAGTTTGGGTTTGGGTTCATGCTTCGGTGAACCTTGACTATCACCATCAGCAGCTATTAGAGAATCAGAACTTATTTCTGTATTAGATAATGTGGGTAACTATAGCTTTTCGTCTATAGAAGACTGAAAGTCTGCCTTCGGTGCCCGTGGTCATGGGTTCAATTTCCGGAGAGGCACTCAACAATTTCGATGTTGACCCAGCATCGTGGGGGAGTTATCTTAAGTAAAAGGTAGCGGACTCCAGTCTAGAAAGCCGGCATAAGGACTTCGGGTGTCGATGCGTTGACTACACATCCCCAATTTGAACGTAAGGCCGCTGGTAGGAACCAAAGGACTGTCGTGCCAAGAATTTAGTTTGTTTTAATTATCATAAGTGCCTTCTTTATTATTAAATTTTATCCAATATTTTCTTTTCAACTAGTTTGCGAAACTCGGAGCTAGCTACTTGTTTTCTTTTTAATTCATGTTCATAGTTAGAAGAACTAATCACTAAGGAAAAACAATCTTTTCAATAAAATTCGTCTCGCGTCTTTCGTAGCTCTAAGTTTAGTTATTTATAGTTTTTTTTAAGTTGAAGGGCGGTTTATCATTTCCCCTCGCTTTCCCTATTTTTTTCTAGTTTTACCTATATTTCTTTGCACGGACATTGCACCTATACCCACGTGCTTAGTGTGTTCGTTTACAAAAGCGGGCCATTTTCCTGCCAGTATAGAAAGTAAGAGTGCACTGTATCAGAGAAATATTAATTGACGTATGTAAGCGAATATATCTGTGACGAAGTCATAATTACTCAGTTTTTGCATCGTACATAGTTTCCTCATCCTCATTAATCTCTTTACCCCCGCTTCCTGAATTCCAGTTCTAGTATTCTTTCTTGATAGCGGACTGATGTCTCATGTAGACTTATTAACTATAACATCAGCAATAAATAAAGTACGGTTTAATTTGCACTAATTTTAAAACATTACATTAATTAATAATAATAATAATACGGAGCGAGCTCAGGCTACTTGTTATGATTGTTGCTTCGCAATTGGATAATACCGGATTCGAATTCGGAGACCAGCCATCCTGACTGAGGATTTTCCAGGGTTGTTTCTCAGTTATACTGGGCAAATGCTAGTACCTTGATCTAAGGCTCTGGAGTCCTTCCTTCCATTCCTTTTCCAATGTTTTCATCTGTTGATTACTACAGTGTAAAGTAGCCTCTGAGGATGTATCTGGTAGCTTATAGTGAAAAAACAATAACGACGCAATATATCTTCACGAAACGTGTGGGTTAATTTAACTACAGCCTTACAGTCCCAATATATAGCTAAAGTTTTAATACCAATTTCCTGACTTTTAAATACTATTTTCATATTGTTTCAGCTTTCAATTTTCTCATGTATGTTCCCACCGAGAATTGAACCTGAGATCACATGAACAAATGCGAATATGTTAAATATTTTTGAACACTTTAATATACAAAACACAAAACGCTTCAATGATACGACGCATGGATATGTTTTGGTTACCTCCTGCAATGTATGTTTAAAGAAACATGGAGGGTGAAGAAAAAATAATAGAAATCTCTTTTATATTTACTCCTTCAACAAACGACCAACCTCAGAAGGGCAAGCCATAAGTTAGGTAATAAAGTCATACAACGAACACAACCATATCGCTCTCCAGAAATTCTCACGCCAACCAGTCTATATTTTTTGTTGTATATACCTTCGAAGTGAAAGATATTCATTATTACATTTGTTGATGTTTGGACTCTAGTGAGTCAGAAACTACTATTAATAAAGAGTTTGTTTTGTCTAGTATTCCTGCGATTAAAAGGGCCTTATCTAAAAGATATTTCATTTGTATCTGAGAAAAGGAGAAAGTTTATTTTCTAAGAATAAAATAAATATTATCAATGTGAAGTTAACATTAAGTTTCGAAGAGGAGCTAAACAGAAGAATTTGTTACCATTTACATCAGTTTTCAGACAGTTCACTATACTCTGAAATGGGAAGAAATCAAACTTGGAAACATTTTACTAAAGCGACTTCGACAGAAAGTGCAACATGTAAATATTGCAAGGTTAAAATAAAATAAAGAACAAAGGTAGTACAAACGTGTTACGGAAACATTTAAAAGCACAGCAACCTACTATATCAGTGAATCCGAAAAAAGTTTTAACGAATTTTAGATATTCAATTTTATAAAATCACAATTTCAGATGTAGGTTTGGATACGAATCAAGATCTGAGATTCGAATTTCGGATCCAGATCCGAGATCCGGACCAAGATCCGAGATCCGGATCTGCGATTCGGATCCGAGATCCGGATCTAGGTCCGGATCCGGCAAGATCCGGATCCGGATCTCACTGGATCCGGGATATCCGGATCCGAAAATTTTTGGCCATCCCTAATATATATAATAACATAGCATATTTCTTTCCAAAATTTTATAAAAACTATTTATTTTATAGAGTTCAAAATTCGTCCAAATGTTTATTAGTATTAATATTGCATGTTCACTTTTACCGTTTCTTGCTAAGGTAATATTATAGCGCGCTAATTAAAAATTAATTTTCTTTCATTTAAAAGCTGTTTAAGATATTGGTTGCATTTTGCAACAGTGCAGAACAGCAGATAGGAATCTAACCAAGTAGATTTCTTTCTCTCTCTTCCCTCGCTAGGTCACGTGCGTGAACTTAGGATTGTCCGCGGAGAAAAAGAAACCAATGGAATGCAGATTGACAGCAAATAAGAACAAAGTCTGTTTTCTTTCTTTTCATAGATCGTAAGGTTTCCTTGATTCTATGTAATTATCTCCGCGAATAATTACCTGTACAGGAATATTGCAGCTAACAACGTACGAAAGTTTCAGAAAATCTGTCTATGTTGTTTTCAAGTGTGGGAAGTCTGTTCATCTTATAAAATCAGTTTCGAAATGTAGAGCGTAGAACAAACTCACTTATTTTTTGCATCAACTGACAAAAGTTTACATACAGATCAAAGAGAAGTCTTAGTGCGTTTGCACACGGCAACGATAATATCGGTGGAAGCATCAATAATGTCGGCGGTGAAATCTACTTCAATGTACTCAAATCGTAGCTTACACACGCCACCGACATTATCGGCCGATCCTCCGACACGCAGATGCTGTCGGCCAAGCCCCAGATAATGTCGGCGGTATCGCCGACACCGATTTTGTCGGTGGCAATGTTTTCTTATGATTGGATGCACATGTGGCCGATAATGTCGGCCGGCCAGTGGGTTAGATGAAGAGAGTGAGTGACAAGGCGCTGTATATTTTTGTTTCGTTTCTTGTCTTTGGAATTTTGTTGTTTCCATTTTTTCTATTATAATTGTATAATAATATTATTATTATCTTGTCCTATAAACAACTTGGGAACAGCTTATTATTTTATTACAGTCTCTGTTTTGGAGTAGCTAATTCCCTTTATTAAATAAGTATAAAATGTGGGAAGTTTGAAAGTACTGGTTTCCCTCTAAATAGCTATTACCAAATAGAATATAGAAAATTTAGATAACCAAGTTCTTGATTATTTTCCACTAATTTTTAATTTTTGTTCTTTCTCTCTCTGTCTCTCTCTCTCTCTCTCACACACACACACTCTTTGATGGTATATTTTTTAATCTATTAATGCATTTAAATTTCAATACATTCTGGAAATTAATTTAAGCGTAATTTTCAAATTTTGATACACTGTGAACATAAGCATATGGAAAAAATCCTGATTATTATTACTTCCTTTTATTTTCATTAGAATTGTGTGCAGATCACTTTTCCCGGTTCCACTCAATAAGCAGTGATTGAATACAATATTTTTTGACAAGTCAAAGTAGAATTATTATTTTGAAACGAAACCAACACAATCAAACACTCTTTCCCAAGCTCCAAGGACAAGTTACTCACTTGGCATTTTCTTGATTGTGATCTCAACAATAGGGATGTGACTTCATGCTTCACTTGTTACAGATTTTTTCTCTCACTTCCAAAACTATCCCAAATCTCCCATTTTAAAAAATAATGTGTAGAATGGCAATTGAAAACAAAGACCAAAGCTATGTATCCAAGTTTTTCCTCTCCCCTTTGTACCGGGATCGACCCCCTGATAGAGTTCTGCATTTTAGCTACAGTGACTGGATCAAAAGGTTGTGTATTATTGCATTCTTACCTTTCTAGTTTTGCTTATATTTTTAGATTAGGCTGGAATTTTTCCATTCGATATTTTAACCGTTATTGAACTTGTGGAATGTAGACTTTGCATATGGGATAAGACAACAGACTCTTTCAAGGGCAGGATTGAAAAGCAAAAAGCACGGCGAGAAATTTATGCAAGCCTTGTCCAGGATTTTGAGTTCATGGACAAAAAGAAACGAGAAACGACAGGTATGTATGCAACAGCACAAATCTGTCTTCAACATTAGGAGAGGGGGAGGACGGGTAAGATCGTTCCATACTATATATATACATATATAGCGATGTTCAAAATATTTCTGTAGCCGAGAAACAATGCTGTAGAGGATCAGGGGAGCAGAATTGTCTTCAACATTGGGAGGCGGGCAGATTTGAGGCTTATTCTGAGTGGACATTAATTTCATCTCACTTTCCTTTCTAGCGATCGGACACAAATAATCAAATTTCTCTCCCAAAAAACACATTTCAAATCGGATTATTGGGGAGGACAATCTCCCCAGTTCCAAGATTGGAGGGAACATGTCCCCTTCATCCCCCCGGGATTTGCTCCAGTGTATGTATGGAGCAATGTAAAACAGAATTACTAATTCGAATTTTATAATTTAATCTACTATGACATTAATGTTAACTACATGGAAAACAAAATAAAATATATACATGTGTTTTCATTGGGAAGGCCGATGGGGGCTGAATTTGAACGTAAACACTATCGGGGTTGTCACTATACATCTGAGCAATCCCGATAAATATGGATTCGACACAAATATTGGTCATTTTCTACTACTTTTACATGTCCCGGTAAACGCCCCCTGAGACCCCCTTGGTTCAAATTGTGAAAAAATCGCCTCTGGCCTCCAGCCGATACCGCGAAAACTATGAATGTGACACTAAAATCTGCCATTTTCTATTACTTTTACATATTCCGATAAAAGCCCCTATGATCCTCTGGTTCCAATTTTGATAAAAACCATGCCTCTGGCCAGCAGCCGATGGGGGCAGTATTTGGAAGTCAACGCCTGTGTGAGTATCACCATTCATCTCAGCGACAGTGAAAACTATTGATTTGAGACTAATATCGGTCATTTTCCATTATTTTTACATGTCTCGCAATTCTCCACCCCGGTGACTCCCGACCCACATACAATGGTGGCTGAATTAGAAAATCATCGCTAATGAACGTATCACCATTGATCTCAGCGACCGCGAAAACTATGAAATCGACACTAATATCGGTCATTTTCTACTACTTTTACATGTCTGGGTTAACGCCCTCCTGAGACCCCCCTGGTTCGAATTTAGTCAAAAACGCTTCACTTTGGTCTGGGACCTGAACCAAGGTATCCGTGTCCAAAATTTGGTAACTCTCAGCCAACTTGTCTGGTTCCCAGGCCGGTCCCGGTTGAAAAAAAAACTCTTCGTCTTGATCTGTGGCCTAGACCAAGCTACCCGCGACCAAATTTTAAAAACTTTCGTCCACTCGTCTGGTCCACGGGCCGCACACAGATAGAGAGACAGACACTCAGGCAAACTATTTTATTTATATTAGAAAGGTCAGATCAACCGTTATTGTAATAGAGCGGTGCTTGAGTGATTGATCGTAGAAATTTAAAATCCAATGAGTGATAATTTCATAGCCTTGTTTTATTACAAGTTTAAACTCTTTAGTCAGTAGAGAAGAGGGCATGATTCGTGGGTCAGAGTTGATGACAATGGGTTTCGGTGGGTCTTGGGTCACAGTGTGTGACAGTGGTTCATGGTGGGTGGTGGGACAGAGTGGGTCACGGTGGGTCATGGGTCACGATGGGTGGTGGGTCAGTTGGTCGTGGCTAAAGTTTTCATTGCCCCACACTCTCTCTGAACTACAGTGTTGAAAATTAATAAGTGAAAATCAATTGCAATTGATCAATCAATTGAAAGTAATTGCTGTGGAAATCAAAAATTGCAATTGAATTAATTGCTAATTAATTTCAATTGCAATTACTTTCAATCGATTGATTAATTGCAATTGATTCTCCTTTATTAATGGGCAACTGCAATTAAAAATTAACCATTACTTCCGTTGTCAATTGCAATTAACAATTAAATTTACAGATTAATTGTTAATTGTCAATTCAATTGAAATTTGCCCAACACTGCCACTCTTCTCTTCACTGTCCCGATCCGGCCCTTCAAACTTTTTTTCCTTCTATCGAAGCCAGTAGTGCCTATTTGGGAAAAGTCTCAATGTAGAGTGGTAGTGGTAAAGACGATGCATATTCGCCGTTCTGTTGGAAGGGGGGCTGGTGGAATGTGCCGTAAAATTTTACGTTGCCTCCATAGGAAAAAATCTAGATTCGACACTACTAATATATATATATATATATATATATATATATATATATATATATATATATATATATATATATATATATATATATATATATAATTGAGAAACACTATGTTTGTGACTATAAATCTCCCGAACCGCCCCACTGATCTTAATCAAATTTGAAACATGGATGAGTTTTACGGCTGGGCTGGTTTTAGGCTACTCGCTTTGATGGTACAACTTAGGGGGGGGTGTAAAAATAAATAAAATTTAATAATTCCTGAACCACTCGGCCAATCTTGATCAAATTTTCAACATAGATGAGGCTCACGCCTGGGATCGTGTTATTTAAATTTGACGAAGTAACGTGGGGGCGGAGAAGGAGGAGAGATATATATAAAAATCAATTTATATAAGACTGAAAGCCACTATTTTTGTAACTTAATAACTCTTGAACTATATCTTGAATATCCGACCGATCGCAATCAAATTTTCAAGATGTATGAGGTTTGGATCTGGAAACATTTTTGCAATTTTACTTTAACGGTACATCCTAGGGGGGAGGGGGAACGTATAAATAGAAATTAACAAAACCCAATAACTTTTGAACCACCCAACCAATCTCGATCTAATTTTCAACAAATATGAGGGTCGGGCCTTGGGTGTTTTTTTTTATCATTTCACTTTGACGAGCCAACGTAGGGGAGGGAGAGGGGCAGATATATGTAAAAAAAATAAAAATAAAAATGCCTGTCTCTGTGACTTCATCACTTTTGAACCACCCGACCGATCTAAATCAAATTTTCAATATACATGAGTATAGGGGCAGGGATTACTTTAGGCTACTTACTTTGACGAAACAACGTAGGGGAGGGCGAGAGGGAGAGAAATTTAAAAATGATCAAAAATGACCGATATTAATGTTGAATCCATAGTTTTCGGACCCGATGAGACAAACAGTAACACTTCTGATGCTGTTTCAATCCAAGTTCAGCCCTAATAATTGGGAAGGTGGAGGTTACAATGGAGGAGAGGGGGATAAACGTTTAAAAATGATCGAAACTGAGTAATATTAGTGTCGAATCAATAGTTTTAGGAGTAGCTGAGATTAAAAGTGGCAATTCTGATTTCGTGTGCCGCAGCACGGGGGAGGGGGAGCTATATATAATAATAATAATTGAAAATAACCAATATTAGTGCCTAATCCATAGTTTTCGGAATCATTCTGATGAACTGTGACATCTTCGATCCGGTTTAAATGCAAAATCAGCTCCGCCACTTGCGGGAAGGGGAGAAAGTGATGTATAAAATGATCGATAATGGCCACTATCAGTGTCAAATTTATAGTTTTCTGGGTCGCTTAGATGAGCTGTGGTACTTTCGATCATGTTTAAATTCAAATTCAACCCCACAACTTGGGGGAAAGGGAGGAAGAGATATTTAAAGATAATGGAAAATGACCGTTAATTAGTGCTGAATCCACATTTGTGGGGGGTCGCTGAGATGAACAGTGACACTTTCGTTGCCATGGCCCGCAACATAGCGGAGGAGGAAATATATATATAAATGACCGAAAATGACCATTATTGGTGTCGAATCCATGATTTTTGGGGTCGCCGATTTGATCAATGATCTTTCCGATGCTGTTTAAATCGATGCCATTAAAAACGAAAACAGCATATTTCACGGGTACTAAACACATGAAATACGGAGTTGTGCTTTAAAATTTTCATTTTAACTTAGCAAAGCGGGTAATATATGCTAGTAATACTAATAAAGCTCAGGTACTGTCCTTTCTCTATTTCAAAACCACCTATTTTTTAAATCTCTTTGCTATAATATCTATTACTGGAGCTATCAGTATATTTTTGTTTTTCGTCTTTATACAACAGCAAGGTTATAAAGGAAGGTCTTTTATATGTGGGTTCAGAACTTGAATCTGATAGGTCGTTCCCAACCATACTATCTCGCCTCCAGAAAAACTGGATTACAGGGCAGAGTCTAAAGCAAGAAATTTCTCTCTCTTTTGCTAAAAAATCTTTAGTTCGCATACTAGTCATAGCACATGTTTAGAGGTTTTTCAACGAATCTGTATGAGACGAGACCTGCAAATGACACAATACTGAAAGTTGAGCTTACACCAGGAGTCGAATCTGGTATCATCCTAAAACAAAAAAATCCTAATGGCTGACTACTTTAATGCTCATAAATCATTCTAATGTAAAAATTTTTCGTGAGCCCGGCCCCCTAGACTCCCCGTGGATACGAGCCTGTGTGACCCCCCACCCTCGAACACAATTTTCTGGAAGAAAGCCTCTATTCTTCCTTTTGTCTGTCTAGTTTACTGAAAACATGAAAAGCAAACTAGATCACAGAGCATAGAGTTGGAAATGATGGACACGTTGCATTGCAGACATATTTCGTACCGTTGGTGATTTTGGGAGGTTTTACAGGGACAAAATTCACCTCGGAGTTATATCTCCTATGGTGCTCAATATGAGTTGAGTTGATTTTGTCGTCCCTTTCAGCAGCGAGGCTATATAAGACGGGACCTACTGATTAATTGACAAACCCGAACTACATGAGCTCTCACCGGAATCGAACCCGGGTCTCTCACGCCAAAGGCACGTACGCTAACCACTTAGACACGAAGAAGCTCGGAGCTCATATTAGAAAAGAAGAAAGCACATTGTGGGAATTTCAGTGCAGACAACTAAGTACGACGACTGTTAAAAAAATATTTTTCATCTTGAATATATTGTAATAATGGTCAATCTTATTCGATAATGTCATTTTTAAAAAATAGCATTCTCTTTTCTGTAACTTACTACAGTATACAAGTTAAATTTCACACAGTGTGCAAAAGAGGGGAGGGATTACAACGTACGATGGGCTTCCTATCCGATGGACAAAACCTTTCTTGTAAAATTCAGCGTTTCAAAGAACCTGTGTGGTTGCTGATAGCTACACATAAATTGACAGAATTTTAGTACTGTCTGCCTGAAGCAAAGTCTTAACTTTAGTACTGAAGCTGCCTGAGGCAAAAAAGCAAGCACACCGCAGGCGTGGTGGCTTCTGTGCCTCGTAACATTGTGTTTAAAAAAACAGACACAAGGCCACTTGTCAGTTCTTGCAACTGATAAGGCTTTTTTTCTTTTATACAAATCATATTGTTTGAAGCCTCTTTATTCCTTTCAAAAACAATATAACCAGATTCATGGGAACCCACAGCAATTGTAATAAAAGTTGAAAAAATATCTGTATCATTCAGATACTTTATTATTATTATTATTATTATTATTATTATTATTATTATTATTATTATTATTATTATTATTATTATTATTATTATCACATAATATTTTTCGTTAGTCCTCACAGCAATTATTACTTAGCAGCAGGGGTTAAAGTGCGTGGGAACGCGGGTGACCCTATCCCCACCTCCAAAAAACTGTGTACGGCGTCCTCCCACTTCCTAAGCAATTACAATGGGCAAAGATAGGCATGGGGGACGGCGTGACGTCATGCCGCTACCTACCGTACCCCTACCTTTTCAGATGATTCCATCCCATCTAGCCTAATCCCATCTCGCCTAACGATTTATCAGCCACTTATATCTCCAAAATAAGAATGTCTACCATTTTAGGCGAGATGGGAATTTCCATCTTACTTAATCCCATCTCGCCTAAAATGGCGGTAGGATGCAAGGAGGGAATTTCTGTACTGAAGAGGGAATTCCTCTAATAGAATTTTAACCAGATATTTCAATCAATATTGGCAATCTCTGTCAATTACAATATAAATATATAATAAGTACTATACAAGAAGAAAGCATAGGGGGAAGGCGATTTAGTGAATTTAGTTCACTTATGGTTTATTTTGGGAATACTGGAAATTGATTGGCAAAGAGAAGCTAATCAGAAACAGGATAGAAATATACAGGGTGTTTCAAAACAACACTTACAACGTTTGAGAGCTCATTCCTGACACCGTGATAAGACAACCTGGGTGCACAATGCTTCCTTTTGGCGCTACGACCAGCCAAAAACCAGTCGAAAAAATGCCCAAAACAGCCGTAACTCGAGAACAAAATGTCGGATCGAAGTCGGGGGAAAGGAAATGTATATTATTTTTATCCATGGCTTCCATTAATGCGCAACCCGATATGGTACAGAGGCAGCACAAAGGTCACCTCAAATAAATTGAAGAATTATGGGGATATTTTATGAAAGGGGGTTATAGCCCCACACAAGTTACTGGCACATGCAAGGAGCATTAGCATAATAATTCTGTGACATTTGTGAAAAATCTGACGTTCACTGGCATTTCCGGAACAAAATTTTGAATTTTTATAAAGGTACATCATCTAATGCTTCGTCCCCTGTGCCCTCCTAAGGCGGTGCGTTACCAAAATAGCATTCCATATTTCAAAAATGCATACTCTTTTGCTACAATGACGCCAAATTTCACACTAATTAACAAAAACACCTTCTTCTCGTATGTCCCTACTAAGGATATTTCTGGTGATTTTCTTACTTTTGAAAGGGGGCTGTAGCCCCATTATCAGTCACTCTTACATGTAAGGAGCATTGGAGCATTAATTATGTAACATTCGTGATTAATCTGACGTTATGTCACTCCGAAAATAAATTTTGGGATTTGGTAACACATCACCCACCAGCTTTTTACGGCCCTTGCCCCCAAAGGGGGGCCTTCCCAAAATAATGTTTGAGACGGCTTTACTAGCTTTGTGAATGAGTGTTTTTGCATTTCGTAACAAACACAACTCATTTGCCCCAAAATCTTTACGAACAATTATTGGAGAAAACTGCTTCCAAAATTTAACATTGAACCTCCCATAAGGAAAATGAACTTCTGTGTTTACACTTCCAAAAGGGGGGCTAAACATTAATTTTCTTCTATTTCCTTTAGAAATTCGAAAAATTCAGATATTTCTCAATAAGAGTGCCAAATTTTATATTAATGGTGTGAAAACTTCATCTTCTCCCAGTGCTGTAGAAAATTACACGAATTGTATAACAGTCTGTATATATACGTTTTCAGTCAAAAAAAAATTTCATTTGTTTACCTTTGGAATACCAATATCTAATCTAAATGATCTAGACCCTCAAAAGTATTGTAATATTTATTTTGTATATTACTGTTACGCACACGCCTAAAATGCCATGATTGTTCTTTCATTTTAGTAGATATTTCTTTTAAATTTATGTTTTTTAAGTAACATTCCGTATTTTGGAATGCAAAATATTGATGATAATGCTTCTACAATAACTTTGTTTTCCTTCTGTCGTATCTTCCTTTCTCACCTTGCAAAAGTCGATTTATGGTCAAAAACGATTGGAAAATGAAAATAGGGATATTTCACCCTGTTTGACAAGTCTTGTTATAAAATACTGTACTTAGAAGGTAAATTCTGTACCACCAGACATGTCAACTCTGACGCGAAATCGTAGCAGTTATAGTAGTATTAACTGTGGTCGTAGTAGTAATAATAGAAGTAGTAGTAATATTAGTAGTATTACAGTACTTTGCAGTCTTGAATAACGAGTCAGTTTCCCAAACACACTACGATTAACATAGACTGACAGTAAGACCGTACGAACACGGCAAAGGCAGGGGTAGTGAAGGACATTTAAGGGAAAAAATGACAACATTAGTTTCCAATCCGTCCTTGAGTGCCCGGTTCCAACCCAAAAATACGTGCGCCCGGTTCGGCCCTATAGCATTTGTGTCCGGGCCGAACAGGACACGCCCAGCCCGTGCAGGGCAGAGCCCTGCAAACCCAGGCCCGAAGACGGCCCGGCCCGACCCGAATGGATCTGAATTCTGTGCCCGGCTCGACCCGGCCCGGCCCGGCCCGAATCTCGAGCCGGGCTCTAACCGGGCCGGGCACAAATCGGGCCGAGCACAAATCGGGCCGAACACTGTGAAAGACGGATCGGAAACTAATGTTGGCAGCCTGTGTTAATCGTAATGTGTTTGGCATGGGCGGCGATTAGGGGGGCAAAGGGGGGCAGTTGCCCCCGCACTTTTTTTAAGTAACCAATTAATGTATATAGTTTCATTTGGAAATGTAACGATTTTGTATGTGTTACTGATTAATAGGAAAAAATGCTGCCATATAATATTTGCTGTTGCGTGAATACGTGTTGGTTGTCTTCCCGTGGAGTAAAGAAAGCTACAGTAATTGCGTTTTAATCGCCACAGAAAATAATCCCCAAAAATAACCTATTGGAGCACAATTTCAGCATACTTTCGTTTCTTCTTATAAGGGCTCGATATGTTAGTGAGCCGCTTTGAAGCTAATCGAAAGAACATTATGCAAAAAAGTAGGGCCTATTTCACAAGTTATTCTTTAATTGCACAAAAATTGACAGTTCCTAAAATGTCTTTTCTTCTTTCTAAAGTAAGGAATATCGATTAAAAAGAGCGTGATAAGAAACAACTTCTACCTTTTCCATTGTTTTGTAGTGTAATATACGAGTGAAGTGTTGTGTTTAAGGATGTACGAGTGTATATACAATAAAATTTAGTAAATTGAACATAATTCTAGGTTTTAAGTTTATTTTGTATAACTGAAGTGTGGATTGTAAGTATTGTTGTGTTTTGATGTGTTCCAAGAAAGTGAAATCTGCACCTAATGGCAACGAACATATTTCAAGAAGTTGCAAAAGCAAATATTTCTTTAAATGTCGTAGCATATGCTTGTAGTATTTACTGTCTTTCATTTTCTAAGAGTAATAACATACATTTAATATCATGTGTGGAATTAAATATTAAGTTTTTCATTAATTTTCAGTTTCAATATAACTTTTGCAAAACAAGCATCATTATTCATTACTATGATTAATATTATCCTTTCTATTTATTTGTTTTGCAAATTTATTAAATAATCTGATCACACAATTTTCCAGACAAAATTTTAAGATGTTCATGAGCAAGGAATCAAATCTCTTCTTACACTTTCGTTGTTTAAGAGTACAAAGGGCTAGTATCTACTTGCGTTGTTCTTCTCAATTTACTTAATAAACTATTATATACGATATACGGTATTTTAACTGAAAATATAGTATCCTATTAGTTACACAACCTTTCGTCAAACAAAATGTTAGAAACAACCAGGAAAACTAACATTTATATACAAATATTCAGATCATGTCTTGCCCCCTCACTTTTAACGTCCAACCGCCGCCACTGGTGTTTGGGAAATTAACTCTTTATTCAAGACTGTAAAGTACTGTACTTCTACTACTCTTATTACTACTACTACTGTTACTGCTATTATTATTATTATTATTATTATTATTATTATTATTATTATTATTATTATTATTATTATTACTTCTACTACTACAACTGCTACGAGCGTCAGAGTTGACATGTCTGGTGGTACATACTTTACAATCTAAGTACAGAAAAAATCGAAGAAATACTAGTTAATGGCCAGTCTGCGTAGTCTGGCCAGTAGAATGCATTCACATCTGGTGCTAGAGGTCGTCGGATCGAACCCTCCTCGTGTTATGTGAGCTTTGTTGTGGACAAAAATCGTGAGCGTTGGGGTTTTTGGATTAGACAGTTTTCGTCCACTGTCTTCATTCCACCAATTCATCCATCATCATTCATACGTCTTGAGCCGTAATTGCCTAAAGAACATATGAGAAAGTCAAGTCCTTGACCTACTAATTAGAATTTGTTCCGCTACATTAGACCACGGAGGCCGAAACCATGAACTGGCGTGTTCATAAGATTAGCGCAATTTGTAGTAATGTTCAATTACCACGGCAGATTCCAAATCATATTACATGTTCCTGTATTCTTTATAATTCGATGCTACAATAATAATAACAAAAAACAATGACCAAATAAATCACCCAGACCCCAGGATCGATGAAGTGTTCCTGGAACGGTGCGTAACAAGTAAATAACAGAGCTATATGACGGAATGCGAGGCAGTAAATCAAAACAAAATCCACACATATCATTGTTGATAAAAAAAATACCTCAAAAGTCCCCTGAATGAAAAATGTATAGATATCAGTTATCAAAAATGCCTCTTAACATCACATATAATAGAAGGGATAGTTGATATTAAGAAAATGAATATATAAGGTTTCCTAAGAAACCAATAGTGCAAAATGAACATCGCTTTACTGTATGTCATTGTACGCATCGAATAGCACGGAAACAGATTCAACAGTTTCAGCCTTTAGAGCATTTCTCCGTTCCTGAGTACTAAAATCTCTTTCAGTAGACGCACTAGAAGCAGAGATGACGAGATACTGACGCGTTAATTTACACAATTTTGGTAATGTTTGTTCTTGTTGCTTCCACCACTGCAGTATATCTAGTTCTTTTATACATGATGACATGTTGAGGTAGATGTCTACTTCATCAAATTCACCAGAGACTGAATGTCTATCTTCCCAGTCCATTAGTTTATTCTTCTTGGTAGGTGGTTCCAAGTTATGCCAACTAGCCTAAAGGAGACGATGGTGAGAAATAAATGAAATAGTGGAGTAAATAAAGTGGAAGGAAACAGGAGAACGCCGCGAACCCCCCACACGGTGTTTGTCCACCACAAAGTTCACTTGGCGAGAGCTCGGATCAAACCAAGGACCCCATACACCAGAGGTGAACGCTTAACCGCTGAGCCACCGTTCCAGGAACACCTAATCGACCCTGGCGATTTGGTGATTTATTTGATCATTATATTTTGTTATATTTGTAGCATCATACTATAAACAATACATGAACATGTAACACCATTCGATATTTGCCTTGCTAATTGAACATTACTACAAATTGCACTGATCTTATGAGCACGCCAGTTTATGGTTTCGCCCTCCGTGGTCCAATGGTAGCGTACCAAATTCTACTTACTAGGTCAAGTACTTGACTTTACCATACGTTCTTTAGGTAACTACGGCTCAGGCTGAATGGATGATGATGGGATGAATTGGTGGAAAGAAAACAGTGGGAGGAAGCGGGACCACCCCAGAAACTCCCATGCACACGATGTTTGTCCACAACAAAGCTCACATAGCATGAGCAGGGATTGATCCGACGACCTCTAGCACCAGATGTGAGTGTTTTTTCTATTGAGCCACTATTCTCCCTCGTAGATCAAGCATCGGTTCACATTCTACGCAGACCGGCCATAATAACTAGCATTTCTCAATTTTATTCTGTACTTAGAAGGTAAATTCGGTACCATCAGACATGTCAACTCTGACGTGAAGACGTAGCACTTGTAGTAGTATTAGCAGTGGCCGTAGTAGTAATAGTAAAAGTAGTAATAGTAGTAGTAGAAGTAGTTATAGTAATAGTATTACCAGTACACACAGTCTTGAATAAAGAGTCAGTTTCTCAAACACATTACGATTAACATAGGCTGACAGTAAGACCGTACAAACACGGCAAAAATAGAGGTAGTGGAGGACATTAAAAAAACAAGTAGGCTGACAACATTAGTTTCCGAACCGTCTTTCAGACTATAGGGCCGAGCCGGGCCGGCCCGGCTCGGCCCGGTTCGGCCCGATATGTGCTCGGCCCGGTTCGGCCCGATATGTGCTCGGCCCGGTTCGGCCCGATATGTGCTCGGCCCGGTTCGGCCCGAAATGTGAACGGCCCGGTACGGCCCGAAATGTGCCCGGCCCGGTTTGGCCCGAAATGTGCCCGGCCCGGTTATGGCCCGGTCCAGTTTTATATTACTTGAAACGGGTCGGGCCGGGCACCGGGCCGAATCGGGCGCGCCCGGCCCATGCAGGGCTCTGGTGCAGGGTTCTGATTCATATCCACTGCAAACGCTGTTTTTGTTCCATTTTGACTTTTATTTTAGTACTCAGACGAGAATTGTGTTCTATGTCTTAATTTTCTGCGTTCTTTCACATATGGAAAGATTCGTTTACGTATCTAAATGTTTCATTACGTATGGAGAGCTAAATGACAAATAGGCATGTGCTGATATTAATACAAAGTTTCGAAATATTGAATTATTAAGTATTTCAATCAATGTTGCTTTTTTATACAATTAATAACAAGTCTTATTATATTTAAAAGAAGAAAAACACATCTGCAAAATTTCTCCCGATTGCAAAGGTTGACTTCGAGGTTCGAACCTGGTTTACTTTTTACCGAAGATACCCGAAGCTGGACTTAGAAAATTTTTTCCTTAAAATAGCAATAAAGAATGCTCTCGACCTTTGAGACAACATGTACCTTTCGGGAGTCAACTTTCAAAAGTTTGGTGTGGGTTCTTTTGCCCCATAAAACTGTTTTTCTGCAGAAAATAAAAAAGCATTACTTTATTTTTTTGCGTATTTGTCCATACAAAAAGTTTCGTTGGAATTCTTCGTGGCCTTTACACACATATGACATACTGTTACCAGCATTTTTTATATTTCGTGATCAAAGGTTTGGAGGGGTCCGAGCCCCCTAACCGTTTTTCTCAGAAAAATACGAAACCCGTTTGCCCTCAATTTAAACCTACAATATCTATGCAATATTTGATTCAATTTGGTTAACTTATTCGAGTCTTTCGGGCGTCAACTTTTAAAATTTTGGGTGGGTCTCTTGCCGCCTAAAACCGTTTTCCCGCAGATCATAAAAAACCCGTATTCCTTTATTTTTTGCGTATTGTCCATACAAAAGGTTGTGTTGCAATTCTTCATGTCCTTTACACATATGACATACTAGCACTTTTCATATTTCGTGATCAAAGGTTTGGAGGGGTCGGCGCCCCACGCTTCCGTTTTCCCCAGGAAAATACGAAACTCGTATTCCCTCATTTTATGTCTACAATATCTGTGCACAATTTAATTCACTTCGCCTCACTTCTTGCCTTTCGGGCATCAACTTTCAAAACTTTGGGTGGGTTCTTTTGCCCCCTACAACTGTTTCTCCGCAGAAAATAAAAAATACGTATTCCTTTATTTTTTGCGTATTGTCCATACAGAAGTTTCTTTGGAATTCTTGGTGGGCTTCACACACACCTGACAATCTGTTACTAGCACTCTTGATATTTCGTGATCAAAGGTTCAGAAGAGTCCGGGCCCCAACTAACCGTTTTTTAGGTAAATACGAAACTCGTATTCCCTCGTTTTATGTCTACAATATTTGTGCAAAATTTCATTCACTTCCGTTTACTTTTTCTTACTTTTTGGCGTCAAATTTCAAAATTTTGGGATGGGGTCTTTTGCCCCATAAAACCGTTTTTCCGCAAAAATAAAAAACCCGTATTCCTTTGTTTTCAGTGCATTGTCTATACAAAAGTTTCGGTGCAATTCTTCATGTCCTATACACGCATTTGACATACTGTTAGTAGCACTTTTGATTTTTCGTTATCAAACGTTTGGAGGGGTCGGCGCTCCACCCGACTGTTTTCTCTAGAAAAATACGAAACCCGTAATTTCATTTTCTGTCTGCAATATCTGTGCAAATTTCATTTACTTCGGCTCATTTCTTCTTTTCTTTCGGGTGTCAACTTCAAAATTTTGGGTGAGAGATTTTGACCCCTAAAACAGTTTTCCGCAGAAAATAAGAAACCAGTATTCATTTATTTTTTGGTTATTTTGCATACACAATGTTTCGTTGCAATTCTTCATGTTCTTTACACACATCTGATATACTGTTACTAGTACTTTTGATATTTCGTGATCAAAATGTTTGAAGGAGTCCGTGCCTCACCCAACCCCTTTTTCCAGGAAAATACGAAACCCGTATTCCCTCGTTTTAAGCCTTCAATATCTGTGCAATATTTCACTCACTTCGGTTCACTTGTTCTGACCTTTCCAGCTTCAAATTTAAAATTTTGGGGTGGGTTGTTTTGCCCCATAAAACAGTCTTTCCGCAGAAAATAATAAACCCGTATTCCTTTATTTTTTGCGTATTGTCCATACAAAAAGATATGTTGCAATTCTTCATGTCCTTTACACACATCTCAGATACTGTTACTAGTACTTTTGATATTTGGTGATCAAAGGTTTGGAGGGGTTGGCGCACTACGGAACCGTTTTCCCCAGGACAATACGAAACCCGTATCCTCATTTTACGTCTGCAGTATCTGTGCACAATTTAATTCACTTCGGCTCATTTCTTCTTGCCTTTCGGGCTTCAACTTTCAAAAGTTTGGGTGGGGCTATAGCCTTTAAAACCGTTTTCCCGCAGAACATAAAAAACCCGTATTCCTTTATTTTTTTGCGTATTGTCGATACGAAATGTTTCTTTGGGATTCTTCATGTCCTTTACACACATCTGACATACTATTAATAGTACTTTCGATATTTCGTGATCAAAGGTTTGGAGGGGTCGGCACCCCACGCTTCCGTTTTCTCAAGGAAAATACGAAACCCATACTCCCCCATTTTATGCCTACAATATCTGTGCACAATTTCGTTCACTTAGGCTCAATTCTTCTTACCTTTCGGGCATCAACTTTCAGAATTTTGGGGTGGGTTCTTTTGACCACAAAATAATTTTTCCGCATAAAACAAGAAACAAGTATTCATTTTCTTTTTGCGTATTCTCCATACACAATGTTTCGTTGCAATTCTTCATGTCCTTTACAGACATCTGACATACTGTTACTAGCGCTTATGAAATTTCGTGATCAAAGATTCGGAGGAGTCCGTGCCACACTTAACCGTTTTTTTTAGGTAAATGCGAAACCCGTATACCCTCATTTTATGTCTACAATATCTGTGCAAAATTTTATTCACTTCGGTTCACTTTTTCTTCCCTTTCGGTGCCAAATTTCAAAATTTTGGGGTGGGGCCTTTTGCCCCATAAAACCATTTTTACGCAAAAATGAAAAACCCGAATTTTTATGTTTTTAGCACATTCCCACAAAAAGTTTCGTTGAAAGTCTTCATTTCCTTTACACACATCTCACATACTATTAATATTATTTTTGATTTTTTGTTATCAAACGTTTGGGAGGGTCGGCGCCCCACCTAACTGTTTTCTCTAAGAAAATATAAAACCCTTATCCTCATTTTACGTCTGCAGTACTTGTGCAAATTTCATTCACTTCGGCTCATTTCTTCTTGTCTTTCGGGTGTCAACTTTCAAAATTTTGGGTAGGAGCCTTTGACCCCTAAAACAGTTTTTCCGCAGGAAATAAGAAACTCGTATTGATTTATTTTATAGTTATTTTCCATACAAAATGTTTCGTTGCAATTCTTCATTTCCTTTACACACACCTCACTGTTACTAGTACTTTTGATATTTCGTGATCAAAACTTTGGAAGGGTTCGTGCTCTTTCCAAGTTTTTTCCAGGAAAATACGAAACCCGTATTCACTCGTATTACGTTTACAAT
The DNA here is from genome assembly GCF_964235325.1 of Thermobia domestica. NCBI lineage: Eukaryota > Metazoa > Arthropoda > Insecta > Zygentoma > Lepismatidae > Thermobia > Thermobia domestica. The sequence goes on from NC_137464.1 coordinate 188,386,056, forward strand.
ATGTGTGCACAAGTTCATTCATTTCGATTCACTTGTCCTTGCTCTTCGTTCGTCAACTTTCAAAATTTTGGGTGGGTGCTTTTCCCCGTAAAACCATTTTTACGCAGAAAATAAAAAAAACAGTATTCGTATGTTTTTCGCATATTATCCATACATTAAGTTTGGTTGCAATTCTTCATGTTCTTTAGACACATCTCACATACTGTTACTAGCACTTTTGATATTTCGCGATCAAATGTTTGGAGGGGTCCGTGCCTCACCGAACCTTTTTTTGCAGGAAAATACGAAACCCGTATTTCCTCATTTTAAACCTACGACATCTTTGCAATATTTCACTCACTTCGGTTCACTTCTTCTTATCTTTCTCGCGTCAACTTTAAAATTTTGGGGTGGGTTCTTTTACCCTATAAAACTGTCTTTGCGCAGAAAATAAAAAAAAAAACGTATTCCTTTATTTTCTGCGTATTGTCCATACAAAAAGTTTCGTTGTAATTCTTCATGTCCTTTACACCCATCTGACATTTGTTACTAGTACTTTTGATATTTCATGATCAAATGTTTGGAGGAGTCCGCGCCTTACCCAGCCGTTTTTTAAAGGAAAATATGAAGCCTGTATTCCCACATTCTGCAATATCTGTGCACAATTTTATTCACTTGGGTTCAGTTATTCTTGCCTTTCGCGTGTCAATTTTCAAAATTTTGGGTGAGTCTTTTATATTAAACCTTTACTTTATGTAACTTTTTCTTTTTAAAATTCTTTTTTTGTGGGGGAGAAGGAGAAAAATGTTTTTTTTCTGATATGTGTCTTTTGCCATTCATCTTTTTTGAACTGCTTAAGTAAGATCGTTTTGTAACTTTTGATGTCATCCAACTCCGTCACGATAATAAAATTGTCATTCTTAACAATTTGTTTTATTTCCTTATTTTTCAGTTTGCCACACTGATATATTTTTAACAAAATTGAGGTTTGGTCCAACGCCTTTCGAATTCGGAACCAACCCAACCGCCGAGCTTTTTGGGTTGCCTGCTATTGCAGGAAAACGAGAATTGCAGGTGGTAATGCACTTTTGGAGTCGTGTATACAAAATTCAAGTCCGCGTTGCCATAAACTCGACATTGCTAACAAATTCAAACTATTAATTTTTCGTCGTATTTATAAGTTTGTCTTCGTAGCTGAATGGATAACGTCGTGCTTTTACTGTATATTGTGCCGGGTTCGATTTACGGAGAAGGTTTACGTGTCTCTGTGTCAATTTTCGATTCTGATTATGCAACAACAGTCATATTATTTGGGAAGCAAATTCAGTAAATATCCTGCCTCTAACTGAAGCTATTATCTTTGTATATAAGGTAGAACAATACCCTTGTTCACTGATCTTGTAACGATATATTGAATATTATTGATACAAGGTAATATCATCCGACTGAAACGCCACCTTCAATTGCACAGTCAGTTGTTATTTCTTTGCTTTCTATTCACTGCCGGATTTAGGCTTGATAGGGCCCTAAGCTATTGAAAGTAATGGGGACCTTTATATATTTAGCTTTCTTTTTCAGAGACAAAATATCGCCATTTCTGGGGTTTGAATATATGATATATGGTAATTTATCTAAGTACGTTTGGGTCATTGCCTATGAAATCACCAAATTTGAAACGAAAATATGGCTCAAATGTTTTAAATTTTATTCAAATTTTATACATGTGTTCTGGTACTCAAACATAACACACCTGTGAAAAGTTACAACTCTATCTCAAAGGGAACTGTTGTAGGAGCCATTCGAAATTTGGGGGTTTTGTGCAAAAAACACCTAATCCCCCGTCGACTTAAAGTACTGAAACCGCTACATCTCAGGAGATATTTAAGCTATTTGAAAATGGTTTTCACTAAAACAATCTTAGAATTTGTAGCATTTAAAACATTGTAGTTATGAACTTCCCAAGTGGGGTAAGCATATGAATTTCACCATCAAAGAGAAAAAAGGAGAAAAAATGTCAAAATTTGGCAAGTATTTCTAAGAAAGGCCAACATAACACCAATCTCAAATTTTCAAAATACGTAACTCTGGTGTTCCTCTTTAACATATAAAAAAATTAGGAGGGCGTTTTTTCGTATGTTCAAGATAAACAAATAATGACAATGTAAGTTGAGGGCTTATTTAGGCATTTTTTGCACAAAACTCACAATTTCCAATGATTGTCTCCAATTTTCTGTGTTTAAAATGTTTATAGTTGTCAAGACTGAGCTAACTGAATAAATGAAATCTGAAACTTCAAGTATCATTGCTGACAGGACTCAGATTCTGTCATTATTTCCAAAATCATGGATGACTATGAAAACTATGGAAACATTTCAAACAACCGAGTATCTCGTTCGTAAAGCCCAGAAAATCAGAAAGGAGCATTGTAATTCAGCCAATCCTGGTTCTAAAAAGGACGTAGTATTCCTGCAAACACTTTAATTTAGTCACAGAATTTTACAACAGTGGTGAAGTGCCCTGAAATGATGGATTGAGTGTCAGTTTCAGTAAACATATGAATTTCATCATCAAAGAGAAAAAAGAAGAAAAAATAATGTCAAAATTTTTCAATTATTTCTGAAAAAGGCTCCCTAACATTTAATGATTCTTATGAAATAATAATACTAATAATAATAATAATAATAATAATAATAATAATAATAATAATAATAATAATAATAATAAACCAAGTAGAAATTCTAACTTAAATGTAATTTATAAAGTTATTTAAAACAATATGTGCCTATTACGCAGCCTGTATAGTGCTGTTTGATTTAATAAAAAAAAACACTGAACAATAGCGAACTATCGTTATATAATACACAAATAAAATTTACATGTTTGGTTGATTTAAGCAATTTGAAATATTTAGCGTAAGATATATTATCACCAATTTCAGAGAAGGTCGTCTCAGTAGCTTGAATTTGTTCTTCAGAAATGCTGTAATTCTGCCAGTACCAGTTGAAATACTGAGTACTAAAATATTAATGATGTAGTTTTAGTATGGAATCCAGCATGTGTCAGGTGTTTTTGGCCAGAAAAAAATTTCATGGTTCCATAGGAATGAAGGAAATTCACATTAGTCACGATGTTCGTGTGAATTCTCAGCTATTTTTCCAATCTACCATTACTCTTTAAAAATGCACGCAATAAATTGTTCACATGAAAGAGTAATGTCTTTCGATTCTGATCAAGTATTTACAGTGAATGCTGACTTTGAAGAAGATACACAACTGACTTCAAGTTTCAACAGGCTGATGTGTTCATAATTATGAATTTTACGCGTCCTTTGCTTTATGGCTTTTCCAGTCTCTTTTGAAGCATTGGACAAAGTTTTCCAACAAATTCCAGCATAAAAAGCTTTAGGTTTAAGTTGGTTATTGTTTGAGGAAATTCGAAGAAATCGGCAACAGTAAGAATCCAGTCATCCAGTGGCCTCTCTAAACTAGCATGACTCGCTAGACATTTCAGCGTCTCAACTAAGTCATCGTAAACACTTTTGCCGTAACTTGTGGTAAAATGGTTCCACTCACAACTGAGTCCAAAATCACTCATGCAGGTATAACTTGATAGATAACGTGTTTAATTTGAGGAAAAACGTCGTTAACATACGTACTTCAAAAAAATAACTTGGAAAGCATGAAATGTAACTCTATCGTGCCGTAACATATCACTGACACAACATAATGAAACATTTGATAACAAAAGTTACAGGATCTCATAGGATGTTGCATTTAAAGAGATTAGAATCTTGCACAGTACAGTAGAATGTTGGCCCAGTGCTACTCTTGCACTTCATCTTGAATAGTACAGGAGTAGTTTTCAGCAAAATCAACTATAATTAAGCATGATGTGTCATCCAAAGTCTCTATTGTGTGTCATTGAAGAAGTTGCTCTGGGGTTTAGCTATGAAATGATGTTGCGCTAATTTGTCATTTTATTCCTACCAAAATCTCAATGAAGTCATCTGTATCTTTAATCATTGTCTCCATTTGGGTTCTGTCAGTTTTAACCCATTGTTTGTATTTATATCTTACTAGCAGCGTTCACCCCGCTTCGCTGCGGTCACCCCGGAACGCAATAAACTTTGTTACTTAGATAATTTTTACTTTTTCGCTTTCAAGTGATATGATAAAAACCATAGAAGATTGCAGTAAATGTTAACATTATATCGCCTGTCATTTATGTTAACCCGCCCCGCTTCGCTGCGGTCACCCCGGAACGCAATAAACTTTGTTACTTAGATAATTTTTACTTTTTCGCTTTCAAGTGATATGATAAAAACCATAGTAGATTGCAGTAAATGTTAACATTATATCGCCTGTCATTTATGTTAACCCGCCGAGTGACACGGTCATGCGGGTTGCATATAAATACGTTTATTTTTACCTATGATGAACTAACAAAGGATTTGTACGTTATGGACACTTGAATGGTCAATTATCTCAAGACACTGGTAATTGAAAATTAAAGTGATATGATAAAAACCATCTAGGGTCCAAATCCTAATAACCCCCCAAAAATGAAAGAAATTGGTTCAGCCGTATTAGCGTGATGAGGGAACAAAGGATTTGTGCGTTCTCTTTTATATATAAGATTAGTCAGCCAGTTCTTTTATTGCAGGTGCGAGGTAGTCGGTTGTTTGAAATGTTTCAATACTTTTCATAGTCGTCCATGATTTTGAAACTAATGACATAATGTGTGTCTCTTCAGCAATGGTATTTGAAGTTTCAAATTTCTGGCACGATTCAGTTACTCAATCACCTCAGTCTTGACAATTATAAACATTTTAAGCACGGAAAATTGGAAACAGTTATGTAAATTTGGGTGTTTTTCGCACAAAGTGCGAATATCCGCTCTCAAGTTACATTGTCATTATTTGTTTTTCTTGAACATACGAAAAAACACCCTCCTATTTTTTTATATGTTGAAGAGGAACACTAGAGCTACTTATTTCGAAAATTTGAGGTTGATGTTATGCGGGCCTTTTTCAGAAATACTTCCCAAATTTTGACATTATTTTTCTTCTTTTTTTGATCTCTTTGATGTGAAATTCATATGCTAAACCCCACTTGGGCAACTCATTACTACAATGTTTTAAATGCTACAAATTCTAAGATTGTTTTAGTGAAAACCATTTTTAACCCACAAACGACCAAGACCAGTTTTATTCGTTAGCAACTGCATTGAACAATACCGTGTTACATCAAAAACCTGAGAAGAAAACTAAACGAAATTCGTACAACAAGAGAACGGGTAGTGTGCCTGAAGTGGAACAACGGGGGTTTGGCTAAATGAATGATGAAGCCCATGTAACGTAGTGAAAAATAAAGTGGGTCACTGGTGGCACAAGGGGCGTTTGTGGGTAGCTTAAATATCTCCAGAGATCTAGCGGTTTCAGTACTTTAAGTCGAAGGCGAACTTAGGTGTTTTTTTTTCACAAAACCTCCAAACTTCGAAAGGCTCCTACAGCAGTCCCCTTTGAGGTAGAGCTGTAAAATTTGACAGGTGTGCTATGTTTGGATACCAGAACATTTGAAAAAAAATTGAAGAAAATCTAAAACACATGAGTAACCTTGGTTTGTTGATTTCATATGGAATGGCCCGTTTACAAATCAAATATGTATTTAATTAACTTACGTATTAATCAAATTACAGCATTTACAACACAACAAACTTCTTAATAAACAAAATACAGACTCATAATCTAGTCTCTGGATGCTTGCTATAACATGAAATAATAGGGAATGTCAATATATTACGCAAATTGCTAATAATTACATGAAACAAGACAAAATGATGGACCCGATTTCAGTAAGTTATTCGGTGAAATCTAAAACATACATTACTGTGAGGCATGTGAGGCACTTCGAAAGACATCGTTCGAACGACGACCTTGTAAAGTATAGTTTCCACCCAATGTGCAATGAATAGTTGCCAAGCGAAAGCAGATGGTGAGTCACAGAAACGGTATATCATGCAAAATAATATTATCTAGTGTTAGCACTTTTTAATTACAGTAGGACCTCCATAATTCGAACGTCAAAAATTCGAAACGTCAAAAATCCGAACGCGGTTCCTAAAAGCGATTTATATTTTGTCTTAGCGCTAGCGAGAAACAAACAATGGGGTTTTCCGTTGGTGTTGTGTGAACTCGGTGTTTTTATTTTCCCATAGGCCTATACAAGTTAAGTGTGAGTTAGAAGAATAGCGTAATTCAGTGTACGAGCAGGTTCTTCATAAACATTAAATGTAAGTAGCCTTACATACGGTATTGTAAGTACTGTACGGTACTGTATAACTACTGTATCGATCAAAGAGCCTACTACACAGTATATTTAAGCCTAAATGGCATTTTCTTGGTCATTTTTGAAAATCCGAACAATTTGAAAATTCGAACTACCTGTGGCCCCAATTAGTTCGGATTTTCGACTTCACACTGTACTTTTGTCTATTTTGAAGATATTACAGAAAAATTGTAAAATTAGGCGTAGTTTAATTTCGTCGTAATTAAGTGCCTTGCACATCTTCACTGCTTCCTTCTGCGCCAAGTGACCAAAGCTCCACTCCATTCGTCTATACGTGGTGGTCAAATATTTCTAATATCAAATTGTTACTATTAGAATTTTTTGGTAGTTTCAGATGTTTTCCGAGATCCAATGTAAATATATACACTCTGAATATCACCCAGGGTTAGTAAGTATTGCGTGAAGTTCAACTCCACTTTCAACGAATCGTGTGAACTTTTTCAGGTCAAGTTATTAGAATAGCTCGGGCCAAAATGTAATGCAACTCCCGGAGATCATGGGAGGTGTAGTACGACGCAACTTCTCTGAAAATCATCAAAATATCGTTTAAAAATGTCACTGCAAGAAAATGACACTACTTCTAATATGTACAGCGAAATAACTATAATTTCGCTACATAAAAAGTATCGCCACTTAGGGCTGTAATTTCTTGATATTTTACTATTATTTCGCCAGCTTGTCTTTTCACGTCTTCTTTTTAATGAATCCAGTTACCAGCCTCTTTCTCTTGTTGTATTCCAAAGAGTGCGAGAAATGGCGGTAGTGGAGTTCTATCAGCATACAAGTACAAGGTACCATAACCCCTATAGTGTGAAGTCTTATTAAAGTATCTAAATGTAATGGCTGGGAAACAAGGTCCCCATTACACGCAGGACTCTGAAACAAGGGTCCCGTTTAAAGCGGGGTTGGGAAAAAGGTGCCTTATTACATGCAGGGCTGGGAAACAGGAACCCCACCACATGCAAGGCTAATAAACGGGGTCCCATGATGAGCGGGACTGGGAAATGAGGCTCCATTATAAGCGGAGCTGGAAAACGATTCCCCATTACAAGCAAGGCTCTGAAACAGAGGCTCAATTACAAGCGGGGATAGTAAACAGGGACCCCATTTCAAACTGGGAAATGAGGGCCCATTATAAGCAAGGCTGGGTAACAGGGGCCCTATTAAAAACAAGGTTGGGAAATATTGCCTCATTACAAGCGAAACTCTCATTACTTGTTTCATAAGATCTTGCTGTAACAATACAAATTACCGTTGCTGTATCGGTGGTTTATAGCTTTCTCTTATTATTGACAGCCAGTTTCTGTCTCTAAAACTTTTGGGGGACCCCAAGAGAGTGGAGCCCTAAGCTATAGCTTGTTTAGCTTGTACGTAAATCCGGCACTGTTTCTATTCTTAATTATTGGTCCATGTGTAAGTATACAATGAGTCTTTGATCTTTCCATTCTATTCCAAGCTTCGTAACTCCATCAAAGTGCTCTAATTCACTTATGCAGTTAAGTTCTTTATCACAAACATATATATCTAATAAGTACTATTTTATATTTATTAGGATTAGTATAGTATCAGTAGGGTAGCAGGGTCTTCTGAGAGAAATGCAAACTAACAGTAAACCGTTTTCAAAAAAGAAAGAAGAATCCCGTTTGCATTTCTCTCTGGACACCGATAGATGTAGCATACTAGTAATTTCTTGTATGGACTTCTAAAGTGTTTTGGAGTGGAAGAAACCTAATACAGCATCTGTAAAAAGTTCAGTCTTTAAAATATGGTACACTCAAAAGAAAATCAAAGTTCCTAATTCTGCGTTCTCTTAATTACAACTGCAATAAGGTTGAATAAGTGCAAAATCAAAATTGGTTATTTTTTTAAAAAAAATAGAACTCACTGGAATGAATAACGATATTACAATGGCTATACTTCTGTAGATTGTCAAATTATGCCAGTTTAGTGAGTGCACCGTTTTTTGTTTTTTTAATTTTCTAAGTCCGATTGCACTAAACTTGTACATTCTCTTCATTCTTGCGCTAAGAATAGAAGGCGTAAGAGATTACCAGCCGTAACACTGGGCGATATTAGCTAGTTTGTAGTAACGATAGATGTAGAGCGGATTATTCGTCTAATATATTTACAGAGAAAACGATGTTGGCTCGTCTCATTGATTTAACATCAAGAGAGTTATATTTTTCGATTGGTAAGGGGGAGCTCATTCCCACTTCTGTATCTTGTATTGCTTCATATGGTAAAAGTTTAAAAGACAATTTCATACAAATAATACGTTTGTATATCCCTAATTCATATTTTACAGGTCAATTCTCTTCCAATTTCATTTGTGCTGTCTTCCTACCAACACAAAAATTTCCGTTGACTTTCGTCTAGATGAATACAGTATTGAAACCACAATTTGATCTCTTGTCTTTCGCGACCGTTTAAATTTTCTCAATGCTAATATCCAAAACCTTCAAAAATTCGAAATCGACAGAAGAGTTTAGCATACCGTGAAATTAATTTACCGCTAAATTTAGGACTGAATTCGGATTCTACTATTTCTTAAACTTAACAGTGCAGAAACAAATTCGAGGTGACAATAGTGTGAGTATACCGGCGTATATTTGCGTGTGTGTGTGTGTGTGTTTGCAAAATATTTGGGAAAATAAATTTTCCTGCATTTGGTAAGTATCATTCCTTTGGGGCATACACGGGACCTAGGAAATTATAGATGCGATTCGTTCGCTACTTGCTGACTAGAGGTTTTTGCTGGGCCAAGTTGACATATTTTTCAATTTATTTTCTTTCAGTTGGACCCTGCTCCCAGTCCCTCATGATCACCCTTCTGTCACGTACACTATAAAAAGTAGATTCCCAGAATACATACACTATGTTTTAGCAGGAACGTCCAACTCCGCTTTCCTTAAAAAATGGGCCGGGTCAGAGTTTACATTGTTGTAACTACAAAGATTAAATTTGTACTTTGACCTGTTACCATTACCTGTTACCTGGCCTCCTATACTGTGTAGATATGGAATAAACGTTATTTTTGTTTTCTTACTAAAGAATGAGTCAGAAAAAACTTGGCCGATTTCCTCCCGCCATATTTTCTAGTATATAAGATTAACATTGGCAGCACTTACTCACGAATAGATTGTCAGTTGTGAAGTGCGCGGGGTGTGGTAAAGAACGATGAGTCAGTTAGAAAAAGGAAAACTAATTGTGAACAAATACCTCGAAAATCCAGGTATGTCCGTAAATAAATTAAGCAAACTCGTTAAGTACCCTCGGTCTACTGTGCAAAATGTAATTAAAAAGTACACACAAGATTTAACTATTGAAAGAAAACCTGGCTCAGGTAGAAAACCGGGGACAGGCCGACCGAAGCTGGAGAAAATGGTTACTGCATTGCTGCGTCAAAATCCGAATTTATCGGAAGGAGCAGTTGCTGGTGTGGTCAAAGCGTCCCAATCTACAGTGCACAGAATTAAAGCAAGGAAAGGTTTACGATCTTTCAAAATGCAAAAGGTACCTAACCGATACGAAAAGCAACAACTGACGGCAAAATCCAGAGCAAGAAAACTCTATGATCAGTACCTTACTCAATATGAATGTTGCATTATGGACGACGAAACCTATTGTGTCGCTGATTTCAGTCGAATTCCCGGAAAGGAGTACTACGTGGCACTGAAGATGGGAGATGTGCAGGATAAATGTAAACAACGGAAAGCATCCAAATATCCCCAAAAATATTTGATTTGGCAAGCTATTTGTTCATGCGGTAAAAAAAGCAAGGCGTTCATCACAACAGGGACAATTAACGGCGAAATTTATACGAAGGAGTGTTTACAAAAACGCTTGTATCCATTTGTGATGTCACACAGTAACTCTGTTTTATTTTGGCCAGATCTTGCTACCTCTCAGTACTCTAAAGCAGCCACTAATTGTTATAAAGAAAAGGGCATCGTCACAGTTCGAAGAGAGGCAAATCCACCAAATTGCCCTGAACTTAGGCCAATTGAAAAATATTGGGCCCACATTAAAAGAACCTTGAAAACATCAAAAGGGAAGGCGGCTGACTTGAAAATTTTTCGTCGCAAGTGGACTGCAGCTGCCAATCAAATAACAGAAGAAGATGTGCGAACTCTTATGAAGCGGATTAAAAGTGATGTACGAGCATTTTTCCATAATTAGTTCTTTATGATATCTTTTGTGGGTTTATTTTTTTTAACTTTATAATCAACTAAAGTATTAAAACGACCTTTCTTCTTTTCATTTCTTTACCTACTTTTTTGATCAAAGTTACTGACCAAGTTTTTTTCTGACTCATTCTTTAGCTTTCGAATGCCATGCAATTTGACATATCTTTCGATTTGAAATTTTTTCGTTAAACCACTGGCGTCGTAAGCTTTCTAAATCTGGGGGTAGAATGAATTAAAATCAAAATCCTCTTTCCAACGAGTTTTATATACAAAGTAGTATAGTTTCTTTAAATAGATTTGACTAAAATCCGAACCCTACGCTAAGGACGCCTGTGATTAAACCTTGTCTCCTGGGTCCCGGAGGTCGTCAACTTACCACGAGCACTTCAAGCAGTGGCCATCAGCAGTACATGCAGTGTAGTAAGTGTAAATAAAATCTCAAAGTCTGAACATTTCTGAGAAAATGACCCGTGGTCACAGTTGTGAATACCGATACCCCTATGTATTTACATATAATTTTTAAATCGATCTGTTTTAAAAAATAAATATATATACCTATAGCCAGAAATTAAAACAGCGAAAAATAATACCCAATTTGTAAAGCTATCAAAAAGCCAGGTAATATTACTGTAATTAATTCAAGTTAATTATGGTAGGCAACAAATTAATTTACCAATATGATTTGGATATACTGCTTATGATTTACGTAGTCATGGGTTCGTTTCAATGGAAGCAAAATATTTTTAATTTCACAATCATTCGTTTTCTTTAAGATGGATCACTAGGTATCCTCGGTGCTATGCTAAACGCTGCTTGAATAATATGACGTTGCCAGATAGTGTCGAGTGTTTACTGATGCCAGATAATGAAGGAAGTAATGATGGAATTCTGCTTGGATACTTAATGGAGAAATTCATTTTCGACCGTTACCGGAATTCACAGCTAAGTTCCGCTTCTCGAACTGCAACACTAGAATCCAGGAATATTCTTATTGTGACTGTCACAGTAAACGTACAAATTTGGTTAACAACGCATTATGGCGTTCTGCGCAAGTTCCTTCTCAAAATATATTTCCTTAAATGTAAATTAATAGATAATGTGGAGGATAACAAGGGGGTGGGGACAGTGAAACAATATATTTATTTCGTAATAAGATCGTTACTTTAAAATACTTTACAGTCACACATAAGCATTTCATAAAACTCAGCACTTCTAGTAAGATCTAACAGTAAGTGCCATCTTGTGTCCTTATTGTAAAACGAATCAAATATTTTCTTTTATTTGTTACCTTTTTCGATATCAGAAGATACGACCAAATGAATCAGTGTCTTGTGTTGTAGCTGAAACATAACTCTATCTTATAGTACAATATTTATAACATGTAATGTTTCATTGCACAGTAGTTAAGGAAATGAGCTAAAATATGTACTGACTTCCGGGTGGTGATCCACCTTAATCAAACGCCTAGTGTAACTTAATGAGCATAATCGTAGGACGTTAAAGTAAAAAAAAAATCAACTTGACTCTACTTGACCCTTTTGAAATTATAACGTAGAGAAAACTAAAGCATCATCAAAGCAACTGAAAAGCTAGGCTAAAGAAGAAGAAAAAGTAATAAAGAAGGAGCATTAGCCATAAATTAGTGCCTTATCCTAGGCCGAGGAGAAAGTAAGATCTCATGGAATCCGGTACGCTTCAATCTGAACAATACTTTCCGTCTGTTTATCTCTCTTTCACAGAGTGAAATTACTTTTATACCGCACAGGTGGCACGATTTAAACGTATTCATATTAGTTACTGCTTACTTGTAAATTTATGGAGCGTATCTTGAAACTAGTCTGCATTCACATTCAAATAATTAAATATTTTATGGTTATAGCGTGCAATAGTTAGAATTAGGTTCTTTTTTGTTGTAATGTTTAATTATATTGCAAAGTCTCCATAACAGGTATTGTGTAATTGATATTTGAGCTTTCTAAAGTAGATAAAAAATTTGAATCAAATATTTTTCGTGGAGACTGTATTCCAAAGAAAAGTACCGGTAATGTATTCTATGGTTATTCGATAGTGGTCAATATAGGAATATTTTGTCTATGGAATTCCCAACCGTAAGAGTAACTCTAGGTTCTATGTTGACCTTCTTTCCCCTGGATCAGTCTAAAATTGTGCTCGTTGGTTTAATTCTCGGAAGTAAGGGGTCACAAGCCCGTACCCACGGGGGCTGGGGGGAAAGTCCCCTAAATTTTTACTGGTCCCTTAAAATGTTCACGGTAGTCTTGCCAAGGAACTATAATACTGTGGTGAACTATAATATTGCGATTTCAGTTTTCATTCACCGAGTTCAGTCAAATGAGCCGTTTTATACACGACGTACGGATGTCCTACCATCACACTCTAGAATCTTAATCTTTATTATACTCTGGGCACCAAAGTAAAGAGCCTCTAAGCTAGTAGGCATTTCGAGGAAATGTTGGCATAAAGCATTTTCGCAAAATTCAATGTCTACACAATACAGATCCACCGTATGCCTGCAAGTTTAGGTCACCGTTGTTTTGTAATATTGAAAAGAAAAAATGTAGGTACTACATAATATTTTGTGTATAGAGATTGACAGACACATTACAGAATTATATAAAGGTCGCTAGATGGAAGGAGACTTAGAATTTAAGTTCACTGTAACTAACATTACTCACAAGAGTATTTTATTAACAATCAGTTCGGAATATGATAAAAGTAGAAATTTTAATGAAATAAACTTTGTAATTCTCATTCTGTTAAAGTTGTTTGTGTCTAATTAAGATAAATATCAAGTCTTGCAGAGTAGTTTAAGGAACTTCTAACTTATAACCTTTAGGCGTTGACTTAAGTTGAACATACCCACTCAGACTTCAAAATCGATCGTCGATTCACAGACCCGAGTTCGATTGCTAACGCTCTACGAGCATTCACTAATATTTTTCCTCATGTAGGGAGGATTGTTATGTTACAGACAACCGACATCCCCTTGCAGTCCGTATTGCTGACTCAAGTGGGAGCCCGTGGCCATCATAATATTCGTCTTCTCATCTATTTTGTGGAGGGTCAGTGCCTGCACTGATCGACATTTCCGCGAGGACGTATTACTGCCTCAAGTGAGAGCCACAGTGGGCTTCCTCTCAGTACAAGGATCCAGAAGATTCTACCCAATCGAGGACGCTTTTGAATTTCATTTCATCCTCTTCGCCGCAGTCTTTTGCGCCCACCTGGGTGGCGTCAGGTGGCCATCCGGGCCTACACAGCAGCCTCCTGGGCCGTCCCTGAACCCCACGTCGATGGTCAAGGGGCTGACCGACAGCATACCTCTGCTTCTCAAAACAAAAGTACTGGTAGATCCCGATCACGCACACCGGACAAACATCACACTTCTTCAACTCAGCCACCTCATCACACTGTTAGTGAGTCAGAGCAGTCGGTTTCATCCATGAACCTAGACGACGCTACTGAATTTCCGACGTTACTGGATTCTTCCAAATCTCGTCTTCATTCATTCTTATCAACTTCGATCCCAAATTTGAGAATACCAAGCTGGCTTTTCAACAACTCATAAAATATCTACTACGCGCCACAGTCGCTCAAATTGTTCATACACGCAATGAGATAATCTTCAAGTCATACGATTCCTCATTCTTAACCACTGTGCGAAACAAACGCAATTTCGAAATTTTTGGCAAGCATGCTGAAATGAGCCTGAATTTTTGGCAAGCATGAGCCTCTAAGCCCAGAACTAACGGTTCCTTTGCGACCTGTTTTACCACCAACTCAGCAAGCTCTATCACCACCAGCTACCGACGAACCTATTACTCTCCAACAATTACTATCATTTTTCACTATTGCTATGCAAAATATTCATCCTTTCCTTCGCCAACACATTCTCGAAGTGGTCAACCACACTGCTCGCCTGATCTTTAAATGTTCGTTTCAAGCCACCTACTCTGGTCCGCACGTGTATTTTCATGTCACTCCACTCGAGGAACATGCCTCCGCAGAAACTTCCAACCCTTCTGCTGCACCGTAATCATGGGTATTTCGCTCTTATTTGTTAATATTCGATCCCTTGCTACTCAGTATACTCTTTTCGAACAGCTTCTCTTAGAATATCTATTCAAGCCTTCCTCATTAACGAAACTCACCTCACACCAGCTATGTCTTTTAAAATACCTAAATATACTTTACTACGTTGTGATTCTACGGTAGCAGCACGCCGAGTAAATGGGGGAGTGGCCGTTGGCTTTCATCCTTCCATTAGTCATCGCCAGTATCACCCTGCCTTACATAACGTACCAGAGCACCTCATTTTCACCCTCTATTTTCACTCCCTCTATTTTCACTATAGCCACCATATATTGCGAACTGGACACCCAATTCCCCGCCCCCTTTTTAGTATATCTCTAATAACTTTAAATATTATATCATCATGGCAGATATTAATATTCATAGCCGTTCAGATAACCAGAAACAACGTTTCCATAACTTCATCACCAGTCATACCACAGCCCATGTCTTTGACATACCAAAACCTACACAACCTATCACTGAAACCACACCAGACGTAGTGATTTCATCTGTCAACCTTTCACAACGATGTACTCTCGAGGTAATAGATCCCATTGGTAGCGATCATCTACCCATCAAACTTCACATTGATCAACCACAGCCTCATACTCCTCGAACCTTACCAGAATCTCGTCGTGTCCCACGTTTTGACCAAGCAAAAGGGAACATTATCGCTCAACAATCACTGCCGATTTAGCCAATCTTGAGCCACCTACCACAGAAGATGATCTGTATAATTGCATTTCTGATATCACCTACTCTATCCGTCATGCATCCGAACTTCATATACCAACCACCGAAATCTCCCGGCACCAACCACGCCTACCACCAAGTTATTTACCTCTTATACGCCGCTTCCGCGCATTTTTCCGAGAGTTTCAGCGCACTGGGAACTTGGAAGCTCTGCAACATCATCGCAAACTCCAGCGCACAGTCCGAAACTATGTTAAGGCATATAAACTCCGGGCTGGGTAAAGACTTGCAACACCTTGACAGAAACTTCGCACCTAAGTACTGGAAACGCTTTAATCTGCTGACGGGCAAGCTTACTAGAACGCCTTATCCATTGCTTATTAATGACTGTCCGCTACAAACAGATGAAGATAAAGCTAACGCTTTTGCCGACTACCTGCAAGCTATATTCACTCCCTTTTCACCAGACTTTCCCCGGAGGCATCCTACGGACATGTTGAATCTATCAGCACCTCACTTACAACCGAGTGCAACTCACAGCCTTCCCGACAATAATCCTCTCACCGCTCCTATCTCTACTGACGATATCTCGTCTGTTGTGAATCGCAAGCGTAATACAGCTCCTGGTTTGGATCGGATAACTTATCGCCACATCAAAGAAGCACCTTACTGTTCTCTTCTTTCTTATATCTATACATTTATACTTCGTACCGGCTACTTCCCCTCAGACTGGAAAATATCCTCTACTTTAATGTTTCTAAAACCTAACAAACCTCCAGATTCTGTTGCATTTTACCGACCAATACAGCTAACCTCCGTATTTAGCAAGATTCTCGAGCGCATCATCGTCGCCAGACTTCATCTCCATCTCTCTACCCATCATTCGCTTCCTGTGCATCAGGCTGGATTTAGACCTAATTTTAGCATCAATGATCAACTGCTCAGACTCTTAAATCTCATTACAAACCATTATAATACTGCTCGACCGTCTTGTCTCATCCTTTTCGATCTCGAAAAAGCTTTTGATAAAGTTTGGCATTTAGCTCTTCTGTTCAAACTGCACCGCTTCCGACTTCCGCTTTCTTGTCTCCGATTCATATTTCACTTTCTATCTAACCGCCTCTCCTATGTAACCATCAATAGTTCCTTCTCTCATCCGAATTTTATTCACTCTGGTGTACTCCAAGGCTCTGCTCTCTCACCCCTACTATATCTTCTGTTTGTAGCTGACATGCCGGCACTTCCTCTCAATGTGCACACTTTTCAATATGCTGATGACACTGCTTTTCTCTGTACAGCCCGAACCATTCAACAGATTAATTCTTCTCTCAGTATAGCGATTGACTCCTTCTTTCGATGGTGCAATAAGTAGCGACTCCACATCAACTCCACTAAGACGCAGGCAATAGTCTTTATTCCACCTGGCAAGCGCTCTCGAGTACAGAAAAATCCGAATCTCCTTAACATCAGTGTCGACGGTACACGAATTCCACCCACTAAACAGGTAACTTACCTAGGTCTCACTATCGACCATCATCTAACTTGGCGGCCACATCTGAAAGAAATCACTCGCAAGGCCTATAATCCTTTAAACCTTCTTAAACGTCTTATTGGTACCACATGGGGATTACAGCCTTCTACAGTACTCAATACCTACAAGGTATTTTTGCGCCCTGTCTTAACATATGGACATCCCGCCTGGGTTAGTGCATTACCTTACTTCTACAACAAATTAAAAGTGCTCGAACGACATGCTTTTCGTCTAGCATACCGAATCAAGCCTCCGAGTCCAACGCAGGAGTTGTATGACCGCATAACGTTTCCTACCCTACTTCATCACATCGAAAAATTAAGGTTCAGATTCATTACTACCCGCTTTCAGCAACGGCATCCTCTACTTGTGGACACGATGGATATCGATCGCAACTACGATCTGGGATATAATTTCGTCACCTTTCCTTTATCTCTGCTCTTTTCTCTTTATCTGAAAACTCTTCCACCTGACCACCCCGACCATTTTGTCGCTTCTGCCTATTCTCCCGATCATCTTCCCAACATGCTTCACGCACTTATACTGCACTGTAAATCCATTATACTAACAGGGCTTCACATGTCTTCATCACTGTCCAGAGTAGCCCGTGGACAAGAAGATAACCAGCATTCGTCTTTTTAACAAATTGTTTGTGTTTGCCCTGTGAAGTGCACCTCACCATTATCTCTTTCCTGCCCTAATGATTATGATCACAAGATCATAATGTCCAAATTTATACCGCAATATTATGAAATAAAGATGTAATATAATGAAGTGCTACCTGTATAAAAGATATTCCAGATTTCCTTTTCATCCCCTAGACCGGCTCCAACCTCCTTTCTGCACCAGTACTTTCACCTCTCAGCCCGGATAAAGGGCGTAACCCTCCCAAGGGAGCTAGCCTTTGGCTAGCAAAAAAGAAAAGAACTTTAGTTCCGTACACAAAATCACCTCAAAAATATGTTGTTCAATTAGCGTGTTTCGTCAACGTATTTTTGAGATGATTTAGTTTATGAAAAATGAAGTCAACGCTATCATTAGTCTCCAGTTCTTTTATTCATAGGTGCTGGTGTCATTACTGTAGTTTCAAATTTTGTTGTGTTTCAGAATTGACAACATTATTTAGATTTCAACATGGAAGCTGTTTGCAGCCTCAAAAGGAATGAGAACTTAACTGTCAAAAAAAAAAAAAAAAAAAAAACAGTCGAAAGATTAATATATGGCAATGAACGAGGTCTAGAGATGTTAAATCAAGCTTACGAGACAAAAAATAAACTGATTGACACGGACAACAGATCTACAATCAATAGGATCCAAACAGGGGCATCGTATCATCAGGAGTCAATGTACTGTGTGACGTAAGTCAGGTTCTTTCTTTCTTTACAAGCAAGACTAAGATTCAGCTAGTACTGAAAATAACTAACAGCTCAGGATCTGGAAGTTGCATATCACTCAAAAACTTAGAAGCTCAACATCTCAACCAATTGAGAGATTTCTGTCTTCTGCCAGAGCACTAATATTAAGGAACGTTATGTTCTGTGACCACATTCAATACCACGTTGTGTAATCAAATACTGAATTTGTCCCAACATGATCTACACGTGTAGCTGATCTTATCGCAGCGGAAGTGAAATACCATCCAAACTGCTTCAAAAAGTATCATCGAAATGCATCAAGAAGTGAAGAAAATTCAACTGAAACTGATATTGCTTCGGAATGGTTAATCAGGAAAATCAGAGAATCTGGAAGCAAGAGGCACGTTATTCAACTAAATGGAGTGTGGAATAGATACTGTGACTTAGCAGTAAAAACAAATGCTAAGGTACCATCATCATATAGGAGCAGAACCCCATTCAAGGAAAAGCTTCAAATCTATGTACAGGATTGTTATGATTTCGTTGCAATGCCAAACCGAGATGTATTGCTTGTTCCTATGAAGTTTGTGTATATGCCCATTTCAAATGTCATTTTAGGGAAGGAGGACAAGGAGGAGAAAGAACAAGATCGGTCGATGCCTTTGTGAAGCACAGGCTTCTGGCAACTGAAGAAAGAACGATTAACTTTAGGAACAAGCTGCCTAAAAACAAAATCTGACCTTTCCATCTGTGTAGGAAGTATGAAGTGAAACAGTCAGTTGAAGTGAAACAAAAACTGTTAAGATAAAAACAATGAAAGCTGATAGGATCATTCTGCAAGACTCATTGTTTCACATGAAGCAGGACGTCCAGTCAACCTTAACATTATGGAGCATGAACTGTTCATTGTTGCTTTATCTCTATCAGAAGAAACTTCGTTCAGGCTCAAAAATTGTTCTTGCTGGAATATTGACTGATCGTATTCCTTGTCCCAACAAACTAGACAGCCAAGACTTTAACGTCGAATCAGAGGTATTCATTAATGGACAAACAAATCGCAATGGGAAAGCCACAGACAGCACACACTTTCGGAGACATTGCAGATAATATTGTTCAAATGTTTTCCGAAGTGGGGAACAATTCCAGCGCGTTGATATCACTTTTGATCGTTACTACTATCACTTAATTAAGAGTAGCACATGAAAACGGAGTGAGAAAGGTTTCGGAATGGGGAAAGATGTGGAAATCGGGAAACCAATAGATAGCAGAAATGTACCTTTTCCTGCAAAGTGCGAAAATTTTGTTATTGACGATAACAGAAAAGCAGATCTCGCTAAATTTCTCTCACATCAGCTGCTTCTGCAGGTACCTCCAACAAGACTATAGTTGCTGCAGGCAGCTTCAATGGTGAGGAAAGGGTCGACGCTTCTGATATAACCCTTGACACTAATGACTTGCAGGCTAAACATGAAGAAACTGACACCAGGATTATTTTACACTGCGTTAAAAGCAGAGCAAGAAGCATTGTCACATAGGTCGGTATCCACGGGGGGCAAGGGGATCAGGGCCCCCTAAAATTTTCACGGTAGGCTTGCAAATGAACTATAATGTAGTGACGAACTATAATATGGTAGGGTCGGGCCCCCTTAATTTCTACCGGGCCCGCTACATTTTTGGGCTGCCTACAGGCCTGTTGTCACGACAAGAGACACTGACATCTTAATCCTTCTGGTTAGTTACTTCCACATTATGTCAGGTCAGAAATTATGGATGAAAAGAGCGACGGCAAGGGGCAGAAAGTACATTTCAATCACACCATTGTTGGAAAGCTGCATATGGAATCACAAGTAATCCAGCTTCTTCCAGTTTCTCATGCTATCACTGGATGTGATTTAACTTCATACATTACTGGACATACGAAAAGGGAGTGCTGGGATGCGTTTGCACAGTATAACCATCTGTTAAAGGATTAGGAGCTGATACAGTCCTTAGCGACCACATCATTAGGAATGCTGAAATCTTCTTCTGTAAAGTGTATGGTGCGCTGAATGCTGACAACATCAATAAATTTGATCTAGTATGTTCGTCAACGGCATTATAATACAGAAACTGCCACCAACTAGAGATTCCCCTTACTTTCATATTACCAGACATTAGTGTGAAGACAAGCCCCTTTGCAGCACCCAGTTCTGCCTTCTCCTTAAACAATGGGATGGAAAATTGAGAATAATTCACTTGTCCCTCATTTATTAACATTGTTCCTAATTCTAGACGCTTGTGAGAAGCTAATTACCTGTACCTGTACCACTGAATACAAGACTGTTCGGTGTAACTGTAAACCAAACCCATGGAAAGCGTATTGCAAATGTAGGAAGTTGAGTGACACTTGTATGAAGCAGTAATAATGAAATTTGATTGGAATTGACCAACGTTCGAGTTGATATAAAATCAACAGTTTTGTACAATGCATCATGTAAATATTTCATGTCTGTGCATTATCATTAGAAAATACCAAATACCCTACAAATAGGTGCAGTGTCTTTTCAAATAAATAATTTTGAACGTTAAGAAATACGACGGAAAAACTAATTTTGCAATAGGTTTGTAACACTGACAACTATAACAGTGTTAGTTTGAGCCCAGCAATCGCTTTTTCTGGAGCATCAAATAATATTCATGTCAACTTTAATAGAAATTTTGTTGAGCAGTGTGCAAACTTTTGTCGAACATACGTATATTTTGAAAATGAAATGAAATGAAATTTTTGAGTTTTACGTTCCACGGTTATGCCAGTTAGGCTAAATGAGACGGTGATGATGAGTGATGAATGAAATGGTGGAATGAAGAAAGTGGGAGGAAACGGGAGAACCCCGAGAAAACCCACGCACACGGTGTTTGTCCACCACAAAGTTCACTTGGCGGGAGCAGGGTTTGAACCCGAGACCCCAAACACCAGAGGTGAACGCTCTACCACTGAGCCACCGCGGCCCCATTACGTATGTTTTGAGTTCTGTATGTTAAAAAACAAATTATCTACCGCCATTTTGTTTTTAGTGAATTTCTGAGAAACAATGAATGTTACAGCGTGGTATACGGCAGATATGAATTCAGCAACAACAAATAATATTAAAACCGCACTTGAAATGTTTTTCCTCACAAATGCCGGCCTAACTTCAGTCTTGAAGATTTCTGCATATGCGCATCTGAGTATTACAATCCTGCCTGTTGCAATTTTAAACAGAATTTAAAAATGTAATAATATCTGTTTATATTTTTAAAACTATTTTGAATTAATCAATTATTTTAGCTTGTGATTACTTTTCTTGGTGATTTGGAATAACTTTGACATCCTTAATATTTTTTTATTGATCTTGGTTTCTCTTGTGATTTATTTTGGTTTCCTCCAGATTTATTTTTATTCCTCGTTTGATTTAGGTTTCTCTCTTCATTGTAGATTTCATCCACTTGGTGCAAGATTTGTAGTGTCTCACCAATCGCTTACTTTTCCTATTCTTTCATGGTCTATTTACTTATATTTTAACTTTATTTGTACTTACGCTTTGTTGCTATTACTTGTTTCTCACTAGTATACCGTGAAAAAATGAACTTTAAAGGTCCATAGCTCCAAACCTATGTGACCTACCGTAGTCGGGCCAAGACTGCACTTAGGAACTAATGCGTGTTCTTTTCAAAAATACATGTTTCAGTATCCTAAGATACTCTCGCAACAATTTTTATAGAGGGAGCTTGGCTATGGGCATATAATTTGAAGTACTCTCGAACTACCTCTATAAAAATTGTTGCAGAAGTACCACAGGATTGTGAAACTTGGGTAGGGCACAAAGTATTTTCTCAGGGAAGTCTTGACCGGACTACGGTTTGGAGCTATGGATCTTTAAACTTAATTTTTTTATGTTTTCGAAAGCATATAACTCCGAAAGAAAACATTTGTGCACCCAGGTTGGTCTATAATTTTTGTCTTATCTCGGTGTTAACAATCACCTCCTAAACTTGTCGGTGTTGCTTTGAAATACCCTGTATAATGAGGAGAGAGCACACTACACTTTTCTCATTTTTTAAAACTCATTGACTTAACTTGCACAAATACATTCACTAATACTCATGTATTGATATATGTTAACATAAATATACAAATAATTATTTTTTTTAACAATTTCACCGTCATCTTGCATTCACACCTGCAGTCATTTATATTCACACACACACGCACACGCACACACACACACATACACTAATGGTACAACCCTACATATGTCAGACTTCCAGAATCACCTCGAATGCGGATCTTCAGCACTCTGAAGTTTGGGGAATACTTTATCACGCTCATATACTAATCATTTACACTCTGATTTCTTCTTCTTTCCACTACAAAGCATTTCATCATCATTTGTGAAACTATAAAACTCACAATCTGGAGTTCATCCAATGCGTTGATTAATATATCACTTATATTAATATTTTTTCTACTTTAAGGGATTCAACTCCTGGGCTGGATATACCTTGGCAAAAGAAAACCTTGTATTCTGGGGGTTGCAATGGCTCCACAGTTACAGAAAAATGTCATACTAAGTTCTAACTTGTGCACAGTTGTTTCATATGATCCTTGTCCCGATAAGAAGTGTACGCGTTTATCATTTGATTGAAAATGTTTATATTTTAATCTTTCAGTAATGTTAGGTATGAATTAATATATTCCCTCTATCTTCTGTTTCTCATTCTTGTTGTCATTTTCTAATTGTAAAGTTTGCAAAGTTCTTTGTCAATTTGATCTCCCATTATTTCAGTTGCCCGGACTTGTTCGTCTTTCTTCATCCAGGAATTAACTGCATTTTCTTTAATGTCGAAACTGGCAACAGTAATATCCATTCTAGTAGTGGGTGCTAGTGTAGATATTGTTTTATAGGCGTCAATGAGTCTTAATAAAATCGTGTGTTGTGCTGAATCAAGCATTTCCTGTTCGTTTTTATTATAAAAACGGTGGACTCAGATACTAGCTCCATAGCCTAATATTGAGTTGAAGGTGACGTTATTACGTTTTATTATTGCCTTTCTTCGTATATGCAACATATTTGGAGCTATGTTTAAAAATTATGAGTTACACATTTTGTTTTTTGTTATTATTTTTACTTTCGAGTTTCGAAAGTTGAGAAGACAGTGTGGTTGATCGTGAAACAAAAATCAAATTCGAGATTTCAACGGATTTACACGTTTCATGACCCAAAATGATTTTTTTTAAATATCTGTACTTCTGTTTGTCCGATCGTCCTGATAGAGATATCTAGAGGCTATACCATCCGACGTATCGACACAAATTTCAAACGTTATGTGATTCTCCAGGAGAGTTTTTCGAATTTTCTTCCTACTCCTAAAAATAAGGGTAGTTTACTGAAGAGTAAAAGTAAAAATAATTCTCAAGAATGGCTATAACGATTTTCTTTATATTTCACAAATCAGTTTTCTAATAATAACTCTATACTATAGTGTAAGCCGTTTCTCTGGGAAATATCGAGAAGGGGTAGTTAACTCCTGGGGTGAATCTTTTTCAGGAAATTTTCTCTAAACAACTCAGGTGATTTTGCTAATATTTCATAATTGAATGTTTCATTATAAATCTGACAATATAGCAGCTGACAATATAGCAATATAGCATTTTCAGGACGTGTTTGTCCTGACAAAATATATAACGAATCGTTTACTCTTGGGTACGTTTTTTCTCGGATGACTTTATCAAAAGTGGCAGATGATTTTTATTATACTTCATAATTAAATATTTCAACACTATTAAATATTTTTCCTGAAAATTATACAAGGAATAGCTTGTTCTTGGGGATGAGTTTCTTTGAATGAGCTTCTCGATAAACGAATAAGATGATATTATTCATATTTCATAAATAAATATGTCATTCTATTCCTACAACGTTGTATAAATAGCTTCAATGAGAATATCCACAACTTCTGGTGTGGGGGTTTGACAGTTTGGAGAAGTACAATTTCTGGAGTTTTATTATTTTATATACAAATATTTCACTAATAACTCTAATATATGGCACAAATAATTTCCTTATGAGAAAATCTACAAGGGACAGTTTACTTTTGGGGTAATTTTTCTTTGGTCGAAATTTTCCGAAAACGCCTTATACTTTTGTTCGTGTTTCACAAGAAAATGTTTCATTCATAAGTGCATCACATGATTTAGTTTAAGGAGTTGGACTGAGTGGGAAAATTTAGTGCAGTGAACATACTTTTCACTACTTTTTTAGATATCCATAGCGCGGCCAATTACCACTCTCACAACCATGCTTTCAATTGCTTTGAAACACCCTGTATATCATCAGTCTTCAACCAATCAGACAGCGTTGGCTATCATCAATAATTTCAATGACACTTGTGGAACACTAAGCTATACAACGGAAGTGATGATTTCCGATTGTCTATGGACAACGGGACTTTCAATAAACAGGTCTGAAAAAGTAACCCTACTGCAGAAATACTGGTTACTCATGTTAGCACTATCGGAGACATTCCTTCGGAAAAGCTTTGTAGCTAAAGGAGAGGTGAATTTCCAACTCAAATCACCAATGAAATTATTGGTGCACTGCGGTATTTGAAAGATTAAGTTTATACATTTCGTGCACATCGAAAAGTAAGACTTAGCCCAGTCAAATTAGGATTTTGGTTTCCAAAATCAGGGGAAAGCTGGAAATGTTTTCAATTCACTTGGGGCATCCCAAGGAAGAGAAAACTGAGTTTGCACCATTTTCTGGCTGGAGGATCCGACGCTATGGACAAAAAACCAGCCATTCAAATTTTTATTTACATAACTACTGCTTCCACAGTGTGTGTCCGAATTTCATGGTTAGTAAGTCATTCTCTTCAGAATAAGGCAGGCTTTTAAAAACAATATGAAGTCGTCCGTATCACATATGAAAAAAGGGAAATTGGGGAAAATTTGGGAAATTTATTTGCAAAAATTCCTATTTTTGAAGTTTGGGTCATAGTATGCAAACCTAAAAAATACGCTTTAAAATACGCGTCTGAAAAATATGCTTAAATATTACTAATGTTTTTTCTTAAATATCACTCCAATATCTTATATAGTAACCGTGAAATATATTTCCAAATTTTGTCTCAAAGTAGTAACTATAAGAATAGTAATAGAGATAACGAGAATCTAAAATTTCTGGATCGAGTAATATTCATACAAATTTGATGGTTAGTACGTTATTCTTTTTAGAATGATGCAACTTTTAAAATCCAATATTGTTCACGTTCCTATGATATACCAATAAAGGGAAGTTTGGACAAAAATCGGCAAATTTCTGTGAAAAATATTTTTTTTGAGATTTAAGGCGCTGTAAACGGCCTCAAGTAAAAGTATGCGCCTCTAATACACATTAGAAACTACGTTGGTAATACAGCTTAGGAGCTACGGGGTGTTGGTAATGTTTCTACCAAATCGTTCTAATATCTATATTATGTCGTCGTTAAAAAACATATCCCAATCGAAGAGTATAGAAGAAAAACTATGAAGGTCCACAATTGGCAGCGTTTTGGAAAAGGAAATTA
The DNA here is from genome assembly GCF_964235325.1 of Thermobia domestica. Classification (NCBI taxonomy): domain Eukaryota; kingdom Metazoa; phylum Arthropoda; class Insecta; order Zygentoma; family Lepismatidae; genus Thermobia; species Thermobia domestica. Next base: position 188,411,827 of record NC_137464.1, read on the forward strand.
AACTTTCATGTATCCTATATTTACCATTGTAGACCTGTATCTTCTGCCGTGTTCATTCAAACACTTTCATTGTTTTTGCCCTGTTAGTATATGATATAGCAAAAGTAAAAGGCCTCATCCCTCATCGTTTTTCTTCTGAACACTTTGATTCTGTTTGGAGTACATCATCTCACATTTTACAATGACTTTGTCCGGATTAACGCTGACATCATTGACCACATTGTCGAAGTAGGTCGCTCTATTCTGCTATGCTCCGTCAAAATGCTTCTCACATGGTTCACTTTTCAGATGAACGAAGCTAGTAATCATAAAATTGAAATAAATATTTTTAAAATGAAAAAGAAAATTTATCTTCATTAACAAAAAGCAGTTAAAATGACGCTGGTTTAAAGAATCATATAAAGAACGATAAATACAAGTATATCAATACAAAAAACAAGAGCAATCAAATAATTCAGTACATGAATGATCAATACAACGATTTTTCATTTTCTTCTTCGTTTGCAACAAGATGGACCGGGACTGTCCTCTTACAAACTTTCATGTGCTTTTTCGTTGTCTGCATCCAACCGCTCGTCCAGGAAAGGATCAAAAATCAATCAATCCTCGGTGTCGACATCCTACTCGTAGGAATTGACGTCCAATGGATATACTCGTCTTCAGATGGGGAATTGGTACAAGTGTGTCCTTTGCACTGTGTGCAGATGACTGAGTATTTCATCCCTGCTTTGCGGCAATAAAGATTTTTCTGACAACCATTTGTACAAGTGCAACACATCTTATTCAGCAATTCTTGGGGTGCTCCTGGTTGGTCTGTCGTAATCGGAAGGAGACAATGTTTCGTTGTCTTTCAGCCCCACAGTTTAGGATCGAGAAAGTTGTTCTTCCACACTTGCAACTGAAAATACACTCTTAGAGAATGCTGTCACGCAACTGCCTCAGTTGGATGCACACATGCCAAATTGAAATCACGTTTTGATAATGCTTTATGGAAGAGTTCAAGGCGTGTCTCATTTAGTGATTTCTTACTGACACCAGTGTACACTATCACAATAGACTTCGCTCCTGCCTCAGCGACTCGATCAGGAATGGCGTTAGGATCCATGAGCGCTGCAACTGTTTCCTGTAGGCTGGTGTTTTTCTCAAACGTTTTGATGAATTTTAATTTTCCCTGTCTGAAAAATGCATGCGTGCTATCGCAACCACTGAAGGGATGGAGGAATAAAAGATTCTTCTTTGCTTCTTCAGACAACTTACAGTTACTAGGACTATACATCACAGAGTCTTGTTGCCCTTTTCCTGGTTTGTTGCCGTAGGATTCTGGCTGCTCCTGAGCCGTTAGAAGAATAGGTCGATTTCCTCCTCAACAATGAAAACAGTTCCACCCTGTTCAGCGAGATCAATTGCAATGCTGACAATCAGTGGGTCTGCATCTTTAATAGCCTGCTTAGCATGCAAATGTTGAGCTCTCATTTCAACAGTGAGCATTGATATCAAATCCTATTTATTCTGGTCATTTGATAGGAACTTTTCTTGAGACATCGTTACCGTCATAGTCTCGTCAAACATGACTGAAGCTGATGGCATCTTACAAGCTCTTCGCTTTCGTTCTGCTGATTTGGCGCTTTTATGTGCCGGGTCCTCAGGATAACCATCAAACAGGATGGTAGTTTTCGATCCACAATGATTCTTTACATAGTTCACGTTCTTGTGAATAATAGATGAAAATTGCTCCTTAGTATGCCACAGAACTCCATCAATGACATAATCTGCATTGTTTGTATCAGTCACGCTGACTGGAATGAAAAATTATACACAGCTGATTTAGGTGTTTTATACATTCCACCGTCATCGTAAGGGGATAATGGATAAGGAGCAAATTCAAATGTGAAATATGACATCAGCTGTTCTTGTGATTTCATATGGAAAGGAATTCTTCGGAAAATGATATCTAGATTTACAAGGATCTGTTCGTCGTGGATATTGACAGCACAGTTCGTGCCTCGCAGTGGCATTACTCGGTTTTTTCCTTTGAACTTCAGTTTCTTGAAATTACTACCTGTAATGCTTATCATGTTAGATTTCCCAGTTTCATAAGCTTCGTGGCAGTTGATGCTTTCATCCTCCAGCACTCCAGTACTTATACACATAATAGTATCTCCGAGACGGAATGGATCATCTAGCCAGTCACAAAATTTCTTACCGTCGGTGTCATCTCTCACTCTTTTAAAACTTGAGTATCAACGTGCTGATCTGTCGCATTAAAAGCCACACCACAGAATTCCTCTATCTGATTTGATACATATACAGCAGTTGGCATTGCTGCGATCCATCTTGCAAGAGTTCCTACACTAATACCCCGTCCTCGTGACAAGCCAACACATGCAGATATTGCTCCCATAAGCACTTGCTCTATGCTCATATCTGACCATATTCCTTAACAATATTTATGTGACCGTGTGATAGTAAAGAAACCTTTCGTAACATATTGTTCATATTCAGTAGGTGTAAGCCGGTTTGCAAGCACCAACATATGTTGCAAGTACAACTGGCTTGCTTTTGCGTAATTGAAGTGGCTACTTGAGTGAAAATATGGTATCATGTCCTTTATACTTTCAAGCGGCAACTGCCAGTCAACGCTTCCTTCGGCTTCAACAAAACGTTTGAGAATTGTAACCATACGAGAATATAGCACACACAGTTTTACTGTTTGACCATTTTGCTCTAAGTCCTGGAGTTTTTCCTTGAATTTTACCATAAATGGACGCATGCAGAGTTGATCTATCTGCAAATTGTCAGTCTTAAAACTTTCAAGAAGGGTCAATCTGGGCTAACTGGCTAAAAGTAAGATTTATTTTTCCAAACAGATAGCGTTACTGTATCTTTACAGATAAGGAATGCTCGATGCAACTATGAGAAAAATATCCACCAACTTTTGCTAGGTAGTCACTACAGTTTAATATTGCGTGTTAGTGGAGAGGATGCAGAAGGGCCTATACGGGAGTAAGTCCGTAGGGAACAGGCATGATAGCAAAGATACATATGTGCCTAATAAGTATTTCTTTGTTTCAACGTTTGCTTATACAACTATTTCTTCTCACGGTTAAAGTTGTGAAATTGTTCGTGCCTGCGTAAGAATACCAACTGGAGCAGGTAATGAAAAGTTAATTCATTTAGAACTGCATAATACTACAATCTTTTTTCATTTAACCAGGTTTTCATGTTATTCATTTCCTTTTTTCAAAAGAGTACGGGCCACGGTATAAAGTTCTAAGGGCCACTTTTGGCCCACGGGTCTAAGGGACACATTGAAGACCCTTGTTCTACTTATACAGGGTTCCCACTCGTCCTGGAAATCCTGGAAAAAATGGAAATGTCCTTGAATTCATTTTCTCCTTGAAACATCCTGGAAATGTCCTTGAAGATGCATTTCTGTCCTTGAAATTTACAGAGATACTGAATGTCAGATTTTTCATAACTATAATGAAGATTTTAATTGATCGTTATTTTTGTTTGCTATTCCTGTTTTTTGCTGAATAATAATTTGTCATGATTCTGCATGTGTGGGTTGTTGGTCCCTTCTTCGTATGACGTATGAATCAACAGACTGGGACCTTGGATCAGTGTTAACATCCCTTTGGCGACTGTTTAAAGACTCTCCGGCAAAATGTGAGGATTTTATTTCTGTTACTGACTGCAAAAAGTTTCCATTGAAGTTTTGTGCTTACAGGTGATTGAAAGACGCAGTGGTAGCTGAGAGAGCTCTGCAAATATGGAAACTTACATTAAGAGCATGTCTAACAAGAGTTCTAAACCAAAAGTCAAATGCATTCCAGTATTTGAAAGTTGCTTGTGCTGATAGTCTAAAGCAATGTAAGTTCCATTTTTTGTGTTTCTAACTAGTCTCTTAAGACCACTCCTCCAGCGGTACCAAAGTGATGAACGTCTGATTCCATTCATAACTAAAGATTTCTATGAAGTTGGAATGAAAGTGTCACATATAATCATCGAGAAATCTGTTCTTGGGGCATTGTCTTCTGCTGCTAAACTAGCCAATTCACTCCATCAAAGAGCAACATGGTGAGTGCATAAAATGTGGACTTGGGATTTGCAACTTCACAAAGTCTCCGTAATGAATGCAAAGAGAGGAACGTTACTGAAAGGTAAATTTCCAGTTTAGAGATGAATGCCAGACATTCCTGTGTAAATTGCTGTTGTATGTCATACAGAAGTCTCCTGGGAAATATCGGCTTGTGAGAAACCGTACATGGCTAGATCCAGATAGTGTGTCATCCGTAAAGTTTCGTGGTGTCCTTCAATCACTTTTGGAGAAGAAATGGGCTATACTCAAAGAATGTAATCAGCTGTTTGTTTTGTATGGAAAATTTACTGAGTATATTAAAGATGCACTTACTGGGTGTAAGTTAGAACCTGAGAAGCTGAATTGGTTTTACACAAAACTGTTGGTTGGTTTGAAGGAATTTAAAGATTTGTTGTTAATCATAAATAAGCCTCTTGTTTTGTCTCATGGAGAGGCTGCTGTCGAACGAGGCTCACAGACGTAGCTAGATGTGGCGAGCGGGGATGTTGCCTCGGGCGCTGATAGCAAGGGGACGCCGAACGAGCAAGAAGAAAGATAAGGCGTCGGAAAAGAGTAAAGGACGCGGCGCCCCGTAAAATAATTGGCGCCCTACTAAATCAATATTGTTGTCGGTTTGCAAAGAAATAGATTTGTTAAAAAATTTTTTTGCTCGCTCCGCTCGCAACTCAAAATTTTCAATAAGAATCATAACAAGGTTTTACTTATTACTTAAAGAAAGTTATTATATACGATATGTTAATGGCGATGTGATATACAAGGAGTCGAGTAATGACTTACAGTGTACACAGGAGTGTTTTCAAAATCGGTAACCGTCAAAGTTATGAAATACGTGTTTAGCGTTGTGATGGTGATGCATTTTATAAGTTAATCACGCTTTTCTAGCCAATCGGATCAATCACGATGGTACTAATTAAGGTGTGAAAATGAGAGGAGTGAAGAGACACACGCAAGCTGCTGTTTGCGCGGGAATATTAAAAACGAAGTTAAACATAACATATTCAAAATCGTAGAGTACAGGTTGAAAGGCTCAGAAATTGACCAAACGAATTTCGTCTTTTTCAAAGACTAATCACTACATGTGATTTTTTTACTTCATTGACATATAGAATGCTTCCAGTTTGAAGGAATTTATTGAGATCATTTCTCGATCAACTATTTGTATCGCCAGGATATGTTTTCTGTGCATACGTATCAGTTGTGCTTTGTTTTATCCATACAGACAAAACATAAACCTTTTGAATTTCCGTTATATTTCACAAAATATTTTTTTACCGTAAAAGATCTCACTAACTAACTCTATGGCCTATAGAACCCGGAGGTTCAATGCCGCGTTCATAAAACCTCTCCGATGACATCCGTCCTTACCCAACTGAATCCAGTCTCTACTTTGTATTCCTACTTCTGTGTGATTCATCTTAATATTGTTCTTCCATCTGCGTCTAGGTCTTCCTAATGGACGTTTTCCAATTGAATTTCCAGTCAAAACTTTGGAAGCGTTCCTACTTTGTCCCATTCTCGCTACATGACCTGCCCATCTGATTCTCCTAGACTTAATGATCCTAACAATATTTGGTAAACGGTACAAATTATGCAGTTCGTCGTTATGAAGTTTCAGTTATTCCCGGTTGCCGTTCCTCTTGGGTCCGAATATTCGTCTTAGGATTTTATTCTCAAATACGTTCAGCTTGCGTTCTTCCCTTAAAGTAAGCGACTATGTTTACCAACAATGCAAAACAATAGGCATGATTAAATGGCTCAATTTATACAAAAAGAACCAGTGATATCGTCTTACATTTTAAGCTTCAAATTCCTCGACAAAATTCGCAACAACAAAAGATTTTGATCTGAATAATAACACGAATTCCTTGCTTTCAGTCGACATTTAATTTCTTCTTGGATATGATTTTGGTCTGTTAATTGATTCTAGATAGTTGAAAGTATCCACTTTATCGAAAATAATATTTGATACTCTGAAGAATAAATAATTTGCTGTATTACGAACCCAGTGAATTTTGATGTATTTAGTTCTTTTGTACATTTACTTCTAACCCTGTAAACACTTAATAATGTCCGTGCACTTTTTTTCTACTATTCTCCTATTATCTCCCATTACATCATTAACAGACGCCATAACCTGGTAAATACCATTCAGCTCTATGCCCTGGTTGCTATCTTTGATTTTCCTTATAGCGTACTCCAGAATAAAGTTGAATAATAATAGCGACAACGCACCTCCTTGTTTCAGGCCATTCTCGACGAAGATGCTCGTGAACAAGAATTCCCCTACTCGAACTTTACTTTGGGATTCGTTTAAACACATGTTAAATAATCTAACTAGCTTTTTCGTATTCCAAATTCTGCAAAGAATGGTGTATAATATTTATCTCCTAATAAACTCCTAAGCCTTTCTAAAATCTATAAATAATAGATCTACCGGGGAATTGTATTCCCATTTCTTTTCGTAGAAAGGAAAAGCTTGATGTGGTGAGTGTAGGGGGCGCAGAATTCTACTTCGTCCCGGGCGCTGAAATCTCTAGCTATAGCTCTGACGAGGCTACAGTATAAATAAAGATCTGCTGTGGGTAAAAATATGAAAGATAAATCATTGGTTGGTTTGAGATTGATGTATGATAACATTTCTTATAAAGACCTCACTTCAATCAACGTCACAAATGAGATGCTGCAACATGCCTTGTAAGCAGGGTTGCGCTATATGGTAGAACTTTAACTTGTAAACTATTCATTGTAGCTTTGTTATTCAGATTACTAACAAAACTCCAACTAATCTTAAAATATATATACTGCTTTGGTCAGGCAGAGCTTTAGAAAATAAGGACTGTTGAAAGAGAAAGTCAAGAGTAGAGCAAGAGGAAAGAGAGAAGTGATAATGTACAGCAGCTGCAGAGAAAAACAAGGAAATTGATGGAAACAAGTGAAGCTTTGGAGACTAAAACAAATCAGCTTACACATGAAGCAGAGCAGAAGTCTTGCTTTACTTTATTGACAAATGCTATCCGTAGACCATCTTCGCTAAAGAAGACAGAGATTATAGAGGTTGTTCAGCCTACGTTTGGCCGATTTCGTTCCTTCCCACTCCAGGGCAGAATGGACTCACCCGACCTGGCTCGTGGCGTCCTGCAGTGTTGCGCAGTGGCTTCCTGGGAACGGAGTTGTTTTTCCGCGCGGACGACAATAACGCACAAAACAGGACCATTGTTGTGAGTGTTGTGTTAAATTTGTTTCCAAGTGTGGGTTTCTGCTCTGTGACTAAAACGCCGCCCAAGCTAAGCCGGTTTCGGGAAAGCTATGTTGCGGCTTTTTATGACGCCCACTTTAATGTTTCTGTCATTAGACAACAGTGCAAGAAGAATGGTTGCAACATCAGTTTAAGTGGAATAAAAATGTTATTAAAAAGTACAAGGGCAACGAAACTCCACCATTTGGATCACCAACGATGTGCCTAGGAAGCGGGAATGCACAAGACCACCTACACCATGCAGAGAAAATTTCGCAAAATGGTAATGCAAGAAAATCCGCCAACGCAAAGGTGTATGGCTAATCGTCTTGACGTGTCTTTGGGGACTGTGAGTCAGACGTTACACCATCAACTGAAGCTGGAAAAAGTCATGAAAGCTCGCGGCCATCTTCTCATGGATGCCTACCAAAAGGAACGAAAGTATAACGCCCGGAAGCTGTACGAACGGCATCTGGCAAAACAAAGGTGGATGTACCTCGTAACGCTCGATGAAGCATGGATTTACCTTTCCGACTGCAGCAAACCGAGAGTCATCATGTATCGAGAGAAAGGTGCCAAGAACATCAGAAGGTGGATCCATGTCTGTAAAGAATCGTTCCCAAAAGGGTTCATGGTGGTTACTGGCTACTGTTAGTGAGGTAAATGGAAGATTCGTGGGGTGGCGAAGAACTGCAAAATAAATTCTCAGTATTTTCAGAAGATCATGCGGCCGATCTACGAGCATGAGATTTCAACAATGTACGGAAATGACGCCAATCTGGTGCGCATTCACATGGACAAGGCCTCATCACATACCTCACGATCGTCCCTCGCATTCTACAGGGAGATGGAGGAGGCAAGTGGTATACAGGTGATATCTTTGAGTGAGGTACCTGTTAAATCAGCAGATGGAAGTCCTATGGACTATTATGGATTTGGAATGCTGAAGTGTGCTTTGGGAAGACGGCGTGTGACAACTGTAGAAGAACTTTGGAAAGTTGTGCAAAGGGAATGGGACAAGATTCCCCTCCCAGTTCTTCAGAGAAGCCTATTACAGTGGAAATTACGCTGTAGGGCTATTGTTAGGAACCAAGGGAAACACATCGAGCACTTACAGACCTGGCGCCATGAATTCTTCTAAATTTTTAGCTAAGTCAAAATTGGCCAAATGTTGACTGAACAACCTCTGAACAGTTGAGGAAATCACACAACTCCATACTCACTTGAAGAACTTGTTTATCGACACTGTCACACAATGAAGATGCCATGTACGAAAAATAAATTTTCGTTTTTTGTAAATTTGTTCGTTGCACAATTAAAATGTCATGTAGAAAGAATGAAAATACATGTACTGAACGTGTCTGGATCGGGTGGCTATAAGGGGAGTTGAGTGGCCACCAAAAAGAGCAGCACATTAAGGTCCGCTTTGTGTATTAATGCTGTATTTGCATTAATATTCACTGCATAATCTAGTGTACTTTTCGTTTCACTGATGTAAGTTTTGAACCTAGAGTTGCAATCATGTTATACGTTCCTGTGTCGAAGTCCTTGAAAATTGGTGATTTGTCCCGGAAATGTCCTGTAAATGTCCTGGATTTTTTTTTTTTTTTTGGAAAAGAGTGTGGGAACCCTGCTACATATTTCGTTAGTTAATCTGCCTGCCGCTTGTGTCGCGTTCAAAACTTGTGTTGTGGATCTTACTGGTTATAGGCCTACAGAAAAACAATGGACTACGTTCCTTAGAAAACAGTAGATGGTAGGATAATTGGTCGATAGCGTCCTTTTTCAACATCAAGGCTATTTTAGATGGGAAATACAGATTAAGTAGGAAAGATTAAATTTGTTGTAAAAATACATATTGTAACGCGATCAATAACGTAGGCACAGATTAGTAGTTAAGGAGAAAATGTTTTAACTGAATCTATATCGCGCTTATAAATGTTGTATGGTTTACGTAAATGTATGGAAGTAGCAGCGAAGAAGTTAGACGGTTCTAACTTCTGTTTCGGTTGTTATCGTTGTATTATGTGTTGTTTTGTACTTCAAAATTTTTGGATTCTAAACAGCCAAAATCAATCAATAAATAAATGCTATCAACCTTCTCCCAATGAAAACTTCAAATAAAGAGAAACTTCTGTTTCGGTTGTTATCGTTGTATTATGTGTTGTTTTGTACTTCAAAATTTTTGGATTCTAAACAGCCAAAATCAATCAATAAATAAATGCTATCAACCTTCTCCCAATGAAAACTTCAAATAAAGAGATACCCATGACCCAAGAGAAGGCATTGCCTTCTGCTGCCCGCCCATCTTGAGATGGGAATGAAACTACACTTTAAAATAAACAAAGAAGTTACTTTACTCTTCATGAAAGGATACACAAAAATTAAGTGCGAGCTCCAGGAAGATTACAAACGTGCAAAACATTTGTTCTCACCACCAATTGCAATATGTAACCGAAGTCAAGAAGAAAGTGAGGCCATTAAAACAGTTATTCGCCACCTTCCAAATAAGACTAGCATTGAACACTCAAGCACATAGCCAGGATTTCGTTATGGGGGAGTGACATGAAATACTGTGGTTATCACACAAGAGCGCGATCATTCTAAAATATTTTACTGGCAACATATATTGGTTCGTTTAGCTACAATTTTGTAATGAGGGGGGGGGGGTGACATGAAATACTATGGTTATCACATGACAGGCTTAATCAATCTAAACTATTTTATGACAACATATATTGGTTTGTTGGGACAATAAAATAAGGATATTTTGGTAAGTATTTTAGTAACAAATTATGAAGAAATCTCGAGTAACGTTCAGGCCCGTATCCAAGGGGGGTCTAGGGAGACCGCACCCCTACATTTTTGCTGGCCCTCTAAAATTTTCACGGTAGTATTGCAAATGAACTATAATATGGTGATAAACTATGATATGGTTGGATTGGGCCCCAATAACTTCATCCTCTCACCCTATATTTTTGGGCTAGCTACAGGCCTGGTAACGTTCCTTCCTCTGTTCATTCAAATATAACAATTTTCCTTTCATTATGACCTAACTATTATAAAAGGTACTTATCTATTATTATAATAAAGTACATATCCAATAATGTCTTGTAAAATACTTTATAATATCTGCGTTCCTTTCTCTGTTGAATCAAATGTTAACAGAACTTTCTTTCCACATAACTTTTTTGTTTTCATTATTCCGTGAACTACTGTCTGTTCCAAATGACAAGTTAAAGGAGCAGAAGAAATTGTTTCTGAAAAACCATGTTTGATACTGTAGAGAAGTGATGACGAAAAATTATTTTTATTTTAAACGTTGATTCTTCTTTTTCTCGTTTCGTTTCATTCCTCCTTAATTGTTTCATTTTTGGTTTCGAAGGGGGGTCTGAACCCCGCGGACCCCCTTTGGCTACGTATCTGAAAACATTACAACAGCACTCAAGAAAAAGGATTACCTAATATTATCCGTATCACAAATGCGAATCCACAATCGTGAAGGCGGGAAAGAGAAAGTCCCCATTCCACTATTCTTGATTACATTGAAGAAGACCCTACGAGCTATCAGAATCTTGAAAGAAGACTTATTGCTACGTAACATATGAAAGTTCGTAAAGAACCATTACAAATTAAATATTACTTGCTGTGCTTCAAATGACAAAGATTTGGGCATTCGCAAGCCACTTGCAAAGCTCTACCTAGTGCGTTAATTGCGCCGGCTCTCATTGAGCGTACCAATGCGAAAAGAAGCCTAGAGTGAAGATCAGCAAAACGAGTTAACTGTAAAAGCACCCATTCTACTAATTATTCCGGATATTCACAAATACAACAAATTTTACAAGCAAAAAGGAAAACAACACCAGTAACATAATCTTACATTCAGCACCTCTTCAAAACACCACTGCTACCATGCATTTCAAGACCTGAGCCAACAATATCACGCAGTATCGCAGTTTGGACACCGAAGACATCTTCTGATGATAACTCATCCTCTGAAGACATCATCCAAACTATTAAAGAACTTTTTCAAGTTCCAAAGGATTGAAACCTGACCAACATAGTACACACGCTACGCACTTACATGCCAAAGCTGAAAGCCGCCCCAGATCTGCTCAGCAAATTCACCATGCTCACGGATTTCTTTTCTGAATTATTACTGCAGAATCAAGACGCCTTCTCAGTACTTCAACACTTCAGCGTTTCATTATTTATTAAAAAAAAAAAAACTTTTCTTGTACTATTTGTATTGTTCTGTATATTTTGTATTTTGTAATTTCGTAGTCTATACAGCCAAACACATTAATAAATAAATAGATCCTGGTATCCATCTCCGAATAAAAATTACAAAAAATAAATACTCATGACCGAGAGAAGGCGTTATCTTCTGCGGCCCGCCATCTTTAGATGGACATGAAATTGCACTTAAAAAAGAAAGAAATATCTGGGAAATAACTAAAGTAACGAGTTCGTGATATCGTAGCGGAGAAATGTCTTCACAATAACAATTAGAACAAAATACTCTCTTGGGCTAGCACTGGTCCGCATGGGTATTGTTGTTTTGAAAATTTCACATGGATTACATGTTTTTGAGGTCGCTCATTCACAATCTGGCATTAGTTTTTCCCTATTACCCTATAATTACATACCAGCAATTCATTAATTACGCTAGAACCTAATAGTATCTGTTTGCTCTATAGTTCATCAAGCACTGCCTAGATAGCAGCAGTGTGTCTGTAAGCAATTATGCAGCTGATGTAGGTATGAGGAAAGAAAATTACTTATAAATTTAGTCCATATAATTGACATTATTTTTTATCTACAAATTAAATTGTATAACGTGCATAACAATGTCCCAGACAATCTCTCGTATAAACTCTCTTGTAGGACATAGATTCTCTTTTTAGTTTATGTATGAAGAAATCAACTTGCGTACGTTTAGGATATAAGATGAATTTGCTTGTTCTGCGAACCTGTGCTCCTATGCTTTTGACAAAGAAGGAATGGCACGTCGTAATTGTAAATATAGTCCGAATGTGTTTTGTTATATTTGCGGTCAATTTGTTCCTAAGAGAGAATGGCAATGCTCTTCGGAATTGTTTAAAAAAGCAAACTACGATTATTTTCGTATAAAATTCGGTGATCAATCAATACCATAGGATCTACATAAAGTGCGCCGTTCTTTTGTTGAATCTTTGAGAAATTGGAGTAAGGAAAAACAGGTGTTTATGCCATTTGGAATGGTTTCTAGGTACCGAAGAATCATACTGACTATTGTTACTTCTGTTGTTGTGAAAATGTTGGCCTCAATGCTGGAAATAGGAAGGTAGTTTACCGAAATATTTAATCAGCTATAGGGCCTGTGTGTGGATCATGGTCCAGACATTCCTATCCCAAAACCTTCATCACTGCTACAGTATCTTAGTGATTTCAGTTCGCCAAGCCAGAAAAGTGACATAGAACATGATAACTTTGAACTCCCTAGTGGTTCATCTCAGTCTATACTTTTTCACAAAATGATCTTAATGATTTGGTTTCGGATTTAAATCTGTCGGAGGAGTCAACAGAAGTTTTTAGTTCTAGGCTTCACAAAAGGAAGCTTCTGGCATCTGGAATGACATTTGCCCGGTACAGACAGAGAAAGACTATTTTCATCCTACTTTATACAAGCGTCTCTTGTGTAACTAGTGTTGTGATGTGTTGGATTTGCTTAATAAATTAAGTTTTCCTCTACTTTCCACTAGCTGGAGACTGTTTGTTGATTCTAACAAAACAAGTTTAAAATGTGTCCTTTTACACAATGAAAATAAGTACCCATCTGTACCTATTGCCCATTCGATTTCAATGAAAGAAATGATTAAATTAATTCTTAAAAAATTAAATATCAAGAACATGGGTGGAAAGTGTGTGGTGATTTCAAAATTTTGGGTATTTTATAGGAAAGCAATCTGGATATACGAAGATGAAATGTTTCATTTGCGAGTGGGATAATAGGGCAAGAAGTGAGCATTGGATACGAACGGAATGGCCATTATGGGCACTTGGAATCCAGGATCTAAAAATATTGCACATGGACGTTTAGTTAGTTAGGACAAAATATTACTTCCATATCTTCACATTAAGTTGGAACTCATTAAACAATTTGTAAAAGCACTTGACAAACAGAAACAATGTTTCAGGTTTATACATAATCCTAGGGTGATGAAAAATGCGGACTTCACTTTCGGCATAAGCGAGTCAAGAACTATTAAATCCACTTATCAAAACGAAAAGAACTTTCAGATGGTTTTAATTTGCGGCCCTGTGTAGCATACACACCTGCTGCGTCTGATTGCGTACCCGGGTTCAATTACCGGTGGTAGCTCATGTAGCTAGAATATCACGTTAATCTGTAGGCCCACGTCTTACATAGCCTAGCTTCTGAAAGGGATGCTAAATTGAAATCCAATATGATATCCGTTAACATCAATAACTACATACGATTTCATGTTGGTAATTTGAAATGAGGTGCTTTTAACGTGAAATTTTATACGTATTTTACAAATAAAAAATAAATAAGCAAGGTTAGTTTAACTATTGGATATCCCTTAGTGTTAAGGAAAAAATATATCAGGTAACCAAGAAAGTTTACGCGTTTTTTGAGAACAGTTACCTTTGTCCTGTTAATGTGGTCAAATTGATTCTGATGTCATATGATTACATTCATTTTAAACCTTGTTCAATAGAGAGTTGATCAGTGCATCACAAGTTTCACATGGGTTTTGAAGCAACCGCAATCTTCGAAAAACCATGTCATTGGAAAGGGAGATTTGTGAGGACTATTTTGCTTTACAAGTACAAATTAGAAAACAAGGCCGCCAGAAGAATATTTTATTCGTTTAGAGAAACGTCACTTAGTGCACAGATTGCTCAAAAGTGGTTCATCCGCTTTCCTTCTAGAGAGCTCCTTGAAGACAAGCCTTTGTTGATCGTCCATCCACCCTCGAAAAAATCCAGCTGGGAGAAACTCAATCAAAATCTTCATCAAACCTACCGGCAGCTTGCACATAGGTTTCGAGTATCTAACGAAACCATTCGATCACATCTTCATAACTTTGGGATGACAAGCAAGCTCAGAAGTGGACTACTCATGTCCTGCCCGAGGGAAATAAGCTCTAACGGTTGAAAATCTGCTTGTCGTGGCTGTTGCGCCGTAATAAATCATCGTTGCTTTACCAAATCTTGGCACGTGACGAAAATTGGATTATGGATGATAACCGGAAGAGGAAACATCGGTCGACTTCTGATTCCATCTCGTTGCAGTTAAACGGGATATTCATCAAAATAAAGTAAAGCCTGTCAATTCCACCTGTGCCCTCGGAAACTATACGAGCTATACTTCGGCCCCACCCCGCCACCCTATGGCGGAGGAAACCCTCCCTTAGGGAAAAGAAATGCATGATCTCCGCTGTGTTGCCAATTTGTCATTCAGTCGTTTCGTATTGACGAGTGAAGATCGTAAGCTACTTAGAATGGCTAGCGAAACAGAGGACAGTGAAGTCCGTGAAATAATTCATTCTGGCAACGCTTCCGCATCTAACAATTGAAAGATTTCGGCCGCAACTACTCTTTCTCCTCTCCTCCCGCCGCTCCTCTTTCGAGGGAGGTACGGGAAATCACATATCGACAGCAGCGCGACAAGGGGCATAGTTGTGATAGAAAGGCTTTAATGCTGTGTGTTTGGTGGACCAGCGCTGGCATAGTCATCATGAATATTTAGAAATCTCAAAATCATAACAGCCCAGGTGTACTCGTCACACTTGCAAAGAGTTTCAGCTGCACTGCTCCAGAACTAGCTAGCACTGGTCAACAAAAGAGGAGTTCTCCTCTTCCACGATCTTGCAAAACCTCATACAGCAAAAGCGACCAAAATAGTGATCAAAGCACTGGGCTGGGAAGTTCTGCCTCATCCACCCTATTCCCCTGACATCGCCCCATTGGACTATTACCTGTTTTTGACCGTAATTTTGTGATTACTACAGTACTTACTCTTATAGATGGGAGATACTTAATTTATTATATTTATTAATAAATATATTAGTATAATTAAATTCAACATTTAAATTCGAACTGTTCAACATAGCCTATAATAGTATTAACTGTTTACTTATAAATAGGGTATTTGTGCAGAGGCTTATTAAATGCAACAAAAGATTTGATGGCTTGGATTTCACACAAATTCAATGAAAATATTTTAATTACGAACAATACAATTTTATTGTTTATAACCGAGATAAAATCGTAATACTTGGAATAAATGAGGCTAAATTTTGAATGTGAAGGTTGTGGAATCGTATTATGGTACGTCATATCATGGTAATATAAGCGGCAGCTCATGTGGTTTGGATTCTCCATTAAGCTGGAGATCCATGTCTCATATAGCCTCCCTGCTCAAAGGGTGCTTAACTCAAAATCAAAACAAATCAAATTAGCATATAAACCTTTTCGGTTTATAGACAACTCAATAGTGAGTGTTGGCAACTGGAGGCAGATTGAACATGCCCCATTTTGAGACGTTAAAAATTATTATCTTATTTTTATAAAAAAAAGTTTAATTTTAAATTAATATAACCAGAAAATTTATACTAGAATGTATAACAGAAATAAAATTGACCCGTAGTTCTTTTCAAGTAAGCGTTTCAAATCAACAGGGCTCTTTTGTATAGTAGAACTTGTACATTTACTTTATTTTCAGACTTTCAAACGATGCTAAGCATCGTTTCAAGTTTTATAGGTGGCTCTTCCTTGATTTAAGTCGAGTTTCAGATTTTTCATTAATATTCCTATAGTATTGATTAATGTGTATACATATTACAAACTCAGAAGATTAATTGTCATCCCTGAGAGCCCAAATCATGTAACCATTCTAAAAATGAAATGAAATGTACCTGTGACTTCCTTCATTCTCACTTACTTAAATATGTGTAGTGTATTATATGTACGTTGGTGAATAACCATCAAATCAATTACGCCATTTTTTAGGTGAAAAAGATCTTTCCGCGTTTCTCTTTTGTCAATATGAATGCATTGCTTCTTCCGGATAGTGGTACAAACAGCTGGTTTCAGAAGAAAGTTATATGGCGCCCATAATCTACCCAAAAGTGACTGAACTCTTCCAAAATTATAGCTGACAAGGGAACATTCTGATTTGGTGAATTCAACTGTTGAAAATTATTGCTACCACTGCATTCAGCACCGAAAGAAACTGAGAGAAAGAGGGTGTTTAGTGGCAGACCGCATACAGGGTGGGAGATAAGTGAGAACAAAGTTCAAAGATAGAACAGAAAATGCCTAGACATGCCATGTTAATTTTGAAACGAGTAGAGGGATTGAGGCCAAATGTTTGATATGAGAAATACATGTAGAGCTCCACTGCATAGACGTAATGTAAATCAGGAGGACATCTGAAAAACCGCCATATTGGACTTAGCAGAAGAAGAATATACGGAAAAGGGGCATTAGCGGTTCGTAAGGTAAGGCATGTGAGGCCTGGCCTCAGCTATATTTTCGAGCAAAACTAAATTCATTTTTTGCAATAAATTTCAAATTAATTCAACATTTCTGTGTAATGTTTGAATTAAAATTTATTTCAAATAATTTGTTGTATAACATGAAACACACTTCTTAAAATTCATTTACTCGAGTGTATAAAATGTGTGTACAGTATTACAGAATTTAATATAAATTAAAGGCAAAAGCGAAAATTTATATTCTTTCGCATGATAATTTGAGTTTTAAAAATTGAGGATTGAAACAGATTTGGCCTCCTCAGCAACGAAGCACTGTCGACAACGCAAACATCCCTCTTCTACTCTGAAAGGGGTTAAAGAAAGAGCAATAGTCTTACGTTAGGAATTACTCTGATGTTCTGTTTCAAGGGAGGTCAGTTGAAAATGGGCCTGCCTACGCACAATGCGGATGCTTGAACCAGAGAGTGATACTTGTCATACTCTTTGCTGTTCCCCAGACTTGGGCATGCAGTGTAGCAAATTGAATAAATTTAAAAGTAAGCGTTGATTATATTTCATATGCTATTTCCTTCACATTAACAACGTTTTAAACATTTAGACTGTTTTACTGAGGAATTATAATATTTCCTTTGAAGCGAATTATCTTTGTTATATAATATATAGTGGTATAAATTTAATTTCCAGTAAACATGTTTAAAACGTAGAGGGAAAAACTATAACACTTATGTCAATATTGTGAAACATTTTGGTAATAAGAGCGCGAAAGTCGACGGATAGATCGGGTGTAATATATTAATTTTCTGCATGTTTTACCTCGTTTTCAAGCGATATTGTGAGTTTCTAAAATATTAATGTGTGGGGTATTTTTTGTAAGTTTGTAGCAGTGTGTTAGAACATTGGACTTGTGCTGAATTAATGTGTACATGATCGAGAACATGGTTCGTGTAATCACTCGATATGCAACACAAAAGGATCGTCGCATCGATCTTTTGTACAAGTATGGTTAAGTTCGTGTTTAAATATTTATGTTAGAAATTCATCTCAAAACTTATTTCTGTGTGTTTAGTATATTTGTTTTCTCTATTTTCCGTATAGGATATAGATTTTTTTTTGTAGATAAGAGAGGGAGCAACAGTGATCACTGGCGCAGTGATCCCGAGAAGATGAGGGGGATATGTCACCCAATCTTAGAACTGGAGGATATTCCCCCAGTAATCCGATTTGAAATGTGTTTTGGGGGGAGAAATGTGATGAGTTGTTTCCGATTGCCACAAAGGAAAGTGAAATGAAAATGATGCCGCCACCCCTAGACTAAGCCTCAAATTTGCCCACCTCTCAATGTTGAAGACAACTCTGCTCCCCTGATCCTTCACAGTACTGTTTTTCAACTTCATAAATATTTTGAACATCGCTTTAAAAAAAAAGAAAAAAAGGATTATGGGCGGAACAGTCTTACCCGTCTCCCCAATGTTGAAAACAGATTTGCGCCTATGACAGTGATTCAACGTTGAAGAAAAAGAAATGATTCTAACCTGACGATCGTTATCTTAAAAGCAGTGTTATTTTTGTAACAAAATATAAGGATACATGGATTAACGAATGCCACTTCGTTTCCTGCATATATAATATTGACAGTGGCGTCAATAACGCCTCTACAACGTGGGAAACCTCGACTTCATATCCCCCTCAAGTGATTGGTTCCATACTATGCTTATTAGCTTACTAGCATCCGGAAAGTCAGGGAAAATCCTGCAACGGAGGGGAAGGGGAGAAGAGTCAGTTTCATCGAAACTGAACACTACGACCCAGTTTTCTGTGCATCATCTATTTATTCTATAATTTAAAAAAAATCATGAAGAATTTAATAGTAATTAGATAAAATACATACAGACAGTACCAGTCAACAAATCCAGCGATAGCAATAGTGCTCAGTGTTATATAGTCATTTCGTCAGTTAAGAAAGGTTGTAAACCACTCCTCTAATCGAAGGTTCACGGAAAGATAACTCCAGAGACCTGTAGAGAAAGTTGCTACAACTAAGACTAGAGACCAAACGTTCTACCATCTCCATCCCAAATTCGGTCTTAACCACAAAAAAGGTACGAAACAAGCATCACTTTTGTCTCTACTGCATGATTTACTGCTTTGCCTGCTTTTCCTCTTATTTCGGTGTTCAACTTTCTAACATTCTTTTCTTGTCATCAGTGAAACTTTAAAAAAAAAAATGAAATCTTTGGGTTTTACGTTCCACCGTTATGCCGGTTAGGCTAAAGGAGACGGTGATGGTGAGTAATGAATGAAATGGTGGAATGAAGAAAAAGGCAGGAAACGAGAAAACCCACGCACACGGTGTTTGTTCACCACAAAGCTCACTTGGCGGGGGTTGGGATCGAACCCGGCACCCCTAACACCAGAGGTGAATGTTCTACCACTGAGCCACCGCGGCCCTCAGTGAAACTTTGATTCCACTTCTCTCTTCATGAATATGTGATTGGAGAATAATTTATGAACTTCTTTTTTCAAAGTTAAAAATACGCGCAGAAATAAGAGGTATTGGCAAAATGCAGTGACGTCTCGTGACATAATTTTTTGGTTGTTCACAACCGTTAGGAAATTCTAATTCTAGAATTCTAAATAAGTAAAACGATAAAAGCATTGAAAATAACATTCAATATATTTACATATAATAAGAATTATCCATTTATAAACTAATGCTCCACTTCATTTTATATGAAATCACATCTGTTGGTCTTCTGGGCAATCAACTTGTCGATAACTCTTCTAAAGTATACTTTTAACATTTTTTCTATTGATTCTGTAGCTAATGCAGTGAGACTATTTTCCGCCACGGCATTACTTTAAATAATTTTATATTCTTTAATATTGTAAAATAGCTTTCAGCTTCTGAACTCAATGTCGGATTATATGATTTTCAGGAATTTTGTTGTGTGGCATTCTTTTTCTATGAACTCGCCATCAATTTCACGACTATATACTAGTGTGATCTGTTTTAGACTCCAAACGTTCTGCTATTTCGTATATTTGAGTTGCCAGCTATCATGTTTTGTGAATTGTGAACAGTATACACACAACATGCAATGTATCAAATTACGGCACCTTTAATTACGAACATTTTGTCCGTGTACTCTTGCATTGTTGTCTCAACACACTTCTTGAGTATCGTGACTGTTTAAACACCTGTTCTGAACGTGCGGTGATGATAGAATGCATATACGCAAGGGGTAAAGCAAGCGGACAGTCTATTTTAAATTCAAAGAAATAAAAGAAAGAAACAAATCTATAATATGATAATATTCTAAATGTAATTAAATATTTTAAGGAGCAAAAAAGAAAGCACAATATTTGGTGGTTCATATGCTCTTCTAAACTGCATTAGGCAACACCACTGGCAAAATGTTCTATGTTATTTAAAAGTGAACTGTTTATTCTACAAGATAGTATGTTTTGATTCTTTTTAATTTTCTTGATATTTTATTGACGTTTGTGTATTTTCATCAGAGCATTAAAATGGAACTCCAAGTGTACAAAACTGGACATCTTTTTACATTTTTTTAAGGCCACCAAGCCCATATGTTAAGGCCACCAAGCTACCAGTGACATTTGTGCTCTGTGTGGAGAAGGATCAAGGAATGCTTTAAAGTTGGGTTTTGTGCTTCAAAAACGAGAATTTCAAAATGTGGATCAGAAACTTGTGTCTACCAATTAAGTTCGATAACGATGGATTAAACTAATCTCATTACGAAAATTCACATCAAAAGAACAGAGGATTTGCGTAGCAAATGGATTTAAAAGAAAAAAAAACTCTCCACAATTGCCGCTGGTTTCATCGCTTAACACATGGTCACAATCAGGGGTTTATTTTTCTCATTGTCACTAGCAATGAAACATTTTACTTTTATGTCAATATGATGCATTAAAAAGAATGGATCGACCCAGAAAAACATGAGATTCTGAGAGCAAAAACAAAACCTTTATTCTCGAAAGTTAATGTTGTGTTATGATGGTACTGGAAATAAATAGTTCATTACGAACTGCTTCAACGCAACAATATACTCAATGTACTCAACAACACTACGATTCAACGAAGCAATCTAGCAGAATAAAATGAATTGGATTTCAACAACATGGCAACACCAGTCGTCACGACGCCAATAGGTTGTGATTCGAGAAGTCGAATGGAAAGTGCTGCCTCGATCTCCATATTCTACAGACTTGACGCCGTCATGTTTTTGGCTCTCTTGATCGCTTTCAAACTCTTTCCGCCGTATATCGTATTAATAATTACCTAGAATTGAGGGCTGCTTGGACGAATTCTTTGAATCAAAACCGGGAGATTTCCATCACCGAGGTATCGAAATCTTACTGAATACGGTAGGAAATCATAATCAACAACAGAGAATATATTGTTGATTAATATTTTGTAGTTTGCATGTTTAAAAAAAATTGCAAAGGAAGAAAAAACGCACATGAATTATTCCTCAAACCAATATACTCTATAACCCAGGATTCTTAGTTGTGTCTTCCATCTCGAGAAGTAACTGGAGAAGTAACTTCTTGTAAATATCATGCTGGATAGTTTGGTTGAGACACATTATACAAGGTGTCCATATAAAGTTGAGGCGGTGAATTGAAGCGGTTAGAGGATAACGCTGTTATGTAACATTTCGGGAAAATTGACATTCATAAGTATGTCTGTTAACATACACCCTTCCTCGTTTCCATATCTCTTCACTAGGACAAGGACTCACTAAATGATGTGTTATGTAGCATGACTAACATATGCATGAACCGGCAGAATTCAAAGTTTCGAAAAAATGTAACATATCACCTTTATCCTCTAAGTGTTTCAATTTTCTCACCCCAACTATATCTTAACTCCGTGCACCACCAGTACTGTCAGCTTTAAAAAAGTTCGTTTCGGATGTGCCTGTCAGCGATATACAATTTCGGGAACGGTTGCGCTGCATACAATTATACTGTGGCATTCACAATGATGCGTCCAACAGGAATTCAGTGTTCAACAATCGAAACGTGCATCGGAAAGTGCGATAGTGCATCCTTTCCAGAAATGGTACATTTTTGGCCCCATATGAGTTTGCATTAGACACTACATGGTCAACAGACAAAACATGTGCTACTGCTCTGTGAAGTAAGTTGCACTTTGTACGCTATGGATGCACCGTACTATGTCCTTTTGCAATTCTTCTATATAAAGCATATCAGCCTTAGAACATATATTAAAATACGTGTTCTAGACTACGTACGGTCTAAGTATTTTCTTTGTTCGATATTACGTACGTTATATAGAAAAAAATGCTAAATCAACTATACGTTCCTATGTAATATACTAAGATGGTCACGCATTTACCAGAGAACAGAATAGCTGATCCAAGGCAAGGCCTCACACCGGATATTAACCCAAACACATGGTGGACAAAGTTCTTTCTCACGTTGTGATTACAATACACGGTCAATGTACTCTGGCCTCTCATTCCGCATCTTCTAGTGCATTCCTCTGCCTTGGGTTGGATGTCTTGCCTCTGATCAGTATGCATAAAGGAGAGGACCCTTTATATCGCGCAGTACTTAGCGCTCGCAACTCAAAAATAAGCAAAATCATCCTTGGAAAATAAGGTCCCTCATAACGTATATTTCACACCCAAGCAGCGATGCAAATCTGTCTTCAACACTGGGGGACAGGACGGGTAAGACCGTTAATATGATTTTATTTTTTATCGATGTTCGAAATATTTATGAAGTTGAAAAACAATGCTGTAGTGGATTAGGGGAGCAGAGTTGTCTTCAACATTGGGAGGCGGGCAAATTTGATGCTTATTCTCGGATACATAAATTTAATCTTACTTTCCTTTCTGACAATCGGACACAAATCATCACATTTCTCCCCCCCCCCAAAAAAAAATAATCAAATCGGATTATTGGGGGACAGTCCCCTCTAGTTTCAAGATTGGAGGGGACATGTCTCCTTCATCTTCCCGGGATTTGCGCCAGTGCCCCCAAGAAATATGGATTAAACAGATGTACACCCTATGAGCCAGCTATGAAACTTTAAACTTACCCGGAGCTCCTCTGAAAAAACACGAACTCCGGTAAAAATACTACAATTATCAATAGCGTGATGAAGGTAGGTTCAGAGCTGTTACTCTGCTTACATTTGCCAAATAACTATAAGATAACATTTTGTCACTCTGATACCAGCTTGTTATTTATTTATTTATTTATTTATTATTTTTTAAAAATGTTTTCATACTTAAGACTGAAAAATACACAAAAAAGTTCCTTAAACACACAAGGACTAAATTGTAAAATCCGTTGTTAGTAATATTACTACTATGCAAGGAGAAATGCCATTAAAACAACTAAACGTGGTATATTGTTGTGGACTATTTCATCAAAGCTATTACATTTCCGCTAATATATGCTATAACATGCATGTCTGCCATTAAACAAATACTCATTCGGAGTCACATTTTCGTCGTTTCACGGGTATCCAACCCTTAGTGCCATCTGTAGACTTGTCTTTGTGATAAACACTCATCCCCGAAGGCTTGATGAATCACTACAATAATTTCCGCTGCA
Organism: Thermobia domestica; assembly: GCF_964235325.1. Lineage (NCBI taxonomy): Eukaryota > Metazoa > Arthropoda > Insecta > Zygentoma > Lepismatidae > Thermobia > Thermobia domestica. The sequence continues at coordinate 188,435,291 of NC_137464.1, forward strand.
CACTTGCTGAGTTTCACATAAAATTTGATCGCGACTTTTATAAGAGACTGTAACCCACCCAAGTTTCATAATAAAATGAAACGTTGTAAAGGAAAATTTTTGTGAGATGAAACTCCAGTTTACTGTTAAGTTGGTTCTTTCTCTTGGAGTTGGAAGCACTGCTTAACCTTCGGTTGGATTTGCGCGAGTCGTCGATCGGGATGACGTCACGTTGCAGCCGAGGTTCTGGCTTTAAGACTGAAGCGCTTCGCAGTGTATAAAATGAGGGAAGAGTGATAGGTCCTCTGAATGAAAAAAAATGGGTCGTTAAAATTAATATTCTTTCCGTATAATCGTATAAATTTGTTAACTTCTTTTGAAATCTATAACAGTTCCTGGCTATGGTTGTTATTTAGAAGACATTATTATTATTCAATATATTTTGGAAGCACTTATTTCTAAAACATTGCGAAAGGAAAAGTAAGAAAGAAAAAATAGTTAATCGAATAGTTCATGTTACTGGTTTTGTGTAGGCAGAATTATGCCTTGAGTTAAAACATGTTGATTCTTGTTTTTCCTTGATAAAACTAAAGTAAAGTCGCTAGTCAGGAAGTTTAATATATTGAAATTACGGAGAATATTAAGGCTAGTGGAGACTTCAAATGAATGATTTATGTCTTTGGTCCGCTTTGAAAAGGAAAGAAAAAAAAGAGGAATCTATAGAGTTACAGATGAGCTGTTGCTCGTAACTCATGTATTTTGACCCATATTTAAGGAATCTTTTCCTCCCACATTTTCATTCCAAAGAAAGCCACTTTGCAGTAACTTCGAGTTCCATACATTTTTAATGATATTATTGTATATGTTTCTAAATTCTATATTTGGATTTACGATTGGTTATAGTATTTACTTCAGAAACTTTGTCACTTGGAAAAAAAAAAAAACTTTTGGAAAATTAATGTTGCTTGCTAACGGCGATTTTCGATTAATGATATTATTGCTTGTTAAAATTGTTGAATGTTTTCTATATTACTATTTATATATCACGTTTCGGATTTGTTATAATAAAATTTTCCATCTTGTTAGAAAACTTTTTTTACATTTACAAGTAATAGTAGAAATTTTCCTGATTATCTTAATAGTGACATTTAGCATACAGTATAAGCCTTTTCCAGTATTGAACCTCACTCTTCACGTCGTCATTATTCTCAGCCGTGGGGGAGTGGAATTCTCCCTTTCTCTCTCCTTTTAAAATTCTTGTATTCTAAAGGGGGAAGTGGGGTGACGTCCGTTCTCGCAGGACTGTGGGTAGTGGGGGCTATTTAAAGATTATATGTGTATCGTTCATCCGTTACATATATAATTTTTAAATAAAAATAAATTTTATACACTGCCCTGGAAAGGCAAAATTTATGCTGGCTTCGAGGTCCGGTTCGGGGAGGTCCAGCCAAAAGTGTTCCCCTTTATAAATTAAAATTTATGTGTATTTCTTTGGTCAAATTAACCTCTTAATTAAATAACATATTTTCATTATTCTATGCCTTTCTTGTTGAGTTAATATAAAAGTTGTATATGAATGTTAACGTAAAATACTTAATACAGTGTTGCCGGGGTCGGATACAAAATTTATGGTTTAGTAGGTCATTGGGTAATAAGCAGATAATTATTGATAAGGTTGTAAAAATAGTAGTAATTATTCTTTTGGTTTCTTTGTGCTTAATATTTTGTAGTGTGCTTGTAAGGATGGCACAATCAAAGGAGACGCATGTAAAGTATAGATTTTCGGATTCTTCAAGTTCTAGTGGGGATGAATTTCTTGGATATTCTTATGAATTTTGTAATCCTATGTTTGATCATTCAAGGCCTTCAGCCCATATTCAAGTGAATCCTCACGAGCCTTTGCTAAGTGGTCAAAGTAGACCATTTCAGGATCAAAATTATAACGTGAATCCACAAAGTAATGTGGGACACAGTTCACGGTTTGCGAATTCCTCGCCTAATTTAAGAGCAGGAGGGAGTCGGAGCTTGCAAAATAAATATAGAGATCGACCATTTAATATGGCAGCTTCATTAAATTTAAATTTTGAGAAATTTGCATCGGAAGGAATCTATAAATCTTTGTTGCATGATATTAATAGTCTACCTATAATAGATGGTACCAATACTGAGTCTACATTTCAGTTTTTATTAAAACTTGATAGTATTGTCAGAGGTAAGGGTTTGCCTTTAGATCTTGTGTTGGTAGCTTGTCTTTCTCGTACAAAAGGAGAAATGCAAGAAGTTATACAATCGTTTATTGGGGACGCTTCTCCTTGGCAAATAGTTTGTAGACATTTAGTGGTGCGATTTATTTCCACTATTGGTAGAACACAATTCATGCGATTATTTTTCTACGTTCCCATGCGGGAGGATCATTCATTATATGAGTTCGTAGATAATAAATTATCGATTATTCACGTACTTGATATGTCCTTTGATGAAGCCACCATTTGTAGTTTAATTACTAATATGGTAACGCCTTCTGCCCATCAATTTCTTGCTGAAAGAGGTATGCCTATCGATTTAAATCAATTGTATTTAGCTGCAGAACACTATGACGCTTTGCATAGATATAGGAAAGATTATTATCGATTACGTAATCAAGGTAGTAGCGTACGGAACTTGGTACCACCCCGTAAATCATCTTCCTTTATCGGAGCGAAAAACACAAAACAGCAAGTAGTGTTGCAATCTCGTGAACCAAGAAATTTGCATAAAAATTTAGTTTCTTCAGCTATGAAAACTTTACCATCTAATTATAAAAATTTTGATAAGGCAGAATTTTCTCATAACCATAATTTAGAATCTCAGTACTTAACTCAAAATAACTTAGACGTAAAACAAAATGGTAGTAAATTGGAAAATTTATTAGCGATTCCTGTTTACATTACGGGCATGCGTTTTAAGTGCTTAATTGATACTGGGAGTACGAACTCTTATTTAGCTCGACATCTTTATGATGAACTTAGAAAAAAATGTAAAATAAGAGCAGAAAAGGTGAACGTTCAGACGATTGGCTTAGGAAATGTACAAGTAACAGTGGATATGAGAGTAAGACTATATTTTAAAATTGGAAGACACCAATTTAGTGAAATTTTCTTCATCGTGGACTCTAATGAGTTTGATCTTCTGCTTGGAAATGACTTTCATACAAAATACAATTCCGTAATAGACATTGCTGGTAATTTATATAATATAAAAGCTCGGAAGTTAGTGGTTCCTATGATCCGAGCTGATGAACTTTTGTGTGCCCAGACTTCTCTCGCTTCTGCATATACTTCTAGGAATGGGGTGAGTGGAAAGCAGCCGCCATGCGACCTTGGTTGTCCGAAAGCTACACCTCAGCCTAGATCTTTTGGTAATTTCAATCAGAGTTTGACTCCATCGACATCAGTAACCAGAGACAACGGAGTTAACACCACGTTTGACCCAGAAGTGGAATTCGTTTTTGATCAGTCCATATTGCATCCACCGGAGACTAAACCGGAGGAATCTCAAGGTAATTATACGGTTCCTGATCAATTATTAATATGTGATTCTAATTTACAGGAATATGTTAATAACTTGTTAACTTCATATTCTGATGTTATTGGAAACAAAATTGGTAGAGTAAAAAATTTCACTTACAAAATTGAACTTGCCGATAAAACTCCCATTCGATTGCAACCTTATCAACTTCCAACGCATAAGCAAAAGGAATTAGATTCTTTTATTGCCCAGCTTTTAAAAGACGATATTATAGAGGAAGTAGATTATTCTCCCTACACGTCACCCTGCTTTCTAGTAACTAATTCAGACGGAAGCAGGCGTCTTGTAATTTCATACGGAGAAGTGAACAAAAAGGTTATGGTAAACAGCTATCCTTCTCCTAACATGGAGAATGTAATATCTAGTATTTCGGACAATAATATCTTTTCAAAACTTGATTGTAAATCTTGTTTTCATCAAATTCCTCTGTCTGAAGAGAGTAGAAATATTACTGCTTTTGTGACAAAAAACAAAATCTATCGATATAAATCAGTACCAATGGGATTAGTATTATCACCTTTTGTTTTAAGTAATTTGATGTCAAAAGTCTTTGAAGGGTTAATTGGTAAGAATTTAGAGATATATTTTGATGACATAATTTTATTTAGCAAAGATATTGAGAGTCATAAAGCTCTATTAGAGGAGGTATTATCTCGATTAAGAAATTGGGGAATTACTATTTCAGAAAAGAAGTCCTGTCTATTTCAAACTAGTATTAAATATTTAGGGTTTCGTTTTGAAAATGGCAACATGTCAATAGACCCTGAGAGAATTAAAGCTATCCAGGAGATACCAAAACCAAAGAATAGAAAAGGAGTGAACAGAATATGTTCATTTTTCTCGTTCTATTCTAAATTTATTTATGGGTATTAAGAGTTAATTGCTCCCCTTCAAGAATTAAGATCTGTAAAAAAGCCTTTTAAATGGACTAAAGTTCATGATGAAGCCCTACAAAAATTAAAGGATGCCTTTTGTAGTCAGGTCATTTTGAAAGTCCCAGATATGAATTCCAACTTCGTAATACATTGTGATAGCTCTTTGCGTCATTTTTCTGGGGTTCTCAGCCAATATGATTCGGAAGGGAATCTTAGACCTGTATCTATGTTTAGTCGGGCAATTCCACAATCTGATTGGAGTAAAAATATATACGAATTAGAACTTAAGGCTCTTTCTTTATCTTTGGAAAAATTCGAGTATTATTTGGCAAATCCCTTTGTAGTATATACTGATAGTAAGAGTTTAACTTGGTTACTTAATAACCATAAAAGACAAAGGAGATATGGAACCATGTTAGAGAAAATCTCGAGGTTTAAATTTCGTATAGTCCATGTAAGGTCAAAAATAAATAGTATAGCCGATTTCCTTTCAAGGGTTGGAAACCATCTAGAATTCTATACAAAAGATGAAAATACAATGGAAGTCATAAAATATCATAATAAAACAGTAAATTTGTCTTTCATTAATTTTTGGCCAAATCCTGTGTTTAATGTGCCTCTTACAGATCACCAGAGGAAGGATCCTGAATTAAGAGATATTATCAATAGGTTAGAGCGAAAGGAAGAAGTTCCTCCGTATGTATTAAGAAATAAGATCTTGTTTAAAAAGACAAAAGGTAAAGGGAATAATGGATTTAGAATTGTAATACCTAATTCTTTAATTCAGTCGATTATTGAGTATTCTCATTGTCCAATAATTCATGGTGGGCATATGGGATATCGAAAAACCATTGCTAAGGTCGCTGAAAAGTATACCTGGCCTACTTTATATTCTGACATTAAGAATTTTATACAATCTTGTCATTTGTGCCAAATCTGTAAAGATTCTAATCGAAAACCTATGGGTCAATATTTTACAAAAAAGGTAATGCACCCAAATTATACCTGGTTTATTGATATTGCAGGGAAATTGCCTAGTAGTTCTGGATTTGAATATATTTTAATTGTCACTGACGCCTATAGTCGTTTTGTCTTTTTAGAACCTTTAAGACGACTAACCTCAAAAATCATCTGTAATAAGTTACAGGAATTATTTCTTCGATACGGCTTTCCTGGTAAAGTCCTAAGTGATGGCGCTTCTTATTTCGTGAGTGATTACTTCTTAAAATTCTTGTATAGCTATGGTATACAGAGTGTAAAATTCTCCCCATATAACCCACAATCGAACAGAGCCGAACGTACGGTAAGATCGGTTAAAAATTTAATTCGTATTTATGTTGATAAGTCTCAACAGAATTGGGCCCAATTACTATCTAAAATTGCTTTTACTATTAACATAAGTATGAATGAAACTACTGGGACCAGTCCATGTGAACTTTATATGGGACGGAAATTTTACCATCCATTAGATGTTAAATGGTTGATGGATTTAGATCTTTTAGACGACGACCAGGATAAAGAGCAAAAATTAGTCAATATAAATAATAACATTGAACGCGCTTGGAAACATAGTGCGAAGGTATATAGTCAAAAACATAATCCTGTTAATTTAAATATTGATGATTTAGTATTGGTTAAAAGGTTCATGAAAATTTCAGCAGAGAAACATTTCAATCCAAAAATCGCCCCTCAGTGGGAAGGCCCATACCGCCTTATTTCTAAACCGACACCTAATACAGTTTGGCTAGAAAATATTGAAAGACCATATGTTCATACAAAACGTCATGTTCGTTTTTGTAAGAAATATTTTCCACCGGGACAAGTTAATCAACCTAACCCATAAGGTAACACAGAAAAAAAATGATGATTTGATTTGAGAATTGAGGTTAACTAAATTATTAATATTGTACTTATATATATATATTTATATATTTTAGGATGTTTGTTCGAACAAATTTTGTGTTTTGTATATTTTTTTTATTCCTGCAGGAATGCCTCGTCCGAGAAAGTGAGAGGTCAACCCTTTTCATTTTGTAAATACCTCATCATCATCCTTTGTATATGTTATGTAAGGAATTGAAAAAGTTACTGTAGAAGTTTGTAAAGAAGGCGTTAGCATTTGAATATTTATGGAAGATTTGGTAATGTATTGAAATTATTTTATTATTCAACTTGGGATTTGATATGGTTAGGAAATTTTTTTTTTGACCGACCCTCGGATATTATGTAACCCACCCAAGTTTCATAATAAAATGAAACGTTGTAAAGGAAAATTTTTGTGAGATGAAACTCCAGTTTACTGTTAAGTTGGTTCTTTCTCTTGGAGTTGGAAGCACTGCTTAACCTTCGGTTGGATTTGCGCGAGTCGTCGATCGGGATGACGTCACGTTGCAGCCGAGGTTCTGGCTTTAAGACTGAAGCGCTTCGCAGTGTTTAAAATGAGGGAAGAGTGATAGGTCCTCTGAATGAAAAAAAATGGGTCGTTAAAATTAATATTCTTTCCGTATAATCGTATAAATTTGTTAACTTTTTTTGAAATCTATAACAGTTCCTGGCTATGGTTGTTATTTAAAGAATGAGTCAGAAAAAACCTTGCCACTTTCCTCCCTCCATATTTTCTAGTATATAAGATGAACATTGGCAGCACTGTGCATAAGCAAGGGCAGACTGTCGATCTTACTCACGAATAGATTGTCAGTTGTGAAGTGTGCATACTGTGGTAAAGAACGATGAGTCAGTTAGAAAAACGAAAACTAATTGTGAACAAATACCTCGAAAATCCAGGTATGTCCTTAAATAAATTAAGCAAACTCGTAAAATACCCTCGGTCTACTGTGCAAAATGTAATTAAAAAGTACGCACAAGATTTAACTGTTGAAAGAAAACCTGGCTCAGGTAGAAAACCGGGGACTAGCCAACCGAAGCTGGAGAAAAGGGTTACTGCATTGCTGCGTCAAAATCCTTATTTATCGGAAAGAGCAGTTGCTGGTGTGGTCAAAGCGTCCCAATCTACAGTGCACAGATTTAAGCAAGGAAAAGTTTACGATCTTTCAAAGTCCAAAAGGTACCTAACCGAGACGAAAAGCAAAAAGTGACGGCAAAATCCAGAGCAAGAAAACTCTATGATCAGTACCTTACTCAATATGGATGTTGCATTATGGACGACGAAACCTATTGTGTCGCTGATTTCAGTCAAATTCCCGGAAAGGAGTAGTACGTGGCACTGAAGAGGGGAGATTTGCAGGATAAATTTAAACAACGGAAGGCATCCAAATATCCCAAACAATATTTGATTTGGCAAGCTATTTGTTCATGCGGTAAAAAAAGCAAAGCGTTCATCACAACAGGGACAATTAACGGCGAAATTTATACGAAGGAGTGTTTACAAAAACGCTTGTATCCATTTGTGATGTCATACAGTAACTCTGTTTTCTTTTGGCCAGATCTTGCTACCTCTCACTACTCTAAAGCAGCCACTGATTGTTATAAAGAAAAGGGTATCGTCGCAGTTCGAAGAGAGGCAAATTCACCAAATTGCTCTGAACTTAGGCCAATTGAAAAATATTGGGCCCACATTAAAAGAACATTGAAAACATCAAAAGGGAAGGCGGCTGACTTGAAAACTTTTCGTCGCAAGTGGACTGCAGCTGCCAATCAAATAACAGAAGAAGATGTGCGAACTCTTATGAAGCGGATTAAGAGTAATGTACGAGCATTTTTCCATAATTAGTTCTTTATAATATATTTTGTGTGTTTATTTTTTTAAACTTTATAGTCAACTAAAATATGCAAACGACCTTTCTTCTTTTCATTTCTTTACCTACTTTTTTGGTCAAAGTTACTGGCCAAGTTTTTTCTGACTCATTCTTTAGAAGACATTATTATTATTCAATATATTTTAGAAGCACTTATTTCTAAAACATTGCGAAAGGAAAAGTAAGAAAGAAAAAATAGTTAATCGAATAGTTCATGTTACTGGTTTTGTGTAGGCAGAATTATGCCTTGAGTTAAAACATGTTGATTCTTGTTTTTCCTTGATAAAACTAAAGTAAAGTCGCTAGTCAGGAAGTTTAATATATTGAAATTACGGAGAATATTAAGGCTAGTGGAGACTTCAAATGAATGATTTATGTCTTTGGTCCGCTTTGAAAAGGAAAGAAAAAAAAAGAGGAATCTATAGAGTTACAGATGAGCTGTTGCTCGTAACTCATGTATTTTGACCCATATTTAAGGAATCTTTTCCTCCCACATTTTCATTCCAAAGAAAGCCACTTTGCAGTAACTTCGAGTTCCATACATTTTTAATGATATTATTGTATATGTTTCTAAATTCTATATTTGGATTTACGATTGGTTATAGTATTTACTTCAGAAACTTTGTCACTTGGAAAAAAAATCTTTTGGAAAATTAATGTTGCTTGCTAACGGCGATTTTCGATTAATGATATTATTGCTTGTTAAAATTGTTGAATGTTTTCTATATTACTATTTATATATCACGTTTCGGATTTGTTATAATAAAATTTTCCATCTTGTTAGAAAACTTTTTTTACATTTACAAGTAATAGTAGAAATTTTCCTGATTATCTTAATAGTGACATTTAGCATACAGTATAAGCCTTTTCCAGTATTGAACCTCACTCTTCACGTCGTCATTATTCTCAGCCGTGGGGGAGTGGAATTCTCCCTTTCTCTCTCCTTTTAAAATTCTTGTATTCTAAAGGAGGAAGTGGGGTGACGTCCGTTCTCGCAGGACTGTGGGTAGTGGGGGCTATTTAAAGATTATATGTGTATCGTTCATCCGTTACAAGACGAAATAAAGGTTTATGAAATTGTCCGTCCTCATGAGCACTTTTCAAAAAATCGTAAACAACAAGTTAAATTGTAAGCCTAAAAATTTGTGATGTGCTATAGCCACGAAGCTACGTATTTACGTGGAACTGCTACTGAAGGACAGGTTCGTCAAATCTTTCGTTATGACAGTACACGGTATGGTTAATGGGATATATAGCCCCAAATTACGAATAACACTAAACCTTTGTCTAACTATAATACTATAATACTTTACTCTAACTATAATACTTTTGTCTAACTATAATACTTTCAAAGATAAGAAGCGATACCACTAGATAAATGGTATATCGATGTGAACTTGAGGGTAAGTTATTTTGTGTAGTTTTTTGAGAAAATCGACAAAAGCTATTTTTAGATCGGTAAAAAGTAAGTAGTTCGTTGGCTGTAATAACTGATAGAACTTGCTGCTACACAGAGAAAGAAACACATGTGGCTTACCTAAAAGCGTAGGTTGCATGCGTAAATCTTGTAGTTTTTGAACTTAACGTATTACTAAATGTAACATCCTGCAACAAATGTATAACTGAAAGCGCATGTTTTATAATGCTTTCAGTATAAATGTTCCATCTATATCTACTTTCCGTATAAGTGTTCCATCTTTATCTACTTTCCGTATAAGTGTTCCATCTATACCTACTTTCCGTATAAGTGTTCCATCTATACCTACTTTCCGTATAAGTGTTCCATATATACTTACTTTACGTATAAGTATTCCATCTATACCTACTTTCCGTATAAGTGTCCCATCTATACCTACTTTCCGTATGAAAGAAAGAACTCTATGTAGGCTTGTAAGGATCTCACATACAGATGGACGTATGTAACATATAGCTGACTTATGTAACTTTCGTATACGAATGTATGATAATATACGGAAGACTGTCAGATGCGAGACATCCTGCAGCGGCATGGTGTAGCATCTAAGTGGGAAAAGATATCACGTATGTTACCCATGGATAACAGATTTCCGTAGTAGATTTCCGTGTAGATTCCCGTAGTAAACATATGGATTCCGTATATTTGCACAATATACCGCTGCGGGAAAACAATTTTCTCAGTGTAAGGAAGATTATTCGTTTATTTGTGTATCGTATATGTAAAAATAATTGCTAAATAGACGATCGTATCTTGTTATTTGTCCCCTCCTAATTTTGACACGCACACTCCTAACAGTGAGACAGACTTTACTCCTATCTAGACGTTAGTGATTATTTAGATTCGTTTTCATGAACAGGAAAGTCCTTAGTAAGACTATAAACTTTTAATAATACAGGGGTAGCATAAATGATTTATTCATTTTGAAAAGGCCATATTTTCTATAGTATTACACGTATACACATTAAAGATATATGAAAAGAACCACAACCTCACCAAGTATATACGCCCTCTACAAATGTTCAATATGTGCCACTTTGTTGACACGACACACGTCCAGACGACACTCGAGCTTATTCCATACATTTTGTAGCATAGTCCTGTCAATTGTCTGCACTGCAACACTCATGCGTTCTTTGAGCTCGACTAAGAATTGTGGTAATGGGTGTACGTAAGCAAGGTCCTTAACGTACCCCCATAGGAAGAACTCTCAGGACGTTAAATCAGGAAATCTGGGAGGCCAGGGGCTTTTCCCTTTACACAAGCAACCACACGGAGAAAAATGCATAGTCCAGTCGGTATGTAAATGCTGTTTTACCAGGTTACGCGCGTCACCACATTAAGTAATGTTGTTTCATCATTAGTACGATCTACACCACCGTCCAGCAAAAAATTTGTATTGTGGGACAACCATTTCAAATCTAGAATTAACGCCATACCCGTTCCGACGGTGGTAACTTAGGTATATAATGTTTTTACTACCTTCCTACGACTTTCCCCTCTTGGTTCTTTCTAAATCTGTGACTCCCTATCTTACGAGAGTAATAGATTTTAACACGAAACCAATCATGTGAATAAAATTATCCAATCACAGCGAGTCTAGTTCGACGCCGAACTCCAGACTTGGCATGGTGTTCCCACCTACTGTACTTTTATACATGAAATTACATTACTTAAGGAGCGCATCCGCGTATATACGATGTATCCACACGGAAATCCTAGTCCTTTTTTTCTCAGTGCAGTATCGTTGAATTGGTGATACCACCGCAAAATGCTTTGTTTACATGGCCTTTTTTTTTCATAGTTTCTTCAGAAAGTACGTTGCACAGCTATAACAGACGAACATATGGCATACTCAAGCACACAAAAAACTTTTTTCTTGCTTTCCGTTTATTTTCGACAGGTACTAACCTCGTACTGCCACACTGCCACACCCGAACGGAAAGATAATGGACTCGTGCTGCCACACAGTACAAATTTGGTGAGTTTGTGGTACTTTTAATATATCTTCCATGTGTGTACGTGTCATGCTTTTGAAAATTTGGCTTTTCAAAACAAATTAATCATTTATGCTATTCTGGGATTTGGGTGAAAGCAAAGTGACGTACGTAACATGTTGACTTCCTTTTCTGACTTTCTTTGAGTGTAGCGGTCTTCGTAATATAGATATCGCTTTACTTCTTTTTCTATTGAAAAAATGGGAAATTCAGCATTAAGTTGGTATAAAATACACTATCGTTCAGTTACCAATAAAGATTGTGCGAATGTACAAAACGCCGTGACGTACGCACAATGAAATGGGCATGTAATTCAGACATCGAGAAGAAAATGGTAAATTCTGCTCTGCTGTTGCATGTGTATGCTAGAAGAATATTCTGTGTATAGGCGACTAATGCTATGTTATTTCTGCATTGGAACCGAGATTCTCGATGCATCGGTATCCTAACAAATTGTAATTAGCGTGACGTACGTAGTAGCCTGCACTTTGAGTAGAAAAAACAATTTGTGGAGAAGTGAAGACAGCGCCGTAACTTAGATTTTTCTGGGTTGGAAAGCATTAATACTTAGACCCCCTTTAAAAAAGCTGTTTTGGGCCCTCCCGCAAAAATTGAAAATAGGTTCCTTCTTTCCATCTTTCTCTTACTCTTTGTGGTCCACCAGAAGCCTGTGGGTCCTCCCACACTTTCCTGGGCCCGTTCCATACATGACAGATTAATTAAGGGGACAATAGTGACAAATCTCAAAGCCATACTAATAAATAATATTTCTAGGGCTCCTAATAGTAGACATTTTTTTTACTGAAATGGCCCCGCCACTCATTTTATTTTATTTATCGTTTGTGTGCTGTTTTGTCTATGTAATGTAGTGAACCTGTTTGATGCTTCATTTGTAATTTCATATTCGTACCGTACATAGAGTAAGAAAATTTTGTCTTAAAGTTGACCCCTCTCGAATGGCTTCCCTGGGGATAAGGTGCTCCCCTTCCGCCCACAAATTATGGTTCTGAGTAATGATTCAAAATTGAAAGTTGCAAAGCTTATTGGAACATTGATAAAAAGGAAAAAAAGAAAAAAAGAAAAGAAAAAAGAAGGAAATTTTTGGAAACGCTAACTGAGATCGATTGGAATGCCACACAAGAAATGTAAACTAATATAAGTTACTGACATTTATTGATGATAACGCACAGTCGTGTGTAAGTGTCCGATTACAAAATCCAACATGATATGAAAAATAGAAAAATGTTCATACAGACATACAGTGTTGCATTTTAATTAGTAACGTTCAAGTCTTTCAGGTGTTCATGGGCAAAAGTGAAGCGACCTCGTTTCTCACGGGGTTTTGGAAGAATTTTCTGGATGCGACTTCGTTCCACACAATCAAAGTCGTCTACACGTTGATGGAAAAAGAATGTGTCTTTTTTCTGATCATTTACCGCACGTATTTCACTCGGTACATTCCATCACTTTCAACAGCTGTTACGTGTCCCACATATGTTTTATGTCTCCGCCCGACTGCATACGTAACTTCCGATCTCGATGTCAACATTTTGGAAGGAAAGCAATTCGTCACTGACACTTTGTGAAATATTTTCCTCAGGTTCATCCGGATCTGTGTCACTTCAACTGCTGCTGAGCAACTGTTCACCTAGCAGTAAATTGCAATGTGCAATTGGTACGAGTTTTTCAGGATCGGCACTTGTGTTCTCAAATATCACAGCAACAAACTTTTCAGCCGGAACAACGTATCTTACGGACTTGATTCCTGTTACTTGCTGTAAGTTCACGTCCATGAAGTGTTTACCAAACGGAAGGTCGTACTTGGCTATGTCTTGTTGCGATATGAAAAGGTATTCAATTTACTGGATATTTTTGTCAGCGACGGAATGGAAATCACTAGCGTTTTTCACAACCGATTTTCCTTGAAGAACAAGGAACCACATTGCTCTTTTCACCTTTGCTCCAATTCCATCATGAGCCCTCTTTCCGTGATAGCTTTCGTGAAAGTTCTAGTCTGTTGGTATAATTTCATTTAACAGCGTTAAATAGGCCATGGATTTCCGGTTCTTAAAATGTTGGCTCGCTCCGTCTGTCCACAGGTGAATTTTTTTAATGTGCATTTCCAGCAAAAGCTTATTGATGATTAAATCATTGAAGACGGCTACTTCGAAAGCACAATGGTTTTTCGTGTCAGATATTACTCCGTAACGTCACTCTCCATTGTTGAAATATGCTACTGGGGCGTAAATGATGACAGTAGGATTGGCTGCGTTTGACCAGTGGGCGGCCATAACTTCCTTTTGATGCTTAATTGCGTAACGTTCTGCAAAGTCTGTCTGCAGTACCACCTTATCCACATGGAGCCCCATTTTCATTTCTTCTTTGAAAGTGCTCAGTTCCCGGTTTTGTCTTCTTACGTTGTATGTGTGACGCCGATACACTTGTAACTGTTTCTCCATGTCTGTGACACATGATTGCAAGTCACAATGAACAGTTTCTAGGTTGCCTCTCTTCCACTGATAAACTTCAATCAATTCCTCAAGATCTTCTGGTTCACACAACAATCCTTGGATGTATCTTTTGACGTTCATACAGGTCATGCACTTATTCTTCATACACATCTCACTCTCTGGATCGCAAACACTTCCCTCTTTATCATTGGTAGCTGGTTCCAGTTCACTTTGGCACCAATCACTTTTTGAATGTTCTCACAGTATGGACAAGAGCAAGACAAGTGATTCCGTTTAGATACAGTAATGCATTCTTTGGGGCGACGGTTTCGGAAACTAGTTTCACTCATAGGGTATATTTCTGCAAATTTGGTAATGAAGAGCTGGTATGCCTCACTCATGTAAGACATCATGAGTCTCTTTCGTACCTTTTTTCTTCCTATCATTGCTGTACACGGAAACAGTATCCTTTTTCCCAGGCAGTATTCGGGATACATCGTCACACTTGTAGAGATTAATTACTGCCGCTTTTCGGTTCCTTGTTAGTACTGTGCCTTTGCGTTGATGTTTCTCCTTTTGTGTCACTCCAAACTGCTCCGCTATTTTTTTAACGACACTGAGTTTTCTTCTAGGGCTACTGGGGAGGGACTTTTTCACTCTTTGCACTGCTTTTTGTAACGATGCAGTATTCTGATATACCACACTCGATTCAGATGGGGCAGATTTTTCCCAGTTCCTTCTGCTGCGGCACTGCCGCATGCGTATTTTCGTCTGTCGACGCACTTTTTTCGCCTTTGTTGCTGACATTCTCTTTCGGTACTGCTGCATTCTACGCTTTTCTTTCTCACGAATTGCTGCTTTTGCAGGAAGAAAATGACAGCTTCACACTTTCAACACACATTACAACTGCACTCAACGCTAAGACGATCCTATCTGTAATGAACACGCAGCAGTCGATGCAATGTTGCCATTTGCTGGCCTTCGAAATGCACTAACAATACGACTTGATTCAGGAATAGTTAAGATATATTGTTTCCACTGCTAAATAAAGCTAGTATCAGGCACGACTAGTAGTATGTCCTGGCGCGACATTGCTCAACGTTTCGCACTTTTTCTATTCACAGCACATAGTTCTTGCAACCGAAATAATATGAATTTACTTCTACGCAACTTTGCTGCAAAGTTTTAATTTTCTCTGCTTCAACTAATGTGTATTGCTTGTGTGACATATAGTAACATGATACTTGATATGCAATAGATATTAAGGTACTATTCGCCGTGACGTACGTAACAAATACAGTTATGTTACGTAAGTCACGCATTCAGTTCGTTGGTCACGCATTTTATTGGTTAACGAGATGCCACAAAAGTCTGCTGTAAATTTGTACTGTTAGGAGGCATAATCTATTCAATACTTTAATGAATGACAGTTGTCAAATCGGTTTTCATTGTACAGAATAAACTTCTTCACCTTTTCCGTGAAGTACGTAACATAACACCACGGATCTTCTCAATTTCGCTCCTACTAGTGATGCCTACCTACATAGAGCTGATAATTTCTATTTTGGCCCGGAAGGTAACATGCCATAGGCGACATTTCTATGGAGAATGGTGAAACTATTGCACACATGCTCAGTGAAAAAATAACTAAACGATGCACTTGCCTATCATTTCACAACAGCATATTAATGCACTTTCTGTTACAAAGAAGCTGATTACTTTACAATAAACAACAATTTCACAATAAATTCTGCAAAACATGTAGCTACACTTCATTCACTTTCTACAGATGTATAGCATATTATGGCGAAAGCATTATGGTTTTTGCCCTTCAATGTCCTGATTTATTTGCTTTCACCCATTTGCAATTCATTTTATTTTTTACTAAACTAACTAACTAACTCTATGGCCTATGGAACCCGCAGGTTCAGTGCCGCGTTCACAAAAGCTCTCCACTGACTTCTATCCTTAGCTAATTACATCCAGTTTCTACTTTGTATTCCTATCTCTGCGTGATCCATCTTAATATTATCCTCCCATCTGCGCCTAGGTCTTCCTAATGGTCGTTTTCCTATGGGTCTTCCAGTCAAGACTTTCAAAGCGTTTCTACTTTCTTCCATTCTAGCTACATGACCTGCCCACCTAAGCCTCCTAGACTTGACGACCCTAACAATGTTGGGTAAGCCGTATAAACTATGTAGTTCCTCGTTATGAAGTTTCCGCCATTCCCCATTCTCGTTCCTCTTGGGTCCGAATATTCTTCTCAGGATCCTGTTCTCAAATACTTTCAGTGTATGTTCTTCAGTCTATGTTTTATTTTTTACTAGACTTGAAAATACATAAAATCATAATCAATAACTTCGACGCCACATTAAGCTTAAACTTGACTTCTAGATTCAAAAATTGATTTTGTACCAGCATCTCTATTTCAAGTGGGTACATTTTTAAAAGGAAGTTCGTATCTCATACGACGTATTTATTTGCTTACTTCAGTGCAACTGATTCTGAACGTTAGATTAAAAGGAAAGCAGTATGTGAGTGGAAAGGGATAAAGAACAGAAAGGTAATACTCTACCTTCATTCGTCTTTGCCAGAAGAAGAACATCTTCGAGTGCTCTGGGTTGTGGTACGTACTTTGGAGATGTAATTGCTTCTTTCTTTTCCTTCTCTCTCTTTTAACCTCCTTTCATTTCATTTCTCTTCTGCAGCAGCGTTTCTCTTTTTCTCCATCGACTTACTTACCTACCTTCTTCTTGAGAGGACTGGTTAATTTAGGTAAGAGGCAGGAATCGATTTTCACTAGATACGGTGGCTTTGATAACAATCCACAGTCGAGTTCCCTGGACAACAACTGTTTAATTGCGATAGTACTTTCTCTCTCCTTGTAACTTAAGTTTTCTCTTATAATCCTGCTATAAGCTGAATATTTGAGACATTACTTTCATATATATATATATATATATTTTTTACCTTTTTGTCGTTAATTGAATTGTTAACAACAAATTACATACCTAACCCCAAAAAAACTAAAGAAGAACCCATCTAATCCGTTATCTTTGGGACTGGGGGTATGGTCGAATAGCAAAAAAAGTCTGATTATCAGAAAATACAGAAAAATACGGATTTACAGTAAAATAAACAAACTCTGAACTCAAAAATGACTGTATTGTTGTCTACAGTAAAAACAAATGAACAGTAAGCACTAAAAACTACACAGAGCAGTACAGAAAACACGCATAACGAAAGAAACTACACAAGTGATGAGGTAGCACAACAATGCCACGATGGCAGTAAACGACAATGGCCCTCGTGATTCACCGACGAATCGGAACAATTTCGACTCGATCACGATCGGATTAATCGGAGTGGCGGACTAGTCGAGGGAGAACGAGAGGGGTTCTACTGCACATTCTAGTTAGTATTTCACAATTGGGAATAACAATTAAGAGATCTTTGAGAGTTTCGAAACTTATAACTAAGCAATCATAAGTTAATTAACTAATGCTAATTAATAAGTGCTTAATTAATAATAACTATACCTATACCTGTACCAATTTTCTTTTCTCAATTGTAATGATGGTATCAAAGATATCCAGGCTCCTGATCTTAAGGTCTTGGAAAGAAGAAAATGTACTTTAGCATTTATCTTGCAATATTAAAGGTAAATACTCGGTTCCCTTTCAGGATAAGCCGAGGAAGCCCACAAATAAACAAAAGATAGCTTCAAATTTTCTGGAGTTCAACATACTGCTAATGTGTACAGGTTGAGTCCCAAGTCCCACTACTCCTTATATATGTGAGACGTAAACTCCCACTCCGTTAGTGTTTGATTATAGCAGGGTTTCTCAACCGGAAGGTAGCGAAAGGGTTTCATGGGGGTCGCTAAAATAAGCGGATTAGAATCTAATATCGGAAAATATTTTTAAATAATATTTTGAATTTTGTTCTAATAGACATATTTTTATTTTTATACATTTTGTTAAGAACAACAAGAAATGGGTGTACTAACCATTTTCAATAGGTGCAGAGTTGTTTAAAAATCAATTTAAATGAAAGAGGTATGATATGAAACTAATGAGAACTGCATATTGAAATACCAGAAAAATATAAATGCAATAAAACCTGCATATATATTGTAATACAATCAAAATTAAAAGCTAATGAGATACCTGATCATCGTGTGATTTCACTAGTGCAGGAATGTCAGGTTCAATCTTCATAACGCATATTATCAAGTCGTTTAAAATGCTCAATAACATTTTTACCAACTGTCCAAATTTTTTAACCAAAATTAGAAATCACTTTATTTTTTATCATATGACCCAAAATTAAGGGACTTATGAAATTAAAAAAAATTCAAATGACTTCCATTTTGAAAGAGTATGACGGATAGGATTCGATATTTGTAATAAGAATGAACTGACCAAATATAGTTTTAATTCATTTGCTTTCAGGGAAGTTACTGTATCCACTATATAAAAGAAATGGATTCTGCTATTATAGAAATAGATGGATATCGTCAGATCTCCGCAATAGGTATTTAAAAATCCCACACATTACAAACCAGAAATTATAATACGGTAGCTGGCAAGAGAATGTGATAAAATGGGGGTCCTGATAGGAATTAGGATTAGAGGTAGTAATGTAACTTTCAAATGTTTCATTGCAAGTACCTAAACACTGTTGTATTGTTGATATTTAGTGTATTTTATTAAGTTATGATGACAGGATAAAACGACATGCCACGTGTAAGTGATTGTTCAATGTTTTCTAGACAACCCCGTTGCGTGAAAAAAAGTAGTTTTTTTTTTTTTTTTGGATGAGCGCATGATCTACCGCTGTACAAAAACAAGAAACATTTACTTGATGACTTTCTTGAAGAGTTGGTACGGATCGTTTTTATTTAATGATTTAGGTTGTAATGTCTGCAATATACCTGTTTGGTCCATGTTTCTTTCATGGCTCTGTTAGTCATGAAACCTACCTGTTTCAAGACTGATTTGCCCTTGAGCTGCAAGTTCCAAGACTTATGGTTTCAGCAAGATATAGCATCATCAAATTATTCGCTTGCCGTGAAATAAATAAAAAAAAATTCTTAAATTACAAAATTTCTTAAATTACAATGATGACGTGGTAGGCCTTTGGTCCATGGTAGTTTGCCATTGCTTTTCATGGTATGATGATGTCGTCCTAAGAAGTGAGGAGATGATCAAAATAAAGATTCTGGGAGTGTTCTGGAGGAAAATGCTGAGTGAAATATGGCTTCGATTACGATTGTAATGAAACCACGAACTAAGAATTAAAAAAGACACACTAAAGGTGTTATTCAAGAATTTTTTTCCAGTTGGTGGAATAATGTACTGCAACACACGAATTGAGAATTTAAAAAATCATCATTAATTTTACTCATTAAGATCATAATTTTGGGTGAAACTAAACGAAGATTATCTTTAATGTTTTAAATTTCGTGTACGTTCATAATATATTCTTTAAAACCACATGAACGTGTAATCAAGAAATTGTTGGAAGCAAAAGCAAAATAGTTTAGAACCGCCTGTATACGAATAATTGGAAGCAAACCTTAGGGTAAATTAAAGTTTACGAAAGGGTTTAGGTTTCAAGTATGATAGGTGTTGAGTGCGCCCTCTTAGGGACCGCAAAACGCACTCTTTGAGACACTGGTCCTTAAGAGTACGCATTTGAGTTTTTTAACTTTTTAACGTTTATCTCCATTTCTACATCTAGTTGTAAAGTTTTCTATTTCTTACAATGTAGCCTAAACTTCAATTAAAATTTTGTACAATGTATATAATTTTTGCTTCATTACTTTCGGAGCTATTTGAAAATGAATATTAAGTGCGTGCTCTTTGGTAACCTTCCTCTATGCACCGGTTTTGGTTAAAACAGCAAAGTTAAAAGTACAAGACATTTGTTTGTTCGTTCGTTATTTAGTGATCTTCGTTCTTAGTGAAAAGTTGGATACAGTTTTTGAAAAAGGAAACGTATTCTTAAAAATCTGAGTCCTATATTTCATTGCAATTGTTTCCTATTTAAAATTAGAATAAAAAATAAGCATAATGAATTAGCATAGGGGAAAACCAGTGATCGAGCTTTCATCTCTGTAAGAAGGAGATCAGTAATCACAAAAAAAATACCATGATATTTTATATTTGCAAATAATAATAATAATATCTATGAGTGTGCTGCGAGAATTCAAGTTACGCCCGTAGTGTGCCGCAAGTTGAAAAAGGTTGGGAAACGCTGATATAGGTAAATACTATATACAATTTGCTCTTCCGAATTGATCATATATGTCAGGTCCGTAAATTTTACATGATTTACGAAAATACACGTCTTTGGGGACTTGAAATAATTTATAATAAGCACCAGGAATTTATTTTTAAGTGAACTCATACCTGAATTCCCATAGTAGTTAAAAGGGCATGATACTAATTTCAAGTTATATTAAGGGAATTAAACGGCTAAAGTTAATAATTTCCACTAGAAAGACCCTATTTCTTGGTTGTTAAGTATATTAATCTACAGTATTATTTCATTAAGTGGGATATGCATTTTTTTGTCTTCAATTAATTTTGAATATATCTTTTACATTGATTATCTAAATATAGGTAGATAAAGTAACTTAATTGCATAACCTAGGTATGTTGTTTTGTGTCCATGCATTTTCGTAAACTTAAGTAATATTAGTTAAAAGACGTAATGAATCTGAGAGTCGCACAACTTACGAAATTTCTCCTTTTCTCTATTACTTGATACAAAACATACTTTGAATATATTCTGCTTGCTCGTGTAATTACTAGCGTGCATGGTCGTCCCAGGTTCAATGCCCAGTGATAGATCATTGAACTCTTTAAGGCGATTGGGATTCAATTTCAAGCTACATGTCGACATCTGATATTTCCTCCGTGCTGAGAAGGGACTCGTAAACTTCTACAAACAACACTATTTTGAAGATCGGACTGAGGGACTATAGTTTTGAATTCCGATGATATTTCGTGTAATTGTATATAGACAAACAACATAAAACATTTGATTTTCATATGCTCGTACTTTCATTCGAAGATTGTACGAACCCGATCTTGAGTTGAACGTTTCGTTAGGACTTTACAATATTCGTCTGATTATTTTTTTTTTTAATGTAAAGTGTGTTTTGCCTCGTGGCTAAGCGGTTAGCGTTCGCGCCTCTGGTCTGATTCTATTCCTATGGTTCAGGTTGCAGGATAAGCTGTAACACTGCAAAAATATAAAAGCTACTTTTAGACACGGTAGGACACTGTACGGATTACCTACACTCTTTGAACATTTCCAGATTACATATATTTACCCCTTTCAGATACCATTGTCCAGATATGTCCCAGATGTATGTACAAAATGTGCAAAATATATGTCATCACTTTGTTTTCGAACTGTTTGCCGAGAATATTTTAAGTATAGGTAAATTTTTCGGAAAATGAACGCCTTTGGACACACGAAGCGCACTTTATAAACACACACTTGATATATTTCTCCCTCAACATCTGTACTAAAAGTGTTTAAATGCTGTTTCATTTTTTTACGGCAAAGTCCATGTTGCATATAATCTCGCTGCTGAAAGGGACACTACATTCAAATTCAAATTAACCAAGATGTACGTACTAGCTGAAGTTTTGAACCCCAAGACTGCTAATTCGTTGTCCGGATTATGCATTTTAGGCTGAAGAAATGTTCTGACGAAAGAAAGTGAACAACGGTGAAACATATTTTTGAACGATTAGAGAACAAGAAAATCCAGATCAGTTCTTCTAACACATGGATATCATGTTCTAAACATAACAGGCTCTCGTTCATAGATTTCAAACTATGATCATTTACATCAAAGCTATCACCGGTGACTTGATCCCGTAATCCAACTCTTTGTAGGCGAGATAGTGTAATTAAGAATGACACATACTGTTAGATATTATGTTAGATGATAGTCTATGTACGTCCAACTTCCTTTATAATCTTGGTATTACATAAGGTACAAAAGACGAAAACTCATCCTTCACAGGCGAAGACTTTTCCGTTTCCGTTCCTTCATAGACTGTAAAAGAGTATTGCATATGGCAACATTAAGAAAGGTACACTAGAGCACTTTGTTATTCTCTCTTTAGACGAACATTCGGACGATATCTCTGGGATATAAGCCTATCCTAGTCATTTTATATGATAGTGGAACATAAAAAGTTAAAAATGAAAGGGTGTTTTCCTGTTTATTTTTATATACCTCTTCATGTATGTCACCCATCCACTTTGTGTGATTAACTGAGCGAAATGCACAACGTAAAATGCAAGATTTATTAAAGCTCTTTGTTAGGGCGTGGTATCAATGTTTACTGTTCTTCCAAAAAGAGATAAGCGCCTTATTCATAAATAAATCCTCCCTTGAAACGTACATGGGGAATTTCAAAGATTCTCAACAGTAGTGTGGGGGAGGGGGATTTTACATTGCTACATAAAACAAACAGTACAACCTGGGAAAGAGAGGAACTAAGCTTAGGTTACAAACAAAACTTGTAAGATATTTATTATGTAACAATAAGTTGAAAGAGCGAACTAAATTGCCATACTAACTACTACTACTACTACTACTATAACTAATCAGTGGCAAATGTTATCCCACAACATGCAAAGTGAGATTATAATATTCCACGAGGGGTATCCAGATAAAAATACGTGTCTTGGTGTGAAACACAAATATCCGACAGCAGATGAGTACAAATGATTTATGCTACAGAAAATGCATATAATTTTGTAGCTTCAAATATGTCAATTGTACTTTTGTAAGCTTTCTTTTGTAGTAGTAAGTTTGGATAGATTTCCCTTTAATCATGATTTATAATGATCCAATCATGATTTATAATGTACCTATTTCTTTCGAAAAATGTAACATTATATCTTTATACAACACAATGCGAAACTGTCTATGGTAACACAAAATAACCAATTACCTGTAATAGCAATGGTTCTAATATCGAAAGCACATACTAGCAGTGAAGGTTTCAGAACATTTTCTCCGGTACTAGCAGTGAAAGTTTATGTTACTAATATCAGGAAGGGTAAAGATGGAAGTCATGGCGAATACAGTAAGTCTAGAAGAGCTTAGAAACGCTCTAGGTTTAGAGGAAAATGAGGAGACGAATTTGACCGTCATACTAAAGGAAATCAGGAATTTGCGAAATGCAAGCAATGGTGACAGTAGAAGTGAAACACCCTGTAATTGCATAAAGACAGACGATAGGATAGATATTAAAATATCGACACCAAACTTTTTCGTTAGCTAAAAACGAATGCCCATTCGAATTTTTAGACTCAGTAGAAGATTTCGTGAAGCAGATAAAGATATATTAGAGCAAGTACTTCCAAAAATTCTACTTGATAAACAGGACGTTGGTCCAAATTCCGCATGTGATTGGAAAACTACGCAGCATTTAAGAGAAGTTTCTTCCAAGAACATTTTTGTTTTGATTACAACTCCGAAATTGAGAGTTAAAATACAGAATCCTAAAGAATCGTTGTCAAACTTTATAAGAAGTATGGCATCTCTATTTTCGAGACTCAGAAATCCTCCGACAGCGAATAAACATATTTCGAAAATCATAGGAAAATCTCATCCTAGATTTAGACAATTTTTGCACAGAAAAGAATTTGGTTCTCTTAAACAGCTCGAGCAGAAATCGTTAAAGATACAATGTTATATGTTAGACGAATATAATTACGTGCAGCAAGAGAAAATTGGAATCTCTGTAGCGGCTATCACTACAAGAGAGAGACCTGAATCAAAGTATCGGTAGAGTGAATCCTTTCGGGAAGGAGGGTATTTGGAGTCAAACCTCTTTCATTTTCATTGCTTCAAGTATCAGGTACGTGGGGAGGGAATGAAAAGTGGGTTAATAAGGAAAAATATGAAAAGTGAGTCCTGCAATAAAAATATGACGCTACAGAAATGCAGTAAAATAATCTATGAATTATTTGGGTTTGTGAGAGAACAACGATAGAAAGTAATCATAGGAAACAAATTATAATAAAATAAGGATAAGGAACAAATTATAAGAAAGTGCAGGAAAGAAACAAAGTACTACATGTAGCTCTTGGTTCGAACGAAACAAGTTAACGATTTCTGAAATCTTAATATTAGTATCCGAACTGTTGAAAGGAACCACCACACAAAGGATAGAAGAGAAATATAATGTAATTGGTCCCACAATAGTAGATTGGAAGCAGTTTACCCATGAAATGTTAGTGGAATATATTTGTGACAACAGCAAGAAAAGGGGAAAACAGTGGAGATAAATGAAAGTAAGTTTTTCTGAAGAAAATATAACGTGAGTAGAGTGCTAGAGGGGCAGTGGGTTCTTTAAGGTGTGGAATGAGAGTCTAGATCCTTTCTGGTTCTAGTTGACAATAGAAAAGAAGAAACATTTGTATCTACGAACGGACAGTGTCTTAAAAATGGTGCAGATATGAAGGGGACAGGTGTGAACACTGTTAGGTAGGCTATAGAAACTTGTCCAGTAGACGATACACACATCTCACAGTGAATCATAGTGTGAATTTCTTGAAGAATGTTACTGTAGCCCACACAAATGCACTTCGAGAACATTATCTAAACACAAGAGGCAGAGAGAGCCTTCCTTTATTTTTAGCACAACACATGTTCAGAAAATTAGTCATTAATCATGGAGAGGATATCGTTCTTAAATTTCTACTAAATGTTCGAGAGAGAAAGTGGTAATTCTATCATAGCGCAGGGTGTGTTCCAAAACTCTTTTCATAATAGTTTTCATGAAACTCATGCAATAAAGTTTGTTTCCCACTATCTTCGTTTATGCGAATACCCACCATCGCTGACGCGATTGCTTCCAACGGACGCACACTCCCGCTTGCAGATCCCCTTACTACACTCTTTCCCTGACTCAGTTAGATAAAATTCGTGTTTTTCAACGTCCATCTAGTACAAGTTGGTTTGAAAAGTCATTTTTGTAGCATGCGTTTGCGATTATATTATCAATCTGTACGCAATTATTCGAGCAGGTGTCAGAGTAATATCAGACCACAGAACGTCCTAGGAATTCATATAAAGAAAGAAAAGTGACAGACAAATGTTTTTCTAATTTCACGAACTAGTCTTAATTTGCACCCTGTTTCTATTCATAATTTTAGAATAATTTAGTTTAGAAAGTTATTGACTATCATTAAGTAGAAAGGACTAGAAATCTGCAGCTTCGATTACTGAATTGTCAGAATTATAGCTTATAGTTAAACTAAATTTTTTGCTGGAAAAATACCATATGAAAATCGTAAGATTTAGCCATAAATATCCACATTGGCAACACTGGAGAGAGTGTCCTCTTTTGAGAATAGCTGACCATATTTGCATATTTGTAATGCTGGAAAAAAGAAATCATCATTCTGAAATGAAATAGGATCTGCGCTACAACGTGATTTAATACTCCTCTCCACTTTTGCTCTTACAAGTGGGAATCTTAACACCAAGGTATTCTTATAGGGGAAGATAATCAAGTAATGTGCACTGTCGAACGTACGTGAATCTTTATTTTCCTGGCATGCTAGTTCAGAAAACTAGACTTTAGGCGTGTTTATGCTCCACCTAAACTTTGAACACCTTTCATCTTCATCCGAACAATATTCATAACAGGAATTAGTAAAGACTTCTTCAGAGACGAAGCCGAAGAACGTGTCTTATAACTTCTAGCACATAGAAGAAAATCTTAAACGAGCTACATGACTTGCTTCTGGTACCTAGGTAGTGTTATTAATTAGTGTTGTAAATAGAAAAAAAACGTTCGTATTTTTTCAGAAATGTACGTTTTTTTTAGAAAAAAAACATTGCCTCTCGTTTTTTTCTAAATTTCGTTTTTTTAAATAGTCATTTGTAATGCATCTTACGTCTATTTAAGTATTAAATATTTTTATGTAGGTATAATCACCATAAAATGCAACATAAATTAAACGCTAGATACTGATGCGCTACAAATATTTTACAATTTACATGAATACCATATTTATTAACAATTCGGGTTTCAGCAGTTTTCATCAATATCAACTAAGAAATAAAAGTAGAAATGAAATTTTGTTTTTTCGTGAAAGCAGGCCTTAAATAAGTACGAAAATAATGTCACGAACAGCATAAAATTCAAATAACTTGTCTAAAGGTAAAAACTAATACTAGTTTGCCTAATAGTATTTTTCTAAATGCCATATATAAATAATTTGTCGACTAGATATATATATGATATGCAGAGCCGGCTCTACCATATATGCAACACGTGGATTTGCGTGGAGCGGCAATTTTTGATGGTCCTGCAAAATCTGTCATAAGTATATTATTTAAATTAAATATTTCTTGTTGGAAACAGACTTCATGATGACGTTAGTTACATTTACTAAGCTGACATTCTATTTGAATACTACATTCATAAATTATGTTTAGGTTGCATTAGTTTAAGGCCACATGGACAATGCTAAAGCAAATGGTCAAATAAATCCGAGCACAAATTGCTTGATTGTTGCCAAATGCAAGAATTCAATTCTCGAACAGTAGTGAATATTTGTTCCATTTAGTAAGTTATCACAGTTTTGATATGACAACTAGTCTTGTTTTTGTCAGAAACAAGTTCCTTATTATTGAAGATAGAAACATTTTTTTTTTTTAAATGTTAACATTATATAGAAGAGAAATCAAGAAATCAAGATAAAGAGCTAGTTGCACTGGAATTGCAAACTGATACATTGAGATTGAAGCTCGATATTGAATTCTATAAAAAGGATTACCATCTTTCCTCTGCAGGTGTGTTTGCTTTATCTTTCACTAACATACTAGATTAATATTTAAAAAAAAAAAGAAAAAACAGACACAACGGGATTACATTTTTATAAGTATTTAAGCCTTTCTGAGTGCAACTGCTCTTACCCTTACCTTTGTTGTTCATGCTGGAGTAGCATACTTAAAATCATGACTTTTAAGATTTGTTCTTTCTGGAGAAAGTGGGAGGCGGCAAATTTCGCAAGTGAAATATTGCTGCATAACAATGAAGATTTTCTGGATCGTGTCATCTTCAGTGATAAATCGACACTTCACCTAAGAGCTAATGTGAACACTCATAATGTTTGTATTTGGCCGTCAGCAAATCCTCAGTAGATGGTACACTTGAAACGAGACTCCCCTAAATTGAATGTGTTTTGTGCCATATGGCGGAAAGTTTATGGGCCTTTCTCGCCTATCGACTAGATGTGTGCCGTGTGACGAATGAATCTCACATTGAACACTTGTAGCAAAGACTGTTTGAGGTGCATTTGAGGTTTGGTCTTTGAGTTGGTGTTTGAGGTCTTTTACTTGATGCATTGCTTATAATTGTACGTAAAATGTAATAAGTACTACGAAGACTTAAAACCCCAAAAATTCATTTTGAAACACCCTGCATTTCTCACCAACAGTGTTGGAACTAAAATGTAAAAAGGAGAGAAAATTTTCCTTATAAAGTTATTGTTTACAACAACGATATTATTATTAGTCGATACTAACAACGATATTATTATTAGTCTAGACTATAACTACAACAACAACACGAGTTAGTAGTCAAAAAAAATGTAATCAAATGTATTCTCGGTGGCCCAGGTGGCCAAAGTGGCACACACGGGTGCATTTGTTTAATCCGCTCCTGTGTGGACACTAATTAAGATATCGGGATATTATTTTTGCAAAATATCGTTGGGCTATAGTTTATCCTAGTAATTTTTTTCTTCTGGTGTCGAATTATCTTCTCAAATTTCACCCCAGTCAAAAATTCGAGAATTTTCTAATTTCGAATTTACTTCTTTTTTCCCTGTAGCTTCTTTCGTTGTAGAAAGACCTCCTTAAGACTTGCCAGGTAGATACCTCGGATGGATACCTAATTGTTGACATCAATTGGACGTGTCTGCGCGCAGTGTTGCCAATTAGGGAAATTAAAATTTTCCTAAGTTTGGGCAAAAAATTAGAAATTTTTGTTTATAAATCCGTATAAATCCGAGTGCAAGTCAACTTACGCCAATCGAACATTTGTCCTTACTTAACAAATGCAAGTACAGATCGTTACAATGGGGTAATTAGGGAACGCACGAAAAAATCGTATTTAGGTTTTAACACGATTTTTCTAGTTTTTCCCTACTTTTCTGTTTACCGTAATATATTTTTGGTAATTAGAAGTTTTGTTCTTTAAATATCATCATAATATTCATAGGATATATTAGTGGTGTACCAATGTTTAATTTAAGATAGTTTGCGTCTGTCTGGTAGCAGTGTTACCAGCTACAGAAAATTTTAATTCCAGATTTTAGGGGGAAATTTTGGAAAAATTATCTGTTTTGTCTCTATTATTTCCCTCTTGTTGGCTATATAGGACCAAACGTACCAATATCTGGAAGTCTCGTCTTTGCTCTACACAACGCACTATAAAAAGTTTCAATAGGATAATTAGAGGAAGTAGAGTTGAGGTTTACAGTACACCTTGTTCTCTAATTGGGAAGATAACTGTGATTTTTTAAAAGGCTTACTTTATTAGATATCGTCACAATACTTGTAGGATATATTAGAGGGATACCAAAGCTTATTTTAAGATAGTTTTTGTGTGTCTGATACTAGTGTTGCCAGCTACAGAAAATTTTAATTCCAGATTTTAGGGGCAAATTTTGAAGAAAAAAAAATCCCTTTTTGCTTCTATTATTTACCCCTTGTTGGCTACACTCAAACAAACTACAAGTGTCTAAAAGCCTCGTCCTTAGCCTACACAGCGCACCATAAAAAGTTTCAATAGAATAATTAGGAAAAGTACAGTTGAGGTTTATAATAAACCATGTTCTGTAAATGGTAAGAAAATGGTGGATTTCTGAGGTAGAATGAGATTTTTTTTTTAATTTTCTTGCTTACTTTGTTAGATATCGCCATGATACTTGTAGGATATATTCTTGGAGTACTATGGTTTATTTTCAGATAGTTTTCGTCTGTCTGATGGCAGTGTTTCCAGCCAAAACAATTAATTCCCGCTTTTAGGTGAAAAATTTGGAAAATTTCCCTTTTCCCCTCTATTATTATCCTCTTACTGGCTACATTGAAACAAACGTACCACTACCTGAAAGCTTCCTCTTTGCCCTACAGAACGCACCATAAAAAGTTTCAGTAGGATAATTAGAGAAGCTGTAGCCCCGGCATATTTGATTTTTGCTTGTGAGGCGTAAAAAGTGTCAAAATTTCATGTGTATGACAGAATTTTTTCTTTCCCTCTTTGGATGGAAGCAAGCGACTTCAGGATTTCACTGTACCTTGTCAACACACCAAAGATTTTTTAGGTGACTTGAACTCATATAGCAGTAGTGGTACTAGATACAAAAAATTTTGAAACTTGGTTAGGGAATTTTTTGTAAATTTTCACCCCTACATTTCCCTCAATAATTTCCCACCCATTGGCAACACTGCAATGCAACTTACACCAAAAGCTAGCCACATCCATTTTCTAAAAAACAAGGACTTAACCATATCAATCGAATGAATGGTTTTTGAGCAATAAGTCACTAACTGGAAATGTAGGAAAACGCCAAAAATGACCTGGGGCCGACAGGAATAATCACACAATTTTGCTAGTATATACGTATAAAGAAACAAAAGATTTGTAAGTTACGAGGGCTTCTACTCAAGTTCTGTTGATTATTTCAATAATCTACAACGTAAACCAATAAATAATAGTTGCCAGAAAAAAACAGAGATTTGAAAAAAAAACACGAAAAAGAACGGTTTTTTATTGAAAAAAAAACTTCACAGAAAAAAAAAAACGTTTTTTTACAACACTATTATTAATGAAGACATGAATTGAAAACTCGAAATATGAAACAGCAAGAACAGGAATGGTAATAGAGTAGAAGTATTTAAAAAGAAAACGATGAGGATTTGTTGACTATTAGATCAATTGACGCTCACGTTGTTGTAATGAAGTAGGTTGACTATTACTCAATTCCTATAGAAACGTAAACACGGATCTGCAAACATAAATTTATGGTACTCATATTTAATTCTATATTATATTATGAGTAATAGTCGTATCATGTTTTAACTTGTTATCTAATGCAATCTTATGGTAATTAAAATCCCGACGAGAATTATATCTTAAACTAAATATAAATAGCATCTCACTAAGCTTTCAGACTACAATTTTGATAGACAATGACATTTATTAAATGTGTTTTCTGAATTTAAATAATATGTGTAAAATTAAAATAAAATCGGAAAGATTAGATTTTAAAAAATCAATATAAGTGTCGCTTCTGACCTGTTACGGTAAATATTAGAAATATGCAAAACCAAATATTATGAAGTTGATTATTATTTTACAAGGTTATATTGAAAAGAAAATGTTGTGGAGAACGAAAAAGGGAAGTTAGTTGCACAATGGAGGAAAGGCCATCAGAACTATGACCACGAGCGAAAGCATTGTAGGATAAAGTTTTAAAAAATAATTCTTTATTCAACGACAGTATTGTTATAGGTTCCAAGAAATTGTCCATATATATTTTTTTGTCAATGCAATATGTCTCGCGTGCTTTCCATGAATTAGTGTAATCGGAGAAGGTATTATTCGTAATGTATCAGAGGATATTACCTTCCGCTCTGCTCATGATTAATGACTTGTATCTAATATTTTCTCTCCCTTTCCTTTATGGTTCATTACCGCTATAAATTTCACCTGCTTTTGCTCTACACCTTAAATGTCCTTATTTTTGAATCCTTCCAAGAATTAATTCGTATACATAAACCGTATATATATATATATATACCGAACTTCTCGGATCTTCAAATGGAAGGAAATTTCCATGATGATAGTAATTAACACATTTTGATTTCTCGGAAAATCACATCCATAAATTGATATTTAAATGCACACAATTCCAGTAACAGTTAAAGCAATCTTCTGTACAAAGGTAAAGAGTAAATCTTCAGTTGTAAGCAAGTTTCTTCACATTGATACTCTGTCTTAGATTTTGTTTGAGCTACAACAGAGAGAGAGAATATGTCAGTGGCGTGGAAAAACGAAAGAAAGGAAAAATAGTTTTACCGAAGGGAGTCTCTCTCCAAGTGAAACGGAGAGAAACAGGCGTTAAAGCTTTTAACCGAATTAAATTCAGAGGATCTGCCATCGGTACAAGTCACGAATACAACACACTAAGGTTTGTTCCACATGTTCAACGATAGATGACTCTCAAATCGATTCATCTGCTTTTCTTCTTTCCCTTTCTAAGTCTCTTTTGTTCTTTATAAACAACAAACTCTTCACAATTTAATCCACAAAGTCATTCGTCCTAAGTCCTTTTGATTTCCTTTCTGTATCTACCTTCTTCCCTTCTCTATGGTGCTTCAATACTGAGATGCTTGAAGTTTATAAAGAATCACTCGATCTATACACAATAGATTTATTCTATCCATGAAAGATGTTTCATTTATTGTTATTCTTACTTTTTTTTTTACTTTCTTAATTTGAATTGAGATTTTATATCTTTGGATGCAGACTTATGTCCCAGTTACGTACGAGGCAAGAACAGAAAATAAGTGTACTAGATTTTTGTAGGTTTCAAAATATTTATAACCAAAACTTTTACATGCTTAAATCAGTACATATGTGAACTATTTTTCCATGTAGTCACTACCCCTCTCGATGCATTTAGTGAGACTACGGATTTTTTTATGCCTTGGTCAAAAATTCAGCCACCACTTCTTTTGCCCAATTTTTCATCTCCACCTTCACTTCTTCGTCAGTTGAAAATTTGCATCTTCAAGGAGGTGAACAGATAAATAGTCTGAAGGCGCCAGGTCAGGAGAATGCACAAATCGACGATCATCCACTCCTTTGCTCATCGTCCACATCACTACTACCGTTTTTTTTTTTTTTTTTTAATTCACGAAACAACCTAAGCACACTCGTACGATTCGTAATTCCTTCGCCATAAACTGATTTGATCTCGTTAAAAACTTCAGACGAAGATTTTCTCTTCACAACGAGATAACGGATAACGCTGCAAATCTCGCTGGAGGCAGATTTTAACGACATCTTTCACTGGAGACGTTAGTGTGGTCAAAGTTTTGGACGTATTAACGCTTTCTGGGCTCGCTGGAAAGGATAGGAATTAAGCTATACGGCAGTGGGATCAAGATAGCAATAACAAATTCCCATTGCTCAGCACGGCCCTAATACACTTATTATGTGGACGTGCCTCGTATTTCACTAAGCTGTATTATACAACGTAGGAACAAAAAGTAAAGTAACTTTTTAAAAAAAAAATCTTTATGTCTCGGTTGTCTATACTGTTACAGGGTATACATGACAACTGTAAACTAACATTCCACACCGTCGCCGTATTTGTCTAAACACTTGTTCTAGCGGGTTACCAACGCATTAATGCCACTATGGAAGAAATCTGTGTCAATGCTGTTCAACAAGATTGTCACTGCATCCTGTGCCTCTTGCACTGTGTTGAAGCGTTGTCCTTGAAGGTGCTTCTTCATTGGTCCGAAAAGATGGAAATCGCTAGGTGCAAGATCTGGGCTGTATGCAGGTTGTTCCAAAACCTCCCAGTTGAAACGTGTGACATGGTCACGGGTGAGATGGGTTGTGTGCGGTCGAGTATTGACATGTGACAACAAGACACACTCCCTTAGTGCTCTAGGTCTTTTACGACGTATGGCATCTCTCAGTCTGTCCAACGTCTGGCAGTAGGTCAGAGCAGTGATCGTGATACCCGGTGAAAGGGATTCCAGGTGATTCACACCAAGGTGGTCCCAAAAGACAGTGTCCATTGTTTTCCTTGCACATGTTACTGTTCTAAACTTTTTGGATGGGTGCGATGAAGGATGTTTCCACATCATGGAGGAACGTTTCGATTCAGTTATCCACAATGGCATAGGTGTCTCATCACCGGTAATGATGCGATACAGAAATGAAAACCCTCTTGTTGATAACGGGTCAGGTAGTTCAGACTAATGCTCATTCGTCTGTTTTTATCCGTTTCTGTAAGATTCTGTGGTACGCAATGTGCTTACACTTTGCGGTAGGCAAGCGTGTTGTGAACAATACTGTGAACAGAACCATACAAAATGTTCAGTACCTCTGCAATGTGTGACAGCGTGATTTGCCTATTCTCCCTAATCATTTCCTCCACCTGATAAATGTTCTGGTCACTAGCAGAAGTTGACGGGCTGCCATGATCATCAGTGATGTCAGTCCTCTCATTATCAAACTCCCTACACCAACACCACATTGGTTTCCTCGATAATATGTTATTTCCATACACCTTCACAAGTTCCAGACGGATCTCAGCTGGTTTCTTCCCCTTCGCATGCAGAAACCTTATCACAATTCGCACTACAACATTTGACCATGTTTCCAGTAGCCCTGCCATCTTCGAACTGCGATTATCTGCAACTTCGTCACCATGTTGCTCTCTTGCGGTCACCATGGTACCTACGACACACAAAAACAAAGAGTTACTAGCATATATTGGTTCATTTTTAGGGCAATTGTTACCTTACTTTTTGATCCTGCCTTATAGATAATTGTTTTGTAATAAAAGAATTAAGCCGTTTGTTTTACCAAAAACCCTTGGATGGTATTTAGGAAGAATTCGTTAATCAAGAGTTAGTCATGTGATTAGTTAGTGTCGTATTAGCTCTGTAGTATGGAGCGTCTGCATGAAGTTTAGCTAGTACGTTGATAATGGAATGATTAACTAATATAAACCCTATACATCGGGTGAAAAACTAAATGTGGCAACTACGGAAATCTAAACTGCACGTGTGCAGTTTATGAAATACGTAATTCGAAATATTTTCTTTGTGATTTGAACTAAAAACAATTTATTCAACGAATAGTTACGAAATATAATTATCATTTACGTATTGATTTTTGAGGGTTGAATTTTTGGGGGAATAAGTAGAAGTCGATTAATATTAGCGACAATAGAAGGATTACTTTGTAATTATAAGGGAAGATAATTTATCGATCAGTTATAGTATCCCTCAGAAAGCTAGAAAGTTTCTCATCATCTTTCACTGTTTAATGAAAGAAACAGTTCTGCTATTGTAGAGGACTTGCGTTAATAGCTTTTTCATAGTTAACTCACCTGATGCTGTGAATGGAAGGAAACAGAGAAAGATATGTAATTTAATTGCCTTTGTATTCTCATAATCTAAGTTTATTGTGGCTAAACCTGTGTTCTAAATTAATAAGTTACATGCGATTAACTTAATCAACTACTACGTGCTAATCAGATTGTCTCGAATCACTTCTGATCAGCATGCGTTAACCAATCCCTTAGTATGGCGCTAATCATACGTCAACACGACTCTGTATAAAGACCCCTGTGTCTATCCATGTGTCCGTCCCAAATATACAACATCTCAACAACTATTTGATGGACTACCGTCAACTTTGACCATCAGACTGAGGGGAAAACATTAGTAAGCGAGCTCATTGAAAGTTAGGAATCCATCCGCCGGAAATGGAATAACTCAACCATTTCCGGTTTTAATATTGATCATTATAGAGAAAAATCGATAACAGAAAGCGAGAACGGTTCTCTGCAGTCGGTGAAGCGTACCAAGAATATATTTCATCTCCATCCTTTGCTCTCCACTAAAAATGGAGGTGATAGAAGACTTCCGGTTTCAACATTGATTTACATAGAATATAAGCTATAAGAGATAGTAGGAAGCTGTTTCTTTTTTAAAAAATCGATTTAGCGTTATAAGAATATATAACATCTACTGTTTTAACACTCTTTTCAAACCGAAATCAACCACTTCCAGTCTAATGTTGATCACTATAGAGTGAAAACGGTAATATGTAGTGAAAAATGATTATCTACAATCAACTAACAGTCCCAAAAATACATCTCACCTCCAATCTAATCTGTCTCTACTAAACCGGTTTCAATATTAATTGAAAAAAAAAGTAGGAGAACTTCCGTTGTTAAGCTGTTAATTAATTCGAAATTCAATTTTCACCTTATATAAACTGTGACCAGGGGCGAATCCAAAGAGCAATCGCCCCCCCCCCAGAAGAGGAAACTTTCTTATTTTATATATAAATGAAACCCATCCCAGAGTTTGGAGCTCTTAAAAGTAGCTCTAACTAGCAGTATTACAACCCACCGCACCCCCTCCCATAAGTCCGTCCTGGATCCACCCCTGACTGTGATACTGCAAATTTTAATGTGAATATTTATGAAAATTATGTGATGATGATGAAAAATGACGTATAAATCAACCTGACCAAAGTTTAGTGTTTTTGTTCTGTCCAGAAGAAAAGACCTGATATCAGTTGTTGAGCAACGCCTGCTAAGAGCAACAACCATTTTGATAGGTCCTGTTTATTGTCAATATGGAAATGGTTAGAATTGTGAATGGTGGATGCCTGAAACTACTGTATTATGTAAAGCATGTTTGTAATCGTGCGTAAGCGTGTACGCGCCGTGCTCTTTAGAAAGGTTAGTTTAAGAGAAAAATCTCCTGGAAGGCTTGGACAATCATTCTAAAACATTAGGCTGGCTATTACCATCAAAAGTTTCTTCGACCTCTCCGGACAATCAGTTTGCTACTACCACTATGCTCCTCTAATTGTGCTAAATATTAAATATGTTCATACGTAGACATCGTTAGCGTATAATAGGGATAACCTTGAAACAATTAGGATTTTCCGTAGAAGTTCTTTTGATAAAACTTTTTACAAATTTATTACTTAAAAGCAGAGACAACAGGTTTATTATATACAGTACCACTGTTATTCTGTTCGCAACACCTCACCACATTCTTGGTGTTCTTGGAAAATTTATGAGGTGACACGTTCTGTATCTCTTGACAGGGACATACATATGGATTGGATCGTAGGTGTCCTAATATCCAAAAATTTCTGAAATTTCCCTCCAATTTTAGAGGTGATATTTAAAAATGTTTAAATGATTTAAATCATGGTACTAAAATATTAAGTTTGTTGTTACGCTTGATGAGACGTGAATTTACCTCCCAGAATGTGGTAAAATTCGTGCCATAATGTAAGATCTGTTGACATCGAGGGCAGAAACATGTTCTTCTGCCAGTGCACAAAGAATTTTCCAAAAGGGTTCTTGATTGTAGCCGTTTTTTCTTACAAAGCCAAACTGTTTCTCCGAAAGGTGAAGAGAAACCTTAAAATCAATGTTGCGTACTACCAGTCTCATATCTTAACTAAAATCTACTAACATGAAATATCATCATTTTACAGACAAGACATGAACCAGGTTGAACTATTCCAAGACAAGGCATCCGGCTATACGGTGAAAACGTCTCTGGAATAATATCGTCGTATGGAACAATAAACAGGTTTTGGACAATTCTCTTTTCTGACATCCTTGTTAAGAGTCCAGATGCCTGCCCAATGGACTATTGGGCGTTTGGGGTCCTCAAGTGGCGCCTATGCCAATGTCGAGTCGCACTATCTCCGGTCTGCGGAAAGCCTGTAAAAAGGAGTAAGATGCAATACCAACGGTCCAACTCCTACACACTCCGAAGCCGGCCAATAGTTAGTTGAGGTGGCCTGCAGATCGAACACAACCTGTGGTGAAAACACGGTATTTCTTATCCAAATTCGGCACAATATAAATGAATCTGCCTCTTTATTAGTTGAGAAAGTTGTCAACTAAATAACCGAAAAGGCACACGTTTAGACCATTTGAAACTTCAGAGACCACAGTTGTGAAGAAGATATATTCGAAATTGTTAAGTTCATCAATTTTCCCTCAGAGCTTATTACAGAGAAGTGCATACAAAAAAATCTCGATGATAATCTGAAAGGAGAAGAATTCGTTGTGGGCAGTAAACTGACAAGACAAGTATGAAATTTAGAGAACGTTGATATACAGGGTTGCCACTTTTTTGGTAAATCAAAAGCAGGATATAGTTCTCTAATATACTTATTTCGTCGGTTTCTCATACCCAAATGTATATACACGTAATAGAAAGAAACATATATTTATGAATGCAAATAGCAATGAAAATTAAATTAAAAAGTATAGATAGGGAAAAAGTGTATTGTCAGTTTTCTTTCTCATAATTTCTAACTGTTTTGGATAATTTAACGTCCCGTATTTCTCTAATGCAGTGATATTCATCTGGAGGTACGCGCACCCCTGGAGGTACGTAACGCTGCTTCTGGGAATCTGCTGGAAATGTCTGTTGACAGTTCACTGCAAATGAAATTCGATAACTTGTCAATTTGTGACTTTTGTATTTATGCTCGAAAGGAGAACAATGAAGTTTGTAACAGTGCTATTTCACAGCTTCTTACATTTCCATCAATATATTTGTGTCAACAGGGTTTCTCTTCATTAACACCAATAAAAACGAAGCACAAAAATTGCTTGAATCCAGAATCAACTTTGATTCTCGAACTCTCAAAGATTCGACCAACAATCGAGGAGTTGGTGTCCCGCAAACAAGCTCAGTCATCTCATTAGCAGGTTAGTTGTAAAGTTACTTTTAGTTTTCGAATTTTTAACATTGTCCTTAATGTACGAATTATCAGGAAGGATGTGCGGAAAATCCTCCTCAATAAAACTGGACGTCTCCCATATGTTTTGAAATTTCCCATAATAATTTTTTCGGGTGTGCACTTTATTTCCCTGTAAATAGTCTTTTGATTGCCATACTGGTTGCCCTTTTGTTGGGTTTCTATTTGTCCCACTCTTAAATCAACAGAACATGTTTATTAGGTTTAATAAGTTAATTTCGATTTAAGTTCTTTTAAATATCTTTAGGTGTACACAATTGGATGGCGAACTGTATCTAGTAGTATGCGAGGAAAAAAGATTGAATAGAACTGCTCTAATGCATGTATACATCTGTCTTAACCGTAATTTGGAGCGCTGAAAATTTTCTTGAAATTGGAGAAGTCCCGCCTAATTCGAAAAAAATGAAATATTTAAGCTTTACGTTCCAGGGTTATGCCGGTTAGACTAAAGGAGATGGTGATGATGAGAAATGAATGGAATTGTGGAATGAAGAAAGTGGGAGGTAACGGGAGAACCCCGAGAAAACCCACGGGCACTGTGTTTGTCCACCACAACCCGTCTAATTCGGAACAAGCGTAGAAGTTTTAATAATCGAGGACTTTTCTTCAAAACTTGCGATCTAGTCTAGTTAAAATGTATTTATGTGTAAAATACGAAAATTGTTTGTCATAAGCTGAAAACGGATACACTAGAATATTCTCATATCCTTCACAATAAAATACGAAAATGAAAACCATAGATGTTAGCGGAACAGATGCCGGAACTCTTTCTTTAATTGTTGACCAGGTAATCGTCGATTTAATGAACAACACACTTACATGTCCGGTTTTACAAGTTAGGTTAGGTGGTTATCATTAAAAGGGAAGTAACGTAATAATACCAAAAGACATATCACTAATATAGAAAAACTACTGTTACTAACGTAAGATTATATCAATATACTAAACAATTTGTAAATGAAAACAGCTAAGGCAAGTAACCACATTAAGCCCCATCTAACAACTTTTCTCTATATCTCAAATAACAAAGTTCACAACAATCAATTTTTAAGTTTATCTTAAACTTTGGTATGTTGTTGTACAATATATGCAAATTTGGAGATTTGGTCCAATTCCACGTTGATCGGATCATATGAAATAAAAAGTTTTCAAATAGGCCTTGTTAGATTAAGGTGACCATAGTAAGACCCCGTTTCTTCTTCCTGAGAATATTACTCTAATAACGTCAGATATGAAATGGATATGTATTCAAATTAATAACTCTACAGCTTGTGGAACACCAATTTTATTCTTCGAGTTACTCGTATATACCATGTTATTTACACCTATTGTTATGCTGTATGTTCTGCAGAGTAATTCTCTTTCAATTATACTCCTGTACAATCAGATTACTAGTTACTTAGGTCTACTTTTATCAAATAAAAGGGAATGAAGGCTGAGTAACAATAATACCTTAGTCCATAATATTCATTTGTAAATTTTCTAGGACTAATACCAGTAAGAAATATGCAAAAACAATGGCAATCAGAAGTATGTGCAAAATATTCATGAACCTGTACGGGTAACAATCTAAATAACGAATTTCTTAAGATAGAGCTGAGAGTACGTACAGATTTAATCTTTCCTGCAACTAACAACTTAAAATTTACAATGAAACAGTTATTTTGTTAGAAAACGAAAACGAGTGTACATTTTGAATAATTCTCAATGTAACTACTACACCTAGTGCAGTAAATGACTTTACTCCAACTTAGAGGAGAGCTGGTTACCACTTTAAAATTACGTGTCTATTTAATTTGTGAAAGAAAAAGTAAAATATATTTTTCATTTCCAGAGCTAGTTATTTGTGATCTCAAAGAGAACATAAGAGTTTATTTCCTCAGCGTCTATCTGGAGATATTGTTAATTGTACCATATTCTCATGTTTTCATCTGGGTCTTATTGAGTTTCTAACATCTTATTCTGAAGTTGTATATCTGAAACCTAGATGAAACATTTTCTACACGGGACATTTTCCTAACTTTGAAACTGTAATTTAAACAATATAAGTGATCTAAAATCATTTCTTTCAACCAGACTGAAAAAAATCCAACTCGCTTTGTTGAAAAGTTATAACAGCAGCGTTTTTGACAATACGAAAGCTTCGAAGCAATATAGTGCTGCCATTAACGGATGTGAAAATGCTGGGCCAACAGAGCAGATGGAATCACGAACTTGTACCTGATGCCGTTATTTGTGAATAAAAGTTTATAGTTCTCGAGAAATTCATACTGGGCATTATTGTGGTTCTAGCTTTAATATGATCACTTACCTTAGTACTGATGCAGTATAACGCCCTAAATCGAATCTTCACGATTGTTAAAAATGGTATTCTATACTGTACTGTAAGCTTCAACCTGACCTACTAACGACCATCAACTTAATGACCGCACAGTTGAAACTGAATACCTGTATTTAAACAGTGCGCTACCATACGCACTGTTTGTTTTATTTTCTACGATGTTGCAATGACAACGAACACCACTCTATTGCTATACGAAAGTATGTGAAATTAATATATCTTTTTTAAAGAAAAACACACCATTTTTTTTGGTCTATGTATTTACTAAATAGTGTTATTATCCAGGCTGATAAGCAATAAGCGATTTTTAAAAAATCGCCGCTCTTCCCGGAACTTTTCCAACAATATGCTCAAAGTACGTTTTTCTGAGTTTGTACGTATATGTTCCAAATCGATTTTCAAAGTTGTTTCGAAATTTTGCTTTAATATGTCTCACCTTATCAGTCCTTTTTATTTTCTTTTTTCCTGAAAATTTATCTCCAACTACAATTATTCAAAAATGTATTTCCAATCATTATTACCTGTTATTTTCAAATTACGTATTGTATAGTAACAAGAAGAAAGTAACTGTACTTAGGTAAATATACCATTTAGTAAGTGTTCTAAGTAACTCAAAAGAAGAAACTTGTTTCCTACTTAAGGGATGGTACAGTATAGAATTCAAGGGCAACGGAATGCACCCATATGCTAAACGTTTAGACGGAAGGAACGATGGGCATATTTTATTTTCATGATGCATGTGTTGGTATTCTGCTGATACACTACGTATATACATCTGTAATCGTCTTTAACTATTCTCGTATTTTGTAAACTTTCAAATTTTATCGAATGACACATAATACATATCCCAAATGTTTACATAAATTGAGTGTAAAACTCTTAAGTGCATTCCTCTTCAATTGTGGACCCTGACCAGTTGCCCTGTTCACTCGATGTGAGAGGCACCATTGCTAACCTGCTTAAATTTGAAACTTAATATTTTGGAAATATATAGGATTCTTGATGTGGGGTACGACTAATGAAGGATTTTCTGGGAATTCGATGTGAAAGGAGGTGAAATGGAGCTGCAATTATTATAATAATACTGTAGTCTACTTTCTTAAAATGTATTTGTGATAATAGACCTAATAATATATTAATAATAAATGTGTGATAACTCATGTAAATTGGATATTTAATATAGGGCCACCATTTCTGTACCTGTTAGGAAATAATATTTCCTTACAAATGCTAAAAACAAAATTCTACTTAAAATAAGAATTAATATTTATTATTCTTTCGCAACTACAAATCTAACTTACCATAAACCAGTCAACTCATAATTCAGAAGATATGTTCCACGTTTGTCTTTGTACATTTGAGAACCCTATTGTTGTTACTAATTCAATAAAACTAAATTTTCATAATTCAAAACACAGAAGAATTCTTAGGAAACAACTTCTAAAATGTAAAGAAATGATTGCGTTTAATACGGAAATAAAATTGTATTGTAATTAGGGTAATCTTTGGAGTTCAGGGCAACATGGCGTCGTGAAAGGCAGCACTATCTCGAACTCCAGTTTGATACACTATATTTTTTACAAGTGTTATTTTTAGTTCATTTTATGTTTGTTACGAACTTTAACGAGTGTGGACATTTCAAGTGACACTAATTTTCAATAACACGAAAAGTTAGCTATATGACAAACTGATTAACACGGGTGACTTCGGGCTCTATTCCTGTGCCATTTTGATTGCAACTTCGGTTGCGATCATAACAAAAAAAAAATGTATAACAATTTTGTTTTAAAACAATTTCTTACTAATTAGTAATTATAGAGTAATAGTCGACACGGCTTATGGCTGCGACATTCCTATTATAAAACCACCAGTGTATTTATATAACAAGAACAAGATTAATCCTTATTCACAGACAATTGTATATGGTCATCTTAAAAGAAAAAGAAAATTTGCAATGAACTTCTAGTGACAACTGATCTGGATTAATTTACAATTTTCTTAATAGTAATAGCGAGAATCGATTTTAAATAATTATGTATTTCTCAAATTTTAAATAAAATAAATATCACACTTTCCGGTAATGCTGTGCTTAGATATTTAGGCGGAGGAATAAGAACGCACACACAGTAAAAAATGGTTGTGTTTAATTTAAGTCAATTTTAACACAGGGCAGTGGTTCCAGCGTAACTACCACTATGCGTTGTTAGTTCAATACATACCCCGCGGTGTTGGCGTTTAACACAGGGGGTGTGTTACGTCTTTAACACACAACCGGTGTTGAGCCCTGCCGTAAGCGTTAATGAACCTCAAAATTACTCCCCCAAAATATGTTAAATCGTCTATATGCGTAATGTGTTTACATTATGCTGAGTCTAAAAATACACTTTAAACAAGTAAAAAAAAAATGTACTCCAATGCCGAGGGACACGAACCACCAACCTTTCGATTACTAGCCGCGTGCTCTTCCGACTTGGCCACTTTTTATTTAAATCTTCTTTATTGAGAAGCAACAAACAAAATACATGAACATTTTAAGAATTTTGTTTTGAAAAAAAATATATATATATAATCAATACATTTTTTTAAAGTATATGGTAAAATTAAACAAAACAATAAAAAACAAAAAATGACGTCTGCACAGGGCAGGCAAGTTACATTATCATTAGTAGTTTTACCAGGAGTTATTCCTTCATTATCAGGAGCTGATGTGACAAAGGTATATTACAGAGTTTTCATCTTCTTCTTTTTTTGTTAATATTACATTTTCTTTGTTTTATTTTTGCTTCATCTGTGTTTTATTTTTTTTGCGTGGACAAAGACTCTGTAAGAACATTTAAATAGTTAGCAAAAA
This sequence comes from Thermobia domestica, assembly GCF_964235325.1. NCBI lineage: Eukaryota > Metazoa > Arthropoda > Insecta > Zygentoma > Lepismatidae > Thermobia > Thermobia domestica. The sequence continues at coordinate 188,478,204 of NC_137464.1, forward strand.
GTTTCCTTTTTCGTGCAGGAGAGAAAAGGCTGGCTTGATATTTCAAATATTGTTTGTATAATTCTATATGATACGGCCTATTAGTATGCACAAGAAACATAATTGTCTGTATAGTAATCCAGATAATAGCATTATTTTTAAATGTCGGAAAATAATTAAAATCAGGCCACAAGATAAGTTTTGTTACAGTAAAGCTATGAGGTGAAAGACGACAAATTTTACTAATTAAAATACAAAAATACGTCCAGGTGATTGGTACGTTGGAACAGGCATAAAACTTATGCTCTAGTGTATCGAGATTGTTGCAGTATGGGCATATATTACTACTTACAATACCTATATTGTGAAGTTTTTCCAATGTTTCGTATACATTATTGACTATGAAATACCAGGTCGTACGTTGGTTGTGGGTGAGAAATGAAGCGTTGATGTTTTTCCATATAGCATTCCAATTTTTGTGTGGGTGCTTTAACACAACATTAGGTATACTAGGAACCCACAAGCGAACATAGCGCCAGTAAAGGTTGTTGACCGAACCAGTCTCAATTGGATCTTTTGCTAGCAAGGCGTATATCATATCAAGTATGACATCACGTAAATGAGGAAATTTGTAGCTCCAAGGAAACACGTGTACTGGCGCCTGAAGGTCTAAACAGTGGAAGCAGACATTGATAATAGCGGCCGTAAGCGAAGTCTCGTGTTCACAGACAAGCTTACAACTTCTGTGCATAAGAAGGGCACGTGCCTGTGCTTCTATGTGCAAAAAGCCTATGCCTCCTTCACGTGAGGGAAGGTAGAGTTGATTCTTAGCCACGCGTAAGATTTTGGAATGCCATAAGAAAAACAAAGCCTGACTGGTTAACTGGTTAGATATTTTAACTGGCATTGGTAAAATCTGTGCAATGTGGCTGAAAATACTAAAAACAGATGTTTTGAGATATAAGTTTCGACTAAAAATGTTCATGTTTCGCTGTCTATGAATAATAAGAAGACTTCGGATTTTATTTGCTGTAAGATGATATGACTGTTCTACGGTTTGGTTGATATTATTGTACAGCGGGGGACACTTCTAAATGGTACAGTCATATGGAGATTTACGGCTAAGGTGTAGCATTTAGAAGTGTCCCCCGCTGTACCACCATACACCAAGTATTTTGACACTTTGAACCGTATAATAGTAGTTGCTATATGAAGCATTGTATTCTGGATGAATACATAATATTTTTGTTTTTATTGGATTGAGTTGGGCTCCAGAAGCCTGTTTATACAAGGTTAATAAACGTTGTAGGCAAGTCATGTCGGCCGGATTTTGTAAACAATAGTGGGAATCATCTATGTAACTTTGTACAGTTAGTTTGGTATTGTAGACAGAGACACCAGGGAGTAAACGTTCAGTCGCGTACATAAGTGGTGCAAGGGACAAACTGAATAATAAACTTGACATTGGGTCACCTTGCAAAATACCATTATTAATGTTTATTGGGTTACTTAAGCCACCATTAACCTTGATTTTTGTCAATCTATGCGCATAAATTCCTCGTACAAGAGAAATAAAGAAGGACCCAAAACCATATTTCTCAAGGACTTTAAATAAGTATTCATGGTTAATCCTATCAAAAGCTTGAGAATAATCCGTGGCTAAGACAGCAACGGGTGAAGGAGCAGTGGATTCGTGGTAGGAAATGAAATCTCTAAGATTTGATAATGGCTTATAGATCGGGTTCTTTTGGCCTATTCCATATTGATGTCAACTTAGCAGTTTGTCACTAAACACTTTTATTCGTGCAGTCAGACAGCGTGTTAAAATTTTTAAATCCGTACATAGAAGGGAAATAGGTTTTAAATCATTAACACTGTAAGTGCGAGAATGTTTAGGTACTAAATCTGTAACACCTGTGCGGAGAGATTCACCTAGAACAAGAGTCTGCCTATATTCATTGAAAAGGTTTGTAAGAAAGGGTGCTAATATATCGATAAAGGTTATATAGAATTCTAGAGGTAGGGAATCAATCCCCGTAGATTTTCCTCGACGGCCGGAAGCAATGGCTGATTTAACCTCGTCGACTGTAAATGGACTAGATAGATATTCTTGATCCTGTTCCTGTAAAACTGTAGGAAGATAGTTGAGAATTAAAGGACTGTCACAGAAGGAAGTAGGCTTGGCATACAGCTGTTTATAATGATTTGTGACACAATGTATTACTTCCTCACCGACATACACGTGACCTGTGGCATCTTTAAGCTGAGATATAAATTTCTGCTTTCCGCGCATGAGTTCTTTGCTGATTTGTACAATTCCGGGAGTTTCTAAGTCGTCATATTGATGTATTTTACTGCGAGTCGTGAAACCTTGGATGCGGCGTTTGTGTATGGCTAATAAGTGGGCTTTGATTTCTTGAATTTGAGGTCGAAAATTGCTACCTTGAAGTTTTCTTTCATCTAGTCTCTTAAGAGATTGGTGTAATATTGATGCTGAGTACAATATGAAGCATTCCGATCCCGACAATATTGTTGGGTAGCCACACAAAACTTCGGTTTGACTCTCTGCTCCCAGAAATGCATAAGGGATCCTTTGTAATATTGATGACGGTGTAAAAGGGCTGCCCATTCTTCGCGAATAAGATGGATGTAGTCAGGCTCCTGGAGGATGGATGTATTAAAATACCACAAACCACTTCGTTTTAAAAATTTTGAGACGGGTAGATCGATGGTCATTGTAACTACCAGGTGGTCACTAAAGCAGATGGGTGTAATTTGTACATCTCGAACCCCTTGAAGAAGAGACTTACTGATATAGAATCTGTCCAATCGAGAGGAAGACGATCCAGACGTGAAGAATGTATGTCCTGGTTCATTAGGCTGAAAATGTCGCCACACATCCACTAAGTCATAGGTTGTTATTAGTTGACGTAGAGCAGACGAATCACTGAAATGAGGATAAGCATCGAGGGGAGAAAGGGTGCAATTATAATCCCCGGCAAGAATGCATGGGGAGCGACCATTATACAAAGCCGGTGGGAGTTCAGTAGCAAAGAAATTATTTCGTTCTCATTTATACGAAGATCCAGATTTAGCATACACACTGCACAAACGAATATGTTGTAAATCTCCGGTGGTAATACGTTCACTGGGATGTTGTAAAGGTGCCAAGAAATTGAGATCGCTGCGATAAATAATGGCGGTTCCTGAAGCTGTTTCACTAACACTGGTAACATGAGAATGATTGGGTAGGTAATGGAATTCCGTGACTGCGACTTCCTGAGCGAACAAAACATCGATTTCTTCTTGATGAATAAAATCACTCAGGGCATGTTGCTTAACTAGAGAAGTGAACTTATTGAGATTAACAGTCGCTAAACGGAACGTAAACATAAAAACGAGGAGAGACCAGAAATATATGCAAGCGCAACACCACATGAGAAATAGGATGTAATATTACTGCAAAAAGAATAAAGAAAAATAAAACAATACAGTATTATGATGCCACTACAATTTTAGGGACCCCCTCCTTCAGAATTAACCACTGATTTCAACTTTTTTGTTAAAGCTCGCGTTTGGCGTACATGATTGAGAGGAAGATCGTGTATGGGACGCAAGTCCTTACCACACACACTACTGAGTACTTTTTGTTTACTGAGTTTGCGTTTATCACTATGAATCATTTCTGTATCTGAGTCACTTGTGGAGTCACTACCGCGAGAGCGTGATTGTAAGTTGAGAGTTAATTCTGGTGGAACAGCTAAAGGTACAGTCTGAGAGACGGGACAAGTTTCTTCGACGAAACCAGAATCACTTACCGTGGAAACTGATGTTACGACTGTTGAAACAGCTGGTGCGGTGCTGGGTGTTATGGGTGCTGGAATAATTTTAGTATCCTGAGTTTCTTCCACTTCCATGGTATTAGAAGGTGCAGCTTCTGCAGGAGCCGATTCGGAGTGAATGTCGGGATTTGTTAGCTGGTTGTCCGCTTTATTCGGTTGATTTGAAGAAGTTGATTCCAGAACATTCTTATGAAGCACGGGAAAAACACTGTAACTACCGGTGTCAGGAGCTGATGGATCCACTGGTAAATTATGAGGTACTCGTACAATGGGAGAAATGGGATTGGTTGATGGAGATGGCACAATAAGACGTGAATTCCTCTTCTTGGAACACCCCTGAACAAAATGGTCGGGAGAGTTGCAGATGGCGCAAGTTTGAATTTGACCAGGAAAGCTGGTAAACAAACGTAAACCACAGACCGTGATAAACGAAGGAATGTTTCGTTTAATAGTAATTTTAACAAGCTTACGACCCGTTCTGGTAGCATAGACATGTTCCTGTGAATATTGTTCGTCGACAATACTAGTGACATCGCCATATTGGGAGAGCACACGGGATAATTGCATGTCACTAAGTTCCATGGGGCATAAGGACACCTTGACTATCACCACAGAATTATCCGCCAAATCAATAGGCAACACATGGTCCCCATTAGTATCTGAGTAGGTCACTACTCCATTAGTATTAGCTAGGATTTGTTCACATAACACTTTGTTAATTAATTTCAGATATAAGTTTTTACGTATAAAGTCCATTTCAATGGACAACACCTGATCAACAGTTAACTTAAATACCTTACGTATCCATTCATGAACGGCAATAGACGTGGGCTTTTGACTCACCGTGACAAAGTTGATGCGCAATGTATTAGCTCGGATGCAACTCATGGCACTAATTCGACGATAAACGTCACCAAACTATGAACAATAATAAATATGCACTGAAAATGCTTATAAAGTTATAACTTTAAACTGAAAGTAAGTCACACTGAAACTTTAACTTCGCACAAGAAAGTAGCGATGTAAAGAAACACGCGCAATTGGAGCGACGGCAGAGACGATGTTACTCGCCTCGTTGCGAGCGCTGAACTTGGCCACGGAGGCGATGAAGAAAACGTAGCTTGTAGAGGGATAAATTGTTGAGGTCTTTTGAATTTGGCTAATCAGAGTGCTCCTTTAAGCCACGTATACCGATAACGGTTCGGGATAACAGTTCGGGATAAGATAAAATCTGCTCGCCATGTAGACCTAATTTTATAAAAAAATGACGACTGTCTATTTACTTGATTTTATAGTTCTTCCATATTCACTTTCAAATGATCGGCGCCAGTTCCCATCTAATAAAGTTGGTGCGTTTGTTGCTTCTAGTACACAATCGCTTAGAAAAAGAAGCAATAAATGCATCAAATGTGGGAGATGAATTTAGAACACCTAAATGGCACATGCCTAGCATATCTTGTGCCGTTAGAGTTTCTTCAGAAACATTATGTAAAACAATCGAAAACACTTCCTTGTTCATTTAACAACATTTTGTTTAACTCATTCTAATTTTCATATCTGCTGGGTATATTAGAATGTATTTTGGACCAGTACGTCCAATGATCACTACCGAATTTCCAATCAAACCACGCGGAAACAAAGCATGTGTGTTAACCTTTTGACTTTATCCTTGATGTGTCTCGCAAATCTACAGTTCTACTTGAAATTGAGTATGTTATCCATTATGAAAGTGACATAATGAATGTTTAAAGCATCTTCTATATATTCGAATAATTCTGAAAAAATATGTAAAAACAAACGTTATTTCTATATTACTTTTGGGTTTCTGGAAACGGAACTATATAATAATAGGTTCTTTTCTTACTACGTTTGAATTTCACAGTTATATCTGTTCTCCCTTTTCTTTTTCTTGTTTTCTCCTCTCTCTCTCTCTCTCTCTCTCTCTCTCTCTCTCTCTCTGCCTCATTTCTGAATCCCTGTTTCAATTTTTCATTGTGTGTGTTTCAGTTTCTCACTACATCAACTTACACCTATGAATCTTGTTTCGCCTCGGTTTTGTTATTTTATTTTATCGAAACTAACACTTGTGTAGTTTGAAATTAGAATTGCGCTCATGTTGTTAGCTAATTTTTGTATAGGAGAGAAGAAAGGAAGAGAGAGAGGGGATCTCTTACCTGAGAAGATTATGGGATAAGGTGTATATTGGGTGGCCTAACTGCACGGCGTTAGCTGTCGCAACTTTTTGATGCAGAGTGTACAATATACCGCTGTCCGGAGAATGGAATTTTGTCAGTGTGATTATGAAAGAGTTGGTGGAATGAGAATATAGAAGGAAACGGGAGAACTCAGAGAAACCCACAACACGATGTTGTTCACTACAAACCCATGGCCTGCGATAGAACTTGGAACCCCCTTGCAACAAAAGAGAGATCTGTACCCCTAAACTGTGCCACGTACACTAATTACAGTTGAAATCTTCTGAAGATAGCATGCTTCCTGACTTCCTTATTTTACGCCACTTGGAATTAACGAGCGTTGGTAGTGAAGTCTCCGTTTGCCTTCAGTGGTTTGACGTTTCTGACTAAAAGCTAATATTTTAAAACGACAAGAACTTTAACATTCACTCCATGGGGACGATATTTTCAAAATAAATAAATAAATAAATAAAAGTGGAATAACTTGAAATGCAGATACTACAGTATCGTTTGCTTAAAAACCCATCAAAATTTTCATGAGTCAAAAATTGTCTGACAAGAACGTTATGGTAAGTATCACTACCGAACGGATGTTAAACAAATGCGAAGTACATTGCGTAAAATTTTTGGCGAGCAAACAATGAACTATGAAACAATTTCAACGGGAGTTAAAATAGTAATCAGATAAGTAGAGGAAATTCATGCTCTTCCACCAAAATAGACTTCCGTAAGCATCATCAAAGACAATAAAAATGATACTCTATACGTACGATAATGGAATCATGACATATTAAGCTATATGTGAAGTAATATCATTGTGTCGCCGTGACTAGATATCACAATTACTCACAAAAGTGCCCCCAAATTCGGCCTATTTTGTTAAGAGATAAGCGACAAATTTCCCACTACAATACACACTGTCGACTGAGAAACGCTATGTCTTACAAGGGAACCTTCCGAAAATGATAGTTGCAGTGAAAGATGTGACCTATGCCAATTGAAAGAGCTGTAACAGAGATGTTCATTCCCAAAAAGTTAGCTGCCCATAGCAATAGGTTCAAGAAATATAAGGGGTGGAAGTTCGGGAAACAGCAAGGTTGGACAAGGGGGGGAAAGTGCAAATTCCGCATAAAAAGGGGGGTCACGGCAAAATGAAATGTTGACAAGTGATGTATAGAAAGAGACTTGCCACAATAGGGGACAAATGAAGGCCACCAGTGGGGTTAACAGTGTTGCCAACTCCAATGAAAAGTACATGTTTTGCAAGAAAACACTATATGAAGTCAGTGCAATATTCAGTGTCAATCTGTCATGTAGAACATAAGATATGACGTGTATAATCAGTGGTACAATCTAACAAAAGAGAATAGATAAAACAGAAGTACGAAAAATACGGAAAAGACGAAGTTGGCCATAATGCGCCCCATTTGATAACGAGCTGTGCATATTAGAATGAACAAAACAAGACAGCACCAACTATGCAGGAAATCGACGTACCTAGAATCGAAAAGAAAAACGAGTTCCAAAGTTGGCAGCACTGGCCATGAAAATCCAGACAATTCTAATATAGTTAGGCCACTCGCTTCACAAAAAGAAAATTCCGGCAACAGGTATTAGCCTTCGCATCATTTGTACATACTCGTCCACATTGTACGTGCAATTGTTCGATGAGACAATGGTCCAAACAGAAGATACATTTGCAGTGAGCACAGCGGAATACTGCCAATCCGTCACATATGGTACAATGATCGCCTGTGAATGTCTCGAAACAGTACTCTAGAGGTGTCGGAACCTTTGTCGGATCACATATCCACACCTGTAGAAAGCAAACATAATCAAATGCTTGATCTGCTGTGTGTTGCTGTCTGCAGTATGATATATCCACCGCCTATATGATATATCCAGAGTATCCCACCTAACTCTGCGACTGAAATAGTTTCAAAGCGAAAAAAATGTGACACATCCAGTTTTGCAGGAATGTACCCATGTCAGCGGGCGACAAACTTCTGTGAGACGCAAGTGCCCCCAAGTCCTCCATCATAGGGTCCCAGGGGCCAACTTGAAAATTTCAAATAGCACCATCGGTCGAGTTATATTTCTTTCGATAAATCTTGGAATATACAACAACGCATATCAGAAATATTTACTGTATGGGATTTCAAAATGGCAGCCAAAAATATCTGCTCGGTGACAAGAACAACGTGAATTTTTGGCAGCCATTTTGAAACCCATGCTTTATATAGCAAATTTTTTTATAGGCGGTGTTGTATCTATCCAGAGAAATATCATCCGCCCCCTATTCCCATTTGAAATGTTGCGGTTGACCCCTCGAGCCTTATGATGGGGGCCCTGGGGGACTTGCTTCTTACAAAGTTCTCTTGGCCCCCGACATGAGTAAATTCCTGTGCAATTGGATTTGCAACATCTCTTTTCGCTTCGCAGCAATTTGAGATCACAATGTTCGATGCCATGTTAAGACACAACATATATTTGTGGCGGCCATTTTGGAAAACATGCTGCCTATAGCAAATGTTTCCTATAGATGTTGTTGCACATTCTATGATCTATCGAGAGAGGTACCACTCGGTCCCTGTTGCAATTTGAAAATTTGAAGTTGGCTCCTGGGACCCTATGATGGGGATCCTGGGGGCACTTGCTTCTCACAGACTTTTATCACCCCCTGACATTGGTACATTCCTGCACAACTGGATCTGTCACATTTTTGTTCTTTTCACAAATCTTTCAGGTCACAAAGTTTGGTGGGACACCCTGTATATTCTCACATACGACCCAACCATGACATAATGTTCACTACTTCTATTATCAGTTGTTGGCTCAACCAAACCATTTCATGTTCCCCGACTTGACATTGCCTCAATCACTCTAACATTGATGCATTCCGAGTGATGCCTGTTGCCGGAATTTTCGTTTTGTGAAGCGAGTGGCCTAACTATATTAGACTTGTCTGGATGTTCATTTCCAGTGTTGCCAACTTTGGAACTCGTTTTTCTTTTCGACTCTAGGTACGTCGGTCTCCTGCATATTCGGTGCTTCTTGCTTTGTTCATTCTAATATGTACAGCCCGTGATCAAATGTGGCGCATTATGGCCCACTCCGTCTTTTCCGTATTTTTCGTACTTCTGTTTTTCTATTTTCTTTTGTTAGATTGTTCCACTGATTATACACGCCATATCTTATGTTCTACATGGCAGGTTGACACTGAATATTGCACTCATTTCATATAGTGCTCTTTGCAAAACATGTACTTTTCATTGGAGTTGGCAACACTGTTAACCCCACTAGTGGCCTTCATTTGTTCCCTATTGTGGGAAGTCTCTTTCTATACATCACTTGTCAGCATTTTATTTTGCCGTGCCCCCCCTTTTTTTTGCGAAATTTGCACTTTTCCCCCTTGTCCAACCTTGCTGTTTCCCGAACTTCCACCTCTTATATTTCTTGAGCCTATTGCTATGGGCAGCTAATTTTTTGGGAATGCTCATCTCTGTTACAGCTCTTTCAATTGGCATAGGCCACATCTTTCACGGCAACTATCATTTTCGGAAGGTTCCCTTGTTAGTTGCTGTGAAATTATCGATGATTATGTAATACGCCCAGACATAAATTATCAGGTTTCGACCTATTGCCCAAATTTAATTTAAAGCTCATGTTGCATAGTAGGTTTCATTTATGTGAAGAAGGTTTCTCGAGCCATCCGAAGGTTGAACAAAAGTGATGTTGTCTTATAGATCGAAAAGCAGATTTTCCGACCGGTTCGGACACAGTTATTAAGAATCAGACTACAGGGTGAAAAAAAGGTTGAAATAAAATAAACAAAAATAAATCTTGTGTGTTATTAACGAGATGACCTCCATATCACAATGTTGCACGCTAAGTTGGGTTAATACATGAATTGTTTAAAGTGTTTAATTTTTAGCAGATGGTCAATTAGTGTATCACCTTTACTCACTCCTTACTCTTAAGTACCATTCTAACTGGAATTCTCTTTTTACAGTCATATTATAATTTAATATAAGGTCTAGCTTCTGCCATATTACAACTTCTACTACAAACCTTTCCAAAGCAAATCTCAAGAACGACCTGGCCGATTTCTAAAAAGATCATCTAAGTGACAATCAGTTTTCTTCAAACATTGGTGCCTAGATTTCTAAATTCCTGGGGGGAGGGACTTCCCAGTTATTATTATCCGTAATACCAATTGTAACAGTTTAAGCATTAAAAGTACACGGAATATAAGTAAATAAACGCATTTCCCTATCTTTATAGCAAACAAAGACGATAAAACACTAGGATACGAAAGTGTAATTAAAGTTCACTGCTTATAGTGCGTTTTTATATGAAGAAATACGTTTGTGATTAACGCTGTTAAACGTCTCTATCTTATCAGGATAGTTCCGATATCAAATAAAACGTCCTGAATCTCAATGTGACTCTGTCATAACTTTAAAATGTCCGAATTTCCATGTTTATTGATAAACGCAATTATTATTATTATTATTATTATTATTATTATTATTATTATTATTATTATTATTATTATTATTATTATTATTTGAATATAGTTTCCACATTATTATATAGAGTCTTCAAAATAAGAGAAAATATAACAGTATTAGGCAGGTAGCAATGTGCCTGGCAACAGAAAGTCTAAGCTCACTTTCTAATTGATGAAGAACTACCGTACTTCTCAAGAGAGCAATAAATAACCAGGAATATACACTTAAATTTGAGCAGCAGTAGCAGATCTGGAAGTGGCAGCAGCTGAAGCAATAACAAAAACAAACCGTAATGTTCCTACAACAATAAAATATATTAGAACATTGTGGTAGTTAACTATTTATATTTTTATAGAAATATTTACAAGTTCGTGGCGCCCTCCATAGGTACTGCTGGAATTCAATATGGTGTTGGCCCACCCTTAGCCTTGTCCACAGCTTCCACTCTCGCAGACATACTTTCAATCAGGTGCTGGAAGGTTTCTTGGGGAATGGCAGCCCAGTCTTCATGGAGTTCTGAACTGGGGAGTGGTATCGATGTAGGTCGGTGAGGCCTGGCACAAAGTCGGCGTTCCAAAACATCCCAAAAGGTGTTCTGTAGGATTCAAGTCATTACTCTGTGCAGGTCAGTCCATTACAGGGATGTTATGGTCGTGTAACCACTCCGCCACAGGCCGTGCATTATGGGCCGGTGCTCGATCGTATTGAAAGATGCATTCGCTATCCCCTAATTGTTCTTCTACAGTAGGAAGCAAGAAGGTGCTTAAAACATCAATGTAGGCCTGCGCTGTGAGAGTGCCACGCAAAACAACAAGAGGTGCAAGCCCCCTTCACGAAAAACACCATAACACCACCACCTCCGAATTTTACTGTTGGCACCACACACGCTAACAGATGACGTTCACCGGGCATTCGCCATACCCACACCCTGCCATCAGATCGCCACATTGTGTCACGTGATTCATCACTCCACACAATGTTTTTCCACTGTTCAATCGTCCAATGCTTACGCTGCTTACACCATGCGAGGCATCGTTTGGCATTTACCTGCGTGATGTGTAGCTTATGAGCAGCCGCTCGATCATGAAATCCAAGTTTTCTCACCTCACGCCTAACTGTCATAGTACTTGAAGTTGATCCTGATGCAGTTTGGAATTATTGTGTGATAGTCTGGACAGATGTCTGCCTATTACACTTTACGACCCTCTTCAACTGTCGATCTTTGTGGCTCAGTGGTAGAACGCACACTTCCGGTGGTTGGGCTAAGTGCCTCGATACCAGCTCGCGCCGTGTAGACTTTGTGGTGGACAAACACCGTGCTTGTGGGCTCTCTCGGGGTTCTCCCGTTTCTTCCCACTTTCTTCATTCCATCATTTCACTCATCTCTCATCATCACCGTTTCCTTTAGCGTAACCGGCATATCCGTGGGACGTAAAACTTAAAGATTTCATTTAATTCTTTTTCTTGGGGCTACAGACACCCTTGCAAGGATGTAGTCGGCACTTGTGCCTACAAATCAATTTTGATCCACATTGGCACGGACGGATTCTATGATGTAGACTGTAGAGTTGCATTTCCCAGGAAACTAGATTTATTGATATCTTGTCTTGAAAACTCGTAGTGAAAGTTCTTTCTCATCTTGGAAAGTATATTTATTTCTGTTGTAAGATCTCTATCACGTCTCCCATCTTATAATGAAAATTGTGTTTCGTCTCGTCTTGTGGGTAATAGTGTAGAGCTTTGGAAACTGCTAATAACTGTTAATTTTGTAGTAGAATGACGGGTCATTTGAACAATTCCTCTCTGTTTTGTTAATTACTGACTAAATAGATAATTATGTGATGCTGTTACACAAACATTTAAATTTATACTTAGATTCTTTACAATTGAATAGTAACGTTGTCTTTCTTGTTTCGAAAACACGGGTTATATTCTTGATTTGATTGATTTATTGGAATTTAATGTCCCGTGTCATCACCGAAGCACTTGTTCAGAAATATTCACAAAAGCCTCGGACAAGGACTGATAACTTGGCTCGACCTCAGCAAAAGAAAATGGACATGAGATTTGGAACATGGAATATTAGGAGTCTTTATAGGGCAGGCGCGTTAAAATCCGTAACGAGTGAGTTAGAGAAATACAGGATGGACGTAGTAGGAGTTCAAGAAGTTAGGTGGGAAGGAAATGGATCTGAGAATTCCGGAAATTTTACGTTCTTTTACGGGGAAGGAAATAAAAATCACCAGTTAGGAAGAGGGTTTTTCGTTCATAAACGTATATTACCAGCAATTAAACGGGTTGAATTTGTCACTGACAGACTTTGTTTTATTACTCTTAAGGGACGGTGGTGTGATATTATTGTTTTAAATGTACATGCCCCAACTGAAGATAAGGATGACAATATAAAAGACAGTTTTTATGTAGCTAGAATGGAAGAACGTAGAAACGCTTTGAAAGTCTTGACTGGAAAACCAATTGGAAAACGACCATTAGGAAGACCTAGGCGCAGATGGGAGGACAGTATTAAGATGGATCTCGCAGAGATTGGAATACAAAGTAGAAACTGGATGCAGTTAGCTAAGGATAGAAGTCAGTGGAGAGCTTTTGTGAACGCGGCATTGAACCTCGGGGTTCCATAGGCCATAGAGTTAGTTAGTTAGTCATCACCGAAGATAACGAGATATATTGCTTAGAAGTTGAATCCGTATTACTATATGGATTTCAAACCGAGGTAAACACGCCCACAGAGGATCCGTTACCATCCGCGTGGAAAGCTAGTACCTTAATCACTTGCGTGAAAGGATACTGGGTTCTTAGCGGGAGTTAACGTGGTTAGGGTCTGACGTTCAGCTATGCTACGTGCTGAGAAAAAAGTCTAAAACACAAACAAGAAACGTTATTTCACTACGCTGTAGAAAGGTCCATTTTACTAACGCTGTAGAAAGGTCCATTTTACTAACAAAATAATATGAGCCATTGAATTAAAGCAGTTATTTCTCCGCTGAAACACATGAATAAGAATCAGTGTGGCTACCCGTCCCCCATAATTAGACATGTTAATACACAGATTTAAAAAAAAATATATTTTCTAATACTACATCTTAATGAAATAAAATACTGCTACTTCTAGTAAATTAAATTATTATAAAAATTCAATAAGACCATGGAAATATTTAAATTAATCTTAGAAAGAATTATCTGTATTTACCATGTCTGATTATGTATTATCTAATCGATGGTAGGGGTATCACGCTTGCCAAAGGCGCTCTTTGTAGCGGGCTTCTTTGGAAAATGTTCGTCCAGTAGTGATTTCAGAAATTTTCCTGAGGGTACATTCCATACGCGGGTAATGAAAGCAGCACTGCGAACATACATGTAACCCATGTCTAGTATTATCGGAGTTATGCCCCGAAAGAGTGAATTTGGTAACTCCAGAGGTGAATTTTCCACCGGAACACCTCGTGAAATTATCGCTCCGATTGTGCATCTTTGAAGAACAATATTACTAATTCAAAGCTCTACACGTAAAAATACATCTATTGTAATCGTATTGCTCGAATCATAAAAGAGGTAAACTAATCACATTGATTTTCAAATACTATAGTTAAAATTCTAACTTTGGTTACATAATATTTAGTAAAGATTACACATTTCTCATTTCCGTAAAGGAAATTATTCTGGTAGAAATGCAGATTTTGGGTTTAGGCATGAAATCGTTTTCGGCCATACCATCCTTCAGTTTTACGTCCCAGGCAGGGGTAAAAGTGAGGGGAAACGCGAGAAGACGCAGTCCACCACCTCGAAAAAAATATGTACGGCGTCCCCCCAGTTCCTGAAAAAATTACAATGGGCAAAGATAGGCAGGGGAACGGCTTGACGTCATGCTGCTACCTACCGCCCCCTACTTTGCAGATCCACTCTTACCTCTGTTCCCAGGGTATGCCATGTAAACTAAATGAGGCTGTGATGGCAAGAATGAACGAAGCAGTGGAATGAAGAAAGTGGGAGGAAATGGGAGAACTACGAGAAAATCTGTGCACATGATGTTTGCCCACCACAACGCCCATCTGGCCCGAACTTAGATCAAATCACGGTCTCCACGTAGCAGACGTGAACGCTCTACCTGCTAACCACCACGGTCACCATTAAGACAAAGGCAATGATATATATATATATATATATATATATATATATATATATATATATATATATATATATATATATATATATATATATATATATATATATCATACATGAGTGGTAATGTTTTCTGCCTAAACCAAGTGTTTCCGTAATTCGAACATGTCCGAAAGTGACTGCAATGGATTCAACTCTTTGGGGTGAATTCAATGAATGACATATACATCATGTAACTGTTTTGTTGAACTATCTATAGTAGTGACACCCAGTTCATATTCTTGTAATCCAATGATTTATTTAGGTCTTTAGAAAAGTATTGAGACGTTTGGGCACGGAAAAGTATTACTGTCGCAAATCTCAGAGAGAATGAGTAGCAACAGGTCAAGTGTAATGTCATTGGAAGGAAATGAAAGCGTAATAAACGTTGAAACGAAATTCATTCTTGAAGCAAAGGCTAGTACATATGAGATGCGAGGCCGTAGGCAAAGCAAACGCGGAGATCAGGGCGAGGCCCCCAGCTGGCCAAATTCAAGAAATAATAAAGAAAATGAACGAAAATCACCCTTGAAACAAAGGCTGATACATATGAGATGCAAGGCCATAGACCAGGTAAATGCGGAGGTCTGGGAATGCGGCCCTCAGCTGGCCAAAGGGTAGTCAATACCAATAAAGCTACTCACGTACATAATGTTTAGAAAGCTATGTCTAGTAACTGCTGTATTTCTCACTTCTCAATCACACAATATAAATGAGTATGCACATTCCTTTCGACAAATATTTGTCCCGGACTGGATCTGTCCGTAAATGGGAACCCTATTGCAATTGCATTTCCACCAACATGGGCACCAATTTCGTGGAAAAGATACGCCATAATACTTCCTCGATCAAAGTGGGAAATGTACTTGAATTGCTTGTCTAATACCCTATTAGATGATCCACATACATATACGTCACACCGACACTAGGGCACTACCAAACTGTGACTATAGCCCTGGCTAATGTTTCTGTGTCGAGAGGGCGTAGACGGTTCAAGTGGAGCATCGTTATGTGCTCCTACTCATTGTATTGACCTTCCATGTTCTACACACACTACAAATGAAGGGCCAATCAAATGTTTCGCTGGGTTTTAAGTTTTAGCATATCACACTGTACTTATATGTTATGATAAGCTAGCCATATATCTTTGAATTTAAGTTCAATTATTTCAAACAACTAGATGTCTTCTGAAATTTAAAAACATATTGGTAACAATTTTTACTTTACATGGCATCTAAATTAAAGTAATTTGTACTATCTATATTTCTTCTAACACACTGGTTTTAGGTTAAAGCTACAAATATGTAAATGATAAGTTATATTATTACAGAATGCATACATTCATATATAAAACTTATTTATATACACGTTGAATGTTAATTTATTTACCGAAAAATACCCTATTTAATTGATAATTTGACTGTGTGATTATTAGAAAAAATATTTTTGGAAGGCACACTGGGTAATTTATGCCCTGCCTACTGAGGGAGACAAAATAAACTTCTTTTTAGATGCGTTGACTAAATGGACACGATAATACTTCATACATTTGTTTACAGGTGGCAGGTAAAAAACACCCTCGAATAACTTCTCTCACCTATCCGTTTTTCCACACCCGGTCGCCTGTTGTCAATTCTATTATGGGACCAACCGTGGGACGTAAAACTCAAAGATTTAATTTCATTTCTATTATGGGACTGTCTTTCAAATGAAGACAGCATATAGATTCAATTATTTGCATTCATAAAAGAACGGGGATTTTTAGGGAGGGAAGGAATGCGTAGTGGGATATAAATACATAATATTTGCATTCCAAATCTCAAAAGAGCAGTTCAAAATTTGAAGAATACTCACAACACGCCAATATATTCTAAGATCTTTGTAAGTTGATTTCCCTTTTCGGTAAATTTAAGAAATGAAATATTTGAGTTTTACGTGCTACGCTTATGCCGGCTAGGCTAAAGGAGACGGTGATGATGAAAAATGAATGAAATGGTGGAATGAAGAAAGTAGGAGGAAACGGGAGAACCCCGAGAAAACCCACGCACACGGTGTTTGTGCACTACAAGGTTCACTTAGCGGGAGCTGGGATAGAACCCGGGGTAAACTTGTGAGCAACTTCCAACAAAGCAAATTAGTGTTCGCTAATTTTTTTAAAATAAAATGTTGATGTGGAACTCAATAATCTTATTTTCGAGAAACGTCTATGTTACAATGAAAATATTTTTTTAAGCTTAACGTTCCATGATTATTCACCAAAACTATAGAAAAGGGTGACTATAAGATGGATAATAATGGTTTAATGAGAAACTGGAAGAAGATGGAGAAATTCAGAAAAAAAAACTATGCATATGGTGCATTTCCACTAGAAAGACCACATGCAAGATCTGAAATTGAATTAGGAACCACACACAGCAGAGGCAAATGCTCTACCACTGAGCCAAATCTGCCCGTAAACAGAATTGAACTAGCCAGTAACTACAGTAGCTACACGTATATTATTAGATGTAGGAAGTCTATATTAAGGATAAGGAGGGAGATTTTTGATAAATAGACTGAAACATAGAAGTAGTAATAAGGGCCTGACTTGGCCGCACTCTTAATAATCCAATTTTGGGTCCCCATGGACCATAGTGAATGAATCAGGGATGCTTTGGCCCGGGATTACGTCACCTATTGAAATTTTGCTTATGCTTATTCAGGGGCCATGCACGATGGTACGAATGAGTCAGAGTACCTTGGCCATGCTATGACGTCATTGAATTGGGAGTATTGGATCAGAGGTCATGATGATTCTTTAAAATTACTAAAAATATGGTCTTGATGATTCATTACGTTATGAAATAGTACAGGTTTACAAATGCTTTCGTTCCCTTTTATGGCATAAAATTTGGAGATTGTTATATCTTTGATGAGATGGACTAACACGGGTGCAAATAAAATCTTTAGTTTTACGTCCCACGATTATGCCGGTTAGGCTAAAGGAGACGGTGACGATAAGAAAGGAATGAAAGTGTGGGGAAAATGTAGCATAATGTTGCCCACCACAAAACTATTTTCGTGATGTTTGAACCAGGGACCACATACAGCAGAGGTGAACGCTTTACCATTGAGTCACCGCACATTTACTGGTATGAATGAAATAGAGGAAGTTGGTTCGAGCTAATATGTTCGTTTGACGTCACTGAACTGGGATTTTTAGCTTGGAACTTATGATGGCTTGTTTCGTTCCCTTTTATGGGTATAAAAATACCAAAACAAGGTTTGATCTTTTTCTTGATGATCTATTACATTATGAATTAGTAGACCTCATTAATAGTATAAATTAGTATTAGTATTAATATGAAACTCGAAAACTTTGGAGTTCCTTTGTGGCTAACCGGTTAGCGTATGAGCCTTTAACGTGGGAGACCAGAGTTCGATTCCCGGAAGAAGCTCATGCGGTTCGGATTGTTATCCCTTTGATGAGATGGACTAACACTGGTGCAAATGAAAAATCTTTAGTTTTACGTCCCACGATTATGCCTATTATGCTAAAGGAGACGGTGACGATGAGAAAGGAATGAAAGTGTGGGAGAAAAATGGAGCACAATGTTGTCCACCACAAAACTATTTTCTCGGGGGTTTGAACCAGGATCCCATACAGCAGAGGTGAACGCTCTACCACTGAGCCACCACGTCCCTTACTGCTGCGAATGAAGTAGAGGTATTTGATTTAAGCTAATGTGTTTGTTTGACGTCGAGCTGACCCTATTTCACTTTTGGGTCCCACATGGACCATAGCGAATGAGTTAGAGATGTTTTGGTTCGGGATTGCATTACCTATTGAAATTTTGCTTATGTTTACTCAGGGGCAGGGGTCACTCAGGACACATAAGATCACCTTAATTTACATCAGGAGTTGGGGGGGAAGGGGAGTATCGGACCTCGTTCCCTTTGATGATTATCGATTTTGGAGCCTTATTACGTTATATGGAGCCGTATTTAAAATTATTTCCTTAAATTTGATAAGTACTTTGTGATCCACTTTATTCCGTTTCAGGGCTGAACATGGATACCTTGCATTCGTTCCGAGTTCGATTCTTGGTGCTAGTTTAGGAAATGTTGAATTTAACGTCCCCAGCGAAAACGATGGTGATGAGAAATGATAGGACGAAACAGGGAAAAACATGTTCCCTTTTAGGGGTACAAAATTGCCAAAATATAAACGTAAGCAATACGTTGTACCACGTGTTTGGTCTTTTGGCCCAATTTATCCTCTTGGATGAGGTCCTATTACCTTATATAGTTATATGGGCGTATACAGGAGTTAATTATCTTTTATAAGATATGGGTATATTTGTGCACCCCTTTAAAATTTGGGTGGAGTACTTTGGCCCACACCATTCAATTTTGGAAATTGCCCAATTTAAACATTTGGTATAATAGTATAGGGCTCTAATATATATTGTTATAAATTTGGGTGGTCCACCTCGTTCCTTTTAGGGGCACAAAATTACCAAATTTTACTGCAACCACGTGTTTGGTATTTTGGCTCATTTTATCACCTTGGATGAGGTCCTATTACCTTATATAGTTATATGGACGTATACAGATGTCCATTTCCTATTATAAGACATAGGTACATTTGTGCACCCCTTTAAAATTTGGGAGGAGTACCATAGCCCACCCCTTAAATTTTGGAAATTTTCCAGTTTAAGCATTCGGTATTATACTACTGGACTCTAATATGTATCATGATAAATTTGGGTGGTTCACTTCGTTCCGTTTTAGGGGTACAAAATTGCCAAAATATAAACATAAGCAATATGATGTACCACGTGTTTGGTTTTTTGATCCAATTTATCCTCTTGGATGAGGACCTATTACCTTATATGGTTATATGGTCATGTATAGTGGTCGATTCCCTATCATAAGACATAGGTACATTTGTGCATCCCTTGAAATTTTTGGGAATGGTACCTTGGCCCACCCCTTAAATTTTAGAAATTGCCCAACCACGTGTTGGGTCTTTTGGCCTAATTTATTCTCTTGGATGATGTCCTATTACATTATATGGTTATATGGTTATATATAGGGGTCTATGCTCTATCATAAGACATAGGTACATTTGTGCACCCCTTTAAAAATTTGGGAGGGGTACCCTTGCCCACCCCTTAAATTTTGGAAATCGCCCAATTTAAACATTTCGTATAATAGTATAGAACCCTAATATAGATCACTATAATACCCCTATGCACTCCTCTTAAGCTTTTTGATAAGAGAGAACCACGATACTTTAAGGTTACCTTCTTCGTCTTGGTGTTAGTTCGTGTAATTTATATCTTAAATAACATTGACGGTTTAGTTAAAATCATCTCAAAATATTTTAGCAAAAATTTTTCAGCGAGTGCAAAGAGGGAATTGTTTCACGGTTAACCGCCAAACGTTATCAGGTTTTTAACTATTCGATTAACAAATAAACGGTTTTTAACTATTCGATTAAATTTTGAGTCCACTAATTTCCAGTTATTACAAAAGTTCAAGTAAAAATTTGAAACTAAATTTTTTCGAACTCAAATTTTTTCAAATCAAAAATATTCAAACTGAAATTTTCGAATTAAAAACATCAAACTAAACTTTTCGAACAAAAAAGTTGAAATCAATATTTTCTAATTCAAATTTTTCAAACAAAAGAAATCAAACTGAAATTTTCGAATTATAAACATCGAACCAAAATTTGAAATAAAACTTTTCGAATTCAACTTTTTTAAACCAAACAATTTTCACACTGAAATATTTTAAAATAGAAATTCTAAACTAAAATTTTCGAATCATAACATTTCAAACCAATTTTAGAACTAGAAAGTTGAAACTAAAATTTTCGAACAAAAAAAATTGAAATAAAACTTTTCGAATTCAAATTTTTTCAAACCACACAATTTCACACTGAAATTTTTGAACTAGAAATTTTAAATTAAAATTTTCGAAAAATGAAATCAAAATTTTCGAACCAAAACATTTCAGTCCAAATTTTTGAACTAGAAAGTTGAAACTTAAATTTTTTGAATTCAAATTTTTGAAACCAATCAGTTTCACACTGAAATTTTTGAACTAGAAATTTTAAGCTAAAATTTTTCGAAAAAATGGAATCAAAATTTTCGAACCAAAACATTTCAATCCAAATGTTAGAACTAGAAAGTGGAAACTAAAATTTTTCGAATTAAAAGTTTCAACCTGTTTTCGAACTAAAAAATTTTTATAACGAAATTTTCAAATCAAATTTTTGGACCTAAAATTTCAAACCAAAATTGTCGAACTGAAAGTTAAAGTTTCGAACAAAAGAAATAATTCGAAATTTTCAAACAAACTTCTTGAAAATATTTAACCATAGCCGTTTACTGATTTTAAAATTTTAATTGTCTTGAAGAAATATTTGGGACTAAGTTTTGAGAGATGAACCGTTTGGTAAGCCATAGCCAGACCGAGACATTTGATATTGCTTGAAATGAAGTTTAATCAAGCTTTATTTCATCAGACAGTACTAACTTACGATCCGTTTTAGTGCATTTTTTTTTTGTTTCAGATCAACGGCCAGCCATAATCGGACTTTTTCTTTCGTATCATCATGAAAGCACGCCAAGCATAGCGTAGCGGCTATGACCAGAAGAAGCTTGGCGTGCTTTCATGATGATACGAAAAAAAAGGAGAGGGAGAGAGAGAGCAGTAGATGTTTAATATCAACCTGTTGAACATCTTAGCATTTTGTTTTGTTTTGTTCTAAGGAGTACCAAGCATGATTGATTTTAAGGTTTCTTGATCTCATCAGATGGGAATCGCTGTGGTAAGTAACTTTCTCTTAAAATGGTCCCAGGTTCGATTCAAGGTCTTGAAATATGCGTTTATGGTTGTTCTGTGGTAGGGATTCAGAGTTTTACGTAGCGTAGCGGCTATGACCAGAAGAAGCTTGGCGTGCTTTCATGATGATACGAAAAAAAAAGTCCAATTATGGCTGGCCGTTGATCTGAAACAAAAAATGCACTAAAACGGATCGTAAGTTAGTACTGTCTGATGAAATAAAGCTTGATTAAACTTCATTTCAAGCAATATCAATGTCTCGGTCTGGCTATGGCTTACCAAACGGTTCATCTCTCAAAACTTAGTCCCAAATATTTCTTCAAGACAATTAAAATTTTAAAATCAGTAAACGGCTATGGTTAAATATTTTCAAGAAGTTTGTTTGAAAATTTCGAATTATTTCTTTTGTTCGAAACTTTAACTTTCAGTTCGACAATTTTGGTTTGAAATTTTAGGTCCAAAAATTTGATTTGAAAATTTCGTTATAAAAATTTTTTAGTTCGAAAACAGGTTGAAACTTTTAATTCGAAAATTTTAGTTTCCACTTTCTAGTTCTAACATTCGGATTGAAATGTTTTGGTTCGAAAATTTTGATTCCATTTTTTCGAAAAATTTTAGCTTAAAATTTCTAGTTCAAAAATTTCAGTGTGAAACTGATTGTTTTCAAAAATTTGAATTCAAAAATTTTAGTTTCAACTTTCTAGTTCAAAATTTTGGACTCAAATGTTTTGGTTCGAAAATTTTGATTTCATTTTTCGAAAATTTTAGTTTAAAATTTCTAGTTTAAAAAATTTCAGGGTGAAATTGTGTGGTTTGAAAAAAATTGAATTCGAAAAATTTTATTTCAATTTTTTTGTTCGAAAATTTTAGTTTCAACTTTCTAGTTCTAAAATTGGTTTGAAATGTTATGATTCGAAAATTTTAGTTTAGAATTTCTAGTTTAAAATATTTCAGTGTGAAATTGTTTGGTTTAAAAAGTTGAATTCGAAAAGTTTTATTTCAAATTTTGTTTCGAAGTTTATAATTCGAAAATTTCAGTTTGATTTCTTTTGTTTGAAAATTTGAATTCGAAAATATTGATTTCAACTTTTTTGTTCGAAAAGTTTAGTTTGATGTTTTTAATTCGAAAATTTCAGTCTGAATATTTTTGATTTGAAAAATTTGAGTTCGAAAAAATTTAGTTTCAAATTTTTACTTGAACTTTTGTAATAACTGGAAATTAGTGGACTCAAAATTTAATCGAATAGTTAAAAACCGTTTATTTGTTAATCGAAAAGTTAAAAACCGATATTTTTAATCGAATAGTTAAAAACCGGATAACGTTTGGCGGTTAACCGTGAAACAATTCCCTCTTTGCACTCACTGAAAAATTTTGGCTGAAATATTTTGAGATGATTTTAACTAAACCGTCAATGTTATTTAAGATATAAATTACACGAACTAACACCAAGACCAAGAAGGTAACCTTAAAGTATCATGGTTCTCTCTTATCAAAAAGCTTAAGAGGAGTGCATAGGGGTATTATAGTGATCTATATTAGGGTTCTATACTATTATACCAAATGATTAAATTGGGCGATTTCCAAAATTTAAGGGGTGGGCCAGAGTACCCCTCCCAAATTTTTAAAGGGGTGCACAAATGTACCTATGTGTTATGATAGGGCATAGACCCCTATATTTAACCATATAACCATATAATGTAATAGGACATCATCCAAGAGAATAAATTAGGCCAAAAGACCCAACACGTGGTTGGGCAATTTCTAAAATTTAAGGGGTGGGCCAAGGTACCATTCCCAAAAATTTCAAGGGACGCACAAATGTACCTATGTCTTATGATAGGGAATAGACCACTGTACATGACCATATAACCATATAAGGTAATAGGTCCTCATCCAAGAGGATAAATTGGATCAAAAAACCAAACACGTGGTACATCATATTGCTTATGTTTATATTTTGGCAATTTTGTACCCCTAAAACGGAACGAAGTGAACCATCCAAATTTATCATGATACATATTAGAGTCCAGTAGTATAATACCGAATGCTTAAACTGGAAAATTTCCAAAATTTAAAAGATTGGCCATGGTACTCCTCCCAAATTTTTAAAGGGGTGCACAAATGTACCTATGTCTTATAATAGGAAATGGACATCTGTATACGTCCATATAACTATATAAGGTAATAGGACCTCATCCAAGGTGATAAAAAATGAGCCAAAATACCAAATACGTGGTTGTAGTAAAATTTTGGTAATTTTGTGCCCCTAAAAGGGATATCATAATATATATTAGGGTCCTATACTATTATACCAAATGTTTAAATTGGGCAATTTCCAAAATTGAAGGGGGTGGGCCAAAGTACTCCACCCAAATTTTAAAGGGGTGCACAAATATACCCATATCTTATGAAATGTAATGAACCCCTGTATACGTCCATATAACTATATAAGGTAATAGGGCCTCATCCAAGAGGATAAAATGGGCCAAAAGACCAAACACGTGGTACAACGTATTGCTTACGTTTATATTTTGGCAATTTTTTGTACCTCTAAAAGGGAACATGTTTTTCTCCTGTTTCGTTCTATCATTTCTCATCACCATCGTTTTTTCGCTGGAGACGTTAAATTCAACATTTCCTAACCTAGCACCAAGAATCGAACTCGGTACGATTGCAAGGTATCCATATTCACCCCTGAAACGGAACAAAGTGGATCACAAAGTACTTATCAAATTTAAGGAAATAATTTTAAATACGCTTCCATATAACGTACTAAGGCTCCAAAATCGATAATCATCAAAGGGAACGAGGTCCGATACTCCCCTTCCCCCCCCCCAACTCCTGATGTAAATTAAGGTGATCTTATGTGTCCTGAGTGATCCCTGCCTCTGAGTAAACATAAGCAAAATTACAATAGGTAATGCAATCCCTAACGAAAGCATCTCTAACTCATTCACTATGGTCCATGTGGGGTCCCAAAAGTGAAATAGGGTCAGCCCGACGTCAAACAAACACATTAGCTCAAACCAAATACCTCTACTTCATTCGCACCAATAAGGGACGTGGTGGCTCAGTGGTAGAGCGTTCACCTCTGCTGTATGGGGTCCCTGGTTCAAAGTAATTTTGTGGTGGGCAACATTATGCTCCAATTTTTTCTCCCATACTTTCATTCATTTTTTCATCGTCACCGTCTCCTTTAGCCTAATCGTGGGACGTAAAACTAAAGATTTCATTTGCACCAGTGTTAGTTCATCTCATCAAAGGGATAACAACCAAAAATCAAGTATTCCTCCCAAAGTTCAGCAGCAAAATAGAACCTACTAATTAACGTGAAATCCGAACCGCATGAGCTCCTTCCGGGAATCGAACTCTGGTCTCCCACGTTAAAGGCACATACGCTAACCGGTTAGCCACAAAGGAACTCCAAAGTTTTTTTCGAGTTTCATATTAATACTAATACTAATTTATACTATTACTAGGGTCTACTAATTCATAACGTAATAGGTCATCAAGAAAGAGATCATACCTTGTTTTGGTAATTTATACCATAAAAGAAAACGAAACAAGCCATCATAAGTTCCAAGCTAAAAATCCCAGTTCAGTGACGTCAAACGAACATATTAGCTCGAACCAACTACCTCTAATTCATTCATACCAGTAGAGGTGCGATGGCTCAGTGGTAGAGTGTTTACCTCTGCTGTATGTGGCCCCTGATTTAAAAACACCTCGAAAATAGTTTTGTGGTGAGCAACATTATGCTCCAATTTTCTCCCACACTTTCATTCCTTTCTTATCGTCACCGTCTCCTTTAGCCTAAACTGCATAAGCGTGGGACTAAAACTAAAGATTTCATTTGCACCCGTGTTAGTCCATCTCATCAAAGATATAACAAACTCCAAATTTTATGCTATAAAAGGGAACGAAAGCATTCGTAAACCTGTACTATTTCATAACGTAATGAATCATCAAGACCATATTTTTAGTAATTTAAAGAATCATCATGACCTCTGATCCAATACTCCCAATTCAATGACGTCATAGCATGGCCAAGGTACCTCTGACTCATTCGTACCATCGTGCATGGCCCCTGAATAAGCATAAGCAAAATTTCAATAGGTGACGTAATCCCGGGCCAAAGCAACCCTAATTCATTCAGTATGGTCCATGGGGACCCAAATTGGATAATCGAGAGTGCGGTCAAGTCAGGCCCTTACTACTGAAGTATGTATGTTTCACAAAGGAATTTATTAGGACTGAAATGTTTTCGCTGTCTATTTATTATTGAACATTTTTTACCAAATGTCGACACTGTAATCGGGGAATTCGTAGAGTTATGAAGGAACTATATTGAGCTTTAAAAATGCAGCTAGTCAGTGTTAGGAGCACTACATGTCATACATAATGGAGTTAACTTAATAATAAGTTCATAATTGAAATTTTACAATATAGGTACATTTGTTCTAGTTATTGGAATACAACTCTGTTAGTTACGAAATCTATGATACTAAAACCAGATCACTTTATGTATGACTTTAAGTGAGACAATATCAACATATATTATAATATACGTGCGTATTATATTATTACAAGTATAGGAATTCAATAATGCTGATCTAGTAATAGACAAACTTAACAGATGAAATTAGAAAGTATCACGATCACTGTTTATTTGGAATATACTTCTGTGGAGCTTCCTGGTTCTTCCTCCCTGAGCTAAGATAAATATATTGTTATTACATGTCACTCGTATACAGGACATGTTCACCAGAAAGTGGAGTTCCACTGCAGTCTTCTCACTGAAGCCAGTTATAATATGGAACTTCACAATGGACCCATGGCATGGAATATTGTAATCTAAGATGAGAGTGGCACATCCTTCGTATAGAAAAGACATGTAGATTGCGTGGAATTCAAATTAGCAACGATTGGGAAACACACAGTGCATGAAGCAAATGGAAAATATGTCCCATTAGTAAAATGGAATAATTGACTCCCACTACTTTACAGAAATTACCTAGAATATGCTTCTGAGACGATTGACTTTGGGAATTCTTAAATCACAAGATGAGTTAAGCAAACATGCCGTCCCCCTTTTTTGGAATATGCAATTGACACTTGAATGATTTATCTTCAGTGTATTCTTGAGTTGACACGCACTGAGGGTGATATAGTCAGCAGCTCACGCCGGCGTCTTTACCCCCGAGTTTTCCCAGATACTCAAGTAACAGACAATAGCTAAACTCCTGAGTGGAATGAAATGTAAATATAGTTGTCCCCGCCGGGTAATTGATTCGGGCTGTCCTATGGTAAAGTCCTTACCAACTACGCCACCACGGCTTTTTAGAATTCCTTAGCAAATAAAAGCATTGCTCGAAAATGTAATACGTTCGTACATTCTCCATAAGCAGGTATTAATCATCGCTTTATGCCTTCCAACATGAAAGGTTGAGAGCCAATTTAGCTATATCCTCTTTTACGGGAACCGAAAACGAGATATTCTACGCATCTAATGGTGTTTAATATATTAACACAAAGTATTCACTTGAATATAACACTACAAGAAATGACAAATACGTCAAAATGCACTAAAAATAAAGTTTCGGTCGTGAGTTGAGATGATCATCTTTCTTAGACTCGCTCAACCTTTCATATAATATATAGCACATTTCTGTGCTATTTTGATGAAAAAAAGGCTAAAGGCACACAGGGGTTTGTTTATACCTATCAAAAAGTAAACTTAACTTATATCTTAAAATTAAAATTTCCTAGTACGAAATCACAAAGGGCTCAAGCTGACCAACCGGTGACTCGAAGTTGTGAACGCAGCACTGGTAACACCATCTTTTTCTCTATGGTCTCGCATCCAAGACACACACACACACACCTTAATGTTGGACGTTCTTCTTTCAGTAGATCCGATTACATAGTGGCTTAAATGTCCGTAAGGGTATATCTTCAACCTACGAATCAATGTACAAGAAGTAATAGTATGTCCCAAGAGTCCGAGGAAAATATTTAGCGGTAGAAACATTTGAAATTTATTTTTACGGAAGAGGGAAACATTTCATTCCCGTAAAGCTTTTTTTGATGATATGTTTAATTACGCTAAGAATGTTCTTAAGAAACTAGTAAACGTTTAGCAAAACAGTTAGCAATATATAGTCCTATTAATAATTAAATCCTTAGTGAAGCATTTAATTTATTCAGCATTTCTACATTGTTGTTGAAAAATTAACATGAGAGTGAAAGGGTGTACCGGATAGATTTCGAGAAGGTGATTACGAATATCTCATCGAGAAAGTTCCAGCATGTAAGTTTTTTTTTTTTTTTTTTTTTTTTTTTGCGGGGTGCTGTTTCCATAGTTGACAGAAAAATCGTATTTTTTGTATTTAATATATGTTTTCCGTGTTTGGAGTGCATAATTCTGAATTTTTATCTTAATCCAAGAAGTGTTACTAGGCTATATCCCAGGAACATTGTTTTCTCTAGCTCACGACCCCCGGAAACGTACCCCCTACCCTTGGCTTACAAACATTTATTGTTGTTCCACACTGCATACACTAAAACCTAGGCGTTATAGACGGAGAAAGGTTTCGTAATCAACTTGCGATCATTCGTCGGCACCCTTTTGTCTAGACGACAGACAGATTGTTGAAAAAAGGCGCCAAGATATACACGTTGTCGCGTTAAACAAATATTTCAGTTTCGAGTTGATCTTCGTGTTAGAAGGTGGTGTTAAGCTGTGTCTGTATATACCGTAGGTGAAAAGTATTTGTGGGTGAAATACTGACGTTTGCGTCAAACGAACACGCCGAGAACTTGCAACAATTCGACAGATTCATTCTGCTACATATGTGAGGAAATGATTTTCAAGGGGGCAAAGTAGGTCATTGTCACCGTTCCTGAAGATAGCCTACCATCTGTACTTCGGGTGTAAAATTGGCGACCATGATGGGCTCCGAAACAAAGTTGTAACTCGTGTGCGCGTACTTTCACAAGATGGTTGAAAGGTACACATAAATCGATGGTTGAAAGGTACACACACCCATAGTACGGCGTGAGCCCCGTGATCATGTTTCAGACTGTTACTTCTACCTGACTAATATAAAAGGTTTCTCAAAAAAACATGAAGCATAAAATACAGTATCCCAACTTGGATTCAGCGAGGAGACCTGTGAAACATGATGTTTGTCTGCCTGTACCCCTACCACTAGACTCATACACCCTGTGCAGCGTTTCATCCTATGAAGAACCTGCTGCTTGTGAGGATGTTGCACAATTTTCGAGTACACAGTCAGATCCCAATTACGCTTCAGTGCCTGACACTAATGAACCACATGTGATAAGTCAGGAAGAGCTGAATGAACTGATCAGAGACCCTGTCTCCAAGTCTAAGGCCCTGTTGCTTGCATCACGACTTCAACAATGGAATCTACTAAACCAAGATGTGAATATATCGATGTATAGGAAAAGAGAGGTGAGCCTAGTTCCTAATTTTACAAATGATTGTGATTTGGTGTATTGCAGTGACATTCCATCGCTTATGTGACAACTGAAGTTGAACTATAGCACTGAAGATTGGAGGCTATTCGTAGATTCCTCTAGGATAAGTTTCAAGGCAGTGTTACTACACAATGGCAATGAAAAACCAGCCATCCCTATTGCTCATGCTGTACATATGAAAGAAACATACGAGAACATGCGAAACCTATTGCAGAAAATAAAGTACGAACAGTTCCAGTGGTCTGTATGCGCTGACCTTAAGGTTGTTGCCATCCTCACCGGTTTACAAGGAGGTTACACAAAGCACTGCTGCTTCTGTATCATTGGGATAGTCGAGTCCAAGATCAGTACACCATCACAAAATGGCCGCCAAAGCAACTGATCCCAGGGGAGATCAACGTGGCTAATGAACGTCTTGTGGATCTGGACAAAATATTCTTTCCAACCCTTCATATCAAGTTAGGGCTCATGAAGGTCTTCGTCAAGGCCCTGAACCGGGATGGTGAAGCATTTAATCATCTCAGAAAACTATTCCCAAGACTCAGCGAAGCCAAGGTGAAAGGTGTTTTTACGGGACCTCAAATCAGAGACGTTTTTAAGGATGCTATATTTTCTTCTAAGCTTAACCCATTACTGCCCCTTGGCAACTTAAGTTGCCACGGCAATTTTTCGTTATAGCGCAGAAATTCATGGATTGACGTTGCAGGCTTTAAACATGAAGTTACTTTGGAGTCTGTTTCGTCATACCATCGTTGCATTTTCTTTGTATGATATATTGACTTGAGGTTAGCATTGTTTTTGGCTACAATGTGTTTTGAGGAGAAAGACTCAACTGGATTGATTTCAAAGACTCCAGAAGAAAGGATTGAAGGCCTGTAAAGGAAGGATTAACTTGATTTTAATAGTTATGTTTTCGCAGTGTATTTTCTCCCTCAAAATTGTAACTTTCCAAAATTTTCCCCTTTTTGAATATGTATGTGCCATTTGGCAACTTAAGTTGCCGGCCTAAAAAACAAGAAAAAAATAAATATTTTTCAAAAATATTCTAATTTCTATTTTAGAGTACTATTAAGACCAAATAAGCGAAAAGAAACTTTTCAAAATACCACTGGGGAATTCTGGGCACTAATGGGTTAATGAAGTGGAAAGTGAGGCTTGGGAGGCCTTTCGAGAAGTGTGCAGTAACTTTCTAGGGAATCATAAGTTACCTGATTACAAAGACATTGTGGGCAGGTTTATTACTTCATTTCGTAACATGGGATGTAATATGTCCCTAAAGTTACACTTCCTGCATTGCCACCTGAGCGTCTTCCCTGAAATGTACAGCTTGGAGGAGGTCTCTGACTAACACGGGGAAAGGTTTCACCAGCAAATAGCTACCATGGAGAGATGCTACAATGGTAAATGGATTGTGAATATGTTGGCAGACTTCTGTTGGAATGTGACACGCGAGACAACCTGTAGTAATTACAAGAGGAGTAGAAAAACCAAGTGACACGTGAGTGTTAAACTTTTTATGCAATTTTATCTGCATAATTTATATTGATATTTAAATTATAACGCGCAAATGGTTATGGGTTGAGAATAACATCTTTTGGCGAATATTGAAACCTCCCTCCTTCCTGAAAACTGGTACGTCCTGGAGAAAAACGGGTTGAGGATTCGAACTCAGGAGCTCGAAACCTATAGGAATCACCTATTTTCGTTCGTGGGAACTAAAGAAAGTTTCATTTGCCGACCAGTGTTATAGACGTTTCTGTTGTATGAACCATGTTATGTCGCCAATCACGTAGCTCTCCCATCTAAACCACAATCGTGCAAGTTTTGGCTTCTGATAACTTGATGTCCGTGAAATTACTCACCTGTTGCCACATGTAGTAAACAAATCTACAGCCACAATGTTTTCCCAGCTGTTCAACTGTATTATAGTATTCCTTTAAAAGTACTAATTTTTGTTGAAAAATAAAAGGCACCCGAATAACTGAGCCTAAAAAATAACAATACATTGACACCAACATTAACGAAAATTCTGACACGCAAACACACACGTCAATAAGCAAACATCGTAGAGCTAACTGGTTGAGGAAGTCCAAGAATGTGCTCTAGATTGCAACCTAGATTAAGAACACATATTCCTAATCATCGGAAATAAACGAGTAGGTGGAACCAGATCGGAAGTAATATTATCTGAACTTTAGTTAAGGCACGGTGACGGCAGAATGTATGCGTCATCCTTTTCTCCTAATAGATATACAACCATCATATTGCTGCACAGAAAAACTTGAATCATCCAGGAATGAGAATATCGTGATATTCGACCCTCCGTGAGTACCATCATAACTAGGGCCCGGATAATTACGTACTAAAAACAATGAAAATATGTACATATATATGCACATAAAATCTCAAAAATATGTAATAAAACTCTTTCAAAAGAGCAAAATATGTAAAATGAAAATACCAGCATTTTCTATTACCTTTTCTACATTTAATGTGGTAAATACATTATTTATTCAATTACAATGTTTACTACCTGTTACTTTTCCAGCATGATCTCCGCAACACTAAGAAACAGAATGAGTTTCAAATTTTCAGTCAGAAAACTTATCTTGTTATCGCGTATAAAAGAGTTTCTATGCACTAAATGGTTGTTTCACTTCACACAAAGTCTTGCTGCATATTTATACTTTCAGAAATCAGCCAAAGATCGTTCAACTGTACATTACGGGAGAATTCTAGAACGCTTGTCCGCCTACCTGTACAACGGATACTAACCAAACCTAACATAGCCTCACCTCTCTAATCTCTAATTAATCTTAATCAACCTTATTTAGGAAGGAATTTTCACGAAAACTTTGTTTATGCCATTGTACTTCTAATGGGCGTCCAGCGTTATAGAACCTTCCCGTACATTACACACTTAAAACATTTTAGTAAAAAAATATCGTGAAGAACAAAACATTCTCAATTAGTCTTTTCACTATTTCAACAGACGATCTCCGTAACAGTGAGGAACGAAAATGTTTCAAATTTTCAAACACAAAACCTCTCCTGTTATCACGCAACAGAGCTTTGTATTGACTAAACGATCGTTCAACATTACACGAAGTAATTGGTGCATACTTAAACTTGCACAAATCAGAAGATGTGTATTCAATAGCCACGACATCGGATTTAGCTTCATTTAACACTCCACTAATAGCACAGATTGTCTTATAGCCTGGATTTTTCTCCAAAACGAAAGCTATCTTCTTATTCACTGCATCCTCAACCGATCCTTTCACACCTACCAGAGAAGCAACTGTTGAGCGAACAATTTCAAGATTGTCTGAAAGGTTAGATGATGATTTATCCAAGGATTCAATAGTACTAAGGAGACACGAAAAATTGCTCTGAGTGTAGGCAATATCATGCTTCAACTTCCCGTCATCAAACATTTGTTTCGCTATTTCTATGGAAGATGCAGCTTCAGAATCAAAATGTTGTAACATTTGTTTCACTGTATCAAAGTTCGTAGCATAGTAACACACAGCATCAATCCAGCTTCCCCACCTCGTTAGTACCGGCTGTGGACGAAGAGGTAGTTCAGGGAACAGTTCTTTAAATTTCTCAACTCTACTGGGAGCCTTCAAAAATACCTTCTTTCTATTTGAAATTATTGCATCCACATGTGAAAACCTAGAACGAACAAATTCTGCGACACGATGAAATGCGTGGGCAAGACAACTTAGATGTAACATCTTCGGATACAATGCTTGCAAAGCGTCTGCAGCTTTGCACATGTACGTTGCTGCATCAGTCACTAGAAGGAAGACATCGTTATGCTTGATACCATCAGGCCACGAAAGTCCCATAGCATCATTAAAGAGTTTTGCAATGGCTTGATGGTTGCATCACGGCAACAAATCATTAGTTAACAGGATAGGCTTGCTGACTTCATTATTTTTCAACAAACCTATTACAATATTACCAACATGTTGCCCATCTACATAAGTTGTTTCGTCAATTGGCACCCAAATAGGACCATCATCGATTTCTCCACGAATATTCATTGTTTCCACATATAAATCAGGCACGTAATGCTTTCTGATTGTAGATTCATCTGGAACTGTTTCGTGTGTGTATTGTTGCAGAAATTCATGAAGTACTGTATTGTTTAGTTTCCAAATAGGGATATCAGCACATACCATGGCACGGCACAGATCACTTGAAAAGTGAGACTTCTGTGGCCCTGGACTACTTTGAGCTTGAGATTCAGTTATTAGCAACTGCTTTTGTGGTTTAGGTTTTGAAGCTCGGGTCTGATGGCGTGATGTGGATATGTGTTGCACAAATTGGGAACGTTGAGCACATGAGACACCCTTCTCACAAACGTGGCAATAAAGCACTTTTCCATCGGTGGAAAAATGCTCAAACTCTTCCGTGAAATGCTTAAGTCTTATTGACAACGGGGTTTTGTCCTTTGGCATCTTGGAAACAGGATTCGCTGACAGTACAGGAGATTAAATATTCGATAAAATAGCTCACACTTTCCCTACGTCATGCGTTGTGGCGGCAGGCGCTTCACTTTTGTCAATCAAGAGTTCAGTGTTACCAATAGCGTGAATACAAACTTTCCCATCTGATTTAATATTTTTTGACGAAGGAAAATATTAGTGGGGCGAGTTTGCGACAACAACACGATAGGCAATCATAAAACCGCGTCGAGATAGTAATTCGATTGAATTATTAATCTCATGTAAGGATGTGAGAGTTACTACCGCGACCGAGAGTGTACGATTGTTAATCAAATCAGGTTGTGTCCAACTCTCCCTACCAATCCGGCAAACTACGCTTCAATATTATTTTAAATAAATAAATAAATAAAAATTAAAAATAAAACAAGCACTTTAAATTCAAAGAGAGGTGAGTGTTTTCTTCTTTTCAGAGTCTATTGTTGAACAGTTTTTGTATGAAAAATCCTTATAAAACATGAAAATATCAAGAAATATGTAAAATTATGTGCTCATGAGTAAAATATGTAATAATATGTACATAAATGTAAAATATGTAAATATATGTACTTTCAAATAGGTGTTTTTAGGCACTATGGGTCACAAATGACATTATTACACTAATTTGGTATAAAAATATAACCACCACAAAAATATGTAATTAAATAATTATCCGGGCTCTAATCATAACCATCCTAACTGTACGACGCACCGTAAACTCTTATGACCCACTTCACCAAACATCTAACTCATACTTAGATTTTTGTTGAGGATACTCGGTCGAGAAGATGTTAAAGCTTTCTCATGCCATCCACCCTTAGTAACGATCCCCTCATTCACACCAGGTAAAAGCCGGTCTGATGCCTTACATAATGGTTTCTGACCGCTTGTTTCCTCCCCTTCCTTTCATCCTTCGTTTCATAATGTGATTCCCAAAGTACTTCATACGAGAAGTGGTGACACGACCATAGATGCCGAAAACGCAGACTTGTAATTCGTAATCTTAAAAGCATCAAACTGTGAGAAACAATCCTGAGCTCATGAGCTAATGTTAGTCACGCATACACGAAGTGCATCCCCTAAGGCCGTGGTATAGCGCTAATGCTGCAATTGGCTGCCGCTCTGCAGACTTTGTGGTATGAAAAATGAAATGAAATCTTTAAGTTTTACGTCCCACGGATATGCCGGTTAGGTTAAAGAAGACGGTAATGATGAGAGATGAGTGAAATGGTGGAATAAAGGAAGTGGGAGGACACTGGAGAACCCCGAGAAAACCCACGAGAACGGTGATTGTCCACCACAAAGTCCACACGGCGCGAGCTGAGATCGAACCAGTGCCCCCTAACTTTGTAGCATCAACTGCCTCCGGAAGTGTACTGGGAACTTACAGGGCCAAAGAGGTGTCAACCAAATATTAGGTAGATATCCCATGAGTTTTCCAAAGTCAGTGTAGTTAAGAAGAGGAAATATGCTATTAGCATTGTTTTATAAAAGAATATGGAAGTATAATTAGGCATGATAGATTAAAGGAAAAGAGAGGATTAATCTGTAACTATTTATAGACGATAAGAAGTCTTGCTATCAGTAAGTCAGGTCACGAGCAAAATTTCAATTTCGTCTGGTAGATGTCAACCACTAGAGCATAATTGCTATCATCTAGTTGCACGATGTGTAACTTCTACCACTCAACAATTATACTCCTTTTATGTATTAAAAAATTCGTTATCATTTTAAAATTACCGTGTGGAGTAACGGACGTTCGGATGTATCAACATTACAATCTTATAAGCCCACTATCGTGATCTAACAGCAAGAGGAATGTTTAGGTTAAAACGGAGACAAGAATATATAGAAACTGATAAAACAATGCGATTGACCTCTGAGTGATTATTAGATACATATGATGAAAATCTATCGTACATTTTGAATAGACAATGTGATTATGCTTTAAAATATGTTCAATAATAATAATAATAATAATAATAATAATAATAATAATAATAATAATAATAATAATAATAATAATAATAATAATAATAATAATAATATATTTCAGCGCCCCGAACAGGTTTAAACAAAGATTCATCAAACATTACACTAACATAAAAAAAGATCAAAACAGCTGGCCAACATCACATATAATGAAAATCAGATAAGTGTCCTCGCCACGTAATAAAAACATTCAAGTTTTTAAAGATTCAATCCGATCAAAATAACAAAAAGTGAAATAAAAAATAATCTTAAATTTAAATTTAGCAAAATGTTGCTAAAGTCGTCACATTAGAAGAATGAACCAAATCTCGTTAAATCAGATGCACTTGTTTAAAATAATCAACTTAAGTTAATGTATTTAAATAATGAGTCAGTCTTCCAAGAATTTCACATTTCCCACTGAAGAGGAACTATAATTGTACACCTTTCTACTGTGATTTGACATGTTCAAGGCGAAGTTAGGTACAGAGTACTCGCTACCGTATATTTATTATTCAGTATTCTGTACTTTTTCTAAAAATATCAAAATGCTTTCTTCTGTTCGTTATCAAAATAATAATATAAAGGAATCAATGGCGTATGGAACGGAATGTTTCGGGGTTCTAATCCTTTGGTGCGATATTATGAAAACTAAACATTCACTATATTAATATTACAGTATAATACAGTATGAATATATATAATGTAAAGCACGCAATTCCTCATGACCAATATATGTGTACTCTACTGTTAATTAATGCAGAAATATATTTAACACCTCCTGAAAATCTGAAATCCTCAAAAAGCTTTAATTTATTTAGATAATTTTGAATTCAGAATAAGCATACATCTCAATCATATCAACCAATTGCAGAGAAACATGCTATTACAAAATTTTCACAAGTCTTACTTCAGATTGAATATTGAACCTGTGTGATAACTGTATAGGAAACCGAACAATAATATCTGATAGGACATTTATGTTAATCTATAACATAATTTTCTGTATGCAGTACAGCCTACAATTAAGACACATAAACTTCGCCCCAAAACAGAATGTAAAAGCTTGTTCAAAGATAATTATGGCCAGGGAGTACTTTTTAGAAATACATTTATTTGCTTTTAACGTCTTTCGATTTATCGCCCATGCCAATGGAGTAGTAAGGATGATAATGAACGAAATAGCGGAATAAAAAGTGTAAAGAAACAAAAAAAAATCAGAAAACTAATGAACAGGAAGTTTCTCCTTAATAAAGCCCAATTGGTGTCAGATAGAATCGAATCAGGTGGTTCACGCGCCAGAGGTGAACCGCTCTACCACTCAAGGGCGCCGATTTTCTGTAACTTTGGGGTAACCCATTCAGATGTGTGGTTGAACCCAAGGGTGTAAGAAGGCACATATAAAGATTTACAGACAAATTCAATTCAAATTATATCAAATGTTGATAATCATAAAAAAAATGCATATAATAAAAATACACATATTTTTCTATAACAATAACAAATACATATAAAAATACATATTCATGAAAATATATGGGGTGGCCCACATGAACTTTGGGGACCTCGGCCCACTCGGTCCCCCCGGAATCGTCGCCCTTGCTACCACTGAGGCATCACTGCTTTAGCCTCCTTTCGCTATTGAAGCTTCTAGTTGTCCGTAACACAAATTTAAATTTTAATCCGTAAATAACGATTTACTTGCCTATTGACTATATTTATTTCCATATTGACCAAACATTGAATTATTTCTCGCATAGTTTAACAAAATAGTCTTTGAAATAAAAGTGGCTCCCCAGATGTTTTGAAAGAGACTAAGCACTACAGAGCTTTAGCTATGCAGTTTTAAGTAGTCTATCAGCAACTAAGTTTATTGAAAAATTAAAATGATTTCAAAGAAAACAAGTACTTAAATAATCTAAATTTATAAATTAGGAGAGGAAAATACCTGATTATAGCTAGGTGCAGTTGTTCCAATGTTAGCTAAAAAAAAAAAAAAACTATTGATAAAACGTGTGTTCTTCAACAATTGTTATACCGATTAACATTTGTAGTTGTCTGACGACAAAAATATTTTAAATCTCAAACAATAGACAAAAAATAATGGAAAATTTTCCTATTGTTAAAGTAATTTAATTTCTTCTTATATTTATTTGGCAATATGCACTTTGTAGAGGATACAAATACTTAATTTTAAATCCTTAAATAAGTTGTTTTTATTTACATCTAAGTTGCATTGAGAAGCTGATAACTAAAGTAAAAATATTAAATGTAGAATGTGTGTGTGTGTGTGGCTGTGGCTGTGTGATACACATTTATTAACGAAATAACGGCAAAACTATTTGGCTTCATTACCTTTAAGAGTATTCAGTTTCTACAGTTTTACGTTTACGGAGAGAGGAAGTGTTTTCTAATATTTTGTTATTTCTGTTATGTGCAGAGCAAATTTGATAACTGATATTTTAAAGATATAGAAAGGCTTTCTAAAGATATAGAAACATTAAAATAAATGATTTAGGCAATAGGACCCCTCAAGTAGAACTTTGTTATTTTTTCTGTTTTCCATTAATTGAGGTCTCTTATCCTCACTCTTTTCCTTTCCACTCTGTCTTTCATTATGTCCCCAGAACATAGTCCGTTCACAGCCAATGTTCCAGCCAGTTCCTATGACTCTATCTAATACTTTTTCAGTAATTTATGTTCCTAAGACTTGTCCTTAGTTACCGTAAAACCTGGCGAGTTTTCCTTATTCTAAGCCCTCTTTGGGAGCTTCCCTTCTTTTGTCCCATATAATAAAATAATTGGGTCTGTTCCATAGAGAAAAAAACCTTAGAACAAGTCAACTGAAAGCAAGTTTTGACATCTTATTTCCTTTCTACAAGTTTGTTTATGGTTACGAGGGGCATTTCGCAAATAATCCATACTATTGCAAAACTGCAGAGTGGATAATGAAGTCGGGATAAACATTTCGTCACTTGAACCTGAGATCCTGAGACAGTAAGACGTATGCTTGTGCTCTCTAGTGAACAGAGTGTGGCTGTGACAACTGTTGAAAAGGGAGACGACATGTATCTCTGGTAACGTGTCTATCGAAGATCAGAAGTCGTAAATAAAGATCAAAACTTTGCGTGGCAAACCTCACAGAAATTCAGTGTCAAAGTTCGTGGTGGGCCATAGTACAGTTTCTCGTTGGGCTACTCGTTTCCATATTGGTCGTGTGAGCATAAGGAATAGTTCAAGACCAGAAAGTCCGAGGACGTCAACCGGTGAATCAAGTGTGTAACTAG
Source organism: Thermobia domestica (assembly GCF_964235325.1). Taxonomy (NCBI): domain Eukaryota; kingdom Metazoa; phylum Arthropoda; class Insecta; order Zygentoma; family Lepismatidae; genus Thermobia; species Thermobia domestica. The sequence continues at coordinate 188,517,002 of NC_137464.1, forward strand.
TGGAAGATGCACTTGAACAAGATCGCCGTGTGCCATGTGAGGAACTTTCTGAGATAACAAGGATTCCATGTGCGTCAATATACCGAATTCTGACAAGTGATTTACAGAAGAAAAACATCTGCCCAATGGGTCCTTTCCACTTGATAACTGAACAAAAGCAGACACGCCTGGATAATGCAACGGTGCTGAAACAAAGATTCAACGTTGAGGGTGAGGACTTAAAGGGTCACATTATTTCTATAAATGAAATGGGGATCAGAGACTTTCAGCTGGAGTTGAAATCACAATCCAGCGGAGAGCTCTATCTTCTGGAAGGACAAAAAAAGTGTCGCCGATCTTAATCAAAAGTTGAGTTTGATGATTTTTGCCTACGATTGCCAAGGCATTATCCTAACGGACAGAGTTCCATGTGGATCAAGCGTCACAGCAGAGTATTATCGTGCATTTGTGCTGAAACTGCGCAGAAAGATGCACAAAGCCCTACAGCAATTGCTTAGGGCTGGTCCACTGATTCTGTACTACAACGCTAGCCCCCACACCGCTAATGCTGTGCGTAAAGAAGTTCACAAATATGATTGGAAAATATTACTTCGTGCTCATTACAATCCGGACATGAGTCCATCAAGCTACGACCTGTTCCCAAAATTGGAACAAGGTATGCTTGGATATAGGTTTCCACGTCTGGAATAGCTTTCTGTAGTCATTACCCGAACCATTCGACAGCTTCCCAGAGATGACGTCCTTGATGCAACAGCTATCCCGGACGTTGGGATTCCGTCAATTTGAAGCAGGGATATTATATTGAAGGGATGTAAAAAGATCCTCTCCAAACAATAAACGTGTGTCACGAAAACTAGTATGCACTATATATGAGATGACCCCCGTACTTACAAGGGTCAAAACACAGACAGTCATTTTCGCTTTTTTTTAGTTGTCCTTTTGTTAAAGCAAGTAGATGTGATTATTTACATGATTGAAATGACCACTGGCCAGTTTTGTATGAGGTGTCCTAAACCATGTTTCACAAAACTTGTACTGCGTTCTTGGATATAGGTCCTAGCAGTGTGAGGTAAAAATATACCTCAGTATCATGATGAATTACAGAAAGAGTGTTGCAACGATCCAGTATTGTTTCGAATGGTTGCACGATAAGCTATTCCGTTCAGGCCGGTAAGTAAGCAGCTTGAAACCATTGCTGTCATCCGACCGTTGTAGAACATCGGGTAGAGTTAGGGCAAAGTCTCTTTGCAACAATATTGCCCTTCGCACACTACGACACTTCGTGTGTCGAAGACGAGCGACATTTTTTTTCTGTGGCAAGCTTGTTGTGGGGAAATTAATTCCCATTTGTTACAATGGATGTAGCGCGGGATCTTCGCACACTACGCAACAAGCGTAACACTGTTGCAAGCTTGTCGCGGGAACTCGCTATCTAACACAAGCTAAGACCTTCGCACACTACGCGACTTCATGTGTCGATGACCCGCCACAGCCCCAGAATTTGTCTTTTCAGTAGCCAGATACTCATTCTGAAAGACGATCTCAATGAACGTTTTCGACAAAAACGCTTTTATCGCAAAAATTCAGGCACAACCTAGTATAATGAACTCCTGCAGAGATTAATACAACAACAGAATTGAAAAGACGAAATCATGGGAAAAAGTGTGTTGTGCATTCCATAGTGGATTCAAGGATATGCCTTAGAAAGAGAAGAATCGTATCGGTAAATAAACTGCTTGTTACCATGTTGTTCTTTCTTACATTTTCCAAAATTTGGTATCAAGCCAATGAACTGTTTGGTGGAAATTGCAACATAAAATTACATTGTTTGTCGCTTCACTTTACTATTTCAAATTAGACTTTTAAAACAGCACAAATGACCAGATATTATCGAAAATATTTTACACATTTCCGTAATATTACAATATTTACGTAATATTATAACATTTCGTTATTTTTATATGTTCTGTGTATTTAACTATACTAAACTAACTATACTATAAGAAAATATGAAAAATAATGTTTTATAAGCACTTGGACATAACGCTGATGCCTCGTGACACTCCATAAGAAATTTATAAGGAGATGCTGCGAGGCAGAGTTGGCGTGGATCAATGAAAACTTTACCCACGACCCACTGACCCACCACCCACCGTGACCCACGACCCACTGACATACCAACCATCATGACCCACTCTGACCCACAACCGACTACGACCCACCGTGACCCATTGTGACCCACCACGCATCGTGACCCACTCTAACCCACCGTAACCCACCACCCACCATGAACCACTCTCATCCACTGTGTCCTACTCTGACTCACCAAAATCCATCGTCATCAACTCTGAACAGGATCCACGGCCTCTTCTGTACTGACTAAAGAGTTTACACTTGTAATAAAACAAGGCTGTGCAATTGCCACTAATCGGAGTTTGAATTTCTAGTCAATCGCTCAAGCACCACTCTGTTACAATAACGGTGGACCTGACCTTTACAATATCAAATGGTAAAGTGTTTGTCAGTGAGGAAATTGAAGCACTTTAAGGTGGGGGAAATTAGTGTGTGCTAAAAGATACTTGTACTAAGAGGGTATTCCTGCAAGTGTTAATTTCTCAATGCATTCCAAAAGAAACTTCTATTCACAGGAAATACTCCTGTACAATATGGAAAAAGTTATGGTTTCTCAGTTCACAGTATTTTTCTCACAAAAAGTTGAAAAATCAGTTTTTCATTGCGTATAAAGGTGATCCGATACCCTCTGTGAGAGCATCCCCATAAATTATGCTCATAATTGTAATTTGTGTAATCGCTAAAACACCACGTTAAATTTAAGTTACAAATATGCGTAATTGCAATTATTATGAATATTTATTCAAAGTAGTTTACCTAATGCAAAGAAGAGACTTATTAAAAATTAGGTACAAAATTGAATAACACAAATAAGCCATTAGTAATACAAGTATGCATTTTCCATAACTAATTTGCCACCTTAAAACAAATCTGAAATCGGGTTTATTTCCCTTTGGCCTCCAGAACTTTTTCGTGGTAAATCATCCGCAGCGGAATGATGTTCATCCTTTGCCAAGAAATAACTAGCTCGTCTACTTTGAACTTGTCTAGTGGTGGGCCATTAACATTGATGAACAACAAGTTAGACAATGTTTGAGCACTTAGTCTATTTCTAATATCAGTCATCTGTAAATTCATATACGGAAATCCCCGTTCGCACTCTCGTGGAAGTTGATAATACTTCTACCCGATTCTGCAACTCCTCATCGACAATCTGCTTGTTAGACTTAAGTCTCATAACGATTTTTCTCGGCCAGTTTTGAAATACTCAGCAAGAAGTATCATCTTTCTATCACCATACAACATCTTTTCCATATCGACCATGTCATTTGGGAATGTCGACTCATGGCGAACAGAAACTTCATCTACCACACCTTCGATAGGGAATCTTGTGCATAAATTATCAATTAACGCCTGATAAACTGATGATTTATTACTTGTTTATAAATTTAACTTTTCTAATTACCCATGAAGGTTTGATGCCATTACCAAGTTTCCTCCCCCTTCTGGAAAGCGAAAAAGAACGAGGTTGCTGGAAAATGTTCAGAGGTGAAAAGGAATTTCCCTCCTTCTTCCCCTTCAAATACCACACTGTTGTTTGCCATGGGCCAAATTACTATGAATTTTAATTAAATTATCATAGTATAATTATATCGGTACTTTTCAGTGGAAAAAAGGATGAAATTTGAAAGTCCCAAATCAAGGCAATTAGACCAACGTAAAGGGAAAAAAAGAGTAAAATGTTCCATATAATTATACGTGCAATCCAAACTTAAAATATCCGTGTAATTAAGCTTACAATACAAATTTTATGTCTATTTTTTTCACAACTTTATGGGTTGATTGTCCTATGCTGTAAGCGCTCCATATAACTTCATCAATTATTTTAGTAGAAAGCAATGGATATATGAAGCCAAGCACTGTATTTTTTGTTTCTGATTTTTTTCTTAACTAATATCGATCGTTTTAGATCATTTTTAGAAACCAACTCACTATCAACTTTCCATATATAAAGTGCCCCCCCCAAAAAAAAAAATGAGAATTTAAAAAAAAATGCTAGGACACATTCTGTTTATTTTCAATAAAGAGTTAATACACTGAATTGCAGCTCCGTAAGTTTAACGGCTTGCGAGATACTCATTTTGTTTCGCAAAAATTCGGATCCTCACTACCTCCTTAGGATAGTATGTATTATAATGAAAGCAATATAACATCCCAGTTTGTATTAAGGTCTAACTATATACCAAAAGTCATTTTATTTGACTTTGAAATTTGACCGTGATGATCAGGCACACATAGTTACATTCAGTTTTTTTATATAATAAGTTACATATTACAGTGATTCAAAAATGTATTTTTCCCAGTAATTAGCTCCTCTAAAAACTCACAGGTCTCGAAAGCCAAGTAGTAGTATAAGTCCTATTCCTGTTATTACAATTACAAATACCAATATCCAAAAGTGTCTGAAGTTCTTTTTTCACTTGGTTAGATATACTCACCTGAAGTAAGTAGATAGAAACAAATGGAAAAGGAAGGGAAATGAAGGTCTTGAAAGTAAAACGAAGACAAATTTACCAGTCTTCAGAAGATACTGTCTACAATGCAGTGAGCAGAGTGGGTCGGTAGATCAGACTGAGACAGTGGATCGCAGTGGCTTATGATGGGTGGTGGGTCATGTTGGGTGGTGGGTCGCAGTGGGTCACGATGGAGGGTGGGTCATAGTGGTCACATACTGTTGCCCCACTACCCAATGACTCACTCAGAAAACTTGACCCACTGACCCACTCCATCTCTGGTGCGAATCATGAAATTAATACTTCATGTAGCCAATAACGGATAGAGCATTATACTGACTAAGCCCCGAATTTAGCACGCTGCTCAAGGCGGACCCCAAAGTCCAGGCTATATACGTACTCTTGTGAATGTGCTTGCACTTTGCCGTTAAAGACGAACACAAAATTAGAACTCTATTTGTAGTGTGATGTAAATCAGTCAAGCTTTATTTGAGTTCAATTTATAGTAACCTACTGGTTTTAATTTTTTAAATGTTATACGGTGTATTACTAATCTGAGATCAAGTAAGTTATGAATTACTTAATATTTATTAATATTCACAGAACAAGGGAGTAGTACAGGAAACCTGGCCTGGGGACTGAAATTCTCCAAAACCGCCGCTGCAGGTAGTAAAGGAAGTACAAATGAGCTGTAGTCTACACAGAAAAAATATAACTTATAGGTAAGTATTACCATATCTAACGGACATTTCCACTGATTTTTTATTGCACTAAAACGAATTTCAGAGCTAGCCGATTACGGAGAACACTTCCTTTCGTTCATGCGACGATTCTAACTAGCCGAAATTTGCGATTGAATTCCGGTCTGCTGCTCATGCGCTTAAAACTACGACCACCATGTTTGTACGTCACAGGTCGGTACAGGGGAAAAGATCTGCGCCACTCACTAGGGAAACGGCTTAGCGAAAGATACATGTTTTTCAATTGTGTAGGACGTTGCTAATAACACAAAGAATAAGAAAAGTAACAGAATTTAAGGTTTATTTAAAAAGCAAGCTATTTATTTATTTATATATTTATTACCAATTATTTGAACATATTTTAATATCTTAGGAGAAAGTTGAAGTGTACTCAAATGCTATATTATTGACTTTGTTTGCAGCCTGAAGTAAGAAACTAATTAATATTCTCATGTTTCGGTCACGGACCGACCTTACGAAGCGAATTTTATTAATTCTTAAGAAAAAAATCAACAATATAAAATCATAGTTATTTGATAATAGAGTGCAAATTTCTTATATGCAAGTTCATTTTGGATTCGATAGTTATGCGCTCAGGCGGAAGCCCAAAGAAATTAATACATGAAAAAACATTTCTCTAAGTAAAAGGAATATAAATTCTCTATTGAATTCAAAACAAGGACTCACAAACTTACGATGATAATAATGTTCATGAACATTCTGATAAATTACTAGTACTATTATTGAACTATTTTACAAATTAGCAATATTATTTCATCATAATATCTTCGCGCTTATTGCCGTTTTCTTTAGAAATGGAACATATTCGTAAATTGTCTATATTAGTTCATGTGAACTTTTACAAATTGGCTGAAGTGTTTTGAGCACATGAGTTTACATTTAAACCAACTAATAAACAGGCATGGTCTCACAAATGAACTAGTTATAGTGGCTTATTACTGAATAAAATAAAATGAAATTTCTCCTTTTATGTTCCACGAATATGTCCTATAGGCAAAGGGAGACGGATGATTAATGAGAGTGAATGATTATAAAATAATCGAAAGAATGGCCATGTGGGAGGAAACGCCTGAATCGCGAGAAAACCCACGGACACGATGTTGTCCATCACAGATTCGGGATACGGACAAAATCTCGCGGCCGAAACATCGCCGCCCAAAATCTCGCCGGCCAAAACCTCGCGTGGTCAATACCTCGCCGCCCAAAACCTCGCGGGACAAAATCTCGCCGGGCCAAAACCTCGCGTGGCCAAAACCTCGCCGCCCAAAACCTCGCGGGACAAAATCTCGCCGGGCCAAAACCTCGCATTGCCAAAACCTCGCCGCCCAAAATCTCGCCGGACCAAAACCTCGCCACCCAATGAGTTTCTTAATATGCAATTCCATATTACAAGTAATAATAATAACAATAACAATAATAATAATAATAATAATAATAATAATAATAATAATAATAATAAGAAGAAGAAGAAGAAGAAGAAGAAGAAGATACAAAACATCATGTGCGTGGGGTTTCTCGGGTTATTCCCGTTTCCTCCCACTTTCTTTATTCGATCATTTCCTTCATCCTGGTCATCTACGTCTCCTTTAACCTACAGGACATAATCAAGGGACGTCGTAAAAACTCATATTATTTCATACTTTCATAAATATTATTAGATTTTAGTTAAAATTTTAAGTATATATTATTTGAAGGTTGGCACAGTTCTCATAGCTTTGATTAAAATCAGTCAGGTATAAACGATGAATTTAGCCTCCAACTAAGGGCGAATCGATCTCCCTTTTCCCCGATTTAAAAAAGTTCAAATATACAGTAATTTTCATTTAAATAAATAGTATTACATATTGACGCAATATGGCGCTTCTTTTTAGTTGTTTTCAATAACTGGGGACTCGAGGTCGGTTGAATCCGAGAGCCTGCCATTGGAGCTGGCACACGTTCGGCCTAGGACTAGGGGTGTTCGATAAGGCTGAAGACCTATCGAACTTCAGGAGTGAAAATTTATCGAGTTGTCATCGGTTACTCGAAACCGTTCGAGTATTTGAAATTATCGAAGTTTCGGGCATTATCGAAAGTTCGGGCATTATCGAAAAAAGTCTAGCGAGATTTTGGATATGGTGACATTTTGGGTGGCGAGGTTTTGGCCAGGCGAGGTTTCGGCTCGGCGAGATTTTGGGCCGCGAGGTTTTGGGAGGCGAGGTTTTGGTCCGCGAGGTTGTCGCCGCGTGGTTCTGGCCGCGAGGTTTTGTACCCAAACCACAGATTCATATGGCTTGAATTCGAACCAGGTATCTGTGCTCGCCGAGGGACGCCATCCCTTATACGTGACGGGCTAAATGGCCATAAATGTCGAAAGCCCAGAAGTCTAAATCCTAAATCCTATTACAATTACAATTTATTAAACTATTTAAATTATTGTTAAAATCGAATCATTTTAAATCTCATTAACTTCATTAATTAAGCTTCATAAAAGATATGACTATAGATGTACATTGCGAGACAAATATTTATAGAATCATATATTTGCTTTGCCGTTCTGTAAATTAGCCAATAAACGAAAGACTAGTATTCCTTTCCCATCACACCATATTCCTTTAGATTGCATAAGCGTTCTAGTTGAATTATCTCCAACATCAATGCCCTTTCTTAACAAAACTACTGGAGACACTTCTCAAGAAAGTAGTCATGGATCAGAAGTCAAGTGTGCAACAGAAGCAAGAGAAGAGTCGAGTTCCATTTGGAGGCAGAAGCTATCTCCAGGACATAGTCCGGGACTTTGAAACACTGAAAGTTCATCGCAGCAGATACATTTCATGATGGAAAACCAGGCCATCGTCCAGCGATTATCATTGACCTACTCCAGTGATTCATACCGCCTCTGGTAGATTTTACGGGATGACAATGCAGTCGTCAACTTCATTTGGTTTCTTCAAGTGGCAGCCAAGAAGTGAAATAATATTTTTAAGAGGCTAATTATCATTCATCACGACTACGATGTCGGCAATCACCAACAATTAATACGTCAAGTGCTCATTCCAATCCTTTTAGTTAAATCCGTTTTCTCTCCCTTCTTTACCTTCTACAATCTAGTCGCTATTTTTTTTTTAATTTCAAATTGTTGAGTTTTATTTATACATTAAAGCATAACCTTTCATTATCACAGTTGCATGTGAATTGTCAGTTATCATCCCTATCTACATTTCCTTGTTTGAAAATTTATAATAATTTATTGGCAAATTATAGACTAACATCTGAGCTAATTGAACTGACGACTCGCACCTACATACTAAATATGTAACAGTCCAATGCTTTATACTGCTCACTAAAAGTGAGTATGTGCTATTAGTATAAACAACATTGCGGACGGTATCTTTTCTGCTTCTATAAGTTAAGGTATTCTACTACCAATAGTATTATAATTTCAGGATATGTGCTTGTCCTACATTTTCACATATATTAGGATATCTGGAAGACCAAGTCTTCCTCGACAGGAGAACAGCAAGATGATTTACCCAATAAAATCAGAACCCACTGAATGAATATTTACAATCTTAGTAATGATACATTTTCGCAAATAAAGCAAAAAATAGTACATTAATCTATTTCAATAAATTAGTAGTACGCTGTTAAATGAATGTTTCCCTAAACGTCTTTTACATATTCTCACAAAGCAAAGATATTGGTAAATTTCCATCTCTCTTCCCTGAAATTTTAAGATTTTGTGAATATCATTAGTCACTTTCAAGAAAAGCGTATATGTAGTATTTTGGAAATAATTTTTCTTAAACACACTTTCAATGCGATTCTCAAGACGTTGTGACTTAGGTAAGTCGTTCTCTCATACCTGATGAACTTTTATGGAACTCCATTAAAATTGCCACACCTGGATCTTAGTTATTTATAATAGTCCCTTCCCCCCAGAATATTGAAAGTCTCCTGTAAACGGATGTGCATCGCTTTCTGATGCTCGAGCACGGAATTTTACCAAACTTAGTGAAAATCATTTTGACCTACCTAAGTTGTTCTCTCGTGGCCGCTGAATTTTCATCGAATTCCATTAAAATTGTCACCTGTTCTTACTCATTTATAATTGATTTACTCCCTCAATATGTAAAGTCCCCTCTTAACAGATACGCTTCGCTTTCTCATACTCGAGTATGGATTTTCACCAATTATTGAAAATTGACAGTGAAACTTTTAACTTAAAATTTACAATCAAATACTATTCGTTTCAGAGCAGTCATTTCCATATGTTTTGTGCTTTATATATGAGTGGGATTTTGTAACCCAAGAAAGCAGAGAGACTCATTATTGAGTAAAGAAGGAGAAAGTAAATGTGAACAATATCCGTAATATGCCTACAAAACCATTGACTATTCTATTGCTATCCTTGTTTGCTTGTCGTTACTGTCTCTCAATCAATGTTGGTTTACCTATCACCTTATTCTGCTCTTTATGTGGTTTAAGAGAAGATAAGCAAAACCTATGACGTCACAGAGCATTCAACTGATAATGACTGCTTTTAGAGGATAGGATAAAAAATGGACTTTAGACAAAAATTACAAGAAATTGTCATTTAAAATACTCGAACAAAAATTGAGTCCTCAAAAATTAAATAAGAAAGTAAATAGATACAAGTTCCCCCTCACTTTGAAATTTACAGATACCACACTATTAAAGTAAATGAGATAGCAGCGTCAGATGAAGATACGTTATACATTGTTGAGCACAACAGTTCTATATATCATTCATTGCTGTCCCTCTAGAACACTGTCTATAATCGCAATGTCTATGCTAACTCTATTTTCACACAATGAGAGAATTACCATGCATAGGGATTAATACCTACATATCAGATGCACACAGCACACATATATAAAGGTAACCAAGAACGTTTTATCGCTTTTCTACCCACCACCTTCGAACATCGACATGTCACCTAACACGTACCTGGAAAATCAAAGATAGTCTCCATCAGCCAGCTTCTGCCAACATTCTTGGAGGCCATGGATTCCATTGCGGTAGAAATTGGTGGGCCATGAAGCAAAGAAGGCTTCAAGATAATTTTGTACCGCTACTAGGGATTTGGACTGACGTTCTCTAAGGTGGTGGTCCAAAGAATGGAACAGGTGATAATCCGACGACACAATGCCCGGGGAGTATGGTAGATACAATAGTGTTTCCCATCCAAGGCATAGAATGGTGTCCCAGGCCATCCTAGGGACGTGGGGCTTAGTGTTGTCCTGTAGCAGAAGGACCACTTTGTGATCCAGAAGTGCTGGATCCAGAATTTTGAGTTTTCCTTAAACACGGTTTAACTGCTGACAGTACACGGTTGCATTGATGCTCTGACCAGCTGGCACAGTTCCCGATGCAAAATGCCGCGAACTGTCTATCAAACACACAGAAGGATCTTCTTTTGGTGCAGTTCTGCTTTCGGCTGTTTATGAACCGGTTCATGCTATGCTAACGTATGATGACGGGGCCCTGAAGCTTCGAACAGGACCCACTTAATACGGGGTCACAGGACGAACACAGGGTCAATTAACTGTCCAGAAATGGCTTCTTCCTCAGAGGGGACAGCAAAGAAACTCAGGTGTCAGCTTGCGTTGCTTTCTGGCCCAAAGTCAAATCATGTGGAACCCATCGACCCAACTTGTAGTGCTTCCCAAGTTGATGGAGGTGATGCGAATTTGTTTCTCCACTCACACTGAATTGTGGTCCCAGTTCGTCACATGTCTGGCCACTGTTTCCTCAATTCTTGCGTGACAATCTTCATTTTGTACACTCCGCATCAAAAAATTGCGACAGCTAATGCCGTGCAGTTAGGCCACCCAAAATACACCTTATCCCATAATCGTGTCAGGTAAAGAGACCCCCTCTCTCTCCTACTTTCTTCTCTCCTATAATAAAATTAGCCAGCAACATGAGCGCAATTCTAACTTCAAATTACACATGTATTAGTGTCGATAAAATGAAATAACAAAACCGAGACGAAACAAGATACATACGTTGATGTAGGGAGAAACTGAAACACACACATTGAAAACTTAAAACCAATGTATGTCTATTACACAGAGATTCAAATATGAGGCAGAAAAAGAGAGAGAGAGAGGAGAGGAGAGGAGAAGAAGAAAAAGAAAAGGGAGAACAGATAAAACTGTGGAATTCAAACGTAGTAAGAAAAGAACCTAACATTATAAAGTTCCGTTTCCAGAAACCCAACAGTAATAACGTTTGTTTTTACATATTTTTTCAAAACTATTCGAATATATACAGGATGCTTGGAACATTCATTATGTCACTTTCATAATGGATAGCATAATCAACTTCAAGTAGAACTGTAGATTAGCGAAACCCATCTAGGATAGTGTCAGAAGTTTAACACACATGCTTTGTTTCCGCGTGGTTCGATTGCAAATTCGGTAGTGTTCATTGGACGTACTGGTCCCAAATACAATTTAATATACCCACCAGATAGTGTTGGTCATATTCTCCATTTCAGACCACTAATGCAAACAACAACAAAAAAACGAAACGAAAGGAAAAAGAAAGAAAGAGAAAATTGAAGCGTGCTATTTTACTGTTAAATTTCTATCAGAAATGCCCTATATTAAAAGAACAAACTGTATCGTAATGAAAAGTTACAAATGTTCGAAAGGAAAAGTTTATGTTCCTCATAGATGTAGCATGTTTCAAATTTCAACGTGAATAAAACACATTGAATTATAGGATGGGAACAAATTTTGTGTCGAACTAGTATAAATAAAATGTTGTTTTCAAATAACCAAAGAGGTTACCATTTTCTAGTCTTTTCTGAAGTTCTATCTGTTCCGAACATTCAGCATTGATTTCATCTCTTCCGGATATAACGTAATTTGCACAGATAGAATGAACACGCTAAGAGCTCATACGGATCATTGTGTCAGTAGGATGATGTTGGTTAGGTTATAGACCACCACTGGGTCGAGGATTCAAATCCGTAGTGACCCGGTAGTTCGACTGAAATTTGTAACCCAGAGGATAAAAAAGAGATTTTACTTATTTTCTTCGGTTTAAACAGTATTTCTGTTAGAGGTGACCAGGACTGGAGATTTTATCCC